>NC_134415.1:74251299-74876299 GCF_030867145.1 Opisthocomus hoazin
TGGGACAAGGGGGAGCTGGTTTTGAAACATGGACAGCTGGGTTTTCAGCAGGGAACTTCTCCACCAGCTCCACTCTACCAGACACTTTGTAGCTCAGTGGCTTGATACAGGTGTTATTTTTTGGAAGCTATTATGACGATTTCAATGTTTTGTTTTCACTTTTGCCATGTAATTGGGCTTATCTTTGAAGTATTTCTTGGCAACAGCGGCAGCAAACTTCCGAGATTATTTTGGATAGTTTCGGCTGAACTGTGCAAAACAGTTTGAGGGAGAGCAAAGACTTTGTCTCTTCTGTATTGAAGTTTTTGATTGATTTCCTTTGGGGAGCTTGAAATAAAACGTGGAACCAGCAGAGCTGATGCAGGAAACTTGAATGGTTTTACATGCCTGCCTGAAAAAAGCAAGAAAATTAAATGAGAGTGTGTGCTGGAAAACAAGTCCCAGCCATGGTCTTTCCTTTCTCCAAGCTTGCAGCTGTGTTAACTCTACAGCTGACTTCCCCATTCCTGCTTAGGAAGGGACAGACATTTCAGATAGTTGTTTGACTGCGTCATATTATGGAGGAGCAGCCCAGCTTCTGTATTCTTTAGAGATACCTTATGTATTTGTATGAGACACCGTATATGCTGAGAAACTGTTAAGTTTAGATGCCAGTGAAAAGCTAAAATTTTTGCTCTTTGTGGGAATAAGTCTCTGCTGGGTGAGTGGGGTGGAAGGTGTCTCCTCCTAATAACACTAAACTGCATGAAAGGCATCACGCCATTAGCTGTGCGACAGATAGCGCAAACTGGTGTTATGCTCCATTTGTGCTGTGAAAGCTATAAGGCATTTGAAGCACTTTTTGTGAACAGCTTAGGAAGTGCTGTATGAAATTCGGGCCACTAGAACCATCCGCTCCCTCAAATCCCTCAGTATCCCATGAAGTTGTCACTGTCTGTATCTTCTGGCAATGATTCCTGAGGGTTTGTCTTTTCAGTAACAAACCTAACGTTTCTGTGTTTCATTTTATCCTTTTCTCTTGTACAAAGATGTTCAGGAGGAGCCCTTACTTTCTGTATGCCTTTACTTTTATCTTGTTCTCTTTTTGTCTATTTACAAATAAATAGAGCTAATTTTTCAGCCTTTCCATTAAGGAAAATATCTCACCTCTTGATTGAATTTTTTCTATTTCTTCTGTATCCTCTACTGCCAGAAGGTGATTGGAAGAGACCACTAGTATTCATCTCGGCTGTTTTAATTGCGTATCAGTTTATGGTTTTCCATTCATTTCTTTGTACAACTGAGCATCTGATTTCTTCTGCCTGTCATGAATGCATGAGCACAGATGTTCTCCATAAGCCTGTGACAGCTATTCTGAAATCCACGTAGAACTGATGAAATATTAATAGTACTATAATTTGCTATCTCATGTATCTTCTTGTGAAGAACACTTGGATATATAAGAAAAATATTGTGTGAAGCATTGATATGCTATGAATAGCACTGGAAGAGATGCTACCTAAAGGTTAATTTACTTCTAGTACATAAAAGCAGATTTGTAAAGATTTTTAAGGTTGTTTTTAAATTGTATTCTTCCTCAAAAGGATTCACTGCATATATATATATACACACACATATATGTGTATATATATATATATGCACCTTTCGGTATAAGGGTGTCATTTCCAAGCTGTCATCCTTAACTCCAGTTTGAATGAAGGAAATTATAGATACCAGTAGGTACATTTCATCTGTTGGGCATGAGGGCAAGTGTCCTATTACTTTTTTGCAGATGTGTTTGTGTGAACTGGAAAGCTAACTTACAGATCTGGTCACTGGGCTGTAACGTATATACTGTGGCAGTGGAAGCAATCAAAAAGTGTAAGGTCTGAGTGTCATGTGTTTTGGGAACTACACCAGAACTGGTTGCATCAGGATTCACAGGCCAGGTAATCACATAAATGAGGAAAACAAATGCCACACAAAGAATGGTAATGTTTGGGTTTACAATATCAATTTTGAGTGCTGTGATAAAACTGCTAAAGGAAAATAACTGATACGCATTTTTTGTTGTGGTGGTTCTTTCACTGTTCATACAAAGAGATGTAATAACTAATTTACAATAACAAATTTTCACTTCAGAAAATTTGCTACAATGTAGCCCATGTTTCCTGGAGATAGTTTGAGGGCTGCAGAAATAACTCTTTCTTAAAATATTTGTCTTCTGAAATCGAATGCTGCCCTGGGTAAGCTGTTTGATCAGTCCTGACCAAGATAAGTAGATGTAAATGTGAAATGGGCAGAAATCATAAATTTGTAAAGGACACCAGATCTTCTTCATGTTTCGCATGGGTATGATTATCTTAATTGTTCTTCTTGAATCTTTCTATACTGAGGCAGTAGGTAGATAGCTGTTAAGTTCCTGTGAGAAAGGAGCTGGCAGTGTTTTGTATAGCTGAGTAGTTTATTCAATATAGAAAATACCTTGAAACATTTCTGAAGGCTGAGAGAAACCTTTAACAATTTATAATTCTCATCTGGAATTTTTTAAACAGCTGCAGTCTTGGGCTTGAATTTGAGTTGTGTCCTTGTTGTTGATGGGGAGGAGCAAGTCAATTTACTTGCTCTGTAAAGTTCAGCTAAGTATGTGCAATACATACGGAACATAATGGGATCGCAGCGTAGCTCTGTCTGGAGGTGGGAGGAGGTCCCTGGCCTGGCCGTACCACAGCAGACTCGGTGCTGAGATCGAGCTCGGCTGCTCTGGGTTGCGACCCCTCAGGGCTGGAACCCCCCAGAGCCAGCCAGCACAGCCTCCCTGGGCAGCCTGCGCCTCTGACCCCCCCGGCCCAGGGACAGCCTTTTCCTTCTGCAGCACCCGAACCTGTTTCGCTTGGTCCAGCCAATGCCCCTTGTCTCTCTGGCTCCCTCTTCTCGACCACCTCCCTGTGGGTACCGGGGGCTGCTGCCAGCCCCCCTTGAGCCCTCGCTCTCCAGGCTGAGTCAGCCCCATCTCTCAGCCTCTCCTCACAGGGAAACTGCTCCAGCTGTGACCAGCTTGGGCCGCCTCCCACTGGATTCATACCAGTTTATTGATATCTTTCCTGTACTGGGAGGCCCAGAACTGGACGCAGTATCTAGATGTGGTCTCCTGAGTGCTGAGAACAGGGAAATAATCCCATCCCTTGATGGGTGGGCTGTGGTTCTGCTGGCCAGGCGCTGCTGGCTCGTGCGCAGCTCCCTGAGCACCAGCGCCCCAGCGCCTTCCCCATAGAGCTACTCCCCAGCCTGAACCATCGTCAGGAGTCAGGGGTTATGGACTTCGCATTTGCCCCTACTGAATTTCATGACGTTCCCGCTGGCCTGTTCCTCCAGCCTATCTTGGCCTCCATGTATGGCAGCTCTGACTCCCAGATGAGATTTTGCTTCCCCACCCCAGTTTGATGTTATTTGCAAATTTGATAAGGGTGCACAGCATCACATCCTCCAAGTCACTGACAAAGATGTTAAAAGGAGGAAAAAAAAAAGTCATAAATTAGTATCATCTGCTTTTGACCTCTGTGTAACTGGTTTTCAGCTGTTGGGAAACAGTCCAATCCTTTTGCTCTAATTTTGGGCTATTAGACTGAAGATACTATTCTAAGGGTGGTGGTAATGATGCAAACTTAGCCCTTGATCCATGCAGTAACTGTATATCACATTAATCTATGTAAATACTTTTCGGTGAACAGGCTCTCTGGCTTCTGAAAGTGCAGTTTCACTGTGGCCACAATAATGAGCTTTAACAGTGGAGTACTTCGGCTGCTTTAACTGGATGGTGGAGAGAGGAGAGGGCAGTGAAAAAAAATATCTCATTTGTGGCAGGGGAAGAGGAGAAAAATACTTACAGCTGACAATTAGTGGCACATGGATAAGGGTTTGATTTGGTATGGTCTGGCCTCTTGTCAAAAGCTGACGGCCTGAGGATGAGGAGAGTATGTATTGCCAGTACGCAGTATTTTGGAAAGCTGAAAGTGCCTTGAACTTTGTGAATTCAGTGACAGCATCAAGCTTAGTGAATTTCTCATTAACTGATATCTAATAGTTTTTATAACTGGCTTGTTTTTTTACTTGCTGTTATTAGCTTCTTAACTAGGTTGATGATAGTCCGAAATCTACTAATAATGCATGGGTCACTGTTTAACTTTTTTCCTTAAGGAAAAATCTACTATGAAAAAAAAGTTTAAAAATGCTTGCTTCCATAGAATTAAATAAAAGGAAACGCAATTAAAGAAATTTTGCGCTTAGAAAATACATGTGAAGTTTTGCCCTTCAGTGCCAGTCTGGCATTCCTATCACAGCTAGAACCTCTTACCAGCGAGGATACTTTCTTGTCCCTCACAATTTCTGACATGTGTTCTGGTAGGGAAGCGGGATTGTAGGATGAATGTAGACTCCGTCTGCAAATGAGAGAAACTTCTAGTGGGTTGTTGCTGTTTTTATGGTTGTTGTTCCTGTTCGGTTTTTCTTTTGAAAGAGATCCTGGAGAGGCCTGGATATACCAACACTTTTCATGTAACGGGGTAGACAAAAGTTTGTTACTTACTGACTTTAGCAGTGGAGTAAAACTTAGAAGCATGAGAAGGGAGACAGAGTTCAAAACGTGGGAAAGAAAAATAAACAGGTTCTTGAAATCAACCTTACTTCCTTATTGTGGATTTTAATCGGGCTCTGAAACAGCAGCTTGCATCACCTTGATGTTAATCGCTTCACCTGGATGTGTTGTACTGCATAGCACTGTGCTTATTTTTTATTTGCAGTACATCTGCTCAGATTGGGAATGTCAGTAGCACCACAGCGATGTAGTGCCAGGTACCCAACGAACAAGTAGGAGATACGGTCCATGCCATGAATAATTTATAATCTAATTAGAAGCAAACCTTATCAAATAACTGTTTAAAGAACAGTAGGAAAAAATAGAGAACAAAAGCATGATTGTATCATGCAGTTGTGGGAGCCTAGCTGTTCACACCGTTCAGCTTGGTAGTTCTTGGAAACTGTAGGAAATCATAAGTAGACCAGGAAAAAAGAAAACTACACTGAGTGGGAGAAGTCTATGTATACCATTATTTTTCATAAGAGTAGTATTTCCACAAATTGCTTTCTTTTTTCTTTCCCTTTTATGACATTAGTCAAATTATGCATGAACTTCAGAGGCTCCTACTAATTCTGCGTAAGATCAAAGAAATAAATTAGGTTTTTGTACAACTCTGCAATGCTTTTCTGCTTTAAGTGAAAATACTTCAGCTTGCTTTCTGCTTACTGTGAGTAATGAACAATGACTTGAGTTTTTGCACATTACCTTATGATGTGGTATGTTTCTCTTTTAGTGGATGTTTCACGCAAAACATCTGTGTGATTTGGTTCTTTACAAATTAGCCATCAGTGACTCTCCTTAGAAAAAAAACATTGGAGCATCACTGATTTGTTCCATCACAGAGGCTGAAAAAAGTAAATAATCTGCTGAAATCATAGATTGACTGAAGAAACATCACCTACCCCTTGTGCTAGTAATAAGGAAATAATTTCAGTTATCTGTTAAAAAATCCATCTGACTTTTTTGTTAAGCGTTTGAAGAGGACTTATCTTTGGAGAAATACAGCGGTCTTGAGTGACAAGCTGTGTAGGCTTCAATTTTTTTCTGAAATGCAGATCTTGGTAACAGTTGCTAAGTAGTAAGATAAGGGCTGTATGGCTTATTCTTTAGACTGCTCTTTTGTTTGTAACTGGATGACTTGGATGGTTCTTTTAAGATTTCCAACTGGTGTATGTGTACAGATGTAAATGGCAACTGAAACAAGCTGAAAATAGAGCATCTTCAAAATTAATGTCAACTCTGCTCAATTTCATAATGTTTATTTTCATTGCTTTTTCCACTGGTGTAGTTAGTGAGAACGTGTCATTGGTTCTCCCACTAGTAACTGAGAGTTGGAGGCCAAAGCAGTTCGAGAGCATCTTAATTGCTGCTTTCAAGGCAGATCTTTTGAGGAAAAATTCTTAAAATGCCTATGGAATGTAGTCAAATCCTAGCTTACCTAGGAGGAGAAACAAACATATATCTCATCCAAACATCCAAATTCCTCAGTTTTAAAAGGAAATAGTGATTTCTTTCACATCTGTTTTCTTTCTGTATGTTGGGTGAAAGACAACTGAAGTTGAGCAAATGAACATAAAACTGAGCTAAAACTGATCTATTTTGGATGGTTCAAGGTAGGATGAATGCTGTTGTAACAGATTTGAGTAACTGCATGGGTAAGATTTTTGAACCACACTGTTTTGCCCTGAAATTGATAATTTCATTTGGCTGAAATTAGCCAGATCTTTGGCTTCAGAAAGTGCAAGGACAGTGTTCTTTGTGGGTAGGGTCGCGTGTTGCTCTTGCCTTCCTCATATTTGTTCAGCCAAGGAAAGGGTCTCAGCTACGATGCTTCTGTGCCGCACCACATATTTTGGTTTTCTTATCTGTGGTGTTGGGATGGCCAGGTAAGAGGCAAACTTTAGATACCAGCTTGTACTGAATATATTTGAAGTATGGAGGTGAACTCTGCTCTTCTTTCAAGTTTCTCTGCCTTATCACTCCATGACTTCTACTAAAAGGAACTGTGCAATAGTTCATAGAATCATAGAATGGTTTGGGTTGGAAGGGACCTTATAGATCATCTAGTTCCAACCCCTCTGCCATGGGCAGGGACATCTTCCACTAGACCTGGTTGCTCAAAGCTCCATCCAACCTGGCCGTGAACACTGCCAGGGAGGGGGCATCCACACCTTCTCTGGGAAACCTGTTCCAGTGTCTCACCACTCTCATAGTAAAGAATTTCTTCCTTGTATCTAATCTAAATCTACCCTCTTTGAGTTTAAAGCCATTACCCCTTGTCCTATCACTACACACCCTTGTGAAAAGTCCCTCTCCATCCTTCCTGTAGGCCCCCTTCATGTAGTGGAACGCTGCTAGATGGTCTCTGTGGAGCCTTCTCTTCTCCAGGCTGAACTCCCAGCTCCCTCAGCCTGTCCTCGTAGGAGGGTTACTCCAGCCCTCTGATCATCTTCATGGCCTTCCTCTGGACCTGCTCCAACAGGTCCATGTCCTTCCTGTGCTGAGGGCTCCAGAGCTAGACACAGGACTCCAGGTGGGGTCTCATGAGAGCGGAGTAGAAAAGCGCTGTGGCCCAGCTTTCACTTAGAAACTAACTGTGAAGCATTCTGGTATCTCCAGTTTTTTGATAAATTTGTACTTCTAGAAGTGCTTTACAGTTCAGCAAAGAGATATGTCTGACAAATGATTAAAACATAGCTTGTTATCATTGAGTAGTTTCGTATGTTGTACAATATTTTTCAAACAAACTTTTTTTTATGCAGTCATATCAAAGCATCAGGGCTGCTGTTCTTATTAGTTATTTCTTACATAAAAAATGATAATTTTTCTAGTGTGCTTGTGCATTGGATAAAATATGCAGTAATAGAATAAGCGTGGAAAGTACCTGCAGATTTCCTGTTAATGAGAAATCTTGTTACAGAAGTAATAGGATAATTTATTCCTTTTAAAATGTGTAACAGAATGAAGCACTATGCAACTTCTGTCCCTGGTTAACCAATGATGCCCAGAACAGCACATGATGAATATTAGTTGGATAGTTTAATACACTACTGAAAAGGCTTACAAGATACTGTGAGGAGCAGAAAATATAAGAATAGAAGCTTATCTGTAACTTAACATAGCATATGTGGGAATATTACTTAGCATTTGTGTCAGGCTTTCTGTTTGAGGGTTTTGAAGTGCTTTGCAATACAAATGGCAAATTAATCCTCAGGATAGTCCTTGATGATTTATTTTCCCTCTTAGTTCATATATGCCGATCTTAGATTTTTGGTTTTAATTTGTTTTTGCAGGCAAGAAGTTAATTATATGTAGGGTCCTGAAATGCTGAGGAATAGCAGGCGTTTGCTCACATATCCCGTTAATACAGATCATTAAATACAAAGCCATATAAAATATTTTGTGGTAAGACGTGTATGTTTAATATTAATGGAGAATCCTGTAAATTGGTGTGGCTACCTTAGCTCTATTGGCACCGTAAGAGTTGTAGGCATTTCCCCTGCTCGGTGTGCGGCAGCGCCCTGTGCTGTGGGCAGCACTCTCAGACGGACTCGTGAGTTGTTACGAGTCCTTCGTTCCTATCACAATGCAAAATGAAGCCGTGAGCTAAATGGCAAGTGCCTAAATGTTCCCGAAATCTCTAGCTGCTGCTTAGTGGAAAACAGCAACTGGGAATTCTTGTTGCTGGCCCATTAACTAATACAAAAGTCTGCACTGGGGTTTTACTTGGCGAAGTGGAAGTCCCATCAGGAAGCCCCCACAGGAGCTCCTCCAGCCTATGTGTGCTTTGGAGCGTGGTTATCATCCACCTGCTAAATTAGACACGGTGACACGTTGGCAGTGACTGTTAAACAAACATTGACAGTGTGTAGCTGGCTTTTAACTCAGGATGATGCCATTAGGAAATGAGGTTATAAACACCAGAAATTGTCAAGCTCCTGATTTCCAATAATCTTCCTGCTGACAGCTAAGAAGTGGTTATGTATATATGAAGGTTCATAGTGACAGGAGCTAGTTTACTTGTCTTGAAGGAGAAAAACAAATTTCTATTGCCGGCAGAGAAAGGGAGCATGTTGTCATGTGTGTCGTCTTCTGTCAGATTCGAGCAAAAAATATAAACAGTATCAAATGAGATGAACCTTCTTTGGATATTTGAGATTTTTTTTTTTTTTACAGCTTTGTTTCTGAAGTAAGAAGTACTAACTAAACGTGAAGAGCTTAGGATAAAATTCTGTCAACTAATTGGTAATTTTTCATTTGATATCAAACTCAAGACACAGTTCTACCTACAGAAAAGCTGCTCTGAATATAAACCAGTTTTGTCTAGTTTTCTAATGACTCTCTTGGTCTTCAATCGAGAAGTTAACTTTGAGCTTTTGTTTTATAAAAAGTTGCTAAAAATTTAATGTTGTCAGTGGTCTAGCATAACAGCAGACAGTGTAACTGAAAAAAAACAAAAGCAGACATGTATCGCTCTTAGTTATATTTGGGTGTCTGCTTAGATAAGGTTATGAACTAATTAGTGAAGAAGTAATTGCAGTAGAACACCCTACACCTTTACCTAGAATTTCCACTATAGAGCAAGTTTGAACAGGGTAAAAAGCTGCAAATACTGATGAAAACTTTAAAAACACAATTAAATTTTTTTAAGGCAATTCAAGGCAGTTATTAGTGATCGAAACAGTTCCAGATAGAAAAGACATTGGAATGTGTTATGATTACGTACAGAACTGCAAGAAAAAATTCAAGTAAAGGCTTTGGAGTACTACTAAAGCAATAATAGTGAATAATGACAAAAGTAACAAAGATCATGCTCTGAAACAAGGGAAATTGTAAAATGATTTCACAATGTAGTTGTGGTTCCTAATCCTAGGAAGAAAGTGTTCTGTATTGAGATCTAGGGAAAAATTAACCTATTACTTCATGTTTCCAAGATGCAAATTATTCAAGACAGGATCAATAAACTCACTTAATAATTTCTGTTTCTTTAGAAGTGCAATATTACATTAAGTATCATTATGAAGATGATGAAACACGAATGTAACCCTTTTGATAACTCAAATAAAAAAGACAGACTGTGTATTGCCAAAAATTATTCACCGTGATAATCAGTAGATTCTGCAAGAGCATTTTAAGCAGAGCATGATTTTATGAAAGCTGATAGTGATTCAGCTGAAGCAGACCATACAATTTTTCACCAAGAAATCCTGATTGATGACACTGCCTTCAAAGATACGGTTATGTTTACTAATAACAGACTTCTGGAATGATTGTGAAGTTTTTCAGATGTACTGCAATTCGGCTGGAACTTGGGGACTGTGAAAACCATTGAGAATGGTCTTTCAATAAGGGCTGCGCAAGAGGACTCCAGAGTCCCTTCCAACCTCAACCCTTCTGTGATTCTGATTGAGTCTCATTTCGGTTCAGTTGTTCATTAACAGTAATGGGAATGAAAAGTAAAAAACTAAGGCTTTCTAAAGCTTGAGTTTTTGCTAATGGTTAATGTAATATTGTCATCAGAGTGAAGAAACCAGCTGGGGGTTGCGTTGTGGTCACAACCTTTCTGCACTGGAGATATTATGAGACATTGTGGTGGGTTCACTTGGACCAGCAGCCAAGCACCCAAACAGCTGTTGGCCCAGCTGATGGGCTGCGGGGGAGAAATGAAGAACAGAAGTGAGAAAACTGTTGGGTCAAGATAAAGGCCGTTTATTAGGTGAAGGAAGGAGGGGGCAGGGACAAATGATGCAAAGGCAATCGCTCACCACCTCCCACAAGCAGACTGATGCCCAGTCTCTGAGCAACAGCTGCTTTGGAAAACCACTCCTTCTGCCTCAGTTTTTATTGCTAAACATGATGCTGGATGGTAGGGAGTATCCCTTTGACCAGCTGGAGTCAGCTGTCCCAGCTTTGTGCCCTCCCAACCTCTTCACCACCCCCCCTCCTACTTGTTGGGGAGAGCGGGAAAGGGGCAGGAGCTGGAAAAAGAGAAAGCCTTGATGTTGTACAAGTACTGTTCAGCAATAGCCAAAATATGGCTGTGTTATCAACGTTATTTCAGCCACAAATTCAAAACTCCATATGGGCGTCTGTGAAGGATGCTAACTCCATCCTGGCCAGACCCAGGACAGACATCAACCATGCAAGTTGTGCAGGATTTGTACAGGAGGAAAGATTAAGTGGAGCATGTATGGAGGTTTCTTACTAATTCTAGGGACTCCATTTCGCTTGCTGATACTGTGAAAGAATGAAGTTTTAGTTACAGCAACAGGAAGGAGAGAAGATTCAGGAAGACCAGACTGAGTGAACATGTTCTGGTAAACAGAAGTTTAAAAGGTGTGAACAACTTAAATGTGTAAAAAGTTCAGAGTAAACTGAGAAGGAGATTATTTAATCTAGCAAAGAGAGTTAGACAAGCAAACTCAGGTTTTGTTCAGAGTTTTGTTTTTGGTTTATTTCTCTTTTTCTTTAACTTATCTCTTCATTTCTTGGGCTTCCAGTACCTTAGTTTTCTGCCTTCCTCCCTTGTCTTGGCATGGTTTGGATGGCTCTGTTGAAGGTCAGGATGACACTATTTCAAGCAATGATTTTTTTTTTCCTTTTTCCCAATCTAGAAGGTGCTTGAATTCTTTTCCTGATGTCCTCTTTGACATCTCCCCAGCTTGTATTAACTGCTAAAAATAAATATATGAACTTGAGGTTCAGTGAACGTATCTTTGTAAAGCCAGAAGGACTGAGGAATACATCTGTGCAAATATAACTCTTGCCTATTGACATCCTGGAGGACTAAAAAGGAATTATTTGAAAGCATTCAGTTGAAATAATTTTATTAGTTACACTGTAGAGGAGTTTGGGAGTATCTGGAATCATCTGGACAAAAGCTGTTAGACTCTTCGTCATTAGGAATTTCTCTTTTTAAAAGGATCCATAATGTGCTGAAATACAGATGTTCTCAGTAATCGTGATGTTTAGACATTTCAAGTGCAGTGCTTGTACAAGTAGTCAGAGAGGTGATCAGAAGGGCCTTTGTGAATTAAAAAAATCTGGAGATACTGGTTTGGGTATGTCTCATGCAAACAAATGGTGAAGACTGCAAAGATAGATTTATTTCTCAAAAAAATCTGTTAAAATTCATGCCTGAGCTACCAGTGCTAGGAGTTTTGCCTAAGCAAAGGCTTAATTATCAGTGAGCTGGGTCTATTCAAATTGCTGCGCAGTATTTTAGAACTTTTTCATTCTTACATAGAAAGTAAAGCTATTAAACATAGGAAATTCATTTAGTAGGAAACTTAATAGAGTTTTGTAATTTCCACAGGGGGGGAAAGCATGTAGAGTATTTCTGATGTACTGAATTACACAAATTGAGACTTCTTGCTAGGTTACAAGCACAAACTCAATTGTCCAGCAGGCAGTGTTGGCTAAGGTGGGTGGGTTTTTAGGCCACCATGTCTGTGGGCCATTCGCACTGTAAATACAGTAACACTGAGTCCTAGTAACTTTTTGCTCAATAGCTATTCATGTTTGTGTCCAGCTGGACTCACTCCTGTCCTCTTCCAACACCAGAGAGCTCACTGACTGCTTTTGGAGTTGCATTTTGCTTTCAATGTTATGTCCATAAACCTCCAAATGTCTGAAACAAGGATGTTCTACAAGTGCCTTTTCTTAGGAGGAATCTTATTACTAAGCTGGGTGTTTTTGTCTAAATCTAGACTTTCTGGAAGAGATTTAAATTAAAACTTTGATTATTCAAAAGAGATTAATTAAATGTTTTGCTCAGTAGATTCTGGTGGGTTTTTTTCCCCACTGAAATATTTCTTAAGCTTTCAGGGATTTTTTTCAAATTACTTGTTTTGTCTGCTTGGGTTTTTTCATTCATGGATTACAATTTCCTGAGAAGCATTTAGACACAGGTACCTGAGTAGTTAGACTCAACAAAATGGGAGGAAAACAAAAAAACAACAACAAAAAGTTGTTCTTTAACACGTAATAATAATTATTATTAGATGGTGATGTCTAGTGTGTGGGTTATCTTCCTGTCTTACTATCTAGGGGTTGACTAGCACCAAGGTAATCGGAGTGGTTCTTCTTAATGGAAGTTAGGAACACATGCATGCATTTACAGTGCAATATGATCAAAATGTTAATCTTTTGGAAAAACTAAAGGCAAATGAGTACATATGGGCCCTCTTGTACTGTTGTGGGCTTTGTGACTGTTTTGGTTGAACTGAACTGGGTCTGGAGCTGTTCCTGCCTTTCTGGCTTGGTAACTCTTGATACTCGTGGCGATCTGACTTGTGGAACAAGACAGGGCAAAAATGATCCTCAAAATAAAAATTTCACTTGCAAAAGTTTCTGTTCCCTGAACGGACTTGGTGTGGGGATAGATGAACACTGCATCTCTTATGGGAGAGAAGGAGCGGGGATGTGCTAGGAGAGAAAGGGGGGGAAAAGGGAAAGACCACGGCAGTACTGGCTTCAGCAATTTTAATTTTGTTGAAATACCACATCTTTAGGCACTTTGATTCAGACCACTTAATTACAAATTTTTTTTTTTTTTTTTTTTTAAAAGAGCCCTTCTGTGTGGTGTTTCCAGATTAAGATTCTGATGTGATTTTATGAGAAAATAAGCTTTGACACAGCGTAGCAAATGTCAGGTTCTGTTCAGGGCAGGATTTAGCCTGCTGAAATCTTTGAGAATTTGTGCTATAATATTCTAAAGCTGAGCTTGCAGGTCTGTCACATGATGGCAGGGCAGAATAAACCTTTCATCTGTAATACACAAAAATTACTGGAAAACTTCAGCTGGTAAATTAGAAAATATTCTGTGGCCAAATGATTAGTTGCATATGATCTTGGTCCCTGTAGCCAGGGACTGGGAATGTCCCATAGACATGAAGTCTGCTACTTGGCTGCCTCTTACGGGTTCTGCGCTGGGACAAAAGACCCTGTCCTTGGAGAGCTGCTACACCGAAGTCGAGCAAAGGATGCCGCTCCTGGCATCCAGCGTGTGGGTGCCATCCATGGCCAAAGAGCGTTTCCACACAGCCTGTTGCTCGCTGCCTTGCAGCCGAGGTCTGGCACCAGGCTAACCCTCTGGCTGAAAATGGTCATGTATTAAATGCAGATACCAAATTTTACATTTGTGAAGATGGGCTTGTAAGGGCTCTAGAGTAAATTAGCATCCCTGAATTTTCCTGAAGGTTAGATGCACATTTATGCTTCTGTAAATAGCAAAGAAACATTTGTTGTCACAAGTGTAGCAGTACTCTAGAAAATCTGTTGTCATTTATTATAGTCTGGCTTAATGCAGATTTTTAGTTAACATAATATCTCTATGTGATTTGCGCAAAGGAAAGAGGAAGGAAAAAAGTGCAGGATTACTATTATCAGTAAGTCCCAAGGCTGTTGCTTTTGAATTTAGGACTATAACTGATATTTAACAGAATTATCCTTGACACACATGGTCTCAAGAAGAGGTCTGAAAGCAAGGGCAGAGCAGTGTTGTCAGCTGACAGCCTGAAGCAATATCTTTGAAAAGGTCTGAAACTGTCACTTTTTATCTAGAAGATGACCTTTGGCGTTCCCAGCGCTGCTCTCCCTTGTGGAAGAGAGGAGGAGGGACAGTGGAGGGAAAGTCTTTCCTTCTTTCCTTCTGTTACGTGAAGTCAGGCTGCTCGTGGTGGCCCTTGAAGAAATGCTCTTCCTGAGAGGGCGTTAAATAAAGGTGATGGTGGTTGGTGAAGGGAGGCATTGGACCCGCCGGAGTGACAGTGGCTCTTCCCCAGGCCTGCAAAGCTGTGTGCGTTGTCCTCGCTGCGTGCTCGGGGAGGGACAGGCGGGGTCCTGGCCACGCACCTGGACCACCCCGAAAAGGGCAGTTCAGGCTAGGTCTGGCTGATCGTTGTG
The DNA here is from genome assembly GCF_030867145.1 of Opisthocomus hoazin. Lineage (NCBI taxonomy): Eukaryota > Metazoa > Chordata > Aves > Opisthocomiformes > Opisthocomidae > Opisthocomus > Opisthocomus hoazin. The sequence goes on from NC_134415.1 coordinate 74,265,821, forward strand.
GTAGAGAGTGTGAGATGTCCTTGAGTCAATCTGCTGTCCCAGCTTCTGACATGGATGTCCTCTGAGTGCAGAGCCGCTGTGCTGGGTTCCTCAAGGCAGTTTCCCAAAGCAGTGTTTGTCTGTGCTGTGCTGCACCTCTTTATGCAAAGCACGGTTTTGTAGCGATACGCTTAGTTGTAAAAGTTCTCGGCTATTTGTGCAAAATGACATGTGAAAGTAGCTACAGATGCATACAGTAGCATTTATAGTCATAGAAGGCTATATCATAATAACCTCAAAACCTTTCCGAAGTGTTATGCCTGCCCACTTTAGCTTTCTTCTGTTATTAGCCATACTGGGTTTGAACCAGCTAGTTTTATGCAAGAAAGTCTCTGCCAGAATCTGAAAACTACTGTGAGCTTAATTTTGACCTTAAAAATTCCTGCTCTAGGAGAAAAAACTTCTTTAAAAATGTTTACTTTCCTCAGGTTCAGAGGTGTATGCAGAAGGGAAATAATATCTTGCTTGAACTGATGTATAACACAGTAAATTAGCTTCGTAAAAATTAATTATTTTTGAGCGTGTCATGATCATAAGCATGCAGATAACAGTAGAGGTAGATGGGACAGACATGGAATTGTTATGGTAACCATCCCACTGCCACCCGGAAAACAGTGTCAGTGTTATTATGTATTGAGTATTTCATAGTTCTAGCGCATACAACATGAATTTCATTAAGCATTGAATTAAATATGTTTAATATTGAGAATATTCTCAAGTCAGTATTTGCTATGGCTTCTTGCTAAATCAACATTATAATCCTGCTTTTGTTTCCCTACAGATGATGAAACATGCCTGGGATAATTATAAGCGTTACGCATGGGGATTAAATGAACTGAAACCCATATCTAAGCAAGGACATTCAAGCAATTTATTTGGTGAGTAGAGTGTATTTTTGTGCTCAGTGACGTCAGCATAAAACAGTAAATCAGCTGAAAAGCTTATAGGTGATAAACGTGTTCTTTCTACCCTCTGTCATGCAGTGTGATGCTTCTTGCTTATATTACATATAAAAAGTAACAGTAAATGAAGGTGATGCTTTCTATGACTTTCATAGATTCTCTTCTCAATGAGAATCAATGAAGCATGTCATTGCCGGATGATAAAGATGTAGTTTTGTTGCATTAAATACTGCCCTGCCTTAAACTTTTCCTGTGAAGTGAAACTCACTGACACCACGTTCAATAAGCAGGAAACAAAAACTATAAGGAGGTGAAAAAAATAAATCCTGTACAAGGAACAAAAGATACTCTCTTCAGTCATGAAGGTAGCTGAGGCTGTCTACAGCTCTCAGGAATTTATTTCCATTCCTTAAAAAAAATTGTTAATCTATATCAGTCAGGCTCCCATGTCAGGCTTTCTTGTTAATAACTATAACCATTATTTGCACCTCTGAGTGTTGCACAGCACATGTTTAAATAATGACGAAGTTGTTATCAGCATTGAACAAATATGGGACTGAAAAGTTCTAGCAGGAGAGGCACACTGCAGAAATCCAGTGTAATGAGGCAAGATTTTTCAGTGTCCAAGTGGGACATAGGACTGGATAAATAGCAGCTGAAGAGCAACAGCTTTCTGAGGAAGCAAGTGAAACCAGTCCTATGAACTGTCATCATCTTTAGTTTTTCAGAAAAATGAACAATTAAACTGTTTGACAGCAATCTTTGTATTCAAATAGCCTCTGTTTTACAAACAAAAAGCTGTAAAATGAACTGATTTCTGGAGCTGAGACAAAATCAATACATTATTTTGATTTTAACAGGAACTTATTTTGTTGAATGTTTGCAAAAGATAGTTTGAAGTGGAAACAGTTCCTAAGAAGTTCTAAATAGAGCACTTATCAAATCCTCAACTATATTTGGAAGTTGCTAAGAGACAGCAGTTGTGATTACAAAAATAATTTTGAAAATACATCTACATTGATCTTGCTGCACTGCTTGTCTACCCAAGTTACATCAAAAATGTTACTAGGTAATTATTATATACTTAGTTGTTGGACTTCAAACATTGTTGGGTGCTTGAAACCAAAATAATGTGGATGAACTTCAGGGTTAACTTGGGCTTCTGTTTTCTTGAAAACTTAATATTTTTTATTATCTTCATTCAGAGGATTGATAGTTGTGCAATTTAATATATTTGAAGAACTGTTTAATGCAATCCTGTTGTCTTTGTTTTCTTGGAGGACAACAAAATGGCACACGATGTCTTGAAATTTAAAATGCTTATGCTGGTTTCATTTGGAATCAGAAATTGTATAAAAATTTACAAAGTTTCTGTTCTTAATTATATTTTGTGTATTGGCAGAAAAAAGCTGTAGACGTGTTGACTTGCAAAATTCTTAGGCAGGAGTTCTGTGGATGTTGCGTACGAATAAGTCACTGCAGGCACTATTCAGTGTGGAACAGGACAAGTGTTGAATTTGAAAATAAAACTGCATTTAAAGGAGTAAAAGCCAGAGTCAGTCTAAATGCAGATCACTTTCTCATCATGGTCATCTAGTATAAGATCTTATTGCTGAGGAGATTTCCTTAGGAACATCTTCACTTTTATTGATCTTGGTGGCAAATCAAAATAAGCATTAGGTCTCTTTTTGCTGAATTGCTTTACAGAATACTAAAGAGCAGCGTATCTGCAAGCAGTCGTGTTTCACAAGCTACCCTTTCCTAAATCCATAAGCTCCTTTTGCTTTTTTAGAAACAAATCCTTGTTTCTGTAGTAGTGTCCGCAGATCATTAGATCTGGTCTGTACCTTCATGTCTGAATTCAAAAAATGCCTTCTTTTTCATAAGGCAAGAAAAGGATGATCTGTTTTTTGCCTTATTTTTTGTTTTTATCAAATAGTTGAACCTCTTTTGTCTCGTGAAAGGACAACTTTCCTTATGTTCTTTGTTTCTGGTTCTTTTTTTTTTCTTACATGCAATGGTTGCATTTTTAAGAAATTGCAAATTGTTGGCTACTTTTAAGGTTATTCGGAATTAAATTATTTGAGAACAGGTTACCTCCAGCTCTGAGTCCCACAAATCTCCTCGCAACCTTCAGAAATCAAGTAAGAGCTTCAGTTCACTGTCATTGTAACTATTTCGAGTTTGCCATGATCGTCTTTTCTTCTTGCTTCTAAGTCTCAGTTTTTCAAAAATACAAGTTTCCGATTGTCCTAATAGCAGTAAGATGTAGCATATTTCATTAGCCAGCTATTTAATTTTGGACACTTCCCCTTCTACTAATTAATTGGTGCAGTTATGGTAATTTGCATATATTGGAAGTGTCTGCTATGGGATAGAGACTTTAAGTACCTCACTGTGAGGAAGAACAGATTCCAATGCTGTGGTTCGCTGGTGCTTAGTGTTCTGTATGTTACAGACAGTGTAGCTCTCCTGACACAGAAGGGGAGGGTTGTTTTCAAATGAAATTGTTTCTATGCTTAATTTTGAAACTATACATGCTTCAATCCTTGGTAACATGATAAGGCATTTTGTAGATAGATTATAATGACAAGTGTTGTCTTGAAGGCAAGACACAACCGTCATGATGTGTTTCTCTGAAACACAAAAATAAGGTGGGCTTCTAAGAACTGTAATTACGCATGGATGCGACTGTTGGGCAATACCATCATGAATGTAGCTGACGCTATTGTTAGGCTATGAGTAGAGGAATACGGCCGGTGGGATGACGACGGGAGAAAGGTTGATGACGATGGGAGAAAGGGTAGTGACAACTGGTGGTTCTGGCCTCAGGCGAAGGAAGAGCATCCTGCTTTAGTACCTCGTACAAATTAAGAATAGTAGAGCTCTTCTGTAGCTGAGGACTGCTTGACCAACTTTGAAATGACATTTTACTTGTCCTAAACCCAGGCCATGAAGCCAACTTTTGAAGGACCTGCCTTGATCTTGCTGGTATTCTGTGAGCAGTGTGTGGAGGGTGTATCTGATAAGTTGAGCGAGTCTTAAGACTGGTAGACTGTAGGCATATTCATGGTATGACCAGAAGTTGCTTCCTGTGCACACTAAAAATTATTAACTATTAGAGAAAGGCTGAAACACATGTAAACTGAAATATTTCTGTTTCAAGCCAGAGCCACATACTTGCCTCTGACCATTGCAAAGTCTTTTCAACACATCCATGGAATGTTTTGATTCCCTTTTTATTTGCCACTTTAGCTTTTGCCATGTTGTCTTGGCAAGTAACCAACATTATTGTGAGTTTTTTATAGTTTACTCCAACTACAAAGAATTTGTTTGCAGTAACAACTGTTTGAAAAGGCAGAAGGGAAAAGTCATCAGTTGTTGTCTCTGTAGCATTCTTATTAGTTTAATTTCATGAAGTGTACAACTGTTTCTAGGCTAATCAAGTAAACTGGAATTGCTAAATATCTGTTTGCAACCGTACCTGTGCATCAGCAGAACAAGGCATGTCTCGTGTGCTGGTATGACTTCTGCTCCAAGCACTGGTCACTCTCTGCCCATACCTGGTAGAGAGTGGGCCCTGAATAAGTGCTGTTAGTTTTTAATACTTTAACCTTTAAAGTTTCTGATTACTGTTAACAATGTTTGCTAAAATAGAGCTTTATCCATGTACCCTCCTAGTGTGGGGGAAAGTGGCAAAATCACAATTTTGCCAATTTTTTTTCACAGCACCCCACCACCAGCCTCCCAACCCAGGAGCTATTCCTCTCCAAGCCTTCTGTACTAATTTGAAAACTAATGAACATTGCTGCACTGGTGGAGAGCTTTTTCTAGAAGTATTTGTGCACTTCAGTTGAGTGTTGCTGAAGGGCTTTTTTAATTATCTGTAACTGTACTTCATGTGCAGTATTGCAAGTTTAATAATATTGCAACTTGTGGGCATAGTATAATTAGTCTCTGCAAGTGAAAAAGGACCTTTTCTGTAGGGCAAAAGGGAAGCATTTAATAAATACAGTCTGCAAAGCCAATGTACGATAGTTTAGCAAGATCCTGTTCCTCCCACTTTGAACTGATGTTTGTAGCTTCTTGTACAGAGTATTTAGGTGTATGAAGATTTTTAAAGCTTGACATAATTCATATTCAAAACTCTCTTGCAGTGTGCACCAATATGTATTTTTCAACTGGAAGTTTATTAATATAGCGCTAGAAAATTAATTTTACATGTGTTTAAATAAGAAGTTAATTTAAATTGAAATGCGTCAACATCTTGCCCCCCCCTCCCCAATCTTGTTTCTCTTCACTTTTGCTGCTGGATTCCTTGGAATTTTGAATCCCAGTATGTGCTCAATTTTGGAAGTAAGCCTGATATCTTTCCCAACTAAATTGATAGAAACTCATCTAAAGAATAACATTAGCAGATATGTGGATGAATGACTCAGCACAGCATTTGTGAAAGGAGGTCATGCTGCACAACTGCTTTTTTTTCAAAGTTGGTCAGTACTGAGACAAGGAAGTTTATTGTCTTTTTATATTTCCAAAAAAGCATGTTGGGAGGTTATTACTGGCCTCTTGTAGGGATGCATTGCTGCTGAGGCCATGCCCTCAAATTATTTATCACAGCGCTGGAAAATCAAATGAGCAGAGTGACAGTTTGACAGCACTAACAAGTTACTCGAGGTAGCTACGGCACTGGCAAACTGCAAGCAACTCCATGAACTGAGAAGGATTCCCTGACAGATGAGAATTGCTCTTTAAAATAGCAAATGAGGTCTAACATACCTAAATTTAAACTGGCACATAGTGGCGTGGGAGATACAATTCAAAGTTAATAGACAGAACTAGGAGACTTGAACTCAAGGTAGTAAAGATCGAAAACTTTTCAGTATAACATATGGAAGTACATAGAAGGTAGCAGAGAGTGGGTGAACAGGGATTTATTGTTCCTAGTGGAGAACAGTAGCCTTTGTAAGGGGTGGAAATATCAAATCAGCAGGCAGCATGTTCAGAGAAACAAAAGAAGGCGGTTCGTAAGGAAATGTGTACCTGAGCCACATGGGTGACTGAAGCGTGGTAGGTGCTAAAGGCTTCCACGGAAAGCTGAGATGGGCAATGGAGGAAAAATTCATCAAGCTCTATTAAATACAAAGACACCAGAGCTGGCTCTAACGTGCACAAATGTACAAAATATTAGAGATTAGAAGAGTATTCTAGAAATATCACAGCATTGTTTCATGTTGCACATATGAAAAGCTAGATCTGTAAAAAATTGAAAGTATTGTTTCTTTTCCCACTCTTACCAGCTGGTAATAGTGACTGAAATTAAAAATGTCAGTGTTGCTGAGGGTTTGCCAGTACTTGAGTAAGAGTTTCATGTTTTGGCGTAGCATACTTTAATAATTAATCACTCTTGAAACTTTAAATTGCTAATGATATTGGATAGGAACCTTTTCAGTGAACTTTATATAAAGAAAAACACTGTTTTAAAATCTAAATCAGCTTTTGAAACAATGCTCTAAGAAATCTACAGATTAATCAAAACGTTAATTTTCTCAAACCTATATCAAACCTGTATGTATTCTTGAGTATATTGAGAATAATGTATTTCAGAGTCGTTACTGTACAATGTATATGCATATAGAGCTGAAAAAAATTGGATGCTTGATTTTTTAATTTGCATTTTTGATGTTACAAAATGTATGGTCTTATTCCCCATGTTAAGAAAATCTGAACTATTCTTAATGGGCAGATTAAGAAAAAATTCTGACAGTTTATATTTCTGTGTTTTTGGCTGGAATTAAGATTCTGAAATGACAGACTGGAGGAAGATTTCATAGAATACGTCTGCTTTGACTGAGCTTCTTCAACTTACAATAACTGGAAGGTGACAAGACAAATTTGCCTCACTGGCTGAAAACACTAAAGATTCTAAGACCAGGGTGCGTCTTAAGTGCAATTCAAATACAGCTACCTATAAAATTTTCTTTTCCATAGTAGTACAAAGTAGCCCTAATAAGCAGTTCTTCTGACAATAATAGAGGAAATAAATTTTTGAAAATTTGCACTGTTTTTAAAGGGATATCCATTATTATTTGTATGCACTGAATTCCCATCACACTAAAAAAATGCAAATATGAATGTCCTATATTAATTTTCATACTTTATATCAGAAACACAAAACTGTCTTTTTCTTCCAGAAAAAGACAACATTCTACTGATCCTCCACAGACACACAAGAACAAGAAATCCTAGTTTTATGATTCTTGTGGGACGGTGAACTTTTATAGGTGAGGGACCTGATGTATAGCAGGACCTGAGGCCATTTCGTAGTTCATCTTTCATTATCTTCCATTTTTGTCGTGTGCATTGCTACAATTTCCTTCCAGTCAGAATATGACACATAATCAGAAAAAGCAGTTTAATTCGAGAAGAGTGAGGGACCTGGCTTCCTTCCTGTTATAGACAGTGCATAAGGACACATCTGAAACTTTTCTCCAGGTAATGTTCTGTAGGATATGCTTGCAGATCACAGATCTTCATCTGTTTCACACGTATGTATGAATATATACATATGCGCGTGTGTGTGTGTATGTATATCTCCAAGTATATTTGACAGCAAGGAATGTGGATGTTCTGAAGAACAAAACCCCAAAGTTTGTATACAAAGGATGGGAGGAAAGTGGTAAACAAATTATGAAGTGCACCAACATACATTGATTCTGTCATCCTGGCTGTATTTTATTGCAGTTTCTTTTGGGAAAAATATAAGCCATGTCTAAAAGCCTGGACTAGACAAATAAAAGCTTCTTTTGGCCCACCCTCCAAACAGTTTGGCCATAAGCCAATTGTGGTCCTTAAACCATATGGCCACATAAGTTCAGTCACAGAGCTGTGCTAATAAGCTTGTCATCCATAGCAGTTCTCCATGCAGTGACACTGTGGAAACTCAGAAGACGTTATTCATCTTCTGATCACTTTTTTTTTTATTCTGCTCTGCCCCCCTGCCCCTGAGGCCCTACTCTAACATTATCTCCTCTTCTTTTTTGTGTGCACATACCTTTGTCAGATATTAAAAAGTATGCTGCTTAAATGAAGCCACTGTGTACCCAGGGGTGATCTAGACTGCTCTGTGCTTTATATCACACTATTCTGAAATGCTGTGTAGTCAGCCATCTTCATTAATCATCCACAAATCTTGTTAGCAGTAGGTTCTTTTTATTTTCTTCCAGATCATTGCTAAAGATTTCAAGTGTTAAACTGGAAATGATGCTCTGCAGATGCTACTAGATAGTCCACTTGAAGTTTCATCCTGACTGATTTCTTTTGCTGTCTCTTCAGTTAAATAGCTTGTAGGCTATTTTAAGTGTTCTCTATTAATCACTTACATGGAATAAATGATGCTGTTAGTAAAGAAGAGAGAGAAAAACAGAAGCAGGTTTAACAAAGTAGGTAAAATGGAGCATATAGGTGCTCCTGCACACAGGGTGGGGCAAACCCAAGCACAGATACAGGCTGGGCGGGAAATGGATTGAGAGCAGCCAGGAAGAAGGACTTGGGGGTGTTAGCTGATGAGCAGCTCAACATGACCCAGCAATGTGCACTCACAACCCAGAAGGTCAACCCTATCCTGGGCTGCATCAAAAGCAGCGTGGCCAGCAGGTCGAGGGAGGTGATTCTGCTCCTCTGCTCTGCTCTGGTGAGACCTCACCTGGAGTCCTGCGTCCAGCTCTGGAGCCCTCAGCACAGGAAAGATATAGACCTGTTGGAGCGGGTCCAGATAAGGGCCACAAAAATGGTCAGAGGGCTGGAGCACCTCTCCTGTGAGAAAAGGCTGAGAGAGTTGGGGCTGTTCAGCCTGTAGAAGAGAAGGCTGCAGGGAGACCTTCTAGCAGCCTTCCAGTAGCTCCCCCCTGTTTATCTGACTGGTTATAAATGAGCTGTTCAGCTACACAATTTCCTTTATGCTCTTCAGTATGGATTATCCTGTTGGCTAACTTAGCATAAACTGTAATTCTTCACAAGTCATAGTTCTTGCCTCTAAACTGACACTTTAAAACTGCATTCTGTGTTCTTTTGTGAAGAATTTTGAAGTATAACTGTTTGAGACAAACTTGTCTATTTAATTGTCACATTAATTGCCTTATTCTGTTTTCTGGAGCCTTCAGAAAAATAGCAAAAGTTGTTTCAAATAAAGTAAGATCTACTGGAGATTCTTCCATTTTCTTCTGCCTGTCTGCAGGGAGAGATCTATGCTCTAAGTAGGCCATATAGACCAGATTCCGGGGGGAGTATTTTAGGAAGTGGATGACTCTAAGTGAGATTTCTCAATAAGGTTGAATTTTCCTCTTTTTCTTCTGACTCAGTAGTGAGTGGCAGATCAAGTACGAATTCTTAAAATTGAAAGCTCAAATGTTTAGAGGTGGTGGTAGCCGTATTACAAGAGGATTATCACAAAGAATGTCATTGCATTGTGAGCCTATTGCAGTCCAGTGAGCCTATTGCAGTCCAGTCAAAGAAATCGGGTTATAGATGACTTTTCCGTAAGTAGAGCTCAGTTGTAAAAGTTCACCAGGAGCTGCTTTTGTGGTGAGGGTTGCTAAACATCTCCAGAGCCTTTACAGTAGTGTTCTTGAGCACTTGTCCTCCAGCATTTTTCCACAATCACTCTCACTTTCACATGAGCTCAGGAAAAATACAAGTTACTTAGCCAAGTTTAAAGGAATGCTTTTCATATAATGTGATAGAAGGGCAGCCAAGTTCCAAATAAACTCTGGGAAAATATGATGTCCTTCATACCAAAGTAGGCTGCAGTTTTATTAGTGAAATATCTGGGGGGAAACATATAGATTACTTTCTTCAGAGTAAGAAAGGGGCATTCCAAAAAGGATGGTATAAGCAATTAGCAGCTGCTAAAACAGAGAGCATCTGGTTCTGTTAAATGTACCAAGTAACTGTTATAATAATCTGAAGTATTATTTTGTTTAAGATGATACAAATGGAAAATTATATTCTACCTGGAAACTTAAGAAAATTATGCCAGTCCTGCAAATCTCCAATCACTCCTCCATTTCATTGCAAGGTAGAAAACCTTGATGGTAGTAAACACAAAACTTGACTGAAATAGTGGATTTCCTACTTAAATGTGAATATTTGTTCTGATACTTCTAAATCTATGAAACTAAGTTTACTTTTGGGTTTCCTACTTAAATATGAATAATTCAGTTCTGATACTTCTAAATCTACGAAACTAAGTTTACTTTTTCATGAGGTATTTCAGAGGCAAGATGATAATAAAGTTCTGTAAAGTTAATTGTAGCTACTGTCTTGTGCAATTGATTCCAGAATGACAAGTGGATTATCCACCCCAGTCGTTAGCCCTGATGGGCGAGAGAGAGATTGGACCTAGTGACTTCCTCTGCTCCTTGCTACCTAAAATATTTTGCAATTCTAAATCTTTACTTCTGTATCTAGGGTCTTCTCTAAAGAATATCTTAACAGTAGTTTGCGTTCATAATGAAGATTGCTGGAGCCAAATTCTTAGATATAAAATTGAGTAAAGTGGCCAAAATTGAATTTTTGACACTCTTCAGTAAATAGGAATTCAAACTCTTCTTAGACAAAATGGCGTTTTAAATAGGTCATTGTAAATTTGAAGGAAGCATGGCAAAGTCATCTGGATGGCTTTATTTTCTCCCCGACCCTCCACATTACCCTTTCAGTACAGGATCATGAACATTTAATCCATGCCAAATTGAACATACTGATGATATTTCATCTTTCAATGTTAGGTGAAGGCTAGTAATCTGAGTCTTCTCCTTCTCCGTAACAGAGGCAGAAGGATGCCGCTTTTGCAAACAACCAGAACTTGGGCTGAAAATCAATGTCTGGCAGTTTGTCAGAGCTGAGAAATTCAGATGTGTGCGAGTTTGTCTTTGGTTCCCCAGTGCTATCTTGTGCAGGTTACATGGTGATGCACAGTATCAGAAAAAATGTTTTTCAGAGAGGGTAGGTCTTAAAGGGGTTGCTTGACTGAAATGTAATTGCTACTTATCAGCTTCTTAAAGCTTTACGTATGGTACTCAGTATAAAACCAAAAAAGCAAATTATTTGCTTCGCTCCAAACTGGAAGAAACAGTTATTTCTCCATTTATTGAGATATATTGTCTTCTGTGAATTACATTTTACAGTGAACTGTTCTATCAGTGTTTAAAAATGCAAAAGCATGGCTGAAAATGAAGCGTATCAGAACCGCTCTTCAAAACTTCATTAGTCGAAGAAATACTTAAATATTATGATGCTGTGTTGTGACATGGGAATCAAAGTTAAGGCTGTGAATTACTAGTTGCCCACTTGAATGGTTATATGCCAAATTTTTAATTGGATTAACTGAAATTGGATTTTGAAATTAGAATTCATTTAAATTAATTAGATCTAACTAAAAAGCCTGCTGTTGGAAAGGAAATCACTGGCTCTTCATGTATTTCAGGTAACATTCAAGGAGCAACAATAGTGGATGCCCTTGATACACTATACATCATGGAAATGAAAGAGGAATTCAAGGAAGCCAAGGAGTGGGTTGAAAAAAACTTAGATTTCAATGTGGTAAGTAGTGTTGCTGATTCACATTTAACGCTCTGTTTAGTCTTCAGGGGCCGGTTGAGGACTGGGTTCTAGTACTGCAAGCATGATACAAGGCTACAGAATTTAGATCATTGACAGATAAAGCAAGCCAGGAAGCAGAAACATAATAAACTTACTGCTCTGCATATATGCTGTTTTTCAGTCTGAGAGATTTAGGTAGACAGGAGTCAACAAGCTGGGCTGATGGAAGCGGAAAGGAATAGAGTGTTTACCGCTGCAAAGTAAACAACAAACTTTTCAGCCCCTTTGGATAGAAGAATCAGAACACTTCAAGCATTAATTTTTTAGTTATGTAAACACTTTCCATTTTTGCTTTGTGAAATCTTCCACAAATTAGACTTGCGTTTAAGGAAAGCTGCATGTCATACATACCATTTAAGTTCCTTTGTGTATTCTAGTAAAGTTGAATCCCATGAGTTAGGCTGAACAGTTGGCACAAACTGAGCTACTTTAGTCTTTTGAGGCACCAGGTCGTCACAACTGCACATACAAATCATGCTATTAACTGGTAAATATGCAGCTGACAGCAAAGTTCATTATTAAAATTTCTATTCTAGAAAGACCCTGAACAGGCAAGGACCTCTGTAAAACTTCAATTAAATTGAGAAGTCCTGGGATTGGTCTTTTTTTTTTTTTTTCTTTGGTGGGGCAGAGTGTATATTGTAATTGCTGGGTACAGAGAGCTGATGGAATACCTCTGCTGATTGGTGTAGTAAAGTAGGAGGGCATTATAGGCACAGTACGCTGAGCACTTAAAAGCTCCGATCGTTGACATGCGTAATGGTAGAAACACTTTCTGAAAACAAAGTACTCTTTCTAATATGTTGTGCAAAAGTCAGGATTAATTAGCTTCTCTTACATGCTTGAGAATTAATTACCATTTTAAGGAGGAGTTAATAAGAGTGGATATTATGTAGTTTATATAAGCATCAATTTAGTGTGCGTTTATGTTTACATTAGTAACATAAATACAGGATATTAAACTGTGCTTCCGAGCAGTGTCAGATGTGTGAATGACATGTTAACTTTTATCTTGTGCATAAGATATTTTTTTCTAAAGGAATTTTTGTAATATTAAATTCCTGTCTTATTAGCTTAGCATTATTAACATGTTTAAAAATGTAAGAACAAAACATATAGAAAATAGCAAGCTCCACTTCAAAGAAAGAGCTGAGCTCTGCTTGGAGGAACATCATAAAGCACTGTAGAGTGATTTACATTAATAACACTAAAATCTTTGGGTTTACATAAATCTTACTATGATCTGTACTGGAAAATTCTAGATGTTATTGCCTATAATTTCATCTCCTCTTGTTAATTTATGTACTTTTTAAAATTATTTTTTTTCAGTAGTGCTTAAAAGCCATGAAGTCTTTCAAAATGTCTGAAATTTTGTGTTGCATTAGTCGGTCAAGGCAGCAATCCAGCAGATTTACCAAAGCTACAGATAATACTAATGTGCATCAGGAACAATATCTTGTTCCTGATATTCCTATAAATAGCTGCCTTGAGTTCAACACCTCACAAAGATTTTTGTAGTACTTCATAGTCATATAGTATTGAATTTTACATTGGCATCAGTAATGAGTAGATGAATTTTCCCAAAGTGGAATGAGGAAATGAAAATAAATAACCACAACACGAACTTTAATAACAGACGTCAGTTTGTTTAATGGCTGAATTGTTTGAAGTTACCCAGCTTGTATTCTTATTTAGTTTTCCACTTTAAATACAAATTCTAGTTTCAAATGCCACTTTGTATTTGTGTCTTATAGTATAAATTTGGAAACTACTTGATACAAAGAACAGCAGGGCCCTCTCTTTTGTGCTTAAGCATTTATCATGTATCAGGCATGACTTGACATTTTCTGCATTGAAGTTTTGTACAATTTTATTTGCTCCTGTTTTAGAAACCTTTCTCCCATGAAAGTGATTTAGTTTTTAATAGCCGACACACTGACCTGTCCTTAAAAATTATTTCTTCTGAGTAGTATCAAACATGTTTCTGTTTGATGTTTCTGGTCATTTCCTGGGCAGTGACTGCTTAATCAACTTTTGGGAAAGCATGTTTGGCCTTTGTTTGTATAAATAGGATCAGTTTTTATTTTGATTTAATCTTAGAACTGTGCTTTTTAAATCTTAAATTTTCTTTAAGATGTTCTTTACAAAAATATCTGTGATATTCTCTTTATATTCCTCGTCAATATGGCTGGATAAAGCAAGTTTTCCTCTCTAGAAGTTTGTAATACGTCAGATACTCATTGTAAGTGTTGAACTATTTGGCCAGCACTCAATCATTCTCATCACCTGATCATAAAAGTTTCCAAATGTCTCTTTGTAACGTAGGCATTAGTTTATCCACATAAAAGGATTTGCAGAATAAAGACGACTCAATGGGAAATGGCATCATCTCTCACATGTTGGATTTTAGTCCCTCAATTCAGTGAATTAGTTGTTCGGGTTACTCTTGTTTACCTCTCTGAAGAAAGCAAACTGGTTTTTATTTTGAAGGAAAATTCTAGAAAAGTGCCACCTTTCTCGGCAAACTTTTGGATTTTGGTAAGCTTGTGAGTGGACGTGTTTGGAAGCTTTCCCTTTTGGAGTAGAACAAGCTTAGGCTATTTTTATTATAGCTGGAGCTGGCAGCCCTGTGATTTTATAACCGAGATATCCACATTGAGATGCTTGGAGTTTTTTTCTCTCATAACTGCTGAAATTCCTCGTAATTGCTACCTTGCTAAAGTGTCAGCCAAAGTGAGTGGTCCTTCAGGCATTAAGTTGCATTTTCTGATTCTGTCAGTATTTTAAGAGGTTTAGACATACCTTTGGCAAGAGTTGACATTTAGCAGTGGCTAAATCCGTGGTCTTTGCATCATGGGTGCGTGTTCTGTTTTCTATTAGATGACTTCATCTCCGTGGGGCTGTGTCTTTGCTCTGCAGTTGATGGAGCTGAAGGTTTGCTCTAGCCTCCCCATGCGTTCTGCTGCCTGCACACTCTGCTCGCAGCGCTCGTGCACAGCCCTGCCCAAGGCTGCACGGGGCCAGGCTGTGTGTCAACATGTTGCAACGGTGGAAGAAGGAGCCAGTCTTTCACGGGATCGCTAGGGAGCCTGGCTGTTTCCTAGCTACAACTGCGTGTTGCTGTATGCTTCTCTGTTTTTATTTTTTTCATTATTTGCCTTAGGACCTGCTCACACACAGACCATTCATAGCTTTCTGAAAGAGTTTCTGTACCACCACCCAACTTCTGCTTCACGCTGGGGAGGTAGAAGCTATTGGTCTCTGCAGTGCAAGAGATGAACCGCAAAGAATCCATGCTTGGGAAGAGAGATTGAAAGAGAGGGATCTTGATGAGACGGTGGAGGGGTCAGGAGTCGAGGAGTAATGGTGCAGGAGCTGAGCCACTTGGCACAGCAGTGAAAAGTTGGGAGTTGTTTTAGTTGATGGTGGTTTGCTGGAATTGATGGTGCTTCGCTTCTACACCCAGACACACTTCAGCTTCTTTAGGATGAGAGACTAACTGACCCATCACCCTCTTCTCCAGCCCTGCTGAACTCCTTCCCTGCAGAAGGATAGTGTTGCCCATATTGCGTACTGGGAACAGTCCTTGGCTTACCTGGTGTCCTAAAGCATGCCTAGACATTGGCTGGAGCAACAAGGGCCCATGCCAGACCAGAAGGTGTTAGCCAATAAGTGGTCTGTGGGACAGTGCTTGGATTCATGCTCCGGCCCACTGACCAGCCGTCTGATGTGGTGTAGGCAGGCAGGACCAGAATGGGAACAAGGTACGGAGCAGGAAACCATGCGCTTGTTGGGAGGAGAGGAAAGTGGTTTCTTCTACCAGAAGATTTCTCAAAGGTGAATTTGGATTCAAATTCCTGTTGGTTATTAGTGGATTTTGCTTTGTTTGCCTCATTGCTCTCTATTTTTGGTCAACATGAAGGATGGCAGGAAGTTATGATTGCTGGGTCAGATGAGAGTGGCAGCAGTCCGTGCAATAGCTCTGTCTATGGGGATATAATTTAATTGACTTCAGCTGACATTTTGTGCAAGCGTTGACTCCTCGTCCATTATCCGCCTCATCACAGATACCTTCCCTTGTTAACTGCACAGGGTGGGTCAACCTAGGAAAGAGCTGATGTTGTGCTGTGGGGAAAGTAGAAAGTGTGTTCATTAGTTGCTTTTGAAGTTAGGTACTAAATGAGTTGAGGAACTGCAGAAAGAGGAGGGAGTGAGTAAGGCAGCAATGATGCTTTGAGGATTGTGTCCTGCCAGCACTCCTAAGCAAAGCTGTTGACAGAGGTCAGTCAGTTACTGTGTCTGATTTTATAAGCCACCTTGAAGCCTGTAGGCTTACTTACCGGTTCTGATTTTTGTCTTTGTACTTAGCTTTGCAAATTCGAGTGTCTTTTGAAGTAGCATTCTGTGCAGCTTCATGCAACATAGAAGTTTTTCATGTAATATGTCTACTATTTTGGGAAAGAATGGAAAAAGTATAGAAACTTGAAATTTTGTTTATCTCTATTGCCATATATAGATTGACATACCCCTGTTCCAAGACCCCAGAACAGCAAATATTTGGATTTAACTGTTAATGCTTCCAGAATTTAGTTTTAGCTCAAATCTATCTGTGGTGTGGCAGTCAGTAACAGGACAGACTTTTAGAATCCAGGTTATTTATTTCAAACTTCAACATTTACAAATCTAAGTCCTACTTCTCTCGAACTGTAGATATTATGATTGACTTGTAATTATTTTTAACAGTCTATAACCTAATGTTCTGGCTTCTGGCTTGGAGGCAGATGGTTTTTGACGCTTTATTCTTGTGGGGTTTTTTTTTTCTTTTTAAGTGAGAAAATCAGAAGGTTTCCTAATATAACAATTTGCAACAGGATAACTTTCCTATTAAAAAAAAAAAAAGAGGAAGAAAAAAAAAGGTGTGTGGGAGGTGGGAGTAAATGGACTTCAAGTAAATGTGTAATGGGTCCGTGAGGAAGCTTAAGAAAGCCAGCAGTTGAAAATTATTCTTTAATTTGTGGGACTATTTGTTTACTAGTTTGCCACATAACTTGTTAGTACACTCTAAATGCCAGACTTCAAAGTGACTTGATTTTGTTTTGATTATGAATAAGAAATTATTTTGATGGGCTAAAAGGAGATCCTGCAAATTTATTATTAAATGCAGTTCTTTTGCTGCTAGAGTTTGTTAATGCCTTCAGCAACATTTTATTTTTGTGCCTGTTTAAGATCTTACAGTTTGCCACGTGGGGACTTCAGCAAGGTTAAATAGCATGTTATGCAATAACCAGGCTTTGACACTTGCAATAAAAAGGTGGCCAGAATTGTTTCCCTTGTCTATGAGAACTGAGTATTTTAGCAAGCTGCACTGAATTTCATTTGTGGAATGTGAATGAAACTTTTTTTCCCCCACAACTGCAAGGAATTAAAATGTTGTTTAATTACAGTAGCTTAAAGTGAGCTGTTGTAGTATTCTTTGTGTCTTTATCTTACTTTCTGGACTGCTTGAAAACGCTAAGATTTGTTGTTGTTCCCAACCTTTGTGCTTCAACGGGAGAATATTATTGTTTAATAGTAATAATATTTGCAAATCCCTCTCATTTCACTTGACATGTGGGCCCTTCATGTCCATTTTTTTAGTCTCTGTTCTAGACTATAAAGCTGTACATTATTCAGCTTTGTTCAGTGTAGGGTCCCTGGCATTCTCTTGCACAGCCTGTTAACCTGCAGGATACAGGCTGTTTGTGATGGTACGGTATGGTATGTGGGCGTGGGGGGAGTCGCTGTGTTCCTTGTACATAGGCACAATAGATGGAAATGTGATGACTGAAGTTTTATCTTGATGAGACAAGAACAGGAGAACTGAAGGTAAGAAAGTTTTGGAAAGAATCTGTGCAATAAAGAAGACTGAAACAAATTATTTCATAGGATTTGTGGCCTTATTTGAATCTTTATAAAAACTAAGAGAGTAAGCTCTTTGTCAAATAAAAATTAAGGTGAATTGATCATTGTGAATACATTCATCCACATAAAGAGCGCACAGTATTTTCTACAATTGAATTGTGAATGGCAGAGCAAGTACCATTGCTGATGAGTGCCAGGTGGAAGCTGGTGCTAGACAAAGAAAATTGGGTTGTATTTCAAATGTTGTGTTTGTAAGTGAGGGTGACTTCCTATGAGAAAACATAGACGGAAATTGTATTGGCCTTAGTCTATGAATTTGTGGACAGGAAGACTTTCAGGAAAGAGATGCATGAAGGAAATGATCCAGAAGGATGTGGATACTGATATTTGGGAAGCTGGAGGAGTCCAATAGGAGAAGGGCTTCAGAAGAACCCTGCTGACTGTAGTTTTGCTGTCTGAACAGTGCTTTCAACATTAAATTCAACCACAGCTGGTTGAAGCTTCAGCAGTTTACCAGTTGTAGACTTAATCCTCCAGTTTACGGAAGGGTGAGGCAAGCAAAGTGCTGAGGTGCAGCTGAGACCAGACTGGCCCTGTCATAGGTTTGCAAATATAATACAAATGCAGAGTAACGCAAATTAGCTAATGTCACTCTTGGCACTTCTTGATTATTTTTTCCCCACCCTCCCGTTTGGTAATTTTTGTTGTTTTTTGAAGATGGTATAGTCAGCCTCCCTTTCTTTCAAAGGAGATAGTTTAACGGGTTTAGTAGATAAAACCATCAGGTTCTGCAGCTTCTTGAGTGTTTCTGAGTATTGAACAATCATTCTTCTCTTGCTTAAAAAACCTTATTTTAGCATTTCTCTTATCAAGACAAAATGTGGTAACACTTGGCGGTTTCGTCCTTTGATTATGGAGACCTGCTTATTTGCGTAGCCGGAGTTTAAGAAAGAGCGGTCTCCACCATATAGAAATACGTTCTCTTTGGTGTTGCATCTCTAGCCAGCAATGTAAAGGATGTTACATCTCTTTGTGAAAAAAATAATTTTGTCTTTAGAAGCTAATCATGAATCACAGAATCCCAGAATGGTAGGGGTTGGAAGGGACCTCTGTGGGTCATCTAGTCCAACCCTCCTGCCGAAGCAGGATCACCTACAGTAGGCTGCACAGGACCTTGTCCAGGCGGGTCTTGAATATCTCCAGGGAAGGAGACTCCACAGCCTCCCTGGGCAGCCTGTTCCAGTGCTCCGTTGCCCTCAGAGGGAAGAAGTTCTTCCTCATGTTCAGATGGAACTTCCTGTGCCTCAGTTGGTGCCCATTGCCCCTTGTCCTGTCGCTGGGCACTACTGAAAAGAGCTTGGCCCCATCCTCCTGACACCCACCCTTCAGATATTTGTAGAGCATATATTAGGTCTGCTCGCAGCCTTCTCTTCTTCAGGCTGAACAAGCCCAGCCCCCTCAACCTCTCCTCATAGGGGAGATGCTCCAGTCCCCTCACCATCCTTGTAGCCCTCTGCTGGACTTCCTCCAGTAGCTCTTCATCTTTCTTGAACAGGGGAGCCCAGAACTGGACACAGTACTCCAGATGAGGCCTCACTAAGGCAATGTAGAGGGGAAGGAGAACCTCCCTCGACCTGCTGGCCACAGTCTTCTTGATGCATCCCAGGATCCCATTAGCTTTCTTGGCAGCCAGGGCACACTGCTGGCTCATGGTTAGCCTGTCGTCCACCAGGACACCCAGGTCCCTCTCTACAGAGCTGCTCTCCAGCAGGTCCACCCCAAGCCTGTACTGATGCATGGGGTTGTTCCTCCCCAGGTGCAGGACCCTGCATTTGCCCTTGTTGAACCTCATCAGGTTCCTCTCTGCCCAACTTTCCAGCCTATCCAGGTCAAGCTGAATGGCAGCACAGCCTTCCGGTGTGTCTACCACACCTCCCAGTTTGGTGTCATCAGCAAACTTGCTGAGGGTACATTCTAACTCTTCATCCAGGTTGTTGATGAAGAAGTTAAATAAGGCTGAGCCCAGTACTGACCCCTGAGGGACACCACTAGTTACCAGCCTCCAACTAGACTCAGCGCCACTGACGACAACCCTCTAAGTTCTGCCATTCAGCCAGTTCTCAATCCACTTCACCGACCACTCATCCAGCCCACACTTCCTGAGCTTCCCTAGGAGGATATTATGGGAGACTGTGTCGAAAGCCTTGCTGAAGTCTAGGTAGACAACATCCACGGCTCTCCCTTCATCTACCCAGCCAGTCATGTCAAGAAAACCAGATGAAATTCCATGACATCACAGTTTTGGTCTTGCACCACATAATTAACACATACATTGCTTTTGGTTTTCTGTTTCTCAAAGTACAGTGGGCAGCGGTCACAGTCTCTCTGGATTTTGTGCAGTACTTGGACTATCCCATTTATGATCCACTTAGCAGAAGATCAAATAGTGAATGATAAATTATTGATCAAATGTAAGATGAAAGACCAAATTACTCTCATACTTCAATTAACATAAAAGCCCTGAAAGTAAAACAAAAATACGTTGTTCCCAATCTGCGTATCACTTTCTCAAGCATCTACACGTTTTCAGAATCCTTTATAAAAGGGAGGCCTCCAAAACTAGCAGGTAGGGCAAGATGATACTGCATAGGAACAACAGAGCTTTGCACAGAACATGTACTAGCAAAGGTGTTTCAGATATCGTTGTACACAGCACATGGCCATGCAGTCTAATTCAGGTACTAATGAGAAGACTGTAAAATTAGAGTTTGTATCTATCCAGTTGGTCAGAGCCATCTTATATACTTGGGATCTTACAAAAGGACATTGTAGTCATTTTAAAATAAGCATAGCCAGTCACTTCTCCTTGCAGAAGTTCCATTAGATATTAATGGAATTAATTCAGCCACCTCTCGGACCTGCTATGCAATGATACAATGAAGGTTTGAAAGAGAAGGCTAAACTTAAAAGTAATAAAGCAAGATGAAATAATTCTGCCCTATTCAGCTGATGAAGTAGAAACTTTGGGAAGTGCAGATGAAGGTATTTGCTATATATTTTAGCACCATTAAATGTAACATAAGGTATTTGTGCACAGCTGGATCTGAGAGCAAATTAAAAAAACCCCATTACTTAGGATTTGACTGCTGAGTAGAAATATACGGACTTATTTGTGCAAACTGTATGTGTAAGATGATTAAAATTATGAAAAGAGGGTAATGATCAGGGTGTGGCATCTTAAATATGTAATACAAAAAGATAAAAAACAAATAAGTATTCAAAAATCAAACCAGAATGAAAGCTAAAGTTGATGTAGCAGACATCTACTACTTTAGGACAAGTTCACTTTTTTTAACAGACTACTTCACACAAACTTTCCATGTAGAGATGAATGTTGCTTTGACATGAAATTATAAAACTTCTTTAACTGTTTTGCAACTTGCTGTAATTCTTGTGCTTTATGAGAACACTACTAGCCTGATATAATGAGTTTAAGAATAACTATGTATTTAAGCATACAGCTTTCAAATCGACTGTTAATGAACAGTCTGTCCATGTTGTTAACTGCATCTGCTTCAGTGGCTTGTATAAAGATTTTACGAAGAGATGAGGATTTTGAACAAAGGTTCAGAGATGTGAGCAAGTGGAGTACTGGAAATGTGATAACGTTAAAGCAATGGTTAGCTTCAAGAAATGTCCGGAAAGATCACTAGTTCCAGCAAACATTCAGGTTTACAGTGCAATCAGTCTCTGGTGTTCAATAGTAAAATCTTTATTCACATTACTTCAAAGTCTTCTTTTCGTCTATAGTTGAATTCCAGAAGCAGATGACAGTGCATACATACTGCGCTTTTCTTAAAGGATTTTTGCATTCATTGAAAGATAGCAATGATTTATGAGTTAAGTGGCCATATTAAATGCAGAAAGGCAAAATGTAAGGTTCTGGAGACAAATATTCAGTTCATACATCACTCAATTTACTTCAAGCAATCCAAATTCAAAAAGTAATTTGATTCAATCCTTACAGGACACACAAGTGTCTGGTATATCTGATATAATTCCTTGCCTCGTCTAATACCTACCTCTTTACAGCTTCAACTTTCGCACATCAAAGAAAAGTTCTTGGCATGTGCCGAGGCCCATGACTGAAATGGAAAGAACCTGAACTTCTGAGAAGGTTCTCTGGTAAAATACGATTTGTAGGAGTTTCGGCTAGCTCAAGTTCCGGGGAAGAGAAGCTGCCCACTCCTTTAGTCATCCTTTCTTCAGTCAGATCAGATCAGATCATCCTTCCTGAAGTCAGATCTATTCTCTGGAAGCTGTTTCGTGCATTGGATTTAGTTAAGGTAGACTTCTTTAGTTATTGTAGAGTACTTACATAGGTAGTCTGCTTAGCAGGTGAACAGCTGAACTGGCTAGTTCAGATTTATGTCCATCTCCCCAGGTTAACCGTATACCATGCTATATTAAAAAGAAATGCACAGAAATGCTACTAGTTGGAGTACCTGTTTCCAGTTACTTAATTCTCATTCTTTCTGGGTTCACTGAAACAATGACTGAACATTCGTCAGCAGAAATATCAGATTTATTTTGGAAGCAGAAATTAAGCCTCTTTTTCTTTTGTAGTTTCTTTCAGAAAGAGTAAGAGTAGACCAATATTGGGAGAGCAGTGAGTGAGGAGAAACGGCCAAGTTTTAGTACAATTAAAGTAAACTTGGAAAAATGTTATGTTCTGAACAGTGCAAGACAACAAGATAACTTTCCCAGTTTACAGTCTTAACACGTGATGCCAGGTGTGAGTTTTCAATAGGCAGATGTGTGTAATGGCCATTTGAAGTGTACTCATGTGTATAAAAAAAACTACACAGGCATATACATATATGCTATATGAATGATACATTAATCAGAGCAATTCTGTGAATGAAATTATGTCCTCAGTTTTTAGAGCAGGAGGTGCAGAACAGATTTTAGAGGAGAAAAGTTAAATGCCTGAGGGTAAGTAAGCAAGAATTGTGTTTTTTGAAGTCTGTGCCTTTACAACTGATGAAACACTGAACTACTCTCTGCAGTGTGTGTAGGTACCTGTCGTTAATCAGGGTGCCTTGCAAACTGAAAAGCATGAAGTAGTATTTCTAATAAGTAACCTACTGCTGTTTGCGTCTGCAAAGGCAGTTTACCGGAATTTAAAATCTTTAGAAAACAGGGAGCAACTTCTTCCCTCCTGCATAAACTGAGATCTGAACATTTAAACTGGAAAAGTTCAAAAATTAGCTGAATGAGAAAAGCCTGCAAGCCCTTTAGAAGAAAATCCCACAGCTCCACTATGCATTGATTTAAATTCAATATAGCTGTAGTGTATGTCAGCAAATAGAAGACGGAAAAACAACTGGACAGAAGCAAAAGCAATCTGGAACACACAGAAGATAAACATCTTATCTACATGCCCAAAAGTTTGTAAGTTTGACTGCTGGGTGCCATTTTCTACAGAAATACAAAAGTATAAAAAGTAGTATTATGTTAAAAAGCAAAAATTAAGAAACTTCAGTACATCAGCTTTTCAGCCGAATGCTTCTTGAGTGGATTGAATGTGATGTGTTGGGGTAAAATTGGAATTGAGTTGGTGAAGAACAAGAGAAGGTAGTGGTTATGAGACTCAGATTCTTCATTTAGGTTTGAATTTAAACAGGCAGAGAAGAATGTGTTTTGAATTTTGAAATAGAGAATGGCTATATCTATACTGCTCAGTACAACAAACCTAGTCTCTGTCACTGGTGAAGACCAGGCCAGCTTGGGAAAGGCTGTCACTATAATAGTGAAAGATCATCTGCTTCCTAATGAGTACACACCATGATTACATTTTTATTGTGCACATATAACTGACTCATTCTAATGTTACCTCTCATTTTACAATAACCTGCATTTAGACTTGAGGTAGGAAAATTCTTGTTATGACATTCTGATCAAGAACTTCTTATAAGATGTCTGAGAAACGATGGTGTGAGGTGAGGTAATGCAGGACATAGGATGTGAGAGCGCATAGTGCGTGTGAGTGCAAAATCTGCAGGGAGTTGCAAAGACATGTAGATTTATAGAATTCTTTATGTCCAAGTGGAGATGCAAAGTTAAACAGAATGAAGTTAATAGAAGGGATATTTTGTTAACGTGAGGAAGAGAAGGAAATACTTTAAAATGCTCTAAGTTCACTTATGTTGACTTTTCCTACATCATCTGTGTTTTGCCATTTACAGCTGTTGTAACTTAATAACTGCATGTGTATAAAAAACCACAAAACCAACCAAACGAAACTGTACAGAAAAGCATCAGGGAATAAAACTATGTTTGCTTATTTCAACAGAACGCTGAAATTTCGGTATTTGAAGTGAACATCCGTTTTGTTGGTGGACTGCTTTCAGCTTATTATCTTTCAGGAGAAGAGGTAAGAGAGTTCCACGTGGTTTATCTGAAATATCATCATCTAGATAAGTAGTTAAATTTTAGTTTAATAATTTTATTTCCAAGAATTAAACTTGTTGTAGAAGTCTTAAAATGTTGAATTATTTTTTTTTTTCTGACTTGAAACCCTACCCAGTACATTCTTACTGGGCTTCGTGTTGGAGTGTGTAATTATGGAGTTCCTCTGCCATGGTAGTGGTAGATTTTGTGCATCAGGTACCTGCTTCACAAATTATTTTGGAGCATATTCTTTAACTGCTATGAACAATACTTCTGTTGGCCTTCCTGAAGATGAAGCTTCAACTCACATGGAAAAGACATATTAAGAACAAAAGCATAACTGGTAAACCTATACATGTGAATGTCTTTAAAGCATTGGTATGCCATTGATCTCTATTGCCTGTCATGGTTTATGGAGAGGATGAAGAAGCAACTTCATCCAAGAGCTTTGACTAATGCAATTATTTCTGTCATATATTTAGAGAAGGCTATGCTAAGTCACAGGTACTGTGATATTTTAAATTTTTAGTTCAGCACTTGAAAAGTCTTTAATCTTACTGGTTTAAATTCTTGTTCCTATCTCTGCATTACAGCAGTATTTTATTGTAGGATTAACACAAGTTAATACTCTTTAGCCATAAGTTAAATTTATCACTGGATTTCTTTAAATTCAAAACAATTACTGCCGGAAACTCTGCAAAACACTAAAGAAGTATAATTTCCTTTCATATGTAAATTTCCCAAATGCTGGCTAAAGCTCTGTTTTGAACTTGTCACTTTAACTTAAGTTCTATGGTGTACATTGTGGGTTTTGTTAAAATTTATCATTAAGTTAAAGCTGTCTTAGCAGGTAATGTTGGGCCATGTACCTGACAAAGCAGTTATAAGAAGACAATATTCCTCTGACATTTTTACGTCTTAAGTAGACTTACCTATTTATTTCCCATGGCCTGGTCCTGAGTGTAGGTGGTATTGAAAAGACATTAATGTTTTAAAAGATGCAGTTTTTCATATTTTAACTCTTATAATTTTCTGGGAAAAAAATTGCACTTAGACCCATTGCTTAATAGTAATGAAAATAATTGAGAGGTGCTTAGTAGCTGGCTTCTTCATCTTTACTAAATATTGTTTTACTTAATGTTTCATCTCTGACTCTTGAAGGAAATCACTTGTCCTACAGTAACTCAGCAACCAGAAATAAGTTTATCTAAGGGTTTCTTGAATTGAAAGCCCTTCATTCTGCGATTTAAATGATTGTATCTTTCAGTGCCGATCTGGTTCTCGCAAACAGGAGTGAACTTTTCCAGTATAACCTATTGCTACATTTTAATTAACTGGTTCTGACAGAAGGACAGAGGATGCTTCTTGGCAGACAACGAGCTGCTAGAGGACTGCACATAAGCCTTTACATCAAGCGGCGTTTGTCTGCCAAGAAATGCCTGAACCATTTGTCACCGGTACCGTTGATTTCATATATATGTTGATGGTTTATAGCTTATGTCTGTTAATGTGCAGTCTCGCTTTCAATCAGCGCATATAGTTTCTACTAAATAACACCTAGTTGTTGCTTCTGCACCATTCCTTCACCTTTACAGAGGCAGTTTTACCACTACCTCTTGGACTAGATTGATAGCAACACTGGTGTTCAAATAAGACTCTTTTGTACAGATTAAATGAGGAAGCGTTTAAAACAAAGTGAAGTGTTTCATGCAATGGATAATGAAGTGGAATTCTTTGCAGTGGAATAGTGGTGATACTGGATGCTGATGTCCATGGACAGACTCATTAGTGAAAATAAAATGGGCTCCTAAATGTAAAGCTGACGTGTATGGTTGAGGAGGGTCCTGAGCTCTTGCAGGCTGGGAAAGACACTGTCACTGCTTGTCACTGGTTTTCATACTCTTTGGCAGACATCTGCTGTCCAAGATAGAATGATGTTGTCCTAGTGGCTTAGCGAGTGCAACTCAGCATGCTCTGCCTTACTTGGATCTGGGGAAACTTCCCGATTTGTCTCCTAAATCCCAGGCGCTGAAGCAGTAGCCAGCCGCTGGCGGTGGGAGGAGCAGAGTGCTGCGCTTCGGAGGACAGAGCGGCCATGCAGCAGTGTGAGGTTTCCCGCATTGCGTGGGTCTGTCCTTCACTGGTGCTGCTGGCAGGTGTGGAAAGCACTGAGGTCCTCAGAGGCTGGCCACCACCACAGAAAATATATCTTCCGTCATCCTCTAGTCTGCTACATTAGTGGGCACTCCTAAGGAGGTGGAACAACCTGTATGCAGGCTGTTTGGAGGATTAAGCTTTCTCAGTTAAAATCTCATTTTATTCTTAATCAGATTAATTATTTGAAAAGATTATATTTGCTGTACTCACTTATCAGTATCTCAATTAAAGAAAGCTATGTTTCAGTAAAAGGAGTGACAGAAATAATTATTGTTTGTACTTCTGAATTACATTTCCATGGGTAATGATCCAAAGCTGCAACATATTGTGTGTTCTATAATCATTTGTAAGTCTAACTAATCATGATTAAAGAATATCCTATCATACTGAGTAGTTCCTAAAACATCCTACTCACATAATAGTTCATTTAGATAAAGGCACCAATGTGAATAATTTTAAAAATTAACAAACTGAATACTTTGCCTCTTGATAACTGTGTGGTGCTTACTTGCAAATAGAGCTACGAGACATATTATATTAAACTTCCTAGTATTTTTGCCTTACTAGAATTAATATGAAATGCCTAAAAGTGCTAGAACAGTGTTATACACTTTCTCACATTTTTTTTGTATTTTACAATTGTTGTTTAAACCCAAGCTAGAAAGAATTCCAGTCAAATATCAAACTTCATTTGTAAAACAGCTACAAATACCAGAAAATTTGATTTCAAGGTAAGTAACTTTTTAACAACTGCTCTTTCTTTTACTTTGAAGTCCCTCAGAGTAATATTACATGTGAATGCTTCCTTGGTATTTTTACATCAGTCAATGGCTATAAGGGATAATAAAAAATAAACCTGGCTCCTTTAAAGCAGTGCTAGTACTGATTTTTTGTTTGTTTATTTATTTATATGAAAGCATCTGGAGGAGCCTGTAATATGGTAGGTTTAGACCATAAGAAGGGGACAGATTTATTTGCAAACTTCCTTGTTTGTTTTGTTTAAATTAAATCTGATTCCTCTTCTAAGTGACTTGGTGTGTGATGTCTTTTTGTTTTGTACAGGAAAATAGGATATCTAGTAAGTGAGAAATTTGTTTTTATAAATGCTTTGTGGTACTTACTAGTCTGATGTAAAATTCAGGTATACCAAGGTTTGGGAGTATTGCATGCAACAGGATCCCCTGGTGCGCAGACCCAGATTTTTTTTTTTTTCCTCTTCTTTAAAGCACACTTCCAAATATAGTCATACAGGGAGATAGTTTGTTAACTTCTGGATGGGGGGCAACACTGTGCCCTCTGTGCAGCTAAGACCTTTCTTGGAATTCACGGAGATGACAAACGTTATTTCTGAGCACTGTAACCTTCACTGTTGGGAATAACTGTGATACTGGTGCTGAAAGTCATGGCACTGTGAGGCACTCAACAACAGTGTGAGGCACTGCTTGTAGAGCACATACAAGCCTAAAGACTGATCTGACTAGCACTTCTGCTTTACTGATCGCTGATTCTTACAGGTACTGCTAAAGCTGTGTACTAAGGGGACTGTTTTACTTAAAGGTTGATTCTGCAGTCAGGGAATACGTTGCATAGACAGAAACAGGAGGAGCTTTTAGTAATTGCTGTTTGTATGAGTAGCAGAAAAGTAAATCCAGAATGACCTGAACTGAATAAGGAGCACGTGAGTTTCAGATGCAGCTGGTCACTTCCCAGATTCCTTTGAAGATTTTCCATTTTTTGAATGAGATGAGTAATTGCGCCCCACCACCCCCCAGAGTTAAAATATTTTGGATTCAGCAGCTGTCCTTCCTGCATAAGATAACCTTCTCTTTTCTAGGACTAAAGATAGTTATCTTCACTGGAGGAAGACAAAATAGAGTTGATAATGATGTTCATATTGCCATTTCTTTTCATGACATGAAGCAGATTTTTTTTTTTTTGTTGTTCCTCTGGCAGTATATCCTGTTTGAAGGAACACAAATGTATCCTCATCAAGATGAAGGAATAAAAGACCCACAACAAACTGTTTTTCATTGTGATAAATGTTGGACTTTGAGTTTCATCTATTACTCTCTACCAACTATTAATTAGAAGTAAAAAATAAAAAAAAGAGGAAAAAGCAATGGCATATTACCTAATTAATTTATATCTGCATTTAGAATAGGAGTTACAATGCCAGTATTCAACCTCACTTGATGATCTTGGCCTCCTGTCTGACTTCAGGCCTAGTCATTGCCCACTTAAAACAACCATCCATCGGTGATGGTAGTGCTGTCTTATTAATGAGGAGCAGACATGAAATAATGATGCAGATGCTATTGATCTAGAGCTGCCTTTGCCAGGCTGACCACAAAACATTGCTGACTTCATATAGTGCTAAGATATTCTCCAGAACTTAGCTGTAGCTATTTTTATCTGGCTTTCCCTCTCTTGTAGAGGTCTCCCTTCATAAAGAGTGTTTAAATTCCATAAATACAACAAAATATAATTCATCATTTAGCAATCTTGAATAGTAGGAGGAGGAAGTTTGCCACCAATACAACGGTAATGGCCTATTTCTGCAAGTCAGGAATGTAAGTTCCAGTATAGATCCCTTGGGGATCTAACCTCATGAGTGTGAGAATTGACCCCATGTTTTATCTCCCACTTCCTTTCACTTAATTTGACACTAATTAACAATAGACCATCTCCTTTTATGTCTTGGAAGCTTGATTTCTAATGCTGTTTGAAACTCCGGGCATGCTGCATGAGCTTGATCACTTCTGTGTGAATGCCACTTAAACTCCTCCTTAAGGATCTTCACAGACTGGCAGCAGAATTCCCTGTTTGGTAGAAATTAGAAGACTGCAATTGCCTGTAGTTTTCTGCAGCCCAGTTTTCAGATTTGGGTGCTGTTTGCCACCTACCATCCATCTGCTGCCACTTTAAGTGATACATCAGTACTTCAGAGGTGTGATGTTTTAGTTCCTTTAGAGCTCTGAAATGATCTTGATGATTTGTTTCATCTTTATTGATTTATGAATTTTTTTAACTTCTGTATTTCATAGAATTCTGGAGTCAGTCAACTTGGAAAGGACCTCAAAAGGTCATCTAATCCAGCCTTGATACTGGGACAGTGCATCAGGCTTGTACTTTTAAGAATCTCCTTGCATGGGAACCTGCTGAGGCTCTTCCAGACTGAACACTGGGGCAAATTTAGCTTTTCTACAACGGCTTGCTTTCACGCACAGTACTCTTTTACACAGACATCTCTTAATTGTTCCTCCTGGCTTTCTAGCAGGCCTCATGTTTCTCTTATTGTTTTTTAACTTTAAAAACTTGTTCTTCAGAAGTTAATTTTAGCCTGACTTAGTAGTTTTTCGTTTAACTTCTCAGACATTATCAGTGTCTGTATTCCTTAATTGGACTTAATATACTTTTGCTTTTAATTGTCTTCTTTACAGTCACACCAAAGAAGACAGAAGTCATCTGAGCCTTTTAATCTGAGAAGCTCATGACTCTGAACCTCATCTTTTATCCTTCAAGTCATCTCTAAGCATTTTACCCTTTTGGCTGTTCCTTTCTAAGTTCATTTCAGCTGGTGTTCTTGATTCTCTTTCTGCACTTAAACATTACCGAAGTGAACCTTTTGTTTATAACACCATGTTGAGTTGGAGCATGTGGTCCGTATTAGGCAGTAAAATGTCAACCTAAGTCAAGAGCTATTTTTTCTCTTACAGAATCTGTGAGTTTCTGCAAGAAGCTGTCATTACAGTGTGTAAAAGCATGTTTTATATCTGCTCTGATGTAACACTTAACAGCCTACTCAGGGACAGAGAAGGATTTAAAATCTCTGTTTCCCACAGTCACAGTCTGTAATCTCCATTAGTATTTCAGTCTCTTCACCACCTTTAATAGATCTAACGCTTTCTCTTTCTGTGCTAGCTGCATCAAAATGTACTATAGAATCCCTGTGGATTCACATTCTGGAGATAACCTTGACTCCTAAGATTTTCTTTGATATAAACTGTTCTTCTGCTGTTCCAAGCAGACTGCCCTTCAGTCTTCTATTTCTATCTCTTAAGTTCCTGCAGTGCAATTACACAGTCACTGTTGATGAAAACCATCTCTCTTAAATAGGTTCCCTGAGCTCTGAAAGCTTCCTCATTCCTAATCCTGCTGTCCCCTTTCTCACGATGCTACTTGCTCGGCTGCTCTGTGCAACTCTGCCTCTCAAGCTGGCCCCACACATAATGCTGAGGGAACTTCAAAGAACGGTAACTGATGAGGTAGCTTTGAAGAATGGTAACTGAGATGCTGATTTCCAGTCTTGCATGTAATTCAAATTTTGCTTCTTGGTTTTCCTTCTCTTTCCTCTCTGCTTTGGAGTTACTGACACCACGTATACATACCACGGCCAGGCACTCTTACTCAGCAGCAAGTACCTGAAGCCTTGTGGAGCCTCTGCCACCTGTACACCAAGCATGCAATAAGCTGCCATCACCAACAATTTTTGTGCCTCATAATAAAGACCCTCAGGCTGCTCTACTGAAGTAAAGTGATAATAGTGGCAATTTACATTAAATCAGTGAATTGCTGTCTGCTGGAGTTCAGCAGTGGGTATATTTCTCTTTCAGATGTCTGTCATCAGCATGAATATCCACAGCAGGGGGCCAGAGCAGCTATGGTGATAGCCTGCTGCAGCTTCCATACCTCAGCCTAGTAGCCTACTATGAAACCAGGAGCCAGAGCCATGATTTTCATCCGAGAAACATGAGTTTAGAACTCTGACCTGTGTATAACCACATTCTTCACTTGGGGATTTTTTTCAAAACAACAAAAAAATTAGTTTATTTGCACGGCAATCTTACTTGACATGTTTTTGCATTCATGCATTGACTTGAGAAATAACTGAACAGAAATGCTTTATTGCTCATTACATTACACAGAAATCCCTGCTTACCTCCAGACTACTATAGTCTGATGCTAAAGCTGGTAAACTGTTAGAAAGAAGAATGGATGATAATGAGAGCTAAGTAATATCTGTTTGTGATTGTAACAGCTGGTGTGTTTGACATGAGCTTGTGAGCTTTATTATTAAGTAGAATTCAAGCAGCTGAGAGAGAGCTGGTTTGTTTGTTCTGAAGATTTGGCTCTCAACCAGATCCTGCAGTTTCACTTGATTGTGGTTCTACAGAACAGTTGGAGAGGGCACATCTACCAGAAATACTGGAGTGGGTGTTTTCCTTTTGAGCAGCAGCTCTAGGTAGACCCGAAAGAGGAATTCTTTGCATGTGGGTTATTATGCTATACAGAAGAAATTATATGCTATTAACAGTCTGTCCAGAGTCACCATGCATCTGCAAAGAAATTCAGTCTCCAAGATATGTCTCTTTCATTTATCTCAGTGTTCAGTTCTGTCATTTTGCAGCATCACATGCAATTGCAGTAATAAAGCAGAATAAAAGGAAAGTGAAAACATACTGCCTGAACAGTTAGTGGGATTGTCTTGTTCTGCAAATTTAATAGGCAATGTACAACATATGGTTAAATATGTGGTTCTGTGGAGCCATTTGCAAACAGTGTTGAAAATGTTGCAAATACACTATCTAAAGAATAATCCTGGTACATAATTTTACAGCCAAGAATCTGTTTTATTTCTGCAAATGAAAGCAATATAAAAACTAATGAATTGGTGCTGACAGTGGGAATAGTTCAGCATTAATTCATCCTCCTTTAATTCTAGGCTATATAAAATATTTGGGAAAGTATACTCTCTGTGGATGTATTATGAAAGTTCAATTAGGTGATAGGTAATAAATGTTATTGAATCATCATACTGATTTTTTTTCCCCAAAAAAAGTACAAGTAAAAAACGTATGTACCTGCATTTCTTTGTCTAAATCTTTCATAGTGTTTAGCTAGTTTATGTAAGATTCCATTCTGTGCTTTGTCTCCATAGACTGAGTCTGATCCAGAGGTTATTTTTCCTTAACTTGGGAGTAAAGTAGATAATAAGGAGAAGACGTTATTAGCTTAGAGAAGATAAAAGCATAAACCTTCCAGTAGAAAATTCCCATGTTTTTCATCGTATTGGCAACCTGCAAGGCATTCCATCAGATTCCTGAATCTGACTTTAGCAAATAATCCTTCTACTTTTGTATCATTTTGCAAACATTTAAATTATTTCTATTGAAGGATGTGTTAACATTAATTAATTCGAAGTATTTTAAATACCAAATCAAGTGATTAGAGGTTTATGATGAAATTGGGAAAGCTCCTCATCCAGCTTGCTGTTTGAAGGATCAGATTAGGGATTTGTTACAAAACACCACTTTGTGCCACGTACAAGTCCTGCTGCTTCAAGCTAACTGAAAATCATTGAGAAAATTAAATGCCTGAAATCAGAATCATCATTTCTGTTCTTGTATGCCCTTCAATCCTTCAGCAATAGCATGGCATCTTTGCTGCAGAAGAATCCAATATTTTTTTAGCCTCCTTTGGATTTAGCAATACATCTTGTTCAGCAGATCAAACCTGAAACGGATACAAACCAGGTTCACTGGGTTTAAGTTAGCATGAACTCTTGGGATCAATTTGTGGAGAGTGCTAATTGGCTTGTGTATTTTTTTGGCAGGATCTATTGTTTGTGCTTTTCAAATGACAGAAATCTGAAAGTTTTAAAAGGAAAGATAAGGAGCAATCTTTTTACCAGGTCATTTGGAAATTGCAGGAATCCGCATGCTATTTGTTTGCCATTTGTTTGTAAAAATGCAACAGTTGAATAATGTTGATAAATGTTGTGGTTGAAAAATGAGTGCAGTTCCTGTCCCTCCTGTGCCAGAAGCTTCCCTCTGCCATTCACAGACTGTATTTGCACCCTATGTGGAAATGATTGAGAAGGAATTTGGAAAAGATGTTCACATGAAAAATCCTGTGTCACTTCCAGCACAAAGCACAACATATGCCAAGGGGAATTTGGGTTTTTGGCAAGTGATTGTCCCTAAACTGAGCTGTCATGAAGCATTTTAAAGACAAATCTTTGTTCTCCTCAAATCAATGAATATAAGGCTCATTTTGCATAGGCCTAAGTGCACAGAAGTAGGCAAACTGCAAACTTTTCTTAAGCCAGAGACTGAGAAGAGGATGAACAAAGTCACTTCCATGAAGATTTGCAAGGCAAAAAAGAGGACTAATATGTAGTGCCAGTGTTTCATATAAGTCTTACTTGCTTTCCTCAAGGAAAAATAGTTTGGGATGTATTTAAACAGCAGATCCAGTTTCTTAGCTCACTGTTTACGTTGCAGGTCTTTCGTCAACAAGTATTATACTTCTGTATTCCCACAGGTGTTAGCTGGTCAGCTATCTCACCGTTTAATTTTCTAGTAAAGCATAAGATATAAGGGAGGTCAGGAGCTGGCAAGATATTCTGAAGAACTTGCATTTTGTTTGATGTGTTCAGCTCTGATATTCTTCACTCAAGACCTGTGATTACATACCATAACCCACATTTACCTTGATGACTCCTTCAAGTAGTAGCCAGTTAAGACAGTACGTTATGAGAAGACTCTTGTCATTCAGCTCCGTGAAGGCTCAAAACCTTCATCAAAAAAAAATACAACGCTATGTAAACTGACAAAACTCTGAAGCAAACAAGGAAGATCATTCCAGCAGCAGTGTTACTGGAGTAGAGTCAACATTCAATAACAGAAAGCAATCTTTCTTTTGGCATTAAGGGCCAGTTCCTTTGTTTCTTACGATTCAGATGCGTTGAACTACCAAAAAGGCTCTGTAACAAGTTAATCTGAAGAACTAGATATGTTTGGTTTGTTTCTCTGCTTCAGTCTTTAGGCAGTCATCTGCTTTTGCAGGCTAAGCAAAATAACCACACTAGTTGTTTTTGGAAACTAGTTCAGTCCAGTTAGTGCTTTAAAGTCATGTTGTCCCTTGGGGGCCAAGTTGTCCTTAAGTTTTGCAAGCATGACTAGATAATTTTACAGTCCAGTAGATCCTCAGGATCATCATGTGAAAAGGACATGCTGTGAAATTCATTCTCTTCCATTTTTCTTTGAAAATTCTTTTTTTGTTTTCCTCAAACCAACAGCTGCAGAACAAAGTCAGCAGCTCACAATGCTGTTTCTTAAAGGATGCTATTTCCCCCAACTTGTTCTTAAAAACAAGTATACAGACAATTTCAATCTTTTTCCTTTTATCATGCAAAACCAGTGAATAACTCAAACCTTCTCATCAGCATTTGCTGCTTGTAGGGTATCTCTTACAAACATCGTCCAGTCTGTGCTCAGTCTTCTCTCTCCAAAGTTGCTTTTATTTCCATTTGTATTCTAAAGGGAAGAACAAATAATCTTCCTGATTCCAGGCAAGATCAATAACTGCTGAGATGCTCTGGGCAAATATTGCCAGACTGCTGCAGGAGACTATGGAGATGGTGCTTGCGTATTGGGGCAGACCTACTCCGATGTTAAATGTCATCAGCCTTTTTGATTTGCTTGAAGGCTGTGTGTTAAGTTAATGTGGTTATTGACTGATCCAAGGCCAAAAGTAAACACTTACTGAGACAGCAAGAAGAACTCCTTGCTCAACCATTTTTTTCTTGACGGACTATGACAGTTGGTGATAGAAGCAAGGAATGTAGCTGGTGCTAAGATGTCCCTTTTCTATATCATACTTTTAATAGTTTTTTATATCTAGTTCCAACTTGAAATTGCAGTTAAGGTACTGTAATGTTTTAATTTACCTACCATAAAAGATAAAAATAATTTAGTGAAAGGTGCAAAGTATTGTCTATAGGAATGGCTATGTGAAGTGTTCAGTCCAACAGTAAAATAAAACAATAAAGCCATGTCATGAGCTTTGGTAAAACAGAAAGAGTTTACATGACTGCCATGCCATTTTTTCTTTCCCCTTGCTTCAAGCAGGGGGACAAAAAGCAGTGTAATGTTACATACGTATGCTGATATGCATACTTAAAATCTTTATGAATACTTCTAACCATTATTTCCTCCAAATATATATTGTATTCAAAAATAATGTTAATCTTTGGAGAGAACATTTTATGGCTGTTTAATTATAGGAATTATTTTGAGGTTTAACTGTAAAAAAAGGTTTAACTGCAGAGAATTCAGAGAAGCGGTTTGATTGCTCATAAATTTATGACTTGCTGGCAGTACTGCTCTTCAGTCTTCAGTCAGAGCATTTGTTTCTGACTCTTAAGAACTGGAAATGTCTGCTTGCCTCCTTATATTTTAGTCACTTTAGTTTTATGGCTTGTCCAGTAAGAGAAATAGTCTTACAGTAAACAGAAAGGAATTGAATTAGTCTGCCGGATGATTTAACTTACAACATAAAAACAGCTTCTTAAATCATAGTTCTTCTCTTTTGAAACTTGCTGTTTGGCTTACACAAAAAAAACTACAAGAGAGTTCACATTTCTTATATTTAATTTAACGTAAATACACAAGCACTTTATTTAGGCTCATTTTGGATGTGCCCGTTATTCATCAGACAATTCAGTGACTGTTGTCTTTCAGAGAAATCTCAACAGTAAGAAAGAAAACACTGAGTTAAGAAACCATCGTCTTCTTTTTCCTGCTGTACAAGAGAATTCTTTTTCTTGTTACATTACTTATATAAAAAGCCAGCTAGATGGTGTGTCAGAGGTCTTGTGGAGGAAGGAACCTGCAGAGTATGCTAAATTTGAACAATTTGCTAATTTCCTCTCCCCTGAAAAATAACTTCTTAGGAATGCATCATCAGTGCAAGAGCTAGTGCTACAAAACTCATCTGTCAGGGAGTCAAGCTAAGCTTTTTGCACAGTTGCTGAATTTACCCTAATGGCACCTTCTCAATCCCATTGTTTTTAATGGAATTTACCAAAACAAATCAAAGAAGTGGTTTCTGTGATGTTGGTGGCTGTGACAGTAATCAACATATACTTGTAACCTGAGAAACCGCTGAAACATTAGGGCTGGAACAGATAAAACTCTTGGTTCCTTTTCCGTATATATATATGAGTGAAACAGAAGTAGTCTGTACATACTAGTGGCAGAGAAAGACAAATGAGAGAGTTTTATGATCAAATGGCTTGTTCCTAAGTGATCCATGGTGTAAATCTAACAGAGTGACAGTTGGCACTGTCTTTGTACTGGTGATCATTTTACTTTTCAAGATATTTATGATGTTTCCAGTATCTGAGATCACAAACTCTGGAAATTCCTGTGTCCGCTTCAATCCTAGTACAATGATTAAAAAAAGCACTTTACTGTTTAAACGTGGGACAGCCTTAATATACAACATTAATTTTCAGCAAATACTCATTATGTTTGATATAAATTTAAAGAGTAGAATAAACACTCTAAAAGAGTAGTTTTTAATTTATTCTTCTTGTATCCGTGAAGACACCAAATTTATGGTCAGTGGAATTGCGCATGTGTGAAGAGGAACCGCGGAAGATCTCTGGTGAAGGACGTTAGAGTAAATTTTAATGCAAATAAGACTTCTTAAGCATTTTGTGTTTAATGAAGACTGCGGAAAGTCTGGAACTCTATAATTCTGTGCCCAGCATCAGGAGTTGTTTTTAAACTTGGGTATTCAAACTTGTCAGTTTGGATTCTCATCCTGCTTTGTTCCTCGCCCTAATGCTTTTGTCAACTACTTTGCACGTAGTTCACTACTTATTAGTTGTTCTTATTATTGTTATTATTA
This sequence comes from Opisthocomus hoazin, assembly GCF_030867145.1. Taxonomy (NCBI): domain Eukaryota; kingdom Metazoa; phylum Chordata; class Aves; order Opisthocomiformes; family Opisthocomidae; genus Opisthocomus; species Opisthocomus hoazin. Next base: position 74,302,630 of record NC_134415.1, read on the forward strand.
TTAGTTTCCTGCTTGCTTCTTTCTAAAGCACGCCATTACTACCTTACAAAAGGACACTTGCGTTGGTAAATAGCTTGTTCCAGCTTCTACTGAAGCTATAGCTTGGACAAAAGTCACTTAGGACTATACTGTGACACTGCCCTGTACATGCCCTAAGGTGGTGCCGCAATATATATATATAAAACATAGAAATTGAAACATGGGAAGTTCACTTTGAATATCAGGAAACATGTTTTTACTGTGAGGGTGACCGAGCACTGCATGGGTTGCCTAGAGAGATTGTGGAGTCTCCATCCTTGGAGATATTCAAAAGCTGTCTGGACATGGTCCTGGGCAACTGTCTCTAGGTAGCCCTGCATGAGCCAGGGGTCTTGGATCGGATGACTTCCAGAGGTCCCTCCAGAATCAGCCATTCTGTGATTTTGTGAACTTTCACTCACAGCTTCATGAAAACACAGCCTCTTGGCTGTCTGGAGCACTTTGCATGAAAACAACAGGGAAAAGGAAAACTTGCCTTTTTCAGGCCATGGCACTATGACTACCATAGACCCACAACAATTACTCTACAGCAAAAGGAGCAACTCCTTCAAGAAGAAACAAACCCTGAGCTGGCTGGAGAAGAGCTACTCTGTGCTACCTGATCTAAGGACATTGTCAGTATAAATTTTAACCGTCTGAGGACTGGTCTCTGAGTGTTATAAATACCTGACTTAAAATAGCTGCGATGGTGTCAGATTGAGACTATGTGGGGATTCAGGAAGACTTACCCTTTTGACAGGGACCAGAGCAAAAAGACAGTAGTTAGTTTTTTTCATTGGCATGGCAAGCTGACCAGGTTTACTCTGCAGGTACCCATTAGCTAGTGGTTGGTTCAAGGAAGGTGGAAGAATATGGGAGATCCTGAGCCTTGGACCTTTTGTCCAAGGACCGTTTTGATTCCAACTGTTGAGAGTTGTTTCATTAAGCTATTATTCTGATGTTGAGTAAAATATTAAAGTGAGTAAATGAAGTTAGAAAAAACAAGTGAGCAGAAGGAAAGTTGAAGTAGACATACTTGATATCCTGTTCACGTTGTTATACTGGTATATTTGGTAAGCATCATTTAAAACTCTTCATTAACAACTGGAACAAACACGTAACACTGGCGGAAACAAAGAGCTCTCCACTTGCTGTTGAGTTAACACTGAAAAGCAAATAGAGTATCCTTTATGTACACAGAGTAATTTTAGCCTTTTCTGTGCCTGCCACCGTGGTCTAGGAGCCTACTTCAGAGTGAAGGCATCACTCTAAATCACTTAACAGTATCAGAACTAAAAGACACAGTCGAATTTACAAGGACAAGAATGAATCTTCTGTTAGCACTTCATGCTACATTAAGTATGTAATTATTGATTCACCATGCAAAGTTTATTAGGCTCTTCCACCCCACCCCCTGTTTTCACACAGATGGTGTTGCAAATCACCTCTCAACGGTCACCTGCTTGAAAGGAGAGTTTCATATGCAAAGTGCTATTCTTTGTTTAGATATGATAGCTTGCAAGATGTAAAATGAGACAGCTATTTAAATTTGTTGTTACAGCATTTGGGCTGGGTACACAAGATTAAATAAAAAGAAAATTAGGAAGCAGATGCTTGTGGCTTAACAGAGGAATTTTGCTAAAATATACTCTTCATTACTGGTGGATAGGAGTAATTTTACTAAGGCAGCTGTCTTCTTAATCAGGAAAACCACAAACCTCTAAGATGACATCCAGATGTTTTCTGTATTGCTTCACAATATAATGAGTTTCCATTGTATATGCCATATTTTTAATTCCATTCATATTTGGTTACATCCAATATATTCTCAAATACATGTATCATCTTCCTTAGCTGTAGAAGACCTGAGCACTAAATACGTGACATATTTTGTGCTCTTGACATCCTTGCGTGGTATTAGTCTACACGTTGCTTCTAGGGCTGACAGTGTCTCCCATCAGCATCCAAGCGCTTGGATATCGGACTTCTGCAGGTTTGAGGAGGGTTTGTTTTGTTGGGGATGGAGGGGTCTTGGGAAAGAGATCTTTAGTGATAGTGTCTGTTCAGCCTTTAGTTGTGTAGTTGTATGGTGCCTCTTACAGTGCTGCCTGGTGTTCAGAGCAGGACATACCATAACATTAATACATATATAGTAGGTTAATATCCTATTACAGTTACATGAATATCAGGTAAAACCAGAGATTTAAAACTTTCACTAGCTCTTAGATGTGGGCTCGGTCCTCCATCATGGGCTGCTGACAGTTTTAGTGCCTGCTAGCTTGCCATCTGCCCTGGCTAGAAACACATGCTTTATTTGACTGGAGACCTGGGATTCCAGGCTTTCCATTGCTGGCAGGACACAAGACTGGCATCCCGAATCTTTGACACTGATTTACTGACACTGAGCTGTTTCATGATTTATTTATTTGGAGTGGTGTGGGATTTCAGAATCCTAAGATTTGAGCGCAGTTTTGTAGGCGTGAGTCTTGTTACCTGTGGTTTGGGCCTCGGGAGCCAGCTGCCAGCGCACAGTTGATCTGCACATATGCAGCAAATCCAACTCATTACTCATTGTGCATGCTGTACGTCGCACCTCTTGAAAAATTAAGGCTGCTCTGAGTTTAGGGTGAGGAATTCTCAAAGGCTTTTATACCTAACAAATTCCTTTTATTACAGGCAATCATTAAAGTTTATTTACTACATTCATCACCACCTTATCTTGAATTATCACAACAGAGATAATATTAAATGGTCAGTTCATGAGCTTTCCAGTACTAATGGGTTGTAGCTAAGCTTTTAATTGTGCAAGTATTCATAACCTTTAAAAAAACTAATGTGTTCTTGACATTAATAGATAATTTAGCAGTTGCTTTTTCTCTTGTGCTCTAAAAGTTCTTCCTGTTAAATAGTTCTTGGACTTTATGTCTGTGTAAGCAATCTTAAATACATATGAATAGCACAAAAGGAAATAACTAAATATAACTGGAACAAACTCTTTATGATTTTTTAATTCTGCAGGAATTTAGCAATCCCTTCATTCCAATTTTAAAGTGCAAGTCAGATGAGTATAAGTTCCTGTACATTAATATTTCTTTGTGTTATGCCTTGCCTTCTTTCTGCCAGTTTGTACTGTTTATTACTGGCCTTCTTGAAATAAGATTTTCAAATGCAATATGTCTACTTAGAAATTCTTTAGTTAAAAAGCAACTGAAGCAATTACATGTTTTTGCTACTGCTGATAACTTGAGGGGTTTTGTGCTTGTTGCTACGTACATTTGGATTAAATCTGGAAATCTCTTACTAATCCAGTTACTTCCATTTGATTAAGTTCTCTACAGTCTTTTCTACGGGGGGGGACTCTTCATGGTACTATGTCACTTCTCTGGTACAATAATCTGCTAGAGAAGAAAATTATTTTTATTGCCATCAGTGAAACCATAACAAAAAAGGCTAATTGAATAAAAGAAGGTATTTTAAATATTTGTTTTCCTCAAAAATATAATCCAACTTTTGTAGTAAGCATCTTTTAAAGTGGATTTTCTTCTATGAGCTGGTGACCAGCATACTGGAGTATTCTGGAAACGTCAGTACAAATCTAAAAGCCTACTGGTGTTTCTCATCTCCTCAGTCATGAAAAAGACACGTACTGCTCTAGCAGTTTGCAGGTGAGGTAGAGTTGCTGCTCACAGATACCACAAGCTGCCTGAATCCCTCCAGTAAGGTTATTTGCATGCTTCTACCATCACGATTTTTGAAAGCTGGAAACTTATGTGCACCTTCCCAAATCGCCACGTCATCTTAGGTGCCAAGAGCTTCCACAAGGTTTGAGCTCTCTGATGCCTGCCGCTGTCACAGGTGTGTCAAATGTAAGCTTTGGGTTCCCATACTGAAGATCTGATTGTAAATGCTACCCTGTGGCTGTTTCAGCCTTGGATCTGGGTAGAAAGTCCCCTTTTACTACAGGATCTATATTTTCCGGTCTCTCTCCACTGAAAACCGTTTGTCTTTTCACACGTTCCAGCCCAGCTCTGTATGTAGCTGCTGAGCAAGATTGTGGGAATGGCTGCAGATTGTCACAGTTTTTGAACGAAACATTCCTTCTGCTTTATACAGCTGTGATATTGCTTATATGTGCGAGGGAGAGATTTGTGAATTTTAATGAGAGGGGAGCATCTGAGATTATTTACCAAACGAAGGGGTTTTTCCACATTTAGCCCTTTTCCTGGGATTTCTGATGCCTAACCCCAAGATGTCCCTGCGCTGTGCTGCGCATCAGCTTAACTTGCGCTCCCTCTGCTGGCATCCCAATGGGGTGGACACCCGGCCGGTTGCGTTTCGCTCATCCCCAGGGAGAGGGGGACTTGTTTAAATTCGCAATAAAATAAAACACTGCTCTGTCTGCTCAAAATTCTCGGGTGGAGGTGTGACAAACCGTGCTTTGTAAAGGAGCTAAAGCAGGCTTTGTTTCCTTCACTGTGCTTTGATGGAGGCAGTGTGGATTGAAATTTCCAGCACGTAGTCAGCTCCCCACTCTGTGGGCTGAGTGTGCCTTGGGTGACCCTACTGGGGGATTGGCTCAGGCAGCGCAGGCAGTGTGGGGTTCTTTGGGGTGTTTAGTGCAGAAGCACGTCCTTGCTTCTCTAGGGAAACTTCTCAGATCCAGCTAAGCCTCTGAGCTCCAGGTTGATACAACCCCAGGAGAGCCAGGCCATCTCTGCTCGGCCACGAGTGACCCTCTGGTCTTGGGGACTGAGGGGAGGCTTATTAGCTCTGAGCAAAGTAGCACAGGTGGACAAAGGCGCTTTGGGTCTGATGCTCCGCTTGCAAACCAGAAAGCCTTCCCAAAGAGTGCCGAAGAGCATGATGCCAACTCTGGCGTCAGCGTGTGCAATCATGCTGATGAGCTCTGCCTTGTCTTTGAACACTGTACGTGTAGCCTCGAGCAGAGCTGCTCATTTTTAGTGCACTGTTTTCTTCTGTATCCTGGTGAGAAGACATGAATTTGGGTGCAGCCCTAGGCTGGAGGTGGGCTCATGCGCTGGTGCGTGGTATTTCACGTGTGCTCCACTTAGGTCCAGCAGGACCAGGGCTGTCCCAGAGCTAGCAAGCTGGTCTTGGACCCAGTCTGTTTCTTGGGGAGAATGCTCAAAACATGCTCTTGGCACTTCTGGATCTGGGTGTGCAGTAGAGACTGCTACAGCTCTGAAGGTCCTAATTGAAGTCCATTGGGCTCCTTCTGTCGGTAGTGGCTACCACACTAACATGACTCGTTACAGTGCTTGTTTCCAGAAATGTTATTAACTGTCTCCTCACCTTGTAGCACAGGTAATTCATTACTAACTTGGCTTGGCCAGGAGTAAGTGAAGACTGAATGACATTAAACTCAAAACCACCTGTCTAGTGTCAAGGTGACAGGAATTGTAAAAGCAGTAATCGCGGCTGAATTAATGGCAGCAGCTAGGTAACTTATCTAGGTGTCATCAACACTGAAAATATGTTATAGGAAATGGTTTCAAATAACGACAGTTAGGTGTGGAATCACTTGGTATTGAAGATAGTGGGAGAATTCAGCTTACGGTATTTCACGTATTCTGGTATGTCGGCTGGAGTGCCACAATTTTTGTAGCATTTCTTATCTTTCATCATAAAAATAAAACAAATGCACACATAGCAAAAATCCTGAATCATCTTTCAGCAAAGAAGGTATTGGAACAAGTTCTTCTAAGAGAGTTCTCTTTTGTTAGCAGATCACTTTAAGCCTAAATCAACATTTGTTACATTGAAAGGATTTGTATTCAGTGTTCTGAAGAGCAGCAACGCTGCCTGTCCCTGTTCATTTTTCTGCTCTTGTTTCCTGTTTTTGCATGGAAATATTCATTCCTTACCCTGCTGGGAAACGCAGTCAGGTACAGGAAAGCAAGCAATAAATCTTACTTAGTGGCTTGTCAGTTTCTATCTGTAAATATAAAACAAAAATGAAAAATGCTTAATTTGACAGAATTAGAAATGTGGAGAAAATGTCTTTGTCAATTAAAAAAAATTAAAAATAGGACTGTTTTCTCTAGTGTTAAAAATTAACTTCTGTTTTCCCTTGTACGGAGCACTTTTTAAGGCAGAATTCTGGCTGTTCTTTATTTATGACATTGTACCATGTTATGCTCTTTTTGAATTGTACGTGCCTCATATGCAATTCTAAGATACTTCTTTGTTTCCTGTGTTTTCTTTTCTTCCTGATTAGCAACAGCAATTAAATCTATGATGAGGTAATCTAACATTTTCCAAGGGGTTTGTCATTCCAGCTAGAGGAAATGGTTTTGTTTATCCAGAGGAGATAACGTTCTTGCACTATGATGAAAGCCAGTGCTCTGGTCTCAGCCCTGCCATTGCATCTTTGCAGGCAGATCCTCATTTCTGTGTAGCAACACTGTTGTCCCTAATAAGGTTTGATAATGGACACAAGGGTGTGAAAAATGTGATTGATTATAGGATTGGGTCTTCTAACATGAACAACACAGTTCTGAATGTGTGACCTCTTTTAACAATCCCTTTTAAAAGAAAGTCTATTTGTCTAAATCCATTTTAAAAGATCACAAAACACACTTTGACATCTGCAAGCTACAAGTTTGCGTAGAGAATGTGAGTAGTGGCTTTAAATGAAGCGAGTATTTGGAAAACTTAGTTTGTTCTGTTCACGAGTTCTTTTCATCCAAAGTTTGTCCCACTGTCCTAATGCATGCCCCAAAACCTCTGCATTTGCATCAGTGGCACAAAGTAAGCAGAACTAAAAAAAAAAAAAAAGCCATGCTCGAGCTGCTTTTCTAAGCAAGAGTGCCTCACTGTATTAAGGTCACATTTGAGATAAATAAGGAACTTTTTGTTAGAAAAACAATTACTGTGGGAAAACTGCTGATGGAAATACTGTATATATAAATGGGGTTACTTTCCTTACCTTTTTCAGTGACAGTGCTAGCAGTTCTACTAAAATGAAAGATGCAGATTATAGTTGCTGAGGAAGTGGATGAGTCTTGGCATTGGGAATCACGACGTGCACAGGTACGGTGCTGTGCCAAAGCATACCTCCGAGCAGCTCGTGCACTGGTGGAGTAGTAGGGGAAGTTCCCAAGTTAGTTTGTTCTCTCTTATGACAACCAAAAAATATTTATATGTATTTCAAAAATAATTAAAAACATCAAATGGAGTGAGAAAAGAAGTGTGTTACTCCCTGGCTCAGTATGCGTGCTGTCCGTGGAATGAACAGACAAGAACAGGAAAGCTGCGCATGTGCAGCAGTGAGGTGCATTTCTTGTTTACGTGTTACTGCGTACTCAAACGTTGTTCGAAGAATTGCTGGCTTGGAGTAATGGTGACAGGGTTTGGTGTTTGTAAGGCACTGGAGATTGGTAACTCGAAAGACAACAAAGGTACTGCTTTCCTGAGCAATGAGCTTATTTTAAGTAACAATTCATAGCCTCCTAGTATAAACAGAGCTCTCAACAGAAAACGTAGTAATTCTGTCTTCTGTATAATCTATTATATGATTGTGGCAAGTATCTAATTTGCTTTAGTGCTAGTTTTAATTGTGACTAGGATTACAGAGTGTGAAGGATTCTGTGTATTTATTCCATGGAGGGGACTTTCTTATGCAAGACCTCCACACAGCGAGAATCATTATTATACAAGTTTGCTAGAGATCTTACACGCACCTTTTTACAATGTTAATAAGACTTTGAGTTTAAAAAGAAGGATTATCTCGTGTCCAAAATCTGTCATCTTACAAAATTTAAGTTAGAGAGAAATGCTTGAGAAAGCTTTTAGTATCCTGTCTAACTTTATAGTGTTGCATAGTGATCATGTATTTCTTACTGGTTTCAATTATCATTCTTTCCTGAATCACAGTCCTTTACTTAGAATAATTTTCTTTCTTGTAGTATAGTATCTAGCTGAGTTAAATGTCAGCACAATTTTCAGTGGCATGGTTTCTTTTAAAGGTAGCCACAACACTTTACTCTGAATCCTCAATTTAGAAGAAGGGATAGATGATGGTGTGGCTTATTGATTGCATCACCTGATGAAGGGACAGTTGATATGTCACTGAAATAACTCCACAGTTCCTGTTCCATAATAAGTATGCAGTCTAGATATGATGGAGCAGCAAGCAAGCCATGGAGGTTTTGGGAGTGTTTTGTAGATTTTTAGGCTGGTGGGTATATATTGAAACCATGAGAACTAAGTGTGAGCTGGTTGCCGGCATGGGACTGTGACAGCTTCTTCCAGGACTGATCCAGTTGCAGTACTTTGTGTAAGTAAGCCTTCGTTGCTGCTGGCTGAGCATCTGTGAGAAGAGTCCCAGGAAAAGTCCTTGAGCCTCTCAAGATAACCACCGGGATGGGAAATTTTGCTGAAAATCTTTTCTATTAGCATGTATAATATCTCTCATTTTTGTGCTCTGTCATTTCTGCCTTTACTGCGTGCATCTCAGTAAGGTTTGTCATACATTTTGCTTACCAAAAAATGACTTTACTGAGTGACAGTGGGGAGATATTAGGCAAAAAGTTGAAATTCATGTCAGCAATAGAGATATTAAGTAGGAGTTTCTATTGTTTATTTACTTTTATTATCCAAAAAAATATCTTGTGCTCTACAGTATTTATATCTTGTCCAATATTAGAAGTTTCTGCCAAAGAAAAATATGCTGAACATTGTGGACAATGTGCAATAATTGTAACACTCGCTTTTCCTGTTATTAATTTTTAACTGTTAAAGCTGGAAATTGAAAAATAAAGTGGTTTCTTTATTAATCTTCACCCTTTTACCATTGCTGGAAGAGCATAATTTTGCTGCCTAAAGTTGCTGTTTATGGTGTTCAGTCATTCAGAGTGTTGTTGTATTCTTGTCATTCTTGCCTATACTGTTCTACTTAATAGATAGTGATTTAGCAGTCAGTTGTTCAGCCATGTTAAATTAGCCCTAGAGATAAAATTGGATAATGTCCATAGCTGACATTTTTAAATATGAAAGGGGAAAGAAAATCACTAGCATGCATTAGTAATACCCTATAAAAATTCTCTTGTAAACACGAAGTGCATCTTCACCTCAAGACATGTTCTAAAATTGTGTCGTGGTTTAAAAATAATTTTTTAGTTCTCTTTTCTAGTTGCTTGCTAGGAAAATTGTTTAGTACATTGGAAGAGGTTCATTTTGGACAAGAAAGAAGTTAGAATGCCTGGCTTCACTGTGTATTCTAATGTTGGTGTTCAGAGCACTGTCCTTATCAGGAGTGAATTACTTTTTCCTTGCATGTCCATATGTGGAACAGTATTTCTTTACTGCTTTGTGGCAGATGTGTTTATTTTTGACATTTCTGTGATTTAAGCAATTTTATTTTGAAAGACATCAGGTTGTTAATTTATAAAAGAAATACAATAGAAGTGAAAAAATACATGAGTGTTGGTAGAAATATATGAAAGTAAAGCATTATTGCTGTACATCAGATCTTTAATTAAGATCCTAAAATGTTACTTTTTTGTCCAGAAGCGGTTATTTTAACAGACCTCTTTATGGGCTTGCATGTTTTCTTTTTAATGATGAAGGATTAATGCAGCCTGTAAGGTACAGCAGTTACTGAGCCTTGCTGCCACTGCTATGGTTCAATACATATGTGCTTTTTGAAAGGGAGATCTCCTCTTGTCTTTAAATACACATCTAAAAGTGTACGTATGGCACCTGTAACCACAATCCATAAAGTAAAATATCTACACCCTCTACATATGGCAAAAGAAAAGGTTTTATCCTGCGCAGCAGATGCTTCTACAGAAATTCAGGGGGCTTGTGTGCCCGTTGCTTTGGAGGGCCATCGTAACCGCTCTCCTGTTAGTACTTCAGTGTTTCAGGGCAGGGATGCTAAGGTTGATCGCACCATATGTTGCGAAAGGCTGATGAGACCTCTCTTGTGGTGAAAGAGCAAAGCATAGGTTTGGGCTCAGAAGATGAATGTGAAAAAATGTGGCTGCGTAGTGTAACGAGGGGAAAGCTTGTGTGCTCCTGGTGGGGTTACTGTCGCTGGCTCCGCTCAAGCAAATCTACTAAGAGATAATTATGTTCTGCACCAACTGTTTCTGAGTGTCCCTCAAGGTTTTAACCCTTGGGGAGGCTGAATTATGTGCTGAATATAGATCACAAATCCATAACTAATTCTCATCAGAATCCACACAATTGGTAAACTAGGAAAGAAGAATTAACATGGATTATGAAGGGATTTCCAAGCAAATTGTTTTCCCTGCTGCCTTTCGTCAAGTTTCTCCCAGCACTCACATGCAATCCACTCGAAAAAGTTTTCTGACTCCAGCCATAATATGACTTCAAATTATTTAACCTCCCTCAAAATATCTTGTACTGTAATTCTAAATCTTGGACTGTTTTCACAGAAATCTTGCAGTCTGTGTCATATGAAGAGACTCTGGGGTACTCTGGAGCCTCTTTATTGTAATGTGATTATCCCAGAGTTTTACATTTTCTCCTGATCACATATTTTTCAATAATAAAAACATTTACTCAAAGTGGCATTTAGAAAGTGGGATTTTATGAATTGTATTTTATTTATGTGGAAAGAAATTTCTTCATTACCTGGGTTTGACTAGCAAAAGACTTTACGTGTTCATATAAACATATAACCATTTTTTTCCTTCTCCAAAAATTTGCTGTACCATACTTTGCTACACCACGAGATGCATCATATGTACACATTGATTTCTAATACATAAATAAAAATTCATCATAAGTATATCTGAAGGGGAAAATATGCAGTAAAGGGAGCCATTGTTAGAAAGAGAATGATGAAGGTGACTTTGCTGTTTTGGCTACTACACCTGGGATAATCCCTTTCAGTGTTGTGCAGGATCCCAGTGTAATTCCAAGCAAATAGGCCTTGAACATCCACATATTGAAATCACTAAATAGGTTTCTATATTTAAGTTGTAACAATATTGCTTCTAATTAAAAACTCTCTTACTAGAGCACTCAATGCTTGAAAAGTCAGGTTAATGTAACCTGAGTTGAGCTGGCAGTTGAAGGAGAGCAAAATCCGCTTTGTTCTAGATTTGTAACTATTTCTCTGAACATAGAAGTTCCTGAGCTTAAATTGTCATTCTTGTGGGCACATGTTAAGCAATTGGGGTCTTTCCGCTTCTTGTTTTGAAGATGAAATCTGAAACTCTTTACATGCTAAAGACCAGTTAAGTCTCTGTTATCTGTAGGAGTATATTTCAATTTTTTGATCTCCTTCTATGACCAGGTGACCCATGTAGTGGATGAGGGAAAGGCTGTGGATGTCATCTATCCGCACTTTAGTAAGGCCTTTTACACTGTTTCCCACAGCATCCTCCTGGAGAAACTAGCTGCCCATGGTTTGGATGGGTGTATGCTTCGCTGGGTAAAAAACTGACTGGATGGCCGAGCTCAGAGAGTGGTGGTGAATGGAGTTAAATCCAACTGGTGGCCGGTCACAAGTGGTGTTCCCCAGGGCTCAGTTTTGGGTCCAGTCTTGTTTAACATCTTTATCAATGATCTGGATGAGGGGATTGAACCTGAAAGGAGGTTGTAGTGAGGCGGGTGTTGGTCTCTTCTCCCAAGTAACTAGTGATACGAGCAGATGGCCTCAAGTTGCATCAGGGGAGGTTTACATTGGATATTAGGAAAAATTCCTTTCCTGAAGGAGTGGTCAGACATTGGAACAGGCTGCCCAGGGAAATGGTGGAGTCACCATACCTGGAGGTGTCAAAAAAACATGTAGATTTGGTACTTCAGGACATGGTTTAGCAGGAACGGTCGTGTTGGGTTGACAGTTGGACTTGGTGATCTTAGGTCTTTTCCAACCTTAATGATTCTATGATTAATCATGGCATTGATGCCCATCTGGGTATGAGCCAGCTGAGTCCATAAGACTGTGCTGCTGCAAAAATATCATTTTTCTTCTCTTTTTTTTGAGGAGGGGCAGGGAGAGGGTTGGTTTCGCTGCAGGTTGCCCGTGCATCACATTCGCAGGGCAGCAGGTGCACGGCGATCCATCCCCGGTTCCCACGGCATGCTGAGCCACTGTTGTTAAACCTCGCACAGAGCAAAGGCAGCATTTCTGTGGCAGCATCACTGGCGCTCCAGGAGGTGATGTAGGTTAGGGCAGGGAGCTGCCTGCGAGCCAGCCTGGCTCCAGCAGCGTTCCCAGCTGATGGCCGCCCTTTCCGAGCCCGGAGCACGGGGCAGGCACGCAGGCGGCTCTGCGCAAACTGGAGCCGCTCTGACCGCACTGGTGTCTCTGGCATGGTGCTGGTCATGCCAGACGCAGGTCTTCCAGGCATCATCGCTGTGTGATCCTGCTCCTGTTACTGCGTGTGGTGGAAAATGGGTCGTGCTGTTTTGCCCCTTTGACGTCACTCTTAAAAAAACAGGAGTGCTTTGTGAGATGACTTAGACTGTACGCTCAGTAATGGTATTATCTGAAGGAATTCAGTAGGAGCAACAATGCGTTTTCCAACACTTTCTTTCTTCTTCACTTCCAGGTTTTCCGAAAAAAGGCCGTGGAGCTTGGAGAGAAATTGCTACCTGCTTTCAACACTCCCACTGGGATTCCTTGGGCGTTGCTTAATATCAAGAGGTAAAACAACTTCTTTTTGGTGACTAGAGCATACAAAAAAGTTATGTTGAAACCATCTTCACCACAGAACCATTAGAATTGCTTCACACTTTTGTCTTTCCAGCTAGGTAATAGTTGATATAAGATCCTTGGTTCTACAGTTTAAATTGGGAATTTTAAGTAGATATATGTTGTACACACAAGAACACATCTAGAATTACATTTATTCACCTCAGAACTGGCTGCTTTTTTTGTCAGTTAGTGTGTGGCTCATCACTTCTCCTGAAGTGTTCCACTGCTTTTAGTGTTGTTGTATGTAGGGTAAGGGCCAAAGGACGTGTGCTACTCTGAAAGGGTAAAGTTTCCAGCCACTTTGTACTCTTATTTTTACCTGCTGTCAAGCATAGCATCAGCAAGTCCTTCAGTAGCACACCAAGAAACAAGAGTAATACCTGCTAGAAGTGACTCGCTGTTCTGCACCCTCGCCCGCGGAGTGGTTTTGCTTTGGCCAGTTGTGCTTTGAAGACAGCTGCGTGTTTGCTGCAGGAGACGCATGCTCTCCTAAAGTCACTCTGGTCTCCAGTATCTGACTCCAGACAGATGTCAGCAACTCCTTGGTCTGCCTGTTAGGAGAGGTACTGTGCTGGTAATGATAACGTTTTCTTTGCACTTCCTGGGGAAGAATACTGAAAGCTACACCTGCGGGGTGTATTTGTGTATTTGTAGGGACACATCAGCTTTCCTCATACTTTAGTGAGTTCTGCACAAGCTGAGTAGCACAACAGCTTGAGGTTCGTTTGTTATTTTTTTTTAAGCTGTTACAAAAACTTCTGAGGACAAAACCCTAGCATACGTTTGTAATTGCAACACAACAGTACCTTATTCTGCGTAGTATATGTAAACACGTTTAAGGTACTTAGGTTGAAAATTTGTCTTATTTGTAGCCCTTATCCATATCCTTGCTTATCTACTAAGTATTTCAGTGGTTTTTGCCAATAGTTCGAATTCTGTGGTCAGTTTTTATTGTTCTGTTGCTGGCTTTTCACAACAATTACTGTGGTGCACTACAAATGTCAGCCACAGACACTACAAGGTGGTAATGCAAAAGAGATTCACTTATTATCTGGCACCAAAGTGGAAGAGGGTCTCCAGTGAGGTATCTTCCTTTGCTATGGCAGAAAAGGATACATTAAAAGCTGGGTTCTTGGTTATTCATTCCAAATCCTTGCACATCTGTCTAGATTTGACCTTCAATAGGTGTCTCCTCCATAATAGTGTGTGTAAACAAATATGCTGTCATCCAGGCTTAGAGAATGCTAAGCCACTGAAGCCTGCATATATTACAGATATAATACGCCTCATTTCTGATTAGTATTTTATTTGATTTTATTTTGATTATTCTTCAAATTGGAGAACACTCACAATAGATTGTGGGTGTCAGTGGTTATTTTTAAATGACCATTTTTGGATTAGCAGATGAGCTGGTTATTTGTTTCACTATGCAAATGTTCTTCACAAAGTAGTTTGTTTTCTCTGCTCGTCCTATATCATCATACCCAGATTTGCTCTCTTCTTGGGTGCCTCTGTATCTAAATGTATATATGTGCTCTCATCTGAGTGTGTCCTTGCATACCAAAGGCATCCACCTGAAGTCTTGGACTCTTCTCCATTGTTTTTCTTCATCCTGCTTCTTTCTTCACAACTTGATGACCAGGGGACACTTACTGTCTATTTGTGGAACCCAAATTATCAAATATATTAAAAAGTTCACTTTTAGTTCAGCTAAAATTATTAGCCAGATCTTGAGTGTGTTTGTAAAATTTCCTTTTGCCTCTGAAGTATGTTTAAAGTAACTAGATTGGTAGCTTCTACGGGGATTTCCTGTTCTTTCTTTCTAAATGTTTCAGTTACATTTCCGTATTTCTGATGTTCTTGATATTGCCCTGGATCTTCAGTTCATCTTCAGCATCTGGTTTTGCTTCTGCTTATTATCCCACATTTGAAGTTCCTTTTACATCTCACTTGCTTATTTGAGTAACCAGTGTTGTGTAACACTTGTTGACTATTCTGGCTGAAAACACTGATACGAAGAGAGGCCGCAGAGGGAGAAGGTGTACAAGGTTGTTTTGGCTTGGCAGATGGGTTTGAGTCTGCTTTTGGGGGTAAGGAGTGCAAGCTGGAAAAGCTGCTTTTATTTAGTTAGTTATTTACTTATTTACTTACTATTTTCCGTCCTCACCCAAATCCTTTGTTCAGATATTTCGTCTTCAGTACTTATAAAATGGCAGCTTCTTAAAATACTCTAGTTCAAAATCCTTTATTTTTCTCCTGTAAGCCATGACAATCTGGCTTCTTCATGCTAAAATTTTCATTTCCCTTTCTCTCTAAAAACTTCAAGTAATTTATGACTGAGCAATCGGATTGCTTGTGTATTTCTGTAGTATGCTTCTCAGATTTATAGAAATAAAAAAAAAAATCTGAAATTATGTCTCTCTTAGTGAGTTAAGCAATCTTAACAAATGTCCAGTTTGCATCATGTTCACAGGATCAAGTAACCTTTTAAATGTATCTGTTTATTTTTACCCCTGTAACTGTTAAAAAGGAAGCTGCATGGGACTTGTATTTATGGGATGACGCTCAGCTGTGAAATACAGAGAAGAACCCAGATGTTATTAGTCTATTGGATCAGTCAGAAATAAACTTCTGAGCATAAGATCCTGTACAATATTTTTTCTCTTTTGTATGGAAATTGTCTCTTTATGTCACTTTTTCCCCCTTTGAAAGCAGACCTGTATTTTTTTTTAGTCACTATTAGTTCCAGTAAGACCACATTACTACTTTCTAATAAGCAACCCAGAAGCATTCTTATATGAAAGAGTGTATTTTCCATTAAATGTTTGCTCTCTTGACGTTGACCAGTTGAATAGTTGTTTTAAGGTTATTTATTATCCCTTATGTGCTACTATGCAGCAATACTGTTATACATTAAGTTGCCTGGCTTTTTACGAAGAATCAATGTATGATATAACCTTTAAGTGCATTTGAAACTTTGAAAAATAGTTATGCCTTACCTTAATGAAAAAGTTTTTGACTGGGCTAAGTAATATTTTTATTTCTGGAAACAAAACAAACTGGAAATAGGTTTTTTGGACAACCAGCCTGTTTGCAAAGGTTGTGGCTAATACTGTGCTTGTTCCCCTGGCTCAGTGGCAAAAGCAAATAATGTAAGCATTTGCTTACAAATGCCCAGACCATGGGCAGTTCTATGTAGAAGGAAAATCTATGAGGTATGGGTGGAGTGAGTCAGAGCAGGGAAGCTTAACAGAAGCCAGAAAGGAGGAAGTTGAAGTAAATTTGGTTAATTTGTATGACTATCAAACCACAGGGAGTGATAAGATTTACTCAGCATAAATGCCAAGCATTTGCTGTGTCTGATGTCAGCCTAGGATTTTTTGCCTTTTATACTTTAGCACTGATTATATGTAAATAGTGCACGTGACCTGAATTCAGTGTTACATATTTCATGAAGTGAGATAGCAGAGGCCTTACTAAATTGTTTGAACAAAGTGGTTACTCATTTGTAGGTAACTGAGGATGGAAGTAACAAAACTGCAATATTTATGCTATTGGGATGTTGTCAGCATGATGTTAAAGCAAGGTCCTCTTTTGATTTTTTAATTATTATTATTATTGTTTTTTAAATTGCCACATTTTGTACAGAATATTTAAGTTATGCCACAGGCTTTTCCAGGCCTTAAAGTGTTCAGGTTTAGAATAAAAGTTTCTTACAGCTACCAAGCCCTCAGAGCTACTGCATGGATTCAGAACAAGAAGATACACCCACCGCGCAGCTTCAAAAACAATCTTTTTTCTCTCACCTTACTTGGAAAAAAGAAAATAATAATGAAAGATGTGCCCTTAATTTTTTTTATTCTGAATGCTTTAGTTTTTACCACCAGCTAAGATTCCTGTTCCATGACAACTGGGCCGAGCAGGATGGCTCTCCCCCACCAGTCTTGCATGCCCAACAGAGCTTGGCAGCTTTTGCGAGGGATTTGATGCTAAAATGCCACAGTGTCTGCCAGGGTGACACAGGCACAGGTCTTGCTCTTTTCTGTGGCACAAGCTCTGGTATTTCAGAGTACTGCCAGTATTTTAGGTTGTGGGCATTTCACAGAATCACAGAATCACACAGAATAGTCGGGGTTGGAAGGGACCTCTGTGGGTTATCTAGTCCAACCCTACTGCCGAAGCAGGGTCACCTACAGCAGGCTGCACAGGACCTTGTCCAGGCGGGTCTTGAATATCTCCAGAGAAGGAGACTCAACAACCTCCCTGGGCAGCCTGTTCCAGGGCTCCGTCACCCTCAGAGGGAAGAAGTTCTTCCTCATGTTCAGATGGAACTTCCTGTGCTTCAGTTTGTGCCCATTGCCCCTTGTCCTGTCGCTGGGCACTACTGAAAAGAGCTTGGCCCCATCCTCCTGACACCCACCCTTCAGATATTTATAAGCATTTATTAGGTCCCCTCGTAGCCTTCTCTTCTTCAGGCTGAACAAGCCCAGCTCCCTCAGCCTCTCCTCGTAGGGGAGATGTTCCAGTCCCCTCATCATCCTTGTAGCCCTCCACTGGACTCTCTCCAGTAGCTCCTCATCTTTCTTGAACTGGGGAGCCCAGAACTGGACAGAGTACTCCAGGTGAGGCCTCACTAGGGCAGTGTAGAGGGGAAGGACAACCTCCCTCGTCCTCCTGGCCACACTCCTCCTAATGCACCCCAGAATGCCATTGGCCTTCTTGGCAGCCAGGACACACTGCTGGCTCATGGTTAACCTGTCGTCCACCAGGACACCCAGGTCCCTCTCCGCAGAGCTGCTCTCCAGCAGGTCCACCCCAAGCCTGTACTGATGCATGGGGTTGTTCCTCCCCAGGTGCAGGACCCTGCATTTGCCTTTGTTCAACCTCATCAGGTTCCTCTCTGCCCAACTCTCCAGCCTGTCCAGGTCACGCTGAATGGCAGCACAGCCTTCCGGTGTGTCTACCACACCTCCCAGTTTGGTGTCATCAGCAAACTTGCTGAGGGTACATTCTAACTCTTCATCCAGGTCGTTGATGAAGAAGTTAAACAAGACTGGGCCCAGTACTGACCCCTGGGGGACACCACTAGTTACCAGCCTCCAACTGGACTCAGCGCCACTGATGACAACCCTCTGAGTTCTGCCATTCAACCAGTTCTCAATCCACTTCACTGACCACTCATCCAGCCCACACTTCCTGAGCTTCCCTAGGAGTATATCATGGGAGGCTGTGTCGAAAGCCTTACTGAAGTCGAGGTAGACAACATCCACGGCTCTCCCTTCGTCTACCCAGCCAGTCATGTCATCGTAGAAAGCTATCAGATTGGTCAGGTATGATTTCCCCTTGGTGAATCCACGCTGACTACTCCTGATAACCTTCTTTTCTTCCACTTGCTTGGTGATGGCCTCCAGGATAAGCTGCTCATTCACCTTTCCCGGGATGGAGGTGAGGCTGACCGGCCTGTAGTTCCCTGGGTCCTCCTTCTTGCCCTTTTTGAAGATTGGAGTGACATTGGCCTTTCTCCAGTCCTCGGGCACCTCTCCTGTCCTCCAGGACCTCTCAAAGATGATTGGAGAGTGGCTCAGCAATGACATCCGCCAGCTCTCTCAGCACTCGTGGGTGCATTCCATGGGGGCCCATGGATTTGTGGACGTCCAGATCGCTTAAGCGATCCCTCACAGAGTCCTCCTCGACCAAGGGAAAGTCGTCCTCTCTGTAGGCTTCCTCTCTTACCTCCGGGGCCTGGGATTCCTGAGGGCCAGTCTTAGCATTTAGCATTTAGAGGAGCTTTTCTGTCAGCACCTTCCACCTAGGAGGAAGTGTGGCTGATAAACGAACCACCAAGGCGTGAAATGTTGGTCTTCAGACAACAGGCCTTGCTTGAGAATATTTTAACATTTCAAAGTAATTCCCCATTTCAGAACATGTTTAAGCTCTCATGTGCCTAACTCACTTAAGGAATAGATAGCCTTCAAAATGTCTTTAGTGTCCTACCTCATTGGAAGAACTCTAGTATTCTTAAGAAAAGATGTAGATTTTAGTGTGTAACAGAATGGTTCTCTCTGAGTTCTGGGACTTCTAAAACATCATAATCAATGCACTGAAGGGTATATTCCTTTACTAGTTTTAAAGGAATCTTAATGCATTAGGAAAGTTTGAAAGTATAAAGAAGAAAGGATCCAGACACATAAATTCAGTAAACCCCTTTGGACAGCTTAATTGCCTCACACTATCAGAAATGCCTGAAATGTGAATGTTGAATGATTTTGCAAAATTTTCTAAGCATCAAGTTGTCTGTATGATATTATCTTCTTTAACAGAATTAGTGATCCATGCTTTTACTTGTCCTGGTGACTCAACAAGCACACTCTTGCAGAGATTCAGTTAGAATGGCTAATTTAAATTTTCTGGTTTGCACGATTAATTTTAGTGTCTAAATTAAACAAACAAAAAAATGCTTCAGAGTTAAATAAAGTTTATTCTTCAAATCTGACTGTCTTTGGCAAAAATAAACCTGTTTTTTAAACAGGTTGTAAAGAGGAAAAATTTACAGCTTGTCATTGTAGGACCATGCAGAAGTTGTGTTTAGATGGAATCTTTAATTTTATCCCTTCTGTCTAACTTGGGCATAATTTTAGAGGAAGGAATCAAAACTACCTCTAGAAACCACTAAAAGTAGTCTAGTTTGCATGCTTAATAAAGGCTTTGTGTGTGTGGTTTTGGCAAATGCTCCACTGATGTTATAAATTAAAGCGGTAATAGTAACAAAAAGGTTTTGGAAATTGAGTTAAACATTGAGATTTCCCCTGTAGCAAAACAGACCAATTGAAACCAGACTTTTCCCTTCAGGCATTTGGATCACAGTGTGGATTTGTATTAGCACTGGATGCAAAGAGATAAATCCTAGCTGAACTTTACCTGTCTAAAAATTATTTGTCTGGTGTTTAACATGTTTTGGCATAGAATGACTTGCCTTCAAGAGATACTGATCTCTTTCCATTGACTAAAAAAAAGACTATAGGCAAATAATTGGAAGAATTAACTTTCTGAATTGAGGAAATGAATTCCATTCTAATTTGTAAGTAACCAGTGACAAGAATTATTTCAGCAAAGGGTACATTTTTTCAGCACTGCCATTTTGGGTGGTGGTTAACCCACTGATTCATTGCATGATTCATAAACAACTTTACATTTCTTGAGTCAGTACTGGATGCAAAATAAACTTGAAAAAGTAGTTTTGTGTTTGGGGCATTTTGATATCACCATGTTATGTGCTGTCCGATTAGCAATTTCATTGTTTTAGAATGTCACACTAAGCAAAGTGCTTGCCATGTCTTTGCCTTATTTGAAAGGAGTAACCTGTTCTACATTGCATGAATAGTGCTGTGTATTCAACAAGAACCAAATGAACTGTTGTAAAATCAGATTTCATTTAAAAGAAAAATCAGATTTCCTTTTTTCCTTTAAGTTTCTATAAATAATTCTTTCATGGTCATACATAAAATTAAAACAATTGGTCTGAGAGTGTTAAAAAAATTAAGATTTTCTGACTGGAGGTGTCAGTAGACATCAGTGCAGTTTTCAGGACAGATACTTTTGACCTGTGGTGGTGTCTGATTTGCCATTGAGAAATGCAAAAAATCTCATTATAAAAATATCAGAAAAATTCCGTGAGATAGTTCAAGGTACATATCTGTTTTCTGGGGAAAAAAAAAGAATGAAGAAAAATACTATTTTGGTGAAAACCCATAATGTTAAGCTGTATTATTCACACAGCAGTTTCAATTCAGTATTGTAATGCTGAATGTGTGTGGGAGGCAGCCCTCTGGCAATAACACAGGAAGGATTTGGGACCTATTATTGCTTCTGCAAAATATCTGTCTCAGTTCAAGTGCTTCCTTTATAGCCAAAGGAAAGAGATTCTGGTCCCAAATTCTAAGTTTAAACACTAACTCTTTCCCCTCAGTTTATTAGTGCACTGTAATAGGAGTATAAATACTTACAAGTTTGTAATTTTCATACTATTTGTCTGTTTAGAACCCTGTGTGAAATTAGTAATGTGATTCCTCAGCATAAAATGTGTGACTGCAAACACTTTATAGATCTCTGTGGTGCTAACAATAGGCAGTGTTCTTTTGTGCAACAAAAAAAACCTTGTGCCAGACAGTCCCATCGAAGCCAGCTGGTTACAGGAGGGTCTTGGTCTTCACTTCATGGGGTTTGCCCGCCTCCACAGCAGACGCTTTCTTCAGAGTATCAAAACGTTCCCCAGCTATCACAAATTTTTGTCTTGATGGCTTAAAAAGAATGGGAAATGGCTTTTTTTGTGTTTTAGTTATAAAGGAAATATGAAAATTTTCTGTGCTGGAAGGGCGGGAGGGGTGGTGGTGGCGATGGAGATGACACAACTCGAGTCCAGATAAGCAGGTTGCACTATTTTGTGTTTTGCCATAGAAGATATCAGGAATAGGAAGTTCACCCTGGTCACCTATGGTATGTGCCAACCAGGTGCTTCAAATTTTCTACTAGTCTGGCTGTGAATTAACCAGGCCGTGGCTGAAACACAGTGACGTAGGGTGGATAGTGATGGGCATGGGAAAGTTGCATCAGATCCTAGATTTGCTTCCAGATAGTTAAAACTGCTCTTGCTCCCCAACAAAATCTGCCTTCAAGATTTTGAAATTGCATTTAGTAAAATTAAATTTATAAATTAGTATATAGATGTTAGTGTCGCTTGTAGTCTTGCTTCAGCTGGGTAACTGCTGCTGTCACCTGGATGTTGGCAGATAATTACGAGTTATTTGTATGATGTACTTTCCCACTGCCTAGGAGGTGCAAGAAAACACTCAGTATTGAGTTGCCAAACATATTTCAGAGTTGAAGCTGTACATGAAGATGTGCAGGATGAGGCTCAGTTCAAGATGAGACATGTTTGTACATTTTGCCAGCACAGCAGGACCTAGCTCCTGTTACAGTCATCAGGGAGCCAGGCACTACAAAGTAGCTCCAGAAGCAGTTGTCTTGCCCTGAAATAAATGCCCAGAGCCTGGCCCGCTGAGCTGCCCTTCGCTGACCATATCGACTGTGCTGGGAACTCCAACACATGACTGTAGGCACATTAATCTTTGTACTGGTTCAAGATCATTTCCCTTTCAATTGCTTGTGTCGTGTATGTCCTAATTTTAATCTGTGTCCGGTAAATGGTAATCTTATAATAGACAAAATATGACTGTTGGAAGAGGCTTCCTTCAGAGGGAAGGGAATCAATTTGTACAGGCTTCAGGTTTCATTAAATAAACAAAATAAGCACAAGCACATCTCAGTCACTTCCACAACAATTCAAGTCACCTCAGGGAAACATTTCATCTAAGAATAATAGTTGCTGTAGGGTTGTTTCTTCTAAGAATTTTCTAAATGAGAAATTGTGAAAACACTTATGAATTATTCACTTTGTGTATTTGATAAAATGTATGTACATTTGCAGGATTTTGCCTGCAAAATGCATCGCTTCTTAAGTCATTAGGGAACTCTTTAAATGGCCATGAGAGAGGGAATTTGCTGAGTGTTCTCCTTGTGTCTTTTAGCTCAAATTGTTTTAAGACTTCTACTTGGATAAATTCTAAAAATTAGCATGTCATTCTTAAAAATAGTAATTTCAAAATGGAAAGATGGTGGTTGCTTTTTTCCCTACTCTAAGCATCTTTATGATGTGGTGGAAAATAAGGATTGAGATCTACTGGGCACTATACTTTGACTTTCTGACTAAATGGTTGGTGATAGTATGCATAAGGGTATGATACCTGTTCAGCATTACAGGACTGGGGGAACAAGATTTTTACCTAGCATCAAACGTAAGGACTATTTTAGATTCTAAAATAAGCACTAGTTTAAATAGGTGACTAATACTTGTAGTTATTCTGTATTCTTGTCCTAAAATAATGTGTGTGAAGAAGAGTTGCTATGTTTTTTCAGAAATCATTACTGAAAACAGATTCTATTGTCCTCTTCACAGAAGACTACTTTTTTCCTCACTAAAAAGACATTTTTCCCCTTCAATACTTAGCTCTAAGTACATTAACCTTTTCATATATCTTTCATTGTCGATATGCACACACACATGTAATGGAAGGTATATGAAAAGGTTAATGTACTTTAAAAGTACATGTGTACGTGTGTGTGTATATATAGGTAAATCTTTGTTCATCATTATATGGTTTCTCGTTGCTGCCGATATGAGAGGATCTCTCCTTAACCTCCTCCAAACTCTAACCTCCCAGCTGGACAGCTGAAATCCTGTCTGTAACTGGTGAAGTTGTGATGCGTCATGTATATCACAAATAACTATTCCACTTAATCTGAATGTTAAACTAATCTTTATAGTACTTCATAATCCTATTAATACCGTGAAACTTAAATTCTGTGGTTTTCGTTTTCACTATACCAATGTTGATGGGTGTTTTTTATGCCATTTTTGTAAGCGTGTTTAATTTTAAGTTGACTAGTCATAACTGTTTAGGACATCCTTTGTTCTTCTGGAATTTGTGGCATATCCATTTTCATGGATACATCAGATACTGTTTCAGTGCAGTTTTCCATTTAATCTTTTAGAATTACCTTAAAATAACAAATCAGCATAGAATAGGTTATCTTTTCCTCTATAAATCAGTCTATTATGTCAGAATAATAAGAACATTCATGCAGACTGATTTTTAGCTTTAGTTTTGGGGTTCTTTTAAAAGAAACTAAATTTTATTATTTATTAATTGTTCAGTTAGGTTTAGCATATGGAGAGATATGCGGAGTTTCTTTTCTTTTCAGGAATCTTAAACTGATGGAAGGATTATTGGCTTCCTTGCTTGCATAATTGCTGATGATTAGTTGGATTTTCTCAGGTTTGTGACCAGCTTCATACATCCAGCTGAATACAGAACACATCCCTGTTTCTAAAAAGTAATCTCAGCATTAAATACAGATACCTGAAGTGCTGTACTTGTTACTCTTAGTTGTCTCAGTGTTAGTCAACATAATGTCACAATTTGGTTGGAAAGCAGCTACGTTGTTTCTCGCAGTGTCTTTTCAGTATCCAGATTTTGTTCGAATTCTCAATCTAAACTGCAAGTTTTTATTACAAGCTTCTGAGATTATCCAGTGCCTTTTAGTTGTAAGTTTTCTGTAAATCAAGAACTATTGCAATCTGTCTTCGATCCTGTTCTAATTTATGTATTTTTCTAACCCTGCTTCTCTTCCATGCTTGCTGCCCTCTGCTAATTCATTTTTACTTTGGAGGAGAAGCACACCAGTGGTGATTTTCAGCTCTGATGGATGTTTTTTTCAACTGAACTGTTATTCTGCCATTGCCCCACGTCTTCCATAAGAGGAATCTGAATCCTGGATGCATGAAGTTTTCCAGATCTATGGGTTGCTTCTCTTATTTCAGATGTTTCCGTTTCATATCTTGTGAACATTAGTGTTTGGGAACTGCGCTCGGTATCGTCCCACATATGTCTTCTGAAGCTCCTGGGCTGACTGTTTTTCAGCCCCTCCCTCCTGTGTTTGAGGTTCTCTATCTGCTTCTCTGCTTCTGTGCAGTACGCAAAATGGAACATATGCTAGAGTTGCTGCCTTAAGGTAAGATGCTTTATGGAAGAGTTGATCTATAAATCCTACTCCTCCTGGTGTATTATCACATAATACACTGTTCCTTAAGGTCTTGTTCAAGCTCTTCTTAGGCACATTTTAGTATACATTTGGGGGGCAGTATATATGTCTACACACATATAGATATTTTATGTAGATATAACATTTAGATTTTTATATGTATATATAACATTTAGCAGTGTAAAGCAAATTGAGCTGCTTTAGGGAAGTTTGGGAGAAATGATAGCTAAAAAATAGGTTGTGCTTGGCTGTGCTGCTGAAGGCTATATAGTCTTCAGAAATGTCTTTTCCTATCTCCAGTTTCTCTCAAATACAGAATTATGTAGTTTTTACCATCCCCTGGAAGACTTTAGAGAAGTTAAAAAAAAAAAAAAAAAAAAAAAAAAAAAAATTTCAGCCTTCATTTGATACCAAATATCCAGTCTTCCCTTTCTGACACCTAAGCTGACCATGCGAAAACTTCTGTTAGATGAGAATAAAACAGGTTACTGCACTTCGGAAGCGAGGATGTTATAATTGTCGTATTTCTGACCATGTGAAAACTTCTATTAGATCAGAATACAACAGGTTACTGCACTTTGGAAGCCAGAATGTTATAATTGTGGTATTTCTACACTCATTCCTATCTTTTATAAAGGAGGGGAAGCAAGGAGAGAAAAAAAATAATTTTTAAGCAGCAATGAGGCTGGAGAAATAAAACATCTTTCAGGCATAAAAGGAAAATGAAAAAAAGGTGCACTGATTTTACTTGGTTCTCCTTTCCTCCCACGAGAATCCTTGAATAATCCTTTCCATCTTATGAAAATGCCTTTTGATACTAAATACAGATATGGGTGCAGGACAACGTATGCTGCTTGAATGCTGCGCTGTTATCTTTGCAGTATTTATAACTGAATGCTCTTGATCAGAACTCTGATGAACTTTAGTCTATATTGCTATAAAGTTGTTTTCCTTTACTAGTACTGAAAATTTGTTGCAATTTGTCCTCTGCAAAGGCCAGACAGGTATGGAGCACTTTTAATGGTTTCTAATAACAAAGTCAGCTGATCAAGAAATTTAAAAAGTCTCAGCAGTGAAGTCTTTCAACATTGCAACTGCAAGTAGAACCTCTTTTCTATTTGAAAATATGTTGCAATACCATCCACTTCTGAATTTTGTCATTAAGAGGATTCTTTAAAAATTCATTTTTAAGCTTATGTAGTTTTTCTACTAACTCTATTAAGTCAAATTATAATTTATAATATATTTGCCTTATTACAACACTTCATTAAAATGTCAGAAGATACAGCTTCTAGGCAGGGTATTACACCAAGAGCTATGCATGCGGTGCTTTTCACATATGGAAATAGCTACAGCAGTTCTGTTCTGCAGTGTGAATTAACAAAGATTGATTGCAATCTGTTTTTATTAACTGAAGGAAGAAAAGCAGTGTAGTGATATTAAGAAAATTAATTATAACTTTCTTATCTGGTAATTAATGTGCAGCTGGGCATGAGTGCAGTTAGTGCAATTCGGTAATTTGGCAGTCCTGACAAATTATCATCATCTGTTTTAAGGTAGACAACTGTTCTTTAATCTTTGCTCAAATTTTTATAATCTTCTCCATTTCAGAGTGTTTTTAACAATTTAGATGTTAGATATGGCCTTTTACTATAATAATGTGAACGAAAGTTCAGTTGTATCTTTCAGGACTGAAGAGCAGTTCATCTTTTAGAACCCTCTTTATTCTTTTCCAGTGTTGTACTGAAGTTTCTTATGAAGCAGTTGAATGAAACAGTGATTGCTGGTAATTGACCTGCATACGTTGAATAATCCTAAAATGCTACTGAGAATTTAATGTACCCTGTAAATTGAGATGCTTCCAATTAAACAGAGTTCTTAGAATAATCACTTTCAAAACTAATCAAGTAATAATATAACAGTGTTACTAAGACGCTTATTCACTTAATTGTGACAAATTAATAAACCTAACCAATGCAATTACTGTGATGATCATATTAGTCTGCATTTTTCATAACCTATCCGTAAATGTTTTTCGGAAACACAAAGGGAAAATAGAAATTGCCTAGGTGTATTGAATTAGTGTGACAGGGTGACAACTGGGGGAGTGTTTGTGCCCTTCTTGCCTTCTTTATGAGGTGTGAAGGTTATTGTGGATCACCCCGTGCTCAGTGCCGCTCATCTATTAGGAAATCCGATGCTACTGAACAAAAATTAGAACTGGGATCCTAGCACTGGGTTGATAAGAGAAAATGCTCATAAGCAGTCTGGCTGGTTTTGCTACTATAAAATTTGACCTCCTGACATATATCAGTGAACAAAGTATTGTCATCTTGTCCGTGAGGTTTATCTTTTGTGTTACTTTTAACAGTGGAATTGGAAAAAGCACAAAGTATCCATGTAAATCAGGCCCTGAAAACTGTCCAAAACTATTCAATGTCCTTACACTGTCAGTGAACAGAACATTAAAAGAACCTGCCTTGTTTACATAAGACTTTCGGGGGGGCTTGCTGGTCTTCTTTAAGGGTTTTGTTGGTGGTGTTTAAGCATTCATTAGGACTGCATTAGAGAAGGTGTTCTGGGAGACCAAAAGCCAGGAGTTTTCAGCCCAGTGAATCTGTCCTTTTGGTTGTTTTGTGACACAAATTCAACAGGAGAAAAGGAGGGCAGCCTTTCCCAGAACAGCTTCTTGCCTAGTACTGAAGACATTCCCCAGGAATTTAGCAGGTGTGGGTTTGAAGCTCCTCAGCTGACGGAGGATTGAACTGAGGTTTTTCACTTCTTGGACATTTGCTTTAGCTCCCTAGGCTATTGCTTCCTTTAAAGGAAATCATTAGCTATAGAGTTTAAATCAGACTGATCTTACTGGTAGATGGATGGTGCGTATGTTATGGTTTAAGGGCTTGTGAAGAATGAAGATCAAGGAATCAATGTGGATGTCTTCATTAGCAGGTTAGTTCAGCTCAGCACTGAGCTTCTGAAGTATTTCTCCCAGTCTTCCCTACTTGCTGTGCTGTGGCTTAGGTTTAAACACAAAAGTGCCTAAAAGTGGGTATTTGCTCAGCACCTTGACTCACTTGCTCTCGGACATGTGGGGATGACAAACCTGGTCTTAGATACCTAAAGTAAAGCAAAGCCTTCCATGCCTTGTGTTTGATCCAGTTCAAGCTGAGCAGAGAGCCAGTCAAGATTTTAAGCAGAAATTAAAAGACTTGATTATTCCCTAGTGAAAATAAATACATAAGGGATTGGGGGGAGGGGGGTGGAAGGGGTGTGTTACTGAGGCTCTAATTAAATAAAGGACTTGGAATTTTATAAAGGACCTCCTAGGAGATTCGGTTGGTTTAGTGGTATAGAGTAAGATTCAGGCAGATCTCATTCTGGGTTTGCTTTATGAATAATGTCTGGAGGCATAAAAAATAAAAAAAAAAACCCACCCAAAAAAACCTCAAGCACAAAGAGTGGAACCTGAAAATCAACAGAGGTTTGTTAGTTGTCATTAATGACTGTACATACTGCATAGTGGTGTTCACTATCTTGTGCCTTCTTCTAATTGTGTTTCACAGCCAGTGTCCTATCAGTGGGTTTTCGATCCTGAAATATTCCATATTGTTCCCCATATCAAAAAATTTTCATTTAATAAATTAGCTTCTATTTCAAAATAAAAAATAGGCAGCAATGCAGTTTATTGCATTAGTCATATTGAACAATTCATTTTGGAACAAATGAAATGAAGAAAGAATATAGCAAATTTGGTGGTTTTTTCTTTCTGTTTAGACATGTGGTTGTGAACAATTCATTTTTTCATTACTTTTGTCTGCTTCAAACCATTTTGTCAGTATCTTCAGTTTTTGTGTTATTTTATTTTGAAGTTTGACAAGTATTTTCTTTGCACTCACCGATGTAACAACTTTCGTGAGCAATTGTAGTAATAAAGCTTAGTCTGCACATGGCAAAACAAGAACAGTTACGTGAAATGCAGCTATTTGGAGAAAGAGATATTTTGAATTGTCTTATGTATTCTTTGAAGTCATTCTGTGGTGGATTAAGTCATTCCAGTACTGTAAATCAGTTTGATCACGCTGTAACTTTCGGTTAGACCAGCTATACTTTCATTACATGCTTTCATGTGCTACCAGATATTACAACTGACAAAAAGCACACATTACAGAGTTAGTTTGTAGACATGTAGGACAAAATATAACCCTAAGTGATATCCAGTGGTATAATTCATTCAGCTGTGCTGACAAAATGGATGGCTGCAGCTGACGCTGGTAGTGGAGTCCAAGAGATCCTCCAAAAGCAAATTCAGTCATATGTCTGAATGCCTCAAAGCTTTTTGTAGCTATCTGTGGTTTTTTCTCATAGTATTAAAAAGTATGGAACATTCACAGAACCACAGAACGTTAGGGATTGGAAGGGACCTCCTTGGGTCGTCTAGTCCAACCCTCCTGCCGAAGCAGGGTCACCTACAGCAGGCTACACAGGACCTTGTCCAGGCGGGTCTTGAATATCTCCAGAGAAGGAGACTCCACAACCTCCCTGGGCATCCTGTTCCAGGGCTCCATCACATTAACCACAACACTTCAGTCTTTCTGTCTAATTTTGATAGATAGGTTGGCTTTTAATTTTTTTTTCTTTTAAAGAAAAGGATTTAACTTTTTGCTTTTTAGTCTCCTGATTGCTGATCAGTTGCGTATACATAGAACTTTGTAAGCTGATCCTCTGTCATATCGTTGGGTTTCTGCTATGATGGCCAGCATGATACTCATATTGAGAAAAAAACTGTAAAAGAATATGCTGAATTCTTCCATCAGGAGAAAGAAGGATTACCAAAGAACCTCTATCTGCTGAGATTGTTCTGGATTTTCTCTATGCTGTTTTGCAATGAGTTGTTGCAAAAATTCCAGTACGCGTTCATACTAACTGTGTAGCATTATCATATCAATGTTATGGCTGGGTGAGCGTTTTCAAGTGGGTGTGCCTCTTGCTACTGACGCCTGCCAGTGTTATGGTGATTATGGGGTTCCATGTAGGCTGAATCTCTGCTATTTATTTATTTATTTCCTAATATTGCCATATAATCTGGAATTATATGTAGATTATAGCAGAGAGCTTTATACAATTATATGTAAATATAATTTGTAATATGTAAATTATAGTGGAGAGCTAAAGCTTGGCTAGTCAACCTTAAGAATGAATGACCCAGCGAGCAATACTTCCATGAGCATATTCTTCTCTGACCGACCGTTAACTCATTACAGTCTGACTTCTGTAAAGGTAGAGAAGAGTAGGAGTTCACAAGCATATCTCTGTGTTGCAGAAAATGGGCAATGTGACTTTTTACTCCTTAGTCCAGCAGGCTGATGTGGACTGTCTTGTTTGTGTTGGATTAGATGGGTGCATCTAGCCAACATCCAAAATACATGGTGTTCTCCCATGTTCTCACTGTAATCTCACATTAAAAAATGAGTGACTTCGTGTTTACTGCTTTTTGATGAGCAGACTTTGCTCACTGCAGTACACCATAACCTAACTGAGTGGACCTGGCTTGGAGGATGTGGTGTAACTGAATGTAATTTTTAAAGACTTATCAGAAGAGTCAGTTTGTTTTATATTAAACAATCCGCTGCCCACCAACAATCAGTAATAAAATCCCAGCGGTAAGTGCCGTAGACACATGGATTGCACTGTGGGAATCCAGATAGCAGAGGGTAGAGACAAAATGAGACTTGTACAATGATGGGATAGTTTGGGAGCTATTAAGAAGGAAATAGAAAGAGGCTAGTGAGCCAACTAAGCAGTTTGTTCCAGAAATTTGCCTTCATTGGTTTAAACTTCACGTTAAAATTACATTTTTATTGTTACAACACCGACACATCTTTACGAGGAAGTTAATAGGAGGGAACAATCTTTCAGCAAATTAAATGAAAGGCTACTATTTCCAGCTGACATCTGTAAAACTCCTGCTATGTTCCTTGCAGTAGTGCTCAGAGAAATAAATGAGCAAGTATTCATTATAATCGAGCTTTAATGGTATCCATATGCTATATATCTTGCAATGGTGCTCATGTTGTGTGGTTTCTGTGTAGTATAAAACAATTGACTATTAGTCTGTCAAAGGCCCATTAATCTAAATTTCTTGATTCAATACTTAGCCTTGGTGAGGCTTGTGTGTTTCAAGTATATCCCAGCAAATTGTGGCTGGTGCAGCAAATCTGACAGTCTTTCTGGTTGACCTTTCAGGTTGTCCATTTCATGTCATACATCATACTTTCTAGATAATGAAATCTGTTGGAGCAAAGGAGATTTTAAAAGCATTTGATTTTGATGTTAATTCTTTTGAGATTAATATTTTCTAGTGGATGTTAGAATGTACAGTCTTTCAGCAATGTTGTTTCACATCACATCCTGATAGTCTACAGAGGACTTTAACAACATATTTTCCTTCTACCCAGAATTGAGAAGTAAATTAATTCAGTTTTGCTTTACTGTGTTTTAGTCAGCATTTTTTAACAGCTAATAGCTTTTAGACCTGTCTTTGAAGGCTTAAATCTGTCATTTTAATATTCATCCTGTTGTATGGTTAAGGTGTACTAGCACCCAAGGTTTTCATGAGCAGTACAAGTTCACAAGCCTGCTTTTGAGTAACTACTCTTTGGACAGTGGTTCAAACTCACTTCTTTTTCTCCACGTAAAGAAGTCTAAACTGTCCAGTTTTTGCATGATAGACTGGTTCTTCTGAATGACGTACCTCAGATGCTTTGATAAGGCCCACCTTAAAAATTAGAAAAGGACTATGGGCTTTACTTGCTTCCTTCCTCCTCTGATAATGCACAGGGAAGGGATGCTGTAAAATTTTTATTACTACTTTTAAACAAGCTTAATTCATCAAGAATGTATGATTTAGCTTTCTATTGCTTTATCAGATGCTTTTTGGGAGG
The DNA here is from genome assembly GCF_030867145.1 of Opisthocomus hoazin. Classification (NCBI taxonomy): domain Eukaryota; kingdom Metazoa; phylum Chordata; class Aves; order Opisthocomiformes; family Opisthocomidae; genus Opisthocomus; species Opisthocomus hoazin. The sequence goes on from NC_134415.1 coordinate 74,333,947, forward strand.
TTTCAGAAATGAAATAATCACAGGAAATAAGGCAGAAGTCATGTCATTAGTCCATACGTTCCAGTACAGAACACCTAAGCTGCACCTAAGTTAACCTGGACAGATGTTTGTCTAGCCATTTCTTCAAGACCTGCAACATGGAGATTCCATGCTTTTCCAAGGAAGCTAATTCCAGTGCTTTGGTGTCTGCATTATTGGGAGTTTTTCTGGGGGGGTGTTATTTTCTCTGATGTCTGTCCTGGAACTTAAATACTTCACTGTATCAGTGGAACATGTATTTTCTTCTATGTGTTGGAAGAAGGCTATTGCCACGTCTAATCTATTATCCATTAACAATATCACTCTTTCTCCCCTCAGCCCTGGGGCAATGCTTTCTGTGTTTCTGGTAATTCTTGTTACTCTTCTCTAAGCTTTCTAAAATTTGTCCCTGTCTCTCTTGAAGTGTGGTTGGTGTCCAGTATTGGATGCAGGTCAAGGAAGGCCTCTCCATGAGTAAATAACATAGGCCCTTCAGCACCCTTATTCTCCAGTTCACATTTAAGCCGCATCATACACCCCACAACGTGCCTTGTTAGCATTTCCATTTAACAGCCCACTCATTCCTAAAACCTCCTTCCGCACACCTGCTTATCCAAGCTTTCTGGAATGCTTCTGTAGCAAATTCTCATCCTAGGTAGCAGCTTCATGAATTCTTCAGACCTCTTTTCCATATACAATTTTTGAGTCAGCAAAACACTTGTCTTCTCAGAGCAGCTCTGGTATATTCTCAGCATCACTTATATTTATTTCCCCTCACGCAAGGACAACAGAAAGAGAAAAAAAACACTGGACGAAACCATGGCATCACAGTCAGTTTTATGTGTTTTTTGTGTTATTCTATACCATAGCAGTACTTGATCCTCTGATATGGGAGACTTTATGTTTCAGTATCTCTTGAACCCCTTCGAAATCAACAACTGATTTTTTCCTCTTTTCCTTTTATGATCCTTTGTAATTGCATAGCTTTTTGTGTGTGAACCAGATTGGTTTGTTGATAATCAGTCATGTATTGACAAAACACATCTTAGGTACTTCAGAGAATTAGAAGAAGAGCCATTGCTGCCCACAGAGATAGCAGCTGTAGCAGAGGTTGCTCTTCATGCTTGCCTGTTCGGGAGGAGAAGGGAGCCTGGCCTTTTGTATTCCATCCCTGCAATCACCCACACATCAAAGACAATTTGAACTCTGGTTGCTGGCCCTTGAAGACACCTTTTGGAAATCAGCATACCTGGAAGAGATGGGAGTGAGAAAGCAGAGCCATCTCTACTTCTGTCTTTACTCTGATCATTTTGACTTGGACCAGGGTGTTGCTCTCATACTCCCGTATTTGTAATATAATCAGAGTCCAGAAATAAATCATTTTGACAGAATAGACAGATAGTATTTTAACTTACTCATAAGAGACCTAAAAATAGTTTATTTTGATGGCTTTTGAATTCTAAGTCTCTCTGATACCCAAAAGACAATGGTGCACCTTACCAAAAATGCTTATTTTGACTGACATTATCTTTCAAAAGTGTCAAGAAGACTACCCAGTATGCTATATCTATCCAGAATACACTCCATTCCTGACAAGGTCTTCATTTTAGTTGAAGAGCAAGTATGGCACTTCTTGCGTGATGATCCTTGCAAGATACTCCATGCTTTACTATTCCAGTCTACAGCTGGAAATACAAGAAGAAAAAAAAAAAGCTTACAATACAGATTCTTGCACTGAAGCTATTAAAAGCAGTGAGAGATTACAAACAAATTTAAAACCGTTAAATGTTTTGCTGGAATTGGGACAGAAAACTGATTTTGTTAAATGCTTCATCAAAGGATAGTATCATTGTTCTGACTGATAATTTAAAAAAGAAAAATAGCAAAGTACTTTCCTTGTGTACATTGTTTAACATGCAGAAGCTTTTTCGACGTGGTTAATGAAACAGTCGTGTGCTGGTGCAGGAACAAAAAGTACACATACTGTCTCCAGCAGAAGTGTGGGGGTTTTTTGTGAGCCTTTGATTCTTCTATCATTTGAAATAGTAATCTTTTCATGCTGATTTCACTTCATCCTTTATTACCTTATTTTCATTGTATTGATTAAAATCCCATTACTGTTAAGAAAAGCTTATTTGACTACTTGATACCAGCCCCTTTATTATCTGATAATCTGGTTTACAAAATCCTCCAAGGACTGTTTTAAGTGTGGTCATGAGTATTAGTGTGTGGATTGTGATTATTTTTTTTAAGAAGTACTTCTAGAAGAAATGTTTGGGACTTTTCATTTTTCTCCTCTGCCAAGACAGCATAGGCCTTTCAGGCTTTTTCAACTCTACTGAATTATTAGGTAGTTGAATGGAAAGCTCCTTTCCTTCTTCAGGATATTCACTACTTTATAGCATCATTGCATTGTAGTTTAAAACATAGATTACTGCCAAAAGATTATGGAACAGAATTACTTTTTCTTTAAAAACACAAATCTTGCCTAATGTGAATTTACTGAGTTTTCAAGGTAATGTTTGTCCTTTTTTTCTTCTCTTTGTAGTATAATCAGATTGTCCTGGATCATAATTTTTAGTGCATATCTGAGAAGTAAGCTGTATTGTGCTGTGCCTTGCCATCTGAGATAGTCAGCATCATTGGTTTCTTGTAAATAGCTCATCTATAAAATGAGCAGCAGCTGTGTAAAAGTGTTTGTTCCTTGAAGTAATAACTATATTAAAAGTGAAGTTCTGGGTTTGGTGGAACACAGTTGAATAACTGATAATAGAGACTCTGCCACAGGAAAAGTGTAATGAGGATATTTTCCTCAGGTGGAAAATCAAGTGCATATTAGATTATGTAAGGGTTTTTTTTCCATCTACCTGCCAAACAGTAGGAAAAATTTGTATTTAATCATGCTTTAGTTAATGAATTTGATCATATTTTAGCCATTGGTTGATCTTCCTTGAGGACACAAAGAATGAGGGACTTGATTCATTTATAAATATGTGATCCAGTGAAATCACATTTAATGTTTATTAAACCATGTTGCATTATGTTTGGAGCTCAAGCATAACATTCAGAATCAGAAACTGATAAATAGCATGGATATCTTCCACTAGACTAATGATATGACTGAAACTAATGTCGTTTAAGAAAAACAGGGATAGCTCTTTATTGTTAAATTGGCTGGATTATACTGGATAATACATATCTTCTATAAATGTATAAAGTGGGGGAAAAGTAATCTGCAAATTGCATGTAAATAAGTACTTGTTTTCTTTAAAGTATTTTACTTTAATCTTGATTTTCAAATAGGTAAGAGGCATTGAAAGTTAAAACTGTGCATAAGCAAATTGTGTCACGTGCTGGGAAAAGAAACCAGAACAGACTTTTTTTACATTATATTACTGATGTCCAAAAGGAGAAGCAGATCCCTGTTCCCAAATCTGAATGGTGTTAATGGAAAGGATTTATACAGCGATACTGGTGTTTCAGTCAGGCTGCAGGGATTCCTTGTATTCGTATTAACCTGTCATCTCTGCAGTAATTTTAATGACAGCTACAGGATTTTAATGCCTGATCAGTGCCTGTTGAAGCCACCAGGAGTTTTTCGGTTGGCTGTAAGGATCAAGCCCTTAGTGACAGGCACTGAGAAAAACAAATGTTTATCTGATCGCAGAACAAATGGTTATATATGACACCGCAATGTGTGGGTAAAGAGGAAGGAGAAGATTGAAGCAGACTGGAAAAAAGGGCATTTATACTTTTCTTCAAGCATTTGTCAAAACAGATTATGTCTTTAGCAACAGTAGTCTGAAAAAGACTACTTCAGGGGATTTTATCTGGAAAAGCTGTTCCTTTCAGTGAACCAGAATGCCATTTCAGTAGTGTTTCGTACAGCTGTCAGGGCATCTGTGAAAGCAGATACTGAATAGAGCGGTTTCCCTCGACAACAGTGGTGTCTCTTTATTGTGTGTTTAGATTGATGCACGTATCTGTAAATGCATATGCAAGTGTAATTTATGCCATGTGTAAGTTTATCTTATATCAGATGAGTATCGCAGTTGCAAGTCTTGTGACATGCTGTCCCGTGTCTGAAACCACTGTTGATCCAACAGCTGTATTAAAAGGAGAAATAATTGACTGTCAGTCAGAAAGCCTTTGGTGTAGGGTCCTTGCAATGAATAGTCACTACAAAACTGCTTAAAACAGACCTTTACAACTTGTCAGCCAATTATTTTTAATAACAGAGCCATGCAGTTAGTGTAATGATTTTGATTCTCACTTCAAACGTTTAATGGTACCACATGCAATGTCAAGCACAACAAATGTGACTAAATGCTTTGAAAGACTTTTTAACTTAAATGACTGTGAATCCACTTAAAAGATTTTCTTGACATGAGACGCTAATAAAAGCTAATTGAGTTCAGAAAAGTAAAAGATTAAAAACACTTTTTAAAGTTACCATCTGGTGGTAATGAATGAATATGATCTGGATAAACAAGAGCAATACAGATATATTTAAATGACCAAGATGGAGATTAGGACAACATAGATTATTACAAAATAAATGTTGGGAAGTGGGAAAGTGGGAATTAGTGACTGGGAAGTTTCATATAGCCTATCACTTGCCATCCGTTGCTTTTATGCTTTGAATCTTTACCTTCTCTGAAAATTCTTTATCAGACTGAAAAGACTGAATACTCGGATTTCGTCCTGTCCAGAAGATCAGTAGTAGCTTTCCTTGAAAAAGCGACTCCTGCTTTTCTGATAGAGAAGCCACTGTTTTCACAGTATTTCAGTACACTAATGATCTTGATTGGGTTGTGAATGTCTTTAAACTGAACTGGAGGTGACTGCTGTTGCAGGATCTCCATCATAGAAATGCATCTTGCTGTTTTCCATCTGAGGCTGTGGGGAGACAACTTAAAGATCTCTAGTGACTGGCAACAGAGGGAGGAATATCTGGTAACACTGAAGGCAATTGGGAGAGTCAGAGGAGAGTTGTGGGGCCAGAAAGAAAGAGCAGCAGCAAAAAAAACCTGCAACAAACACGTCAAGAAGGAAAAAAAAATGGGGAAGTTCTAGGTTCTAGCACCAATTCTCCACAATGTTTCTGTGTTGCCTAGTCACCTCCAAATGCAAACTTGTCAACACTCATCCTTATAACAAATTATTTTACCAACAAAATAAATTAATAACATTTATTTGGGCTTGGACAATGCAATTGATATGACACAAGAATAATTTTGCAAAGCTCAAATATCCTGTTATTAGTAGAGGAATTCTGATGTGGGACAGAAGGTCACTGAAGTCAGAAGTTAATGAATTAGTCAAGGTGGAGGAGGGATTTATAGCAAATCCTCAGCAGAAAAAAGAAAAGATAACCTGAAAGCTGAATGTTGGAAAAGTGTTATAAAACTGGGAGCAGAGTTTTACAGAGAGATGTACTGAGCAAAGGACATCAACAGTGCAGATTGTCATGGCTATGGTGGTTTAAGGTAGCGAGCAGTCTTATTTAATGTGAAGTATAAAGTTCTGAAATAAGCCTTAGACTTAAACAAAGTTAGTTCACCTTTTAGTATTAAAAGGCATGGCAGAGAGGAAGAGAACATACATAAATGGTGTTTCTCATGGACTCTTCCAAAATTCTTGTTTTTCTTCCCAGTGAATCTGTTAAGAAGGTGTTTTCCACTGGCTTCTCAGAACCAGTTTTTGGAGTTTTTCTTGCTTTGATTCTCTTTTTGGGGGTGGAGGGGCTTTTTGTTTGGTTGAGTTTGGTTTTGGGAGGTTTTTTTAAACTGTTGCTGACACTGAGTTATACCAGTTGCTACAGCAGGGAATTTTATTCTAATACCTTCTTCTTTTACACTGTCCAACTTATTTCCGCATGGATGACAGCACTGTAGACTTCCATTCATGACTTCTCCTATTATTTTCACTTTTCTTTGGGGACCTGATTAAAAGTAGTCTATGCTGGTTCTTATTATCTCTAGCCTTGCTCTGTTGTGTGGTACTCTCTTGCTTTTTTAGCCCGTGGAATTAATTAATAAAACCTTTAGTGCATAAAGTAATAGGAAAGAGTAATTGTTTCGTTTATTCGTTAGTGTGTTGTGGGAGACGTGTAGGTCTGTGCTGTGCTCAGATAACTTTTATAAGAAATGGTTATGGTAACAAGTACGGTTTCAGATGGTGACACTGAAAATTATCTTTAAACACTTGACATGGCTCACGGTGACATTTCAAATGATGTACTGCTTGGCTACTAATTGTCTCTCCCCTTCGCACACTCCTCCATGTGGGTGCGTACGTGTGAGCTTACTGCTCTGTTGGTTTGCTGCAGGGTGCCAGTTCCACAAGCTTTGATGCCCCTGTAGAGCACCAGTAATATGAGAAGTGTCACAGGGCAGACAGCCATAAGGAAAGCATTGTACAAACACTGCCGGTAAAGTCCTAAAGAAATTCAGTCTTTTTCCACAGAGAAATGCTATGGGAATTCAACATAAACAAAGCAGCCAAACAGTCTGAATGGACTGGTAAGAATAAGATGCTCTGATTATTTTAAGCATCAATAGACATGGTATCACTAGATCCAGATGTTCAAAAGCCATGTATCGGATCACAAAAGAAGTATCCAATGGTGTCTGGTGGTTTTCAGAGCGCATGGAGGAGGTGTTTTATTTTTATTCTCAGCAGCTGTCATAATTCAATGCATACAGTAAAGCATGATCTTCCCACAGGCAATTTCACTGGCCTTTGCTTATTCTCTGCTGCTCTCCAGAGGCGGATGAGATTGTCTTCTCTTCATCATGGTTCTCTCTGACATTTTGGTCTCTACCTGTGTCTTGGCTCCTCCTGCTCCCTCTGCCGCTGTTTCCATTCACTTCAGTGCCCACTCACTTCAATACTCCCCCAGATGCCATCATTACTCTTACCTAGTCATGAGCAAGTCCATATTGCCGTAGAGGGGCTGGTCCTGTTGCCGTGACAGTAAGCTTGATGGTGGTATTGAACAGTGTCTTTTTTCACTGAGTGAAAAGTACTTACTGGAGTTTCATGGACTGTGTGTTTCTATGGACACTCCTCCACTGCTGACTTGATCCTTCTGGGAGGTGGGGACCTGGCCTTTCAGAGGCTACAGCACAGGCTGATACTGGGAATTTCATACTTTGTGCACCTTCTGCTCCCTTCCTGCTTTTACATTAACAGTGCTCTTTAGTCTCTTTTGCTGTTCTGTCCAGTTTCAAGAGAAATTGCCTGTCAGACCCTCACCTTGAGGAAGATCTGCTCACTTGATTGTGTTTCATGATTACTGAGCATTTTAACCTTTTGCCTGCAAGTACAGTAAGGACTCAGTGACCATTCTAGGGCAGCTTTAAAGGTCACTGGGTAGGTTTCCTTAAAAAAGTGAAAGGCAAAAGTGTTGGGAGAAGGATGACTTTTGTTCTTGAAAAATTTAGCCACAGACAGTGCAACTGATGTGCCTAGGTACTGTAGGGTCCCTAAAACAACTGCTGATCTTTAAGAACCACCAAACTATTCTGACTGGTCCCACTTTCCTAAAATTGACAAAGGGTGCAAGGAGATTGTCTCCTCCTGCCCTTTTACAGATGAACATCTCTGTAATGTTTGGGTTGGGAAGTGTGCAGCATACGTCTCCTTTGAAGGACCTGATGAACCTCATGGAGAAAAGCAGGGATCTTGTTTTAAGGTCTGTTTCATTTTAGCATCTTTTTGGAGCTGTGGTGGTAGTTCTCACACGATGAATGGTCAGCCACAGTAATCTGACTTTTCCTACTCGCATTTCCAGCCAGATGATGATGTGCATGTGCCTCCAATACAAATGGATGCATCTCCTGTACTGGCAGGACTGAAGTGGCCAGGAGAGCAGCATATGTTAATACTGACACTGCATATGACTAGGCAAATAGACAAAGTTCATATTCTCAAACTAATAGCTCTTGAGGCTGTACCTCTTCATTGTCTCACTGGTTATAGTAAAAAAACCATTCGTGTTCTGTCTGACATTACAGCATAGACATTTTTTTATTCCCCTTCGTACAGCAAAATTGAGTAACCACTTCTGTTGTTAGTCTTCGTGCTGCAGTTGCTGATGGTACTGATTCACTGTCTGCCTCCTCCTGCTAAGTCAGCATCCCTAGAAATCACCTCTTCAGGTAATTGCTGGTATCAGTCAGCCCTCAGAGAGGGCAGCTCAGGTGGCAGGAGGCTGCCAGCTGGGCAGCGATTAGGCGAGGGCAGTAGTTACACAGTCCTGGTCACAGCTGAAAAACTAACCAGCTGTTAGCGTTTGCCTAAAAGAGTTTCCGAACAAAGAGGAATAAAACAGACACCAGAAACTACCACAGGCTAGCTGGCTGATTTCAGTTTCTTCTTCTGCCATCTCCAGCTGTTGAGACGTTGTGTGAGAGATGCTTGACTGGATTCTAACCATTTTCCTTTCTCGGAAAAGAGGTACTGTGGAAAAGTCAGAGCCCCAGCAGGAGTCTGTCTGCTTTGGTTGATACCGTCTGGGGGGAGACAGGGACTACAGAAACATGCAAAAAGTTAGTTGTCGTTTATTGGAAGTTGGACAGGAAGGTGTTTCACGCTTGCTACTGGGACTAGAAATGCACAAGTACCGTGCTAGCCCTGTCACGCGTTCCCCTATCTGACTTTGCCCACAAGGTGCTGTCCTGGCAGCGTCTGCCACTACATGTCGGTGGAAGAGTTGGGTACCAGTGCTGTAGGCAAACCTGGGATTTCTGTGTTCCTGTCTTTCTTCTGTCAAACAGGGGCACGGATGATTTGCCAGGTATGGGGAAAACAAAAACATTAAATATCTTTGGACTGTTAACAATAAATCTATCAATTTCAGTGCTTGTGAAGACAGGCTCTTACACCAAGACCCCATATGTTGTACCCTTGGGTGTGTGAAGGAAATTACAAAAAAAAAAAAGAAATATCTTTTGAGCATGTAATTTATCAAATACAGTAGTTGAAACTCTAGCAAGCATTGCCTATGTGCTCCGTGATTGGGTTTTTTTGTGTGTTTTAAAATGTATAAACCTACAATAAAACAATTTCGTTCTTTGTCATAGCTTCTTTGTAAATTAAATCACAAGCCATAGTTGATTAACATTGTTAGTTAGCTGCAATACTGAAAGGGGAAAGATGCAGCAGAGCAGTTTGAAGGGAAGATCTTCTGAAAAAGTATCAACAACGAATCAGCCTTTAACTTCCCCAGTTTGGTCTATGGGATTGGATTCAGCTTCTCTCTCAGCAAGTTGTTAGCAAGGGATGGGTGTCTAATGATCGGCATTGGTTTCTGAGAAGAGAATAAGCCGCTCTTCATTTATTTTGGTGACACTTTGAAAAATTATTCTATTCAGGGCAAAATAAAAAATCGTTCTTATGAAAGCATTTTCAGATGTGGCAATCCTAAATAATGCATGACATTTTAGATATTCTATGGAAATGACCTCTGAAGATCATCCTTTTGGCTGCCATAGTGACTCCTTTAGCTAGAGGATCACAGCATGCAACTATAGTGGAATATTTTTTCCCATTATTTGCTTTTTTTTATGTTGGGTTGTGTGTCATAAAATATATTTAGAGCATATTAATTGTTTGGGTTTGAGTTCATGCATTTGCCTAGGAAATGCTGAAAGCAATTAAGTTTTATTTAGCATTTTGACATATTTTGTGACCTGTGTGCCTCTATAGCAACTTAATCTTTTAGATATATTTTGTTTAAAATGAGGAATAGATACTGAGTATGTAAATGAAAACCTGACCCTTTACTGACCTCTCTTCATTTGTTCTAAGGAGACTTAGTTGACTTAACTAAATTAAAATATTATTATGAAAGACTGGTAGTGGCAGAAAAGAAATAGACTGAAGCTTTTGCAATGTATAAACACTTTATTAGAAATGCAGTGACTGGCCATTAAGTAGTTATGCTGACTTTTTATAAAAGGAAGACATTTGTTTAAAAAAAAAAACCTCATCCAGAGAAATAACGGCCATTTCTGCCAAAATGCAATGTGCCCTTGGAAATTTTTCTCAGTAGATTGAAATATGTCAGAGAACACAATAATAAATTGACACGTATTACATCTGTTAGAGAAATTTTGGACATAATGCATTGTGTTAACTTGTTTGTTTTACTAATTCACAATATGTGGCACCATCTGTGTGGCTTCACCTGGATAGGTATTGAAGATTCATGGACTTTGAGATATCCTTTTCAAGTCACAGTACTGCAGAAAGGTTTTCTGTATTTATTTTTGTAGTTTAGTCTGTCAAAATTTACCTTGCGATATTTTGTTAAAATGTCATGCAAACGTACCCAGTGCAAACAAGGACCATTAAAAATAAATTGTGAGGCAGGAAAACCCTTATTTTATAATTAAAGAATTACAAATATAACATTACAAAGCATTTATCTCCAGTCCTACTTTCTGTTATATATATTAGCCTGCAGAGAGTTAAAAAATTCTTCTGATACCTGTGAAGCTAATTGAAACCTCGAGGAGATCTGGGCACCTGGCAAGGAATAAGTGTAGGTGAGACTGGTCTCTCCGGGTTTGCTCTGTAAAGAGAGAGACTCCATCTTTAGCTTAATCTCCTTTGTGCAGTGATTTAGTTCTGTTATCTCCCTGTAGAGATTATCGGGGGAGCCCCGAAGGGATTCATTTCTGTGAATATCCTCTCTGGACTTGCCCTGCTCCCGCATTCCCCCGTCTCTGCTCACGGCCGGTCCCGTAGCTGGCACTGGGGGTGGCAGCGGTGCACAGCGTGCTGCGAATGAGCACACGCTGGGTGCTGAATGATGCACTCTGGGCTATGAGCTGGGCAGCCCCATCTCGTGTTGTCATAATCTTAAGGCTAAAACATGGAAAAATGATCTCGTATTATGCTTTCAAAATTGTCTGAGCTCCACAGGCTTCCTTTGGGGCAAAAAAGCAGGGGATGATGTTTTCTTTCACAAAAAAGCTAATAATTCTACTTTATTTATCATGTGTGTATGCTTGGGGGTTGAGACTCAAGGAGAAGCATGCTGGGGAACTGGGAGGGGGAAGAAGAAGAAAAAATCTGCAGGAAAGCTTGCGTGTCCTTTGCATCACCCTCCGCCTTTTTCTTGACCTCCGTTTGGGAAGGTGCCTCTCCCTGGTGGGTGTCGGAGGGGTGGCTGGAGGTGCAGAGCCAGGGGCTGCGGGTTGGGATGGGCAACGCTCTGCTCCTGCAGGCTCCTGTTAAAACAGGGTAAAGCCCAGCCAATTCCAGTCGTAAGTCATATTCCCCAGGCAGATCCCCTTGTCCCCTCCGCACTCCTGGAAGTACCAGGCACAACTTCTACGCTCCAGCTTCAGTCTCGTGGCACTGGTGGGTTTAAATGGACCCTTCCTAGTGCCGTGTTCTCATTTCTTTGTCATAGCATGTTGTGTTTTCACCCACCGTCATAGCTGGGGTAGCTTTTTTGCAAAAAAGATCAGCATTAGTAAAGTCCAAAGGGGCTATAGGGAGTTATTTTCGTATTTAATCTTAAAACCTTTCTCAACAGCAGCTCTTGGACACTTCACATTGTTGGTGCTGGATCTCTTTTATTCTGGCCTTTCACCTTTTATACTGGCTAAGTCTGCAGGAGGGTACTGACTGTTAGATTGTGCTTTTGCATTTTGCATTAAATATTGAAATTCTGAAGTCTTGCTCTGCCTCCAGCTTGTGGAGTTGTCCTGGCACCCCCCAGGAAAGGTTGGGGGATAATAAACAAACTGTCTGCAGAGACTGAAACAGTTCTGCTCACTGATGGCAAGAATTTGATTTGGTAAGTGGCAGTAAATAAAAAATACTTTGAAGTATTTGTGCACTTTCCCTGAGGACTTGCTGTTCCTTTCAGCTGAAAATTAGCTGCTGCTTTATTTATATTGGGGAAGTAATATAATTTTTTAAAAAATCTTGTCAATATTATTGTGCCTCTGAATTTCAGTAATTAAAAAAAAAAATCTTTGAATGTTTATCTTTCCTCTTTGGTTCCATCTCCTGGTACGTTCTATACATTTTAGAAGAGATACTGATTTCATACTTTCTGTTCCTATGCACAGAAGGACCAACAGTGGAAAAATACTGAGTTGAGTTACCAGCAGCCCAGGTCAGTCAGGATCATATTTCCTGAGAATGAGGGACAACAGAATTGCAAACACTGTGTTTCAGATTCTGTGACACTCCATGTTCAGTAACAACATTTATAAAATAAATGGGCAGTATCATAAACCAGTGATCGTCCTGTTTTAATACAGTTTTCTGATCCAGATTCTCACTTTAAATTTCACTTAATCCCATAGTACTAGTTACAACAATAGTTAATATAGAAATAAGTTATAAAGTTTTGTGAATAATTTACAGAATTTTTTAATGGGTTTTAAATAGTATAAACAATATGATTTTACACACAGTGATTTGAGATGCATTAAAATAGTGTCCTGTAAACTGAAAATATCTTAGCACTGGTCTGGGCTTCAAAGAAGTTTAAGTAGTGTGGCTTTTTCCTTCCTGAAGTGTAGAAGGAATTTTGTTTCTGTCTCTGTTTCAGTACGTGACTGACACTGAGTACAGGTTGTAGTGAGTATCAACACAGGAAAACTGAAAAATACAAAGTCAAAGTAAATTACAGAAAGAGAGCAATATAAAGGGATGCAGCTAATAGAAAGGGTGAGCATCGTACCTGGGCCCCTTTTGCTGTCCTCTGCCAGTGGGGGTATGTATCTATCTCAGTGCATTTGTCAGCTTACAAGGAATTTGGGACATTAAACCTTTTTGGAAGAATAACTGAAAATAAGCTGCAAAAAGTTTTCAGTGCTTTACAGATTTTGCTTTGGTTGAGACGAGTGATCTGCACATAAGTTTGTGCAGCTCACAAACAGAGCCTTAAGCCACCTTTTGAAAATCCCCCAAATGCCCTGATCATTCTTTGGGTTCAGATTGCTGCTGTGGTTTCTTGACCTGAGTAATGGGTTCCCTTGGAAGAAAGACTGTAGGAAATTGCAATGTTATACACAGTTTTGCTGAAACTTGGAGGACAAATAAAACCTTTCACCAGAGCCCCAGGCTTGTGTCTCAAGCCTTCAAGAACACAGCCCATAACTTCACAACTGACGAGTAAATAGATACCCAGCATTGACTGTACGGCTGAAGAGTAAATAGGTACCTAGCATTGACTTTTTTAACATCGGAGGGTTTTTTTGTTACCCCAGTAATAATATCGCTGAAGAGCTTGAGAAATGTCTGAGTTGCGAGCACTGGATGTGTTTGTCGTCTTATGCATGGACAGAAATCGATATTTTACTATGCCTGGTTATTAAGATTTACTGAGTTATTACACTTATTTATTGCATGTTATTTTCTAAGGCAACTCTTGTCATTCATAAATGTACTCGTTTATAATCCTTGACACAGAAGCCTTTTTCCGTTTCACCATATCCCTTAATGTGTTCAAGTTCTCTCTTGCTTAAGGCCTGTTCTGTTTAAAGGTATGCAATATTTAGGAAAAATTTTTGGGGGGTGGGTAGGAAAAGAACACCATCTTCAGTTTCCGTTTTTTAAAGTCAAGAGACTGTAAAACAAAAAGCAAAGTCTACTTTCCATGGTAAAAAAGGGTCAGAGAGTACGAAATCTCATTCCTTCTGTATGCTGAGAGCTTTGATGAGTATCTGCCAGGCTCTTCAGGAGCGGTCTGTCTGTACAGCCGTGCACACTGGACCATCGCCTTAAAATAAGGATAGAGTTAATGGAACCTGAAGCAATACTGTGGCTGCTCCAGTTAGCATGAGGGAATGTGGAAAACTTAGCTGTTTCGTTGCCCCCAGAGATGAAATACATGAGAGCATATATTTCATCCACGGCTGAAAGTTGCACGAAAAATAGTTAAGGCGCTGAACTGCAGTTCTTGGGTTCTTCCACTTGTTGAAGCGAACTTGTCAGTTTTGACTTAGAGCACCCATCTGAGATTAAACCAACAGATATCCTCATTATTTTGCAGATTTGGCGGAAATATGTTGATGCCTTTTTTTTTTTCCTAACCAGCTGTCCCAACTGAAAACAATAAAAGCTACATAAATGGTACATAGATGCAACATAGATGTTTCCTTCTATTTTTCTTGCATTAAGAGTAAAGAATGCAAGTTTACAGTTTTCAAATTATCATAAGCAAGAAGAACTTTCCAGTCATGGTAAGACACATTGCTGCGTGCAGAAAACCTCTTGATGGCCATGCTTGGAAATTTTTCTGATCAACAAAATGTAGTACATCAAAATGTTCTGACAGGTTGTGTTGATATCAGCAGACGTTGTGGTGGAGTGCAAGTAGGGACTTTTATTACATTTCCTGCCAAGTTTGGTTGATGCCTTGAGATTTATTGAGAAGCTCAATAGAAAAAAACATGGGCTTTTGCCAGTTGCACCGTAAGACGGTAACTTTTCAAAACCTTGAAATATTTCACTTCTTTTTTCTGGCGAGCTTTATTGACCAGTAGTGCCTTATGTCATCTCTTTTAATCTGGGTTAAAATATTTTCATCTAGAAGTCAGCAGTTAGGCAGGACTTGGGCCAGTGTGTCCCAGAAATGGTGGCTGTTTCTGGGGTGAATAACCAGTCTGTAGGTGTAAGCTCTTCAATCTGTGGAGAAGAGGTTTCCAGACGTGTTGTCTGCAGTACTCAGATCTTATTTTCTGTGATATCTGATGCTTTTATGTCACCATTTGGAAAAATTCTGACCTACAGTAGATTGAAGTGCAGCCAGCTTGTAAGCCAGGTGGGTTATTCTCTTCACTTTTGTTTTCATCAAATGTAAAAAGCACTCCAATCTTTGTAAGATGGCTCTTAAAATGAGATATTCAGATCCCTTAAAACTTGTGTTCTGTTTCTGTCATACAAATATGATATCAAAGTTGGATTGCGTGCATTCCTGATTTCATTACATCATTGATTTTGTCTGCAGCTATGAAGATTAGAAACATTTTTCTCCTCTGGAGTTTTGGGCAATCATTTACATCAGAGGACTTCCACGTGTCCCAGTCTCTTGCACCTTTATGGTTAGCCAGGGGAGCCTCATCTGATCTCTCTGCTTTCGCTCTGCCAAGTTCTCCCTCCACTCCACACTCAGATAAGCTTAGTCACTTCAATGCTTTATGGTCTGAGAAAAACAAAATGTATAGCATACCTATGGGGAATATTTGACAGATGCTACAGTACTTCAGATACGGCACAATATAAGTCTGCCTGTCAGTAGGTAATATCCTGGGTTTATTTCTGGTGGCACTGGAGTGAGTTCCAGCAGTGCCTTCAGCTCAAGGCCAGGCACCCAAAGGTGTTGCATGGTTTAGAGACGTGACATTTAAGTGGAACACTAATGTGCTCTTTATTTGTAGCCTTTACTCGGCTTTTAAAGTTTAATTATTTGTTTTTATTTTGTGTGTGTGGCAGAAATCTCAAAATAATATGTCAATATCGCTAGTGGGGGAATTAATTTAATGGAGTCTTAATTTCATTATATTGGTTAAACTTCAGTTATAGATACTTGACCTTTTGAAGAAGAAATTTTAATACAACTGAGGACTTCCATCGTGATGAACTAAACATAGAATTTCTTGGTTTTTTGCTTTGTTTTGTTCTTTCATAATATAAGTCACATTTTAACTCGGGTAGAATACCTGATTTTCATGGTTGTGGAAGTGCTAACTGGTGACTGTAGTGGCTGCTTATGTGTAAAAGTAAAATTAAATTTTTATTTGTATATATGTGTGTGTATGTAATACTGTTTGCAGCTTGAAAATAGGGAAGACATTCCAGTACCTGATAAGTTTATTTACATCTAACATTCCTACTAATAATATGTCAGTCTAATATGTCATTATTCACCTAGATGCTCCAGAAAGTTGGCTAGCTTTTCTTTAATTTCAGCGGTTTTTCTGAATATTGCTGCTGGAAATTTCAAGGGGAAAACCCCCACCTTTTTGTAATGAAACTTTAACAGACTTTCCATCCTGAATCTCAACCAGCATTAGTTCCTAGCGGGGATTTAGCAATAAATGTGCTTTTGTCTACTCTCAGCACAAAACCTGAGATAAATTTTGCTGTGAAGTATCTTTAGGTCTTAATTAAAACTGAAGTTACTTAAGCTGGTAAAAGTGCCTGGACACACAATGCCTACATATCCTACCCTATTAAATTCTCAGGTATTAAGAGGGACATACTGCACATAGTGCTTTTAACTCAAAGCCTAAACTGTATATACGCAGTATTTTAAGTTGAGAAACAATTGCACTGTAGAAGGAAGAGGTAGAATTGGAGAATGTTGTGTTAAATACAGGGAAAACAGGTGAAGTATGAGAATGTTTTCTTATAGTCAGGGGTTTTTGTGATGTCTTTAAACATGATAGCGTACAGTGAAACAGTGGTACAGTGATATGTGTAATGGATCTATTCACGATCTCAAAGCCTGGCTTGTTGCAAGAAGCAATTTTACAAGCCTGAGCAGAACTGGACTGAAGTAATTCAGGGTCCTGTGGTGAAGTCATGGAAAGCTGCCGAAGCACAGTTTCTTACGCAGATATTAAGTACCTTTTACAGTAATTGTCTTCTCTTGATAACAGTATATCTACTACCTGTTCAATTTTATTACCACTGCCTTATAGATGCTTATCGTTATTTTCTGTATTTCTCTTCCCCCTCATCTTAGTGGAATCGGTCGAAATTGGCCATGGGCCTCTGGTGGCAGCAGCATTTTGGCAGAATTTGGGACTTTGCATCTGGAGTTCGTACACTTGAGCCACCTGTCTGGTAACCCTGTCTTTGCTGAAAAGGTTAGACTGTTCAGTCAAAATCATGTTGTAAAAGATAAATCATGTGTTGGGAGACTAATATCCCTGGGGAGAGATTTGGATTTTCCTCAGCTGTAAGCATCTGTCACAGGAGGTAGATATTTCCTAGCTGTTTCCCTAGTCACCTTTACATGTTTTTGTACTATAAAGTCAAAAGTCTGTTCCAAAATCATTGTGATGCATCTTCTTGTACATAGCAGTTACCTGGCCCCACAAAGCATATCATTTCTGTTTATGTTCTAAATTAATATCACATTAAACAATCAGACTTTCTTAAGTACTTCACCTGAATGTGGTGAAAACAAAAATTGACATTGCATAGGGGATAATATGTGATGCCTATGGAAAGCAAAGCACCATGGCCACCTTGTGTGATTTCAGCAAGTTTAGTCTTCAAAACGCTGTATATTATCACTGCTGTCAGTGAGGCCAGAAAGCCCTTCCATTGCACTGACCTTTAAGAAATGTGCTTTAAACCTTCCTGGGAGGAAGAAAAAAACCCAGAAAAAACATCCTTTGACAAAACAGTTGTGCATACTAATTCTTCCAAAATCTGCTAACGTTGTCTTCTGGATATGTTTTATTTACATGAGCCATGGAAAACCACTGCTCTTCCCCTTCCCTTGATTCCCACCTAAGCAGTTTTGCTTTGCTTCGTGGTGTGTAAACAGTCAGCAAGTCCTGTTATTTAAAATACGCTGTAGCATTTATCTTTTTTTTTTTTCCTAATTAAAACTTCCTCTTGTTTTGCTTTTGTATTCTATTGCATCTGCCCCAGGTTAGCTAAAACCTATATTATCAACCTAATAATCTAATTAATAATGAGATTCCAAAAGTTTAGCAGTAGGTTTAAAACCAATGGTCAAATCTAAAATGAACACTAGTTTACCAGTCTTAAAGGACTGAATGATTTGCTGAAATACCATTGTCAGAACTGGAATAAATTTTGTGAAACAGACTCGTAGAAAATTTGATGTATTTAGGGGTGAATTTAAAGACAGAGTTTCTCTTAAACAAATCTGAGCTGAGGGGGGGATGGGGAGGGTGGTAGCACCCAGCAACAGCCAGAAACAAACATACTAGGTAATTTAATTATCTTTTGACATTTATGGTAATTTAATGTATACCATCTGTTCTACTAAGAGACAATTAAAGTGTGATGAAAATGCGTGCGTTAAAAATCCTCGCCTATGGTTCTTTTCCAAAGTGGCATCGAGCTATAGCTGCAAGATGCTGGAAATCTGTTTATGTAAGCTGCTCTTAAAACCCTTTAGAGATTGCGATTCCACAGCCCTCCAAGGCAAGCCGTTCCAGGGCTGGTACGCTTGATAAAGAAGAAACAACACTGGAATAAGCTTTGCATGGAAGTATTGACAGAAGAATTCATTAAATGAGGTCTAGGACTCGTCGCAGCCTGCTTTTGGGCAATGACTGTTAGCAATGTAGTGTCAAGATGCAGAAGGCAGTTTGTATGCCACAACAGAATTCCTTCTGCGGCTTGGTGTAAGCTAATTTATCTTCTTTCTCAGCAACTAGTTCACTTGATCGCTAGGCATTCAGGGTGTTATAATGAAGCTGTCAGTACCTTTTTGTTAGGATTTCTGGGCTGTGGTGCTCAGGATCTTCATTCTCCCAAGTTGCTACGTTTGCTTTTTCTGTGAATGTTAAAATTCAGTAGAAATTATTTCATGTGCTCTGCAATGGATTGTGCTGCTGGATGACTCCAGCTGCAGAGCATCTGGACTGTAATTGTTTCCCCGGGCCTCTCATTTGTAGCGAGCTCCTTAACGGTGCCGGCGGAGCGCTCAGGGCTGCGTGGGATTCTGCTGGGCAAGCTGGTTGTATAGAGCTCAGTTCCAGCAGTGCTCTCCTTTCCAGGCAAAACTGCTTTGCCATTCACTTCTGCATCTGCACTAGGTGATAGGCTTAATATTTAATACCATTTCTGATTTGGGTATATGAGGAATACAGTGCTGAAGCAGCTGAGCCTAGTTAAGGCAACTAGCCTCCGTGAATTTCCGAGTCCTGTGGAGGGGCGAGATGTTCTGTATGGCAAGTCCTGAACTTCTCAGAGCTTGCTTCTGTTGTGTTGTTTCATTGCCAACACTTGACACACAAACTCCAGAGGTCTTGTGGAGCTCATTTACGAAGATCTTTTTTGACAGTAATGTAATTGTACAGAGGTATTCAAACATAAGAGTATATGTGTTGAATAAGATTACTTTTTTATTTTCAGGGATATTTTCACTTTAAGACTTTTGTACCAACACTGTTCTATTTTGGAGGGGAAAAATGGATCGGTGCTTAGTGTTTTGTATGCTTCCTGTAGGTAATGAATATTCGAAAAGTTCTAAATCGACTGGATAAACCAGAGGGCCTTTACCCCAACTATCTGAATCCCAGCAGTGGCCAGTGGGGCCAACGTAAGTAGATCACTTCTTTGATGCTATGACCTGTCTATCGGTGTGCTGTTGGCAGTCACTAACTTCTCTCAACCACTGTTACATGTTTTATGTATATGTAAAAAATGTTTATAAAGTATAAAAACTCACATTATATCTGAGGTTCTATACAATGTAAAAAATACTACAAATATAAAAATAATCATGCGACTTGCTGTATTTTAATGTACTTTTCTTTGACCTTTCAGTATGGTTTGTGCAAGCGGGGAAATGTCTGAATATGTATCATTTTGCAAAGGAATTTGTAGACTACAAAAGTCTTTTATTCAAAAATCTAAAGTGCTCTCTGTAGCTGTTTAAGGAAACATTATCAGCTTGTTTGAATCAAATTCCATATTTTTAGAGTGATGTGGCTCCACTGAAGATAAAAAATAAAAATGTCCTTCCAGTTAATACCAGCTGTGATTTCTGTTGAAGTTTAATGCCAACAACTGAGGAAACAAACTAAACAGAACTGTGTCATGGCATTAATTCCCTTGGAACCATTACTGGAGACACTAAAATTAGAAGGGAAAGAGTATAATAAAATGTTTGAAACATTTGAACTTCTTAGCTCCTTCCGGATGACTGAGTCTTTTCTTGTTATATGTTGCCCTCTCCAATCTTCATAACACGTTCAAAGCGTACAACTGAAAACATCAGTGTTATCAACATTCTTCTTGTACTAAAGCCAAAACACCGCAGCTAATGGGAAGAAAATTAACTCTATCCCAGCTGAAAACAGGACAGTAGTGTACAGGATCACAGTTCTAGAGACTCTACTTCTTCTCTTTCCACTTTTCATACTCGGGTTCAGTCTCCCACCATGTGACTCAATGTTCTCGTATTTTTTCCTCCCTACATTATTGAAAGAAAAAAAGCAAGACATGCTGTCCTGGTCTGAAAAGACTCAGGCAGATGAGATGGTCCTGTAGATTATCAGTGTTGGAGCTGGTTAGCCAATACAAGAGAGGGAAAGGACTGGAGAAGTTATTGAATATAGTAGTTTGTTAAGGATGCAGCTACCGTACAAGTGAGGTACTGGAGTCCTTATGGGGCTGGCCACAGTCTGGATAGATGGTACTCTTTGCAAAGGCAAAGAATGAGCATTTTATTGAATAAAATATATTTTTGAATGCTCTGTATCACTTTCTGAATTAAAAAGATGTCCAAAAAGGTTGTGCTGCTCAGCTGTATTGTCCCATCAAGACGCAGGCCATTTCCTTTTATGAATTAGAAGTATGCCTGTCATTATAGAAAGCCGCCTAGTCTGCTACGCTGAGAGGTTTCCTTCAGGTCACCGTGCCACAAGGCCAGTGGCAGCTCAGAGTGCATAACCATTGACTCTGGCTGGCATGTTTGTGTAAACTGACATCCTTCTACACATCTGAGACATGTGTGCCCACTTGTTGCCCATGTCGGTTTAGCACAGCTCTGTAAAACATTAAAACTTCCCTCTGGGAGTGTTGGTCCTACAGCAATAGGCTCTGGGTTTGGTTAGAAGGCCACCTCAGCATCTGTGAGCCAGGTCCAGTTACCTCCTTCCTCAGCTTCAGTCAGCCACACAAACTCAACTTTTTGGTGAGCTGCATGAGAGCAGATCATTCTAGGGGCTGATGCCATTAGTGGCTCTACCTTATTTATTTTAAAGCAGTCAAATACTTACTCTGCCTTACGGCCTTTGCCATTTCCCTATTTTTAATAAAACTGTCTCTTGTGTACTCCTCGTTCACATTAAATGCCAGATTTTGTTGCTGTGCACAGGAAAACTTACAGTTTTATATACCAGCTTTGCTTTTGAATAGCTTGTGGCATTGGCCAGGAAACGGCCTCCTGCACATGCAAGCGATGGACACCGATGTTGATGCAGGTCAGCCCCTAGCATGCTGAAGCAGCAAAAGCAAATTTGATCTTGTTGCGTCTCTTCCAATTCAGTTGCCTCCATTCGCAGACACTGATTTATTAATTTTCTTTCCCATAGCAGAAGATCAGAATGTAAGACTTGAGAGATTTTTTTGTCTGAGATTGCTTTTCTAGGCTGTTTTCAGCTGATTACAACGGGAGGAAAAAACCCAGCCTAGACTCTTAAATCGTAGAAGTATTACCTCTCAAACATCAAGTGGGGAGGGAGGAACAGTTTCTGAACATTTCTTCTCTAGCAGTGCTGTAACTGTGAGGGACACTGCTGGACCACTGCCATTGTTCCTGTCAATTCATCTAGCCCTTGTTATTTTGACAGTAAACTGACAGTGATTTGCTGCAGCATGTGTCAATTCGATTTGCCTACTGCAATAATGTATGTAATAACAGGGCTTATTATTGATGAAACTGTGCTTGTGCTATTTAGTTTGCAAATGTCAGAGGTTTCTATGGTAATTTATTTAGGAAACCATAAAGGTCATTTAAATGCTGCTGTTCAAAGATCAGACTTTGATCATAGAAGATGTTTTCCTTTTTTTAAGAAGCCTCTTCTGCTTTTGGATCATGAACATTTAATTAAATAAATGGTGTATTCTTTCCAGAAAGTTAATAATCTCATTCAAAAAGGAGGGGGTGGGAAAAGCCACTTATAGCCCAGGTTTGATGGTACAAAGTATTCGTTAGGCAAAGGGACAGGATACATTTGGAAAACTAAATTATTTTCTGTATGTCACAGGCTAGTGGAGGAAAAAGACACTGTTAACAAAGTTTGAGCAGAAAAAAGTATGTCTTCTACATTTGCATGGCTTTGCAACCTGTTCAGCAGGTGAAAGGAGGCATTCCATTAAGAGAAGATACAAAGGAGTTTAAAAATAAATTCCCTGTCTTCTTTTGAATTCCACCAACAGAGGCATAGCTTTGAAGCTAAGATCAGTTAAGTGTTGGGAAGCATGAGCTCTGTCCCAGCAACCCTTCTGCATCTCGCCTTATGAGCCTGGGTTACCCCATGTGTGTTCTGCTTTTCTCATGCCCAGGATTTTGTGGTATGACTCACGGACTTGCTGCATCATACATGTACCCACATCTCCATCCTGGATGTCTCTGGTGGAATTAGCAGACCCCTTCCCTGCTGCAAAAATTGACAGTCATAAATGAGTAGTCCTGGTAAAGCACTTTGTAATCCTTTCACTGAAGACTCAATAAATACCAAATCCCTTAATGTTACCGGGCAGCACCAAGTTAAAGAAGGAAACATCTAGTTAGTGTTCTTAGTTTAATGGAGCTGAAACACCTTTTTTTTTTTTTTTTTTTTGTAGTATTTGGTGTGTTTAGGGGATCTATGCTGAAATCATACCATAGCCTATTAAAATTTTGCCAGGAATCTTTTAGGCTCTTGGGCAGCGAGTGAGTGCAGCCTTGTGTGAGCAGCTGAGACCATCACTGACTTTCATGTCGGCGGTGCAACCAGCGTCGAACGGTCTGACTCAGTTGGTGTTAGTGTTTGCAGGGTCACGTCCTAAACATGTGCAGTTGAATAATCACAGCATCTGTAGTACCAGATGGTTTCACACAGGAAACATTCGGCAAAATAAAGCAGTGTGATAGCAAGAATCATCTGTAGATGGGGCAAAGTCTTTTTTTTTTCCTTCCAGAACCACTGCTGAGTTCTGAGAGCAGCCAGGTGTTCCAAATGTAATATTATTTTTAAACATATGGGTTGGCATTTTGAAATACCATAAAATAACCTGAAATTCAACTCTGCAGTAAGGAGCTAAAACATTCTGGCCTTTTTTATGGAGTGACGTAAATGGAGCATTAGTAAATAAAAAAGCAAATAAAAACAATGCCTGCATGTTAAGAGAGGAAAGCCTTTATTAAATTAAAGAGCACTTTCTAATTTTTTTTCCTGGTTTTAAAATAAAAAAGAACATAGGTTAACACATTTTTGTATGGGATAGACTACATGAATTAGATGTTAAACATAAATTCTTGTTTCTTTGCCATGAACTCCTATGGCACACTGTGGATATTAAATACCTGTTGTGCTTTAGCCTGATGAAGAAGTTAGCAATTGAAGAAATGATTATCTGTATATACCAGTTAAGTTTTTTCTGAGGTTCCAGGCTTACATTTATTAAAGATTGTTTTACGAAGAGATGTTCAAATGCATTAAATGCACAGTTTCAAACTGTAAGGGTATTTTATTGCCAAGGCTGCATTGCTGTTAAATCTCTTTCTTTCTTTTTTAGATCACGTCTCCATTGGAGGGCTTGGGGATAGCTTTTATGAATATTTGCTCAAGGCATGGCTGATGTCGGACAAGACAGATGAAGAAGGCAAAAAAATGTATTATGATGCTGTTCAGGTAAATAAAATATTTAAATCTTCCTTTCCATAACAATCTAACCTATAATAATCCCAAAGAGACAGGATCTGAAGACAATGTGAGGGATTTATGGCTTGGCCACCACCACAGTCTGTTTTTTTTAAAGAATTACTCTCTTTTAAAAAGCCTTCATCAAATATAAATGCTAGAGGAATACATATACTGTGGGAAAGGGCAGAGTCTTGAAGTAAAGCAATTTTTTTTTCCCAACTGAAAGATAGTCAGTTCTCTCTAACACTGGAGGAGAAAAGTATAAAATATGCAACAAAAAATGCATCTACAGTAGCTCTCGGATAGAAGTTCAGTTTTTTTCTCTTTGGTTTTCCCTATATTTATTCCTTCTGTCGTTTTTCCTTATATCCGGGAGGGAGTTCCTTTCTTGTGTTTTGACCTGATATTTCAGCCATTAGAGTACTTTGATTGTCATCAACACAGGGATCAATATATTATGATAGATAATTATAAATGACAATATACATTTTTGTTGCACAATGACATTTGTTACAAGAGGCATATATTTGCCAGCTTCTGTGAAACAGCCAATTATTCAAATTGCACACAAGAGAAAGATTTCAAAAATCAGAATTGTTCATACTCACACTTCTATGTGGTATTTTATTTATGATCCTTCTAGTCTGCAATTTGCTTTGTTATTGATGGTATTTCCTTAATATACTGGTTTGAGAGAAATAATGGTTTTGTAACACTGGATTGAGACTCGGGAGGTATTAAATTAAAATCCATGTTTATGGGTTTTCCTTGCAGTCTTGGGCAAATTACGTATTTTCTCAGTTCTTTGCTTTCAAATATATATAAAAATGAAGATAATATTACTTCTTTTTTCCCCATCTTTTCATCTGTTTTGACTGGAAGCTCTCTAGGGCCAGGACTTTTATTAACTGTAGGTATGTACAGTGCCTCTGTAGACAAGGCTTCAAGATGCTAAGCAATATCTGCTTATTCTTTCATACATCTGGAAACGCGCTATCACTAGGGAAGAGACATAAGTCTCCTTTTACTTCCCATACCAAAAAAAGTGGTGGCATTAAAAAAAATACAGCCCTGGCTCAGTGCAGATTTTTTTTTTTTTCATTAGAGAGAAAAGTCATACGTGGTGATTTGAGGGAGGGTGTGATCTCTGGTGGTAGTAAATTTGACGACCAAGTATCCTCTGCTAAGAAAATCCTTTAATTTTGTAAGTGCAGATTTGGATGCAGTCAGCCTCATTTTCACCGCTAACGTGGTTTCAGCTTCAGAGCAAAAGGTGGATTTTAAATTAGGTTTGAGTGCATTTGAGGCTATAACGTAAGAACAGTGATACTGTAATAGCTTAGCCATTAGGTTGACAGCCAAAAAGAGAGAACAAAGTGTCTGATAATATGATATCAATTCATCTTTACCATGAAAGGCATTTTGAAGCACCTCAAAGCTGCTTCAGTCTTCTACTTCCACTGGTTTAATAAAGTCACGTTTTTCTTTTAAATACATTCTTACACAGGGTAAGCGCTAGTGCATAGACGCGTGTGGTAAAAAATGCGCTTTTGCTCGTCCAGCTGTTCTGGAAGCCGCTGCAGGTAGAACACCCCAACCATGGGGTGACAGTCACCCATGCCAGTGGGGCTGTGAGCACATTGCCTCCCCTCCACCCGGAGTGCAGTGGGGGCACGTCGATCCCCTCCAAAACCAGAGAGTCCGAGCGAGCCCAGTGCCTTGATGGCTGGCACTGGGCTGCTCCTGCTAAGGCTGAAAGTTCGCCTCCCGCCGACGTGAGCAGAGCTGGAGTGAGGCACGCTGGGAGGTCTCCCTTGCCTTACACCGCCCCGTGTCAGCTGCACGGTGGTGGGGTGCCTGGGTGCTCCTGACCCCACCCGAAAGCCCCGCGGGTGAAGAGCTGCCAGCTGCTGGCTCATCATCGGGGCCGAGGGCCAGAGGCGCTCCGAGGTGCCTGCGTGCGGGGTGCGGCAGCGTGGCTGTGTTCAAACTCACGCCTTGGCTACCCCGGGGTAACGACCTGCTCGGGTGCAAAGGCTGTCGCAGGCATCCTGAGGTCCCAGCGGGGAGCAGAAGTGGTGATGGCCACCATGCTGCTCGGCTGGTGCTCCCTGCTCGGGACGGGGCTGTGCGAGCAGGATTGCCTGGTCAGCAGCAGCTCCAAATGCGGCAGTATCGATGACGGGGTCTGAGCTCTGCGCTATATGACTAGATTTAAATGACTAGATTTAAAGTACCTATCATCTTAATATTTTTTAGTAGTACTAGTTCTTAAGCAGTCCAAGCATCTTATCTCTCGAGAGTATCAGTTTGAGAGGGCCAAATGATCACTAAATAGGTGCTGGATTTCGCCATGCTGCTGCTTGAATGCTACGTCCGGCGTTTTCTGAGCAATGGCATTCGTGCTTTCTGTTTTCTATACCGAAGTACATCTGTGCCAAAGCTGAAAGTGTACATGCAGCGTGTGGAGGTACAGCTCGATGTTGCAATGTAGCTTGCTCAGAAAACAGCAGGGAAGTTGCAGTCTCACAGAAACTGCAGACTGTTTGGGCCCCATTGAGATGCCAGGTTCTTCACCGGAGTAACTAGCCTGTTTTGAAATCCATCCTGATGTTGGCTTTATTGCTATCGATCCCTTACTTATCTAAATTAAAGCTAATTTAAGTGTCTGCACAAGCTGCAGTCTTTCTTTATGAGTAAGCCTACACGATTTGGGCATTCTGAGTCTGCTTCATATTTTTGTAGATTAATTTCCCCCGATGTTTTCAGAATCTTTTTAAGACTATGCCAAAGGGAATGGCATGATTATCCCTGGCCGTTCGGTCCAGCATATACCCACCAAATTCTGAAAGAGCGATGTGCAGGTTTGATGCCTAATTCAATATCTACCGCTATCCAGAAACCACAAATGAAAATATATGGCAAATTATAGTTCATTGTGAAAAGCTGAAATTTGTTTATCTAAAGCTTCGGGTTATTTCTTACATTGTTCTGCAACTCGTATTAAAAACAAAGAGTTCTTTCTATTAGAATTTTTGTAGCAGCTTACATTGTTTTATGGCTTAAGTTAAAAGCAATGACTAAGATGTCAAACTAGATTTAAAAACTTTTTCTGCTTGCCATGAATAAGATGCGCATTTGGCTGACGCCATTTAAAGAAGAGTTTATTTCTAATGGGATAAGGGACAGAGATAGTCTTGAGTACCAGAGCATAATACAGATGTATTTATAAGGCCATCAGAGAGATTTATAAACTCTAGAATTTGCACAAAAAGGCAAGTGAATGTATTTTTAATGCAAGTTATTTTTCTCTTTTGAAAAGCAGTGCATAAAATGTCCTGTTTCACATAATGCAGGAAGTAAGAGATCTTCTTAAACTGGTTTCAATGGACAGAATGCAACATTTAGTTACAGAACAAATGTGTACTCAGCTTTTAGTCATATTTTGAGGATGCAGTTGCCCACAGAATAATCCATCAGTCGTTGGAAGTATCCAGGGCAGGAACCATCCCACTCTTTTCAGTTGCCACAGTTGATCTCGGAGATGCAACTGAGTAGGTTTAGTAAGAGAAGATGATAATTTAGAGCAAAAATGGACCTTGTGAGTTCACTTACATCTAGTCTAGCAACAGTAGTGTCACAAGCAACCGCATCAAATCCTCCCCTCTTGAATGTGTCAGCCCCCATTTTCTATGTTGAAGGGCAGTTTTCCCACTGCTCGTGTTAACAGGTTGTCTCACACTTGATGTCCAGTGGTCAGGTGTCTTTTCCAAATTTTCCCATTACATTTTTTTATGGCCATTGCTGCAAGCTTTCTGCATCTTAAATATTTCTTCTCTCTCTTTCTGACTCTGCCTTCGTGCCCTCCTCATTGTATATCTAGAGAAGCGGCATATCTGAAGGCTGTAAAGAGAGCAGTGATTCTGCCCAGAAGAAGTTCACAGCAAGAAGGAGAATCCCTCACCAGCACTTCCCAAGCACTCTGGTTCAGTGTAGCCCGCGGTGGCCCCATGCTATCGGAGAGGTAAAGCTGCTGCCATCTGCAGTTTTACCTGTAGACAGGGTAGTTCACTTTTAGAAACTTAAACTGTTTATTTTTCTTACTTGGTAACAACTGCTCGGAAGATTGTACCAAGAAAACTAGTGATCTCTGGAGAACCTAGCAGGTGGAAATAGAAACAACAGAAACAGCAATCAGAAGAATATGTGTTACGAAGCAGTGCCACGGCTGTTCTCTGCCAGATTTCAACAGCGCTTCTGAAAGTCAGCCTGCTGCTAGGCTGGATTGCGCAATGAAGGAGAGCAGTAACCTTTTGTGGGTATGAAAAGGCGAAAAAGTCAATTTTGGCCTCAGGATTTTGAGTATTCAGACAGAAAATATCTAGGATCACTTAATTTTTTTTTTTTTGGCACATTGCGAACTTTTGAGACTAACCTTGATATACTCAACTATATGGTTTTGATTTTGTTTTCACTTTGCTTTTGATATATTAATTGTCAGCATTACGCAGTGAATATTTTTAAGAGCTGTGGAGATTTCAGCCTTTCGGATAAATAAAACAAATCCACGTAGACTCCTTTCTCATTGAAATGAGGGAAAGAACAAAGTGTTGTTAGCAAACTGAAAACATGATATTGGCAGGCAGACCCTTCTCCTCTCCAGAGCTTCGTGAGGGTCAGTTTAGCTGTGGCGACAGTCTGGTGGCTGATCTGCGCTGATTGCAGTTTCCATTAAGTTGCTTGAAGTGGTTTGCTTTGTGATCGTAGCGATCTTAAAAACTGCATAACCGATGTGGACAATGACAGAACTGCAGCAACTGAGAACAGTTTGTCATACTGGGTAAAGCCAAAAGTATATTAATGAATTGAACATTCAATATTTGAGCACTTCTTGGCATTGAAGGAAATACGTAAATAGGGCAGGCGGTGTGGTGCAAGAGGAGCCCGTCTTCAGAATGAAACAGTTGGTGCAGGGGACCCAGCATTCCCACTGCAAACTTTTTTTTTTTTTTTTTTTTTTGAGGGAGAGGAGGTATTGTCCATAACTTCAATGTGTAAAAATGAAGAAATATGCAGTTTGTTTACATATTTTGTCAGCTGTCATGTTGAAAATATTTATCACCCAGCTGCACTGGTGTTCTGCATGTAGTGATAGTATAGCTGGATTGTGTAGGAACACAAGATTTATCACACTTAACAGTCGAGAATGTCCAGAGGACTCGCTGCTCCTTTTTATTCTCTTTGCTGTATTTCCCCTCTTGACAGAAGTTTTGAGGCTCTCTACAACCGCTTACAGAAAGCGGCAAGACTGGAGACAGGCTTCTGCAGGTTTTTAAGTTGTTAATGATTTACTTATAACTGCACAATGTCTGTATTTTGGGCTATAGAAAGTACTTATTGAAATGTTTGCCTGTTTATGGACTGTCAGGAGAAGCGGCAAGTTATAATGTTGTTAGAACTCTTCAAGGAGGATTTTGACTAGAAAAGTCCTGCGAGAGAAATTGTCCCCTTTTTGCTCGTGGCTTTGCTCTTGTTGTCAGAGCAGCCATGTCCTTCTTACTTGTACTATTTTTGACAGCAAAAAAGCTTGTGAGAAGCAATAAATATTCTAGAATATGCAGGAAATACATAAAGTAACATTTTGAGAGTGACTTGCTTTGATTCACGCCATTCCATTAATACCGTTTTAAGACTATGAATAAATCTAGCCTTCTGGTAGCAGACAGCATTAAGTACATATTTACTGCAAGAGCACTGGGGCTCTTAGAGACACTAATAGATCTATACAAGGGGAAAAAAAGCATAAATAGGTTTTCAGACAAAAGAAAATTATCGGCTTTCCCCTGGAACTTAGTCATCTTTTTAGTGATCAGATGGGTAGTTATCATAGCAGTTAAATGCTTGCCAGGGTTTCAGTTTTGAAAACTTGGGCATCTCCATTATATGTATTCACATTTCGTTTCACATGTAAGCAGTAAGTGCCTTACTGCTTTCAAAATGTTTCTTATGTATTGTGTTTAAACAAGTGAAAGTTATTCTGTGTTCAGATTTCAGTTCTGATTTTTAAAGTGCAGTTTAGTAAGCAGTGAGGACCTCAGGATAAGAAGACGCCACTTTTCTTTGGCAGAAGTATTTAAATTAATTGTAACAAGGGCTTGAATTTCCTACTCCATCCTAGTTTTTCTGACTGCGTGCTTTCACATAATTCATGCATCTTGTAATACATATTTAAAACCTGCATGAACGACATTTAAGAAAATAGAATCAATTAATAAATATAAAGTTTTAAAAAAAAAATTTGATGTTTTTCTGCCATCTCCAGAATAGCTGTAATAATCTTCAACTTTTTATAATAAACTCTTCAGAATTTTGGATAAAGGATAAATTTGACGAATTATGACAATTGCTGAGGAAAAGTATCTATTGCATCAGCTCGACTCAACAGAGGGAAGTAACTTAAAGTCAAGAAAACAGGCAATTGACTTATAAACTCACAGCATGCAAACCCGCAATAATCTTGACCTGCCTGTGTGTGCTGTTTCAAAGCAATTAAATGTATTGGTGCAAGCTGTAAATATTAAAACAAACAGGTAAGCAATAGACATTATACATCTTTGAATTACTGGAAATATCACATGGTAGAATTCTCTTTCGTACTCAGTATTGCTTCAAATCGTCAAAATACTGTTTATGAGGAACATTCCTAGGGGAAGAAAAACATATTAAAAGTTTGGACTGAGATAATTTATAGTGCTTTGTTGTAAAAAAGCCTGCAGAGTTGTAATTATCCCCAAAACAAACATTATAAAGCCTGGAAATTTAGAACTAGGATCATATTTTTGAAGTTTCGTATTTATGAAGTTATGGAAATACTAACTGTGACTTGCAAGACAGTTTTATCTCCAGCTACAGTGACATCTTGAGGTGGGAGATGAAACACCTGGGTTTTGTTGTGAAAACAGTAGTCATTTAAATTCATTAATCATAATTGAAGAGTTATTGCAAAAGGAGAGGTAAAATGCCTCAGTGCTAGAGGAAATAGAACTGCAGTTTTGTATTGCATTTTGAGGTTTGTAATTTGTTGTCCCTGCTCCTTTAGCAGAGTTAACTTTTCTGTGGTCTGTGTTTATTTTGAACATTTTTCCTAAGGAGCCTCCATCTGTGCTCTGTAGGCATCTCTGTTAATATTTTTATTACCTGACAGCATAACCCACCAAGAGAATACCCTCTATTAAAAATATGCTTGTTGACTGGGGTTTTTTTACTCATTTGAACAGTGGGATGACTGCAGTTCTGTATACTCTGTGCTTCTCTAGAAGCGCTCCAGTTCAACGTCTGAAACAACTGACAGGGTAGATGCAGGCCTTCCCAATCACAAAATCAGGCCGGCGGTTGAGGAAGGGGGGTGGTGAAGACAGTGTTTAAGCTGTGTGAAAAGCTTACAGGAGTGAAGAAATGAATGAAGGACAGTGGGTATTTGTTAGGAGGGTCCAGTGCTGCTTCATCTTGCAAGAGTAAGGACTGGCAATGTCATGTAAAGGTTAAGGAACAGGCTGATAAGCAAAGAACGCGAAACGTATCGCCGTAAAAAAGGGAGCAGGAGGGGGAGGAAATCAGGTTGGGAAAAAATGAGGAGTTTCTCTTTTGTACTGTCAATAACAGAGATTACACACATGCCATGTGCAGTCCTGTAACCTAAACAACTCATAACGTCTCATTCACTGCAGTTCTTCCAGTGTGACAGATAGGCAAGGGCATAATTTTAACATGCAAACTCATGAGAATGATGCCAGGAGTAATAGGAGGTGCACTTGAGTCACAATTCAAACTGTAATAGGGACCGTTAGTGTTTCTAATTGAGTGCTCAAGCATTTTTACAGTTGTTGTATAGAAGGAATAATTTCCCACAAGATGGGGAAAAAAGTAATTTAGCTGAAGGCTTTATTGCAGGGAGGACTGTAAACAGAGCCTTACATAAAAGCACGAAAAAAAAAATTGCCAGGAACTGTATCGGCCGTAAAAGTTAGTCTGACTGTAAGAGCTGACAGGTACACTACCAACCGTATGCCGTATCAGCATTACATGCAGTAAATTTATTTCTTTAGATATCTGGCAAATGTTGTTTATTTTCCTTTATTTTCCCTTCCTTCCTCTCCTGTTTTGTCCACTGCAGGCTAAAGGCAGGTTGTCTCAATTTTTATTTTTTCTATTTTTTATTTTTAGTCACTCCCAGGTAGCATCTGCTCTTGCTCCGTTTGGGAACATACGTTTGCAGCCACTTCTTCTTTGCAATCTTTTATGTTGCACAGTCTCTGTGCTTTACCTCGATGGAAAGAAAGAAATTGCTATTTGAATTGCAGAAATACATTCTGGAAAACAGTAAATTGAAATTTCCATTTACTTAAGAGAAAAACTGTACCAGTTACAATTATCCATCAATCATGTATTTGCAGCTAATCAAAGACTACATTCTTCTAGCTTTATGGATTATTTGCAGATACGATATATTGGCTGATATTGAGAATAATCATTACAGTAAAATTAAATAGTAGTCTCTATAGTGATAAATATGACATCACCTGATCCATAAGCAGTGCAGGAAGGAATAATTTGTAGGTAGGGACCAAGCTGTAATAGAGCTGCAATTCAAATAAATGTGTAGATCATTACATCAAAATAAGAGTAAATTGATTCTAAGTATGAAATTCAGAATTAATTCTACCAAACAGAGCTTTTCACTTGGGTGGATCTTTGCCACCAATCTACCTATTCTCCTGCTATAATAACTTGTTTAGTAGCTTGATTTCCCTGCCAGAACTGCACGCACAGCGCTGCAGACAGCATTTCCCTGTGGGATTGTAACCCTACCTTTCCATCCTACTGCTCACGTTTGGAGACCCTTATTATATCTTCATTTAAAGTGATGATGGTATTTCTTCCTCATCCTAGTACTTTCTCAATTTTGCGTTCAGGTTTTTTTATACCTAAAACAGTTGCCCATGTGTTCCAGCTAGTGATTTAGTCCTGATCAAGCTTATTTAAAAAACGAATGTCTTTTGGAAAGTTCAGTCCAACCTGATGGCACTTACAGCCTTTGTGGAACTCACTGAAAAATATTTTGATGTGCTGCTCACAGAAGTACGTACCATTATATTATAACAAAAAAAAAAATTAAAAATGTGAATGGCAGTTGTATGAATTTCCAATAGATGGATGATAGATGACACTTTGGCAGTTTGGATATAGATTCAGAACTGATAATTGAAAGAGAACTGATTTTTGTTTATTGTTTACTGTGAAAATATTTTATTGTACAAATGCATAATATAAGCATACGTTCCAGAATTGGTACTTTGGCAATATATGGAAGTAAATTCTGAGATTAAACTATAGTTAGGTTAGACTTGTGGGGAAAAGGAAGGTTTTACTATGTCTGAATGCTGCAAATACTGTTACCGATTCAGGAGTTCAAAATTTCAATGGATGCATGCATCAATAGTTAATGTTGGGGAGTTTCTTTTATGTTCTACTCATGCAGGTTATACTTTTTTTGTTTTAATCAAAAAGCATTTGCATTTTTGAGTGCTTCTAAATATGCTGATTTTTTATTAGGTGGTGTTTTTTTTTTATGTTGAGTTCCTGAAAGAACTGGAACAAACCTAACAAATTCACTATAATCTGACACTTGGATGCCGTGCTGGAATTATTCCAAATTTCGTACAATTTTGATACTGCAAATTTGTTAGCAAGCCTTTGGAGGATGTTGTTTCAGGCAAGTGGTGGTGTCTCTGTTCTCAGTCAGAGGGTGGATGAATAGTGCTGAGAGAAGGGAAACCTATTTCTGCTGAAAACAGTTTGTCTAGCTCAGACCAAAAATGGCCTATGAAGTAACTTCTCAGAATTAGTTGAAGCTTTTGACAGTCCCACTGTAAGCTCCCTGGCCGTGGTTCTGTGAGCTCTGCTTTTGCACCACCCAGTACCACGAAAAGAGCTGCTGGCCCTCGGGGAAGAGGTGCTCCTCTGCCTCTTCACGCCTTACAGAGCTCTTCAGTTGAGGTCAGTTTGCCTAAATCATCCAACTTCTACAAACTGTGACTTCAAAAGCACGTAACTTCAAATGAAGTTTGGGCTTAATGAAGACAGTATTTGCTTTCCTGTCTTCCAGAATAAGAGTGTGTTGTGTGCCAATAGACTTGCAAGGTCTACACACTTGGGCTTATGGCTTCTAAAGGTTATTTGGATTTTCTGTCTAGATAGAAATAGTTACCTAGCATGCCATTAATAAAGGCGTAGGTATTATCTACCACTCAGGGACCCATGATTCTACAAAGTACGACGAGACAATTTGAGAGTCTGTAATATATCTAATAACTACCTAATAAAAATAGCTTTAAATAAGACGTTTACATAATAAAAATAACTTTTAATAGGCATATGTACTAGCTCTTAATAGGTCCCATTTATAAAACCAAGATGATTTGCTTTACTAAATATGAATCATTAATTTGGAAATATATTTTTATTTTGTGACATTCTTAGCATCAATTAACATAAATTTGTTCGTTTCTTAGCACCAGTTTGTTCACATAATTCAAAATTTCCCAAGCGGAAGTCATCTTTTTTCAGCCTGAACTTTAATCTTGAGCCAAAAGAGGGGAAAAAAAAACTCTAAAAGACTAATTGGTATCCCAAAATCTATTTTCATACTACAAGAATCAACTCTGGTCTAGTTACTATAGTTCTGAAGGTGCCTGATTACTGTTATTTCTGTCAGGTACAGTAAAGCTTCATTCTGTCGTTCATTAGTTCTTTACTTAAGAAAAATGCAATCTAGGTAAATTTAGTTATCAATCTATTTTTACGTTTGTTTATTTTTTAAATAAATTCTGACTCAACAGCTAAGTGACCAGTAGAGTTATCAACTATTGCCACAATTGTTGATTTGGTGAGATGGGGATATCATGCTGAAAGGTTTAATGAAATATCATTAAATTAAAAATTTTTCATTTCTGAACTCGCTTTTAGGTAGCTTAGTTTTTAGAATGCCTAAGTAGTCAAAAAGCTATTTCCCACAAAATTGTTGTGTGTTTTTAAAAATGTGGCATCCTATTACAAAGTATAAACCATTTAATAAAAATGCAGACTGAACCTGAAAGGTTCTGGAAGTTTTCTGATTATTTCTATCTTCTCATAAATTTTGCCTGTTTATGTATTAATGCATTTGTAGCAGATTCTTTGAACCCTGTTCTGTCAGTTCTTTAATTATAAGTTCAAATATTCTATACCCAAATGAGCATAAAATGCACATTTTAAAGAGCATGATTTCTTAAAAAAGTACCTAGATATTCCTCTACTAGGTTCCCAATCTGACAGAAAAGCTTTTTTATATGCACTTGGAATACACGACCACCAATTAGCTTGACAGCAACTCAGCCTCTGTAGTTCTTTCATCTTCCACAGTGGGGTCTGTGGTTTGGATGCTTAAGGAAATTGTTTTCCCACCTTTCCCCTTTCATATTTAATTCCTCTTTTTATAGGTTAAATTATGCAGGATTTGTTTAAAGTACGGGTATTTTCATTGTTTACTGCTGCTTTAAAATTTAGGTATGCTTTTCGGTAGGTACTAATGCTAAAAACATACAATCAGGAAGGAAAGACAGGGATAGAGGAGCTTTCCTGAGCCAATAATGGGTCTGGAGGTGGGCAGAAAACATCCTTACTAAGTGCTTTGCACTAATATTAGTGGAAAAGAAAGTGTAATTTTCAATCTGACATTCTTGGCACAAAAAACTACTTAGTAAGTAAAACTTGTATGATTACTCTGCTGATGCTTCTAATTTAGAGAAGATTTTTCATACTTATAAAAACAACCTTTACAAATGTTCAAGTGAGAAGAAATAACCGCAATCAATATCTTCTCTTTATAACACTTTTTTTTTTTTTAAATCCTGGCTTTTTTTTAATGGTTATCTATACTGATATTTTATTCATGTATTTACTCTTGTATAATGCATGTTGAGTACTGTTTCTGGATCTCATGATTTCAATAGAATAAACCAGAGCACTGCTGGATAACTGAATGTGTGATAGCATTGTTCATCTCCTCTGCATTACCCTTTAAAGACTAGTAGCTTACTTTCTGTGTGGTCTTCTAATTTCTGTGCTCTGCTGCATCTCCTCTATTATGTTAATTCTGTTCCTCTCTAAGGGAAGGTTGTTTTCCTGGATCTCGTAATCACTGACTGTAAATTGCTAACAGCACCAACTTCTAATTCTCTGTAGCAGATTTTTATGTTTTTATTCTGCTTACGTTTTTTCCAAACCCTATTCTTGATTGATAACTACAGAGGAATTCAGTCGGGGGGGGGAAACTCATCGGACTTTGGGAATACCTTATAGACTCAGAGGCCTAACATCATTCAGTGCACTCACTGAGCCACGTGTTTTGAGTATGAGCTATGTCTGTGTATAATTGACATGAAATTATATGGATAACCACATGCTCTAAGTCAGAAGTACAATAGGAAGTATAGAAGCTGAAGCAATGTCTAATCACCATTAAAAGTGAAATTACCTGAAATTGCTCAGAGTAGAAAGGGAAAGAAATAAATAATTTTAAAATGGAATTGTATTTTTTAGGGAATTCCAATATTTTTATGAAACGCACTGTGTAAATTGCTCAAAGTTGTAG
This sequence comes from Opisthocomus hoazin, assembly GCF_030867145.1. Classification (NCBI taxonomy): domain Eukaryota; kingdom Metazoa; phylum Chordata; class Aves; order Opisthocomiformes; family Opisthocomidae; genus Opisthocomus; species Opisthocomus hoazin. Next base: position 74,370,262 of record NC_134415.1, read on the forward strand.
CAAAATTAATCTTTGTTACTGAGGTATGCTAATCTGTATTGGCTTGGCTGCACTTTGAGGTTATGCTAGCTCATATTGTCCATTTTACTTTATAAGCAAGGCTATATGGAGAAAACCCAACCAACATACAACTTTGTGTTTGTCCTTCATACTTTACCAAATGGTACCAAAGGGTTTGATATCTTGTTGAAGATGCCCCTGCACACTGCAAGGGGTTGGGCTAGATGACCTTTAAAGGTCCCTTCCGACCCCAGCTATTCTATGATTCTGTGAAATCATTTACTTTTGCAGGCCATGGAGACCCACCTCATTCGCAAATCAAGCGGGGGGCTGACATACATTGCCGAGTGGAAGGGCGGACTGCTGGAACACAAGATGGGACATCTCACTTGTTTTGCTGGAGGCATGTTCGCTCTTGGAGCAGACGGAGCACCTAAAGACAAGACGGGCCATCACATCGAGCTTGGTGCTGAAATGGCTAGGACTTGCCATGAATCCTATGACCGTACCAGTAAGTACTGCATTGCATTGTTTCGTTTCAGAGCTTGACTTCATGAAGGCAGCCAGCAGTATTTTTGTGTAATGCTGAATGAAAGTTGTATGATGGTGTGAACTCTTCATCCTTTCTGAGCACATGCTGCTTTGCTCTAAAAGTAACTTTAAGAATGGCTGCTGTGTATTATAAATAATTTCTGTGCAACTGAATCATATCTGTTCACTCTAGTGTTTAACATGACAGCTTTTTTTTCACTTTGCCGATTCCTGTATAGCCTAACAGAAATAAGAGAGGGAACCTGTTCATTTATGCATCAATATAGCTATTAATCATGTTTTATGCATAAAAATGTATTTTCTTCTCAGTTCCGTTGGTACAATGCTGCAAAGAATAGAATTGCACAAAGAAAGTGGGTTTCTGTGCAGGAAATTTCTTTGGATTTTTTCATCTTCTTATAAAAATAATCCTGGCAGCATTTCAGGTCCCATAGTGTATTTTCCAGTTTGATGTAGAAAAGTAAATAGCCTTGTCTTTTAAGCAAAATTTCACATGTTGCTAGTTATGTGAAGTCTTCCAGAATGCAAATGTTAGCATCACTGTTCAAACTGGATCTGCTCTTTAAGGCATTGATGAAGAACAGCTCTCCTACTCTGAATTATTTACAAGCTATTAAAAACAGGAGCTGCTGCAGTATCTCTCAGAAATTATATACTTTTTGGGTAACCTGACTTTGTGCCACGTGAAATGATAGTTCATTTGGTAGGTTACATAATTTGAAACCTCTTTTAAGGCCTTTATTTTAGCATGTGTTTTTATATCGGCTAGGCATGAAACTGGGACCAGAAGCCTTCAGATTTGACGGTGGTGTTGAGGCCATTGCTACAAGACAAAATGAGAAATACTACATCCTCCGACCAGAAGTCATAGAGACCTACATGTACATGTGGCGGCTCACTCATGACCCAAAGTACAGGCAGTGGGGATGGGAAGCTGTAGAGGTAATGTTGTAATGGGACTCTTTTCTTATTAAATCCTAGTGTCTTGTGAAGTGAGCTATTGAGTGATATCTGGATATTGTTTAGCAGTTGGAGGGCAAATATTTATTTTAAATGGATAATATCAACTCAAATTTCCAGAAATTCATTTACTAAATAGATGAACTAAGATCATTTTGACAAAACCAAATACTGCTGATATTTTACATTAGAAAAATACCTTGTGATTTATCCTTCTTAAATACTTCTCAGATCAGGGTCATAATTTGATGTCCTGCTCAAGATGTTAAATATTGCTGCTTATGAATGGAAAGTGCAAACGTGTGAAATGTGATCCTTGGACATGGAAATAAGTTTTGTGAAGTGTATTTTCAACAGTAATTGCACAAAGCTGATTTTAATCAAGGTGATGAAGGCCAAGATGAAGTAGTAGATAGTATTAAGCATTTTAAAAGTGGGTCGCATTCAGAAAGCATAGGTTATCTGGACTGAACTCCATTAACGATAACAATCTCTTCTAGATTTAAATTTCTGCGTCCCACTAGCCTTTAAGCTTCAGCCAGTCATGCTGAATCTAGTTGTGTTTGTATAGCACGAGCCTTCCAAGGGGGCAGCCAGTCTATACTGCAGAAATTGGCTTGTCAATTCGATCGTTTCCCTTGTTTCAGTGGTTAATCACTCTTACAGTTAGAGATCAGAGCCTTTGGATTTACCAGGTTTCATCTGCCATGTATAGGTCCTTATTACACTTCTAGAGTTCACTTATTTTCTCCTCACATTGATGTTGCTCTTCTACATTATCTGCCTTTCACTCTTACTTTGGGATTTCTAAGCAGACTGAGATCTTACAGGAGATACAGGAGGCTGAAGAACATTATTTTTGTGGCTCTGTAGACTTAAGAAAAATGCAAATAAAAGAAGAAAACAAAACTCTGTGCAGTATTTTGTTCACAGTGACCTCTCCTTTGCAGAGTTATTGCTTTCCAGGATTTGAAAAATGTCCAGTTTGTGCATTTGCCCAACCCCTCTGGTTTCTAGGCCTGTATGATTATAACTGTCTTGGAGGGGCATACACCGCTAGTTGTAGAAGGTTGCTCTGTACTAAGGGAAGAACATGTAAACTTGTGTCATGCAATTTCTTATGCCTACCAGGGATGAGTCCCTGAGGGACCCTACAAGAGAGCTGTTACTGGGTTATGACTCCATATACCTGGCTGTGACATGACATCTGCAAGTTACCTGGCTCACCCAACAGCAGCCAAGATCTGTAATTGTATTCAGTATTCACTGTGTGAGATACTGAGCATATTTCAAATGTTGTGCAAATGTTGTTGAGTGTTGTGGAAAAAGAACATTTCAAGTTTGGTAATTAGATAGTCTTGAAGACTGAGATTTATCATAAAATCTATTTTCCATAAAAAAATAGCTGCTAGCGTTAACTATACTTCTACTCTCTAGCTCCTCCTTGTCTGAATATTCACAGCAATTCTAGATCTGCAGTCAACGCTGTATTCAGCTGGGTAGACTATAGTTATTTAGGACATTTTATTTGCCTCCCTCAGGTCTTGGCTCTATTGGCCCTGAAACAATATGCTTCGGAGTTAATGATTCCAAAGCAATTTAAAAAAAAACCACCTCTAATTTAGAGTGCTGTTCACTTACTTTCTTCTTCGCTAACACCACCCATAGCCACACGTTTTACTATCGGAATCTTCCCAGGCAGATTATAATTGGAATATTTACAATGGCTGTTTGTGGAAGTTATCCCACCAGGCTTCAGCAATGCCAAGTGTTCCTTCTCCAGGAGGTGTTTTTCCTGACTCATTGTTGCTGCCCACACTGATAACATTGTTATAAACAATTGAAATGTTTTCCTTATTATTATACTTTACCCTGTTGGTTCAGTTTGTTTGTGTTTATTTCAAGTTTGTACACTCATTTAGCGCTCCCCATGTGTTTCTTGTTTAACATTCTTGTGGTTGTTCTTGTCTGGCTCTAACGTGGTGGATTACAGCCCATGTGTGGGAGATGCTGCTGGTCCCAGTCTGCACAGACCCGTCTTCTTCTGTCCTAAGGTGCATCTGAGAGTTTCACAAAAAAAAAAAATCTTACAGCTTCACAGAAGTTATACAGTCCGTTGTAGGTTTCAATTTTTTTTTCTTTCTTCTTCCTTGCTGTTTATAGCCCATACAGCTCCACCTGATACTGCATTTTTGTTGTTCCAGCATGTGTCAGGATAGCTTACACAACTGTTTCATAAATTCTGCTCCCTCTTGTACCAGAGGGCACGGCCCTTCATCCACTGTTCTTGGGGAAGTCCCCAGCCGCTGCTTGTGGTTGGTTTCATTACCAACACCTGTTGTACAAGGAGGAACCTGAGACTGGAACAAGAAAAAAGGGGGAACAGTGAGACCATTCGATGGTGCCCAAAAAAAGTTGTTCTTCAGGTGTTTCGTGTCCATTTTCAGCTCATGACGCTGGCAATAAGAACTCAGTAGGGTTGTTTTCCAGTGCCCTTTTCTAGACTAAAATCTGTGCTTTAGCCTCTCCCTTTTTTCTTTGGAAACTTGCTTTGCTGCTTTGAGTCCAAGATCATTCTGTATGTACTTCAGCAGTTGGAGAAAATGCAGTTATGACCAACAGCAATATTCACTGTTACTAAGTCAGAAAGGTTTTATCAGCTTAGCTCTTGAAAGTCTCCCTTTCTGCATTATAAATGCGACACATATTTTCAATTCACAGCACTTCCTTTGTTTTTTTCCCTTTATGATACTTTGAGACTGTCAGCCAGTTTTCACTCTGCTTGATGTTTTCCATTACTATAGCATAACTGATCTTAGCCACCCTCATTTCCTGAGAGCTGCTAATTTAAAATGTATTGGATTGTTTCTTCCCACCCACCCCTACCCCCCTGTCAGTGGGAACATTACTGTCCTCTGAAACTGCAGGTGTGGGCACAAAAGGCCATTGCTGCCAGTTAAGGGAGAGTGACAACCGGGAGACTTTTTGTCGTACTAATGCCACACACAGATGTCCTGTTCCTTTAGTTAAGTGGAAAGTAGCTTTGAGGGGCAAGATGCTTCACATTTGCATTGAGTAGATACCACCAGATGGCTAACATGGTGAAAGTCAACCTCGTAGTCTATATCATAGCAGTGTGTTTGGGTACCTATACCGTATCTCCCAACAATGAACTCATAAAGAAGGCTCTAACTACATGTTAGAGCACATAAACCCCAAATGCAACTTGCTTTTATTTTACCTCACCCTGTTTTGAATGCAGATGTTTCCTTGAATAATAGCCTTATTCTTCAAGTTTAAGTTCTCCTTCTGCTGTGCTTTGGAAAACATAATCTTGTGTTTGACATTGAAAATCCAGACACAGATTCAGCATTTTGAATTCACCGCAGGTTGAAGTAGACAAGAGGGAAGGAGTACCAGCCAGGGGAAATTACGTGTTTCAACTTAAGTATATTTGTCACTTAGTAAAAGTGTCCAGGAAAATTAAAGAACCTAAAGACACATAACAAAAGACAAATAGGCCTGTTATATTTTAAAGGATCTCTCCTGGAGAAAAATCCCTTTTAAATATACATTAGGCAGCTTACTCTCCAGTGAAAACTATGGAGAGCCTGACATGCAAGCTAAATATATGCAGATAGCTACAGGGACTCCAGCAAAAACAAGGACGTTTAGGATATCTGCTCACAGCAAAACACAGAACTTGAACAGCCTTTAGAGCAGGTGGAGGTGATGGATACCTTGATAATTATTGGTGACGGTTAGTCCCATCTCTCATCAGAAAATGCTTATTCTGCCTGTTTGCTTGTTTCTTCTGCCATTTCATAGTGCTTTGCTGTATGTGGTTTGCAATGCAGCATCTTTCCCTAAATTAAATCTGCATGTCCTGTAATCACTTGAGTGATATTTGTAATAACTTCAGAAGCAGGAACTAATTGTCTGATGGGGTTGGAACCTTTCGTCTCTCCATCAGCATTTTGATAAAGCTCCAGGCGTTTCTGCCTGAAAGTTGTTGCTCCAGTACCTGTCGTCACAGCAAGCCCTGTGTTTCAGAGCACTGTGGTCCTGAGTAAATGTAGTAATCCTTCATGCTTACCATCATTTTCATTGTGAGAAGTTATTTAGGGCTAAAGATAATTTTCTGGATCTGTTTTTGAATAATGAGTTGTGTTCTCGATGTAATCATCTTAGATTCTCTTCACTCCTTTATTACACTGCGTCATACCAGAGAGTTATCATAAAACAGGATAAGAAAAATGAAGAGGCTAAGAATACTTTTGACCTTGTTAAATAGGTCAATTATAAAAAAAAATAATGAAGTAATATTTTAAAAAGAATTGATAAAAGAACTACTATTCAAATAAGATATTGGATAGCAGTATATTTAAAGAAATTATGGCTCATACATAGACATACAGGTACCACATTTCTAATGCAAACACCTGTCAAAAATAAAGAAAAGCAGCAAAGTTTATTAAATAGTGTAACCGTGTATACCTTCTACACTTCCAGCACCAGGTACATGTTTTTTGCCCTTCTGTATACACCCTTCATCTGATCGTTTTTCTCCTTCAGTATTGGCTGGTCACATAGAAAATTCCTGTGGGCAGAAAAAAATTATATTTTTAGGTGGTCTGTGTGCTCTTTTTCATCGTAAAACAGGAATCAGTCATCTGGTTTACACCTTTTGACTGAATACACAGTCTGGAAAGTAGTTAGAGAAAAAAATATTCTTGCATCTAAAACATGTTGCATTAAGTCCAGCCACATACTACCTTTCTATCTACTCCTGTGCAACAGATAAACCTTTTTCAGAAAAGTATCAAGGAAAAATAGTACCTACTGCAGAAAAGAAATTCAGTCATAGCACAATATCAGAGGTTTCCTATTGAAAAATAAAATAATTGTAAAGAGAAGCTAAACAACTTATACAGAAAATGCAGAGTTGCCTTTCCAAGCACCTTACCGGAAGTAAGGAAAAGATTGGTCTTTATCATGGCATTCAATTCTAGCACAATAGTTTTAAGCACTAAAACATGACCAAGAAAGGTATATGTGACTGGATCTCTGAAGGATCTATAGACAAACCTGTGACAGAGAGGTTATTGTTATTCCTGTTAAAAAGAGGAAAAAGAAATTATACAAAAATCCAGAAAACTGCTTTGTGTTCACTTCTTTTGTTATAATTTTGCTTCTCTTCCTAAATAGACATGTGTGCCTGTCTTTAAAAAAAATGAGATTTCTATCGAGATCTTTATCTAGTTTTCAAGTCTATCGCAAATTTTGGATAATTGTTTTTTCAGCTAGTTTTATTGTCAAAGAAAAACTGACAGATGATTAATTTTGACCATCCCACTTTTTTTTTTTCTTCCCCCTCTTTAGGCACTGGAAAAACATTGCAGAGTAGATGGTGGCTATTCTGGCATTAGGGATGTTTACAACAATCATGAAAGCCATGATGATGTGCAGCAAAGTTTCTTCCTTTCAGAGACACTCAAGTAAGTTAAGAAAGTTGACTTTCATTAATATGAAGTAGTTCTATGTATCATCTTTACAGATAAATATTTATCGTTAGTACCCTTGACATTCACATAACAAAATCTGACAGAAGTAGCAGAGCTTTTCTTAGGTGACAAGAAGGCAAATTGCCTTTTTTTTCCTTCTAAATCAATAAAATAAATTTTAGGACATCTGGAAATTATCTTTTCTTCTCTTAAAGATACTTGGTAGTCTTTGTTGAGAAATTACATCTCCTAGCTCTGATGGGATCTAATTATATATGCCAACACTAGTGAAACAAATTGAGTAGACAGACGACTTATCAGGCTCGTATTGCATACTTTTATTTTTAAAACTACAGAAAAAGAAAAACAAAGTCAACTGGCATGGTAAGCTTGCATGGCAAGAGACGAAACCAAAGCTTTCATTATCTATCACCATCTCCTAAGTTTTAATGAAATAAAGGAAGTTTTGTCTTGGTCCCTTCAGTTTTTCTTTGCTGCGCAAGAGAGTTGTAAAGACTAGAAAGAAGCCATCATGCCATTACATCAGAAAGTGTAATGCTGAAGTAAATGAAACATCACAAATACATTTATGTACATCCTGGTACTTTTTTGAAATAGTGTGCTGCCTCTTCTATAGCTTTTAAATTGGTCTATCAAAATTAGAGCAGCCTTCAGGAAAGGATGGTAATGGAGGAAAAAATAAAATTTCATTTGCTAAGCAGACTTTATCTCTAAGCAGACTTCAATAATCATGCTACAATAGCTACTACCCTGTATCAGGACAATAAATAAAATGTTGGATTTGTTCATTGTTTAATGCTGGTTTTAGTGGACCCTATCTTTATAAATGGCTGCCCAAGCTCCTGCTCTAGCGCTAGTTTTCTTTTTTGAAAATCCGAAGACAGACGTTGTTCTCAGAAGTAAGACAGGATTGGACTACAATAGTTTCATTCCTACACCTTGATACATATGGCCATTCAGGATACAAAAATTACTGTGGTTGTATATTATCAAAACAATATGTAATAAAATTACCAAGGATGAAACGGAAGTGAACTGACATTTAACCTTGACAGCCTAAACTTCTTTGTCCTCTATCAGGACAGAGGCCTTCATTTGTTGGTCTCCAGTTGCTGTTGCCCTTGTGTCCAATCTGATTTGAGTAGCTCCAAAGCTTGGTGCTAACCATTGTGATGCTGGGACTTACTGGTGTTTTGTGTCTGCTCAGCTGTTTCCATTGATGCATTCATCTAAGGAAATCATGTTTTCCTGAAAACTACTGTAGTTTCACTTCCCTGATGCGGTCACTTTTCCTTCTTTTTTTCTTGCCAGGTACTTGTATTTGCTGTTTTCTGAAGATGATCTTCTTCCATTCGAACACTGGGTCTTCAACACAGAGGCTCATCCTCTCCCTGTTCTTCACAAAGACGATGGAAATACAGAAGAAAACCAGAAATAGATGAAGATTAAGTTATACTTTGTTTCATTCCTTATGTTTCTTTCCAGGACTTGGGCACATTATTTGATTTAAATTCCTGAGTTAAATTTTTAAATCAAGTGTTTTGCAGTCTATTTTATTTAACAGTAAATATTTATGAGTGGAGCCCAACTGATTACGATAAAACTTCATTCCTCTTATCCAGCTGAATCACTTCGAGGAGAAATAGGACATCTCGTCAGATTTTGTTAGGCTGCAGTGTCATCTTGGCCAAAAAGAGCAGGGGGTCTGCACATTACTTGTTTCCTGTTATGCTTTTAATTTGACTGCAAAATTCTTTTCTCCTCTGTGAGGAGATGTCTGCTTTAAGCTGTAATATTTTGCCATGTTGCAAAAAGCCATATTGAATTAAGTATAAAAAGCTTTCTTCCTTTTTTTTTTTTTTGTTCTATGTTAATTTGTTTTATGTGTCATCCAAGACAAATCTTGTGACTGTGACAGCCTCTTCTTATGCGGGTCTATCGTTACTTGGTAAAGTATCTGATGTGTTTCATTGCCAATGAAGTCTACATAGGAATATTTTCATCTCATGCAGACACAACTCTGAAACTGCAGTATGCGTTGAAGTTAGTCTAAACTTAGTTTTTATGTATTTAGCACATTAGTTAGCAGACCTTAGTTTTTCAAGTTTTGATTAGAATGTTGTACTAGAATAAATTGTTTCCTCCCTTTTCCAAGTGGTGTTATTATCCCGTCTTTAGTCAGGCTAATACAGAGTAAAATAAGATAGTTTATATTAAGAAAGGGAGTCTTGCCTTCTTTATACATTTAGTCCAATAGCTTTCATTTGGTTGGATGGTTAAATGACAAAAAAAAATACTCAATGACATTTTCCTTGCAGCTGAAAATTATACCAGAGACAGTTTGTTTGGTTTTCTGAGACTTTCTCAAACATTCAGATAGGTTCAGACTTGACGGTTTATTGTCACAAAACAATTCAATGTATCTACATGAATAACATTAGATGTTCAGATGCCTTCAAAGAAAACTTGTCTCCTTAAAAGAAGATAATCATTCAGAGAGGACATCATCCAGTGTACAGCTGAAACTTTCTGAAAGCACGGAGTCTGTCTTTTCTAAGTGACAGAAACACAGTGCGCTTAAAACTACTCCCTAGATTAGAGGCCTGGCTTACTAAGAGAGGTAACAGCTCTGCCAAAAATGTTTTACTTCGTAGCATCACCAAAGGGAAAAAAATTAGGCATGATTAATTCTTGTTTCTACTTCAGCATAGTCTGGAGTGGTTTACATGATTATTAAGTCTACCTATGTTTTCATTTAATGACAGGATGACTTTCATATATTCTGAGCAGGCTGTAACACCTGGCTTCCCATTCTGAGAAAGCACGTTATTCACTGATTTGACTGCAGCAAAACAAATAAAATTAAAATAAAACAGTAATCTTCTGTAAAGGTATTTAGTAAGATAGCTCACGTGTCCAGCATAGCTTATCACAGCTGCGGAAGCACGTTTAGGCATTACAGACTACCTTTTTTCCATACTGACAGAGGCATGCAATGTCATTTTTCTTAGGTAGAGGCCAAGAGCAAAGAAAATAGAGAGCCTATGGCAGCAGTGCCACAGGAGCTGCCCAAGGCATCTGGGTAGGGGGCAAGGCAAGAGGCTTGTCAGCACTGCTGACCCTTCCATCGCAGGACTGGCGGCGCTGCGGGTTCATGCATGGGTGTTAGTAGGGGTGCCCTGCTGAGCACCCCCAGGGGAACCCAGAGCTGGGAGAACAGATACCAGCGTGGGTGCATCTGCCTCAGACAAAGCCTGCTTATGTGGAACCGGTGCAGTAAGGCAAGACTTTTTGCTTTACTGTTTGTTCATTGGGGTTTTTCAATTATTATTATTGTCTTTTTTTTTTTTTTTAAGTGTGGATTCCCTCGTGTCACAGTAACAGTTGTGTGAAACTGAACAAGCAAGGATGAAGTCTTGGCTCTCCTCTGTTGAAAAGCAGAACTCCTGCTGATTTTGGTACTCCAGAATCTGTATCGTTGAAGGACTATAATATTTCATTGTATTTCTTCAGAAACAGTATTTAGAAGGGAGCTCCCCGCCCCCCCCCCCCCCCCCAAGTAGCACAGAGAAATTATAGCTGTGGAATAAAACCAAAAATTCTTTTCCCTCTTTAACCAAGAAGTAATAATAATTACTTTTGTCTTAATTATCTTTTTTGGATCATCTGCTGCTGCCCACCACATGGTTGTGCATGTGCTGCTATGGGCCTCATATCAGTTAAATAACTACAATTAACTCAGACAAAAACCATCTTTAAGAAATGTGTTTTGTAAGCCTCTTTCTACCTGGTTTTCTTAACCACACTATGCTTTTCCCAGACGCATCTAGTGATCTTGCCATTACTTAGCAAGCTGCAGAAAAACAGTGGAGAAACAGACAGCTCTTCTCTACGTTTCAAAAGGCAGGCTACAAACACAAAACTCCTATATGCATTAGGTCCTGCGTACTTAAATATAACCATCATGACTGTTTCCTTGTATACAGACATTTAGTATGAATATTTTTCTTTTTTCTAGCTTGGGAGTTACAATGATTTCAAAGAGCACAAATTTGATGTGACTGGTATTGGTATTCAGGTTGTATGTACAAACTGCACTATACTGTACTTTTTGTAAACTAATGTAAGTAGACGAGAAGATTGTACAACGTGTAGATCTGCCAACTGTAAGAAAAAAACCCTTTTCATAAAAGCTGAGAATATATTGACTTTTCTTCCTTGCTTTTTTTTAGATAACCCCAAAACACCAAAGTTAGAGCAATCATTTTGAAAGTCAGTACTTGCCACTGCCACTGCTTGTTAGATTGCCGAGATGACGCGTTGTGTTTCACGCTCACTGAACTAGCTGCGTGGAAGTGGCTAGTGAGGGTCGCTTTGTGTTCCTAGTCATTCATAAGAGCAAAAGAGTTTGTGGGGAGGGGGAGCAATATCTTTGCATAAACACACTGCCTATACCGCTTCCATTTCTTTGTAGCATAACAATGCATTTAAATCCGCATATGTTAAGTCCTAAGAGGTAGATCACTTTCAATGGCACCCACATTGTTTCATGGGGAAAAAAAATGTTTTGATTGTTTGTGAGATAAGTATTGCATATGTGTTGGTTATACACAGATTTTTGAAATGCCCAATGGCTCACTGTTTCTATGGTGACTTCATCATACATATTATCCATTTCTATCACGCATTTAAATTGTTTTTGATTTGTACATAGTCCATTTAGTCTTTTCATCTTTATATAAACTGAAATTATGGAATACATAATAGATCAAGATGCTTAATTTTTAAGAACTTATATTTGTAAAAATTTCTCTATTGTGAATAAAGTCTTTTAATATATCTGTTCAATTTGTTAATAGTTTTTCCTGAGTGTGTTGCAGAAGTAACTACAGGAATCTGCTGCATAGTCTGGTTTGGCTGCTATACTGATGAATTTTTGTCAGCAGATTGGTTTGATATGAATTGGTACTCTGTGTACTTGTTACTGTACTATAGTTAATCAATGTTAGTCAGTGTATAGAATTGCTAACCACAGAAATAAATTCCTGGAAATTTTTGTCAATAAAATGTATTTTGGTAGAAAGTGAGCTTACTAATGAAGAGTGGGAAGCTGGGAAGTCAGAGGCAGCAGGCAGTAAGCGCAGTGAAGGTCAGTCACTCCAATTCACGTTCTGCACCATACAAGCAGGCTCCAGCTAAATGCCATTTAGGAGCAAACACGGGAGCGGAGATGACAAGGCTGTCACAGTGCCCAGCGTTACATGATCGTGTAATGAAAGATTATCGTTAGCCCATGCTCCAGAGCAGAGAGGAACAGTTGTCATAGGAACTGTAACTACATTTTGTGTCAGAAGGATGTGGCGGTAAGATCTCCAATCTAAATATTGAAATAGCAGCTACACCTCAGAGGTAACCTTGTTTTCTCTGTTTAGTAGAACACCTCGTCGAAAGGTGATAGTGAAATAAACTGCGATGATTTTACAGAACAGTCTCAGTAGTATCAATTTCTGTCAATGGACTTACTCATTAGACCTGCTTAAGAAGTCATTTTTGAGGGTGGCTCTTGGTTCTGGTGTCTCTTTTTCCCCCCCAGCATCGCTGCGAGTGTGCAGCTCTACAGTGCAATCCTTGGGGTCGTCAGCAGACAGTCCCCTCCCCTAGCTGATGCCAGGGCCACACAAAGCGCTGCTCAACAAGTTAAACACGAACTAATGCAAACCTTAGCACAGCACATTAGTCACAAGAGATGTAAATACAAGCATGGGTTAGAATTTCAACCGATTTGGCGTCTTAATTGGATGCTTGGTGCGATTTGTTTTCTGCAGGGGAAAAAGGAACTAGGACTCAGCTGACAATTAGTCAAGACAAACAGGATTTGCCCCGCCATCTGCATTGCCCTATGGCCTTGCTCTATCACAAGAGAAACTCACACTTGTATAAGAGCATCCGCTACAGAAACAGTCCTTCATCTGATCCACCTTAATCTTGGGATTAGTCTGTCCTCGTTGATCTCAAATGCAGGAGGAAAGATTACGCATCAAAAAGCAGTCTGCCGAACCCAGGAACTGGTCAGTGAGACTCAGAGTTCCTGTCTGAATGCTGCGAGAAGAGATGAAACACTGGGTTTTTCTCTCTCCTGCTTTTATGCACTCATACATGCACAAAGTTGTGGATGGAGCAAGTGGTGGCTGCAGACTCCAGTGAGAGCCCAGCAGGCTGTTAGCATTCAACAGTACCTCAAAAGCCAGCAGTTTGACCCTCCTTCCTCAGCTATCTGCTCTGCTATCTGCGCCAGCTCTCACCCTGCAATTAAAATCACCAAAATCAACCTTCCCTTTGCAAGCCTCTCTCTAAAACTTTCACATGCTCTCCAAGCTTTCTGTGCACACTTGGTAGCTGATTTGTGGCAGGTTGTCTGACTTTCACCGTTCCCATACTGACATTTTACAGGACATTAAAGACACCACTCACTATTGATATTTTATGCCTTCCCTTCAATTGTGCGTTGCTTTCACACCATCAATCAGAGTAGCACAGAGCTGCTATTAGTCTTGAGCACTTGAATTTAAAAAAAAAAAATAAAGTTGTCAGTGTGACTTTATAATACTGTCACATTCTGGCCACTGATTGATCTGCCAAGGAGCATCACCCTGTGACAAGGGGGACTTGCTGGTACTCCAGAAGCTCCAAGAGGTGCTATGGTTGGCAACACGTCTGACAGAAGAGCCCAAAGACCTTTCACTGCTTATCTCAGCCATGGAGGAGAGCTGAAGGATTCCGACACTGCAAACAGCAACCCTACAGTAGCAGCAGGTTAGGTGACGTTAAAAAGTTCATCAGCACATATCCAAAGAAGCACACAGGCAACATAATAGCCTGTCCCAGCTACTCACAGAGCCATGTGAGTGAGCCCATGAGAGGCCCACCTCCACAGTTCCAGAGGAGCACAGGAACAGGTGGGAACCCCAAGCAAAGGACTGGGAGGAAAGAGAGACTGCAGACCCCCTCACGGGGCTGTCCCAGGAGACTCTCAGCCCGGGGGTGCTGGCATCCACCCATCAGGGCGAGTCAATAGCAGCAAATCTCAAGAGCACCTTGGGGAGGGGAGGGCGTTGCCAAGGGGTATGCAGGGGAACAGCATTTTGGCGTTGCACAAGACTTATGGAGTGTTTAGAGAAGGCGTCAAAGGTGGGCAATGCAAGGGACATAGACAATTTCCCAAGCATGAGAAAACAGAGGAATAAGGGTCTTGCATGAGTGCCGAGAACATCTGCAGTGATTTCTGTCACCAGCCATGTACAGACACAGATGTGTTCTGTATGGGTCTGTCTGTGTGCACATGTGCCTACTGGGAACATGTGCTAAGCCCAGCTACTGGCTGGACCCGGGGCACGGAGCTGTGGCAGCCTCACCGCTGCCAAGCTGCTGGGTTCAGCTGCCCCAACCACAACACGGCCCAGCAGCTACAGCTAAGGACGAGGCTTTGGAGGGCCTGCACTGTCGGCAGCCATCACCTCCGCTGGCTTGAATTTTGCTTACTAAAATACATGGTCAAAGTGGCCCTGCTGTAAGATCTCACAGTTGTGATCCTGCTGCTCTTACCTGACAGTTCAGATGTTACAATCCCTCTTTTATCTCTAGCTAGAGGCTACTACTAACCTCTACCTGCTAAATACTTGCTATTTAATAACCAGCACATTCCCTCCTGAACAACTTTCTATTTTGATGGTTGTTCCTTGAGGAACCTCAGTTGTGAGAAACATTTCTGTGCTTCGGTCCTACTTCTCCCCATCCAGCGCTTTACGCTTGCGCCTGGGGGCACCTCTGCTTCCCTCAGCTCCAAAAGCGCTTGTCCTGGGGGCACCTCTGCTTCCCTCAGCTCCGAGTACCTCAGGTCCCCCCAGCCCCTCTCACAGGGGGAGACTGTTCTCACAGAGGTGCATTGTCAGAGCTCGCTCCTCTGCTGCTGCTGGAAACCTACAAGCCACTGTTGCTTGCTCCTAGGATGTTAAATCCCTCAACTTAAAAAAAACCTCAGGAAAAAAAGGAGGCTCATAGCAAATGTGAAAGCAGCAAGGTTACATCCAATTCTATATTCAAACCCAGGTGAAGAACTGCTGCTATGCACTGTGAAGAGCTACACCTGCAAGATTTGTCCTCTTCCCTCACTTTCAAATATTGCAACGGTCTCTTTCAAAAGTACACTGCAAGGACTTGTATAGCATGGGGACAAAGAAAGGGATGAGCAAAACTATATCAAATGCTGTATTTACAAGAGGCCTTAATGCTAATTTGATTATCTTTCAGCTACAGCTAAGTGTTCAGCCATAGTTGCTTTCTATTCCATTTGCTTCTGGGTTTGATGTAATTGCCAGCTCCTCTTGTATGCGCTTCAAATGCTTTTCCTCAGACATTTGTATTTAGCCTTCCGGTGGTAATAACTAGCCAGAAGTGCTCCACATTTAAAAAAAAAAAAAAAGAAAACACAACCAAAAACATCCCAACAAAACACCCACTGCAAAACTTTATGCTAGTTTAAATATTGAGATAAAATTCCATGGTTGACAAGTGAGCAGAAAGAGAACTTATTTTAAAAAACTTATTTTTCATGTGCAGTTTCAAATCACTACATTTTACACAACACCTTTTAATCTACAGCTGCACAACAGTTTCAGGAGTTGCCTCAGCCATCCTCAGCGAGGCCACCCAGAGCTAAGAAGGGCTGCGGCGGCAACGAATTAATACTGCGACACTCCACAGCCCTTCCGGGCAGGAGCTGACAAACGCCAAATCACAGGAGAAACCCAGGGAAAGCAGAACATGGTGGCTCATAATACCACTGAAAGACTTTAACATCCAGACACATTTACTGTGCGGTTCCCTGGAAGGGCAGATAGCGGAGACTCAAACCACCAGCTCAGGCATCACAGAGCTGCTTCTTTGCAGTTCAAGGAGCCAGAGGACTGATCCATGATGTTTTCCCTGTGTCAGGAGCAGTTTGCCACCCACCTCCTTCACCGCCTGTCCACGTGTAGCCAGTGTCCCTCAGTGTGGGTGTCCCTCAGTGCCGGCCCCCCACAGTCCTGCAGACCTCCAGGCATGCTACAGCTGAGTTGCTGGTGGTGCCCCAAAGGTCTCTGCTCCCAGCCCCCCACTTGTAATCCAGAGGAACACTGACTAACAACTCTAACAAGTGGTTTTGACCACTTCTGACCTTTCCCTGAGGAATTTAAGGCTGTGGCACCTTCCAGTCAATGAGTGGCTTCTACTGTGTCCAGAGTGAACTGAAGCCTACTGAGACATATAACACAAGGCACAAGGAAAAATCCTCCATTCCCTGCTGCTACATGAAAACCTGAGGGCAGAGCTAATTAGGGGACTAGTTTTCCTAGTTGTGAAAAGCCCTAGTTCTTTGCAAATATACCAATTTCAATGAACCTTTCTGTTACAGATGTTTTTTCTAACCCCCACTGTTGTCTGCTGACCAGAAATGCCAGTCAGATAGCCAGATGCTCAGGTACTCACCCAGGCAGCAAAAGATGCAGCCCAAGTGTCTGGTCCAAAGTGCAAAGAGCCCCAAAACCCATCCTGTGGGGTCACTGAGATCTCGCTGCCCACACAGACACCTCCTCGGTCCCACTGAGGTTCCCCCTGATGTACCAGAACGGGACCCGGCGAGGAGAGCGAGGCCTTTGGAAGCGCCCAGCTGCAGCAAAGCCAGATATTGCTCACCACATCCCAGCCAAGAAATGCTACTGAGCCGTGCACTGCTGGCACTGTACGGGAAGCAAGGTTACCCTAACAGTTTGACTCATTCTGGAGTCATTTCTCCAGAAACTCCGTGGCCCAAGAAAGACTGCTTCTTTATTTCGTTTTAACATTAATCAGTGAAATGCCACAGAGTAGCTTCAGACATGCTTTTTCCACTGCTAGTTGTGGTGTGAAACCCACTCTCACCACCGCGATCCCTGTGTTTGCGAGTGACCGCACAGACCAGAAGTGAGCACAAAGAAATTAAACCTTGCCTAAGAGCAAACAGAATCTACCTCACCAGCAGTCAGCGGCACCAAGGGCTCGCAACAAAACACCAGCTGAGCGTTACTCAACCACCACCCCTGGAAGCTGGGAACAGAGTGCTCTGCTCGCCTCTCCGCAGTGCCAAATGCCCTTCCTCAGGTCTCCGGGCATAGAAAAGCACAAGAGCAAAAGTCCTAAATGCAGGAGCAGTGATTTCTCACAGCACAGCCCAGCTGCTGCTCGGATAGCCCAGGAAGCTAATTCCGATGACTTGGCTCCAGTGCAACCCATGCCAGCGAAAGAACGAAAAGCAAAGGAGAAGGAGACTCAGCAGGCTGAGAGAGCAGGAGCTTAAAAGAAAGATACTAGAAAAACCTGAGTCTCTAAAGAATAAAAAAAAAAAAAAAAACCTTGTTGTTTCCTTCTTTTCTTGTGAAGCCTGTTTCTACTGTAAATGTCATTGCAAGATTACAGATAGACAGAAAACCAATTAAAGCACACCTTCACAGTCCGATGGGATGGAGACAGGGAAAGGGAGTTTATCATCTTATTGATCACCTCTCTCCTGACACCCATGGACACAAACAAGGGGGAGATGATAAGCCAGGACCTACACAGTGAGCAATTATCTGGGAGGTCTCCCCAGGGTCTCCTGGCAAGACCGGCACAGAGCAATGCAAGAGTGCCTCTCGCAATTCCTGCAAGGGCCCTCGGCTGCAACCACAACCATTTCCACCCCGAGAGCTTCAGAGAAAGTAACTTTATGAGCAAAGCCAGTTGGTGTTGCACCCACATCTAAAGACCTGAAAAACTACATTAAATTCCAGGAAATTGAGGCTATACAGAAAAATAATCCTATTCTTCAATTTGCTGATTTTGTCTCATGCTGATCTCTGACCAAACAACCAATGAAGTGTTCTTTGATTTTTTTTTTCTTGGATCCAAAATTGAATACATTTGTCCAGTAAAATGCTATTGTCCACATCTTACTTTAATCCAAAACCTGAACACTTCTCAATCAAAAAAGAAAAAGTGAGAGTACATGTAGACTGTGTCAGTGTCTAAGATATATACTAAGATATATTTACAGATATAAGCAATCCTTATAACTATCCACTTCTGCCATAGGATTTGATAGACTGTAACACAGATCTCGGCAGCTAATTCTCATTTCTTTCTGTTCCAAGGCAAAAAGGAGGAAGAAAGACACTCACGTTGAAGTACATGAACATTTTCCGACTAGAGGATTAATTGACTGCTCATGGTCACAACTTGTTTGGGACACTAAATCTTCTACCTTTATACCCGTGCTATCACCAACAAGGGCTAACTGGGGAAAATATCTTGCATCAGTGGGCATTTTTCTTTCTAAAAAAAAAAAAAACTTACACAGCCAGAAAACCAGCTCCACTTAAGTCAACGGCGAAGTCCCATTTATTTTAGTGAAGTCAGTTTTTCACTCTAAAAAAACAATTTCATAGAATTTTACATGGAGATTTATGGAGCAGATACAGTCTAAGGAACATTCAAGGAAAAGACAGCATAGGTGCTGTGTCTCTTCTTTTTTAATATCTTATGGATGAACTATTTTTCAAATATGGTTATTTTAGACAATAAACACTATGTCTGGATTTATTCTCGCTGCGCAAACTACCCATTTTCTTATCTTTCAGAGCTATGTTCTACCTGGTGAAAACAAATCAGTGCCTTCAATTCAGCTGATGTTTGGCTTCTTTAATTACATTGTGCATGTCTTAACATGAATAGGTTCAGCAAAAATTTGAAGCTTTTTTTTCTCTACCATTCTCAAAATTATTAACGTATCACATCTCAGATACTTTTTCTCTCCCTCTCCCAACACTGGCTGCCAACATACATAAAGCTGAATCTCCACCTTTCATAATTTGCATACCAAATCCTGCAGCCTCTTTCCATTTCTCAGCAAAAATTTAACAGCCAGACAGAGCAGTGAGCTCCCATTTTGTGGGACTCCATTAATTTTATAAAATATGCTGTAGAACACTTACAAGCGTGCCATAAATATTATATATTAAAATAAAAGAACACTTGTCAAATAAGAGACCATTTTGAGCTGTATTATTAATAACAACCATTTATACTCTATAATGCCATAAAGGTGGAGCAAGCTATACAGTCACATTCTTTCCTGAAAATTTTTACAATAGAAGATAAGATAAATGTAAGTCACTGGGAAATTATTCAAATAAGAACAGGGCATAGGGAGATCAGTGGTGAAAAGAATAAGGCAAAATGAGTTGCTGAAAGCATTGGGTTGAAAGCAAGGCAGCGAAGAGACAACGGGTGTAATATTTACAGGCAGAAGCCACTAAACCAGGCAAGGTGAACTGTGATAATAGCGAGACACTTCAGAAGGCAGGAGGAGAAGGAGGCAGAGATAACAGGTGTGTCTCTCTCACACACCCAAACTTCAAAAAGATCATCTTCAGGCAGGCCAGGAATTGAATTGTGGTGAAAATGGCACTGCTGTCTCAGAGACGCCTCCTCCTTTCCAGGTCTGAGACGTAGAGAGCAGACACATGAAGAGGGGCAGCTGGAGCCCACCCGCTCTGCATCTGCGGGGGCACCAGTTCTGGAGAGTCAACCATTGAGAACATGACCTGCTAACTACAACCAGGAAAAAAAAGAAATCCTTACCCTGACAAGACCCTGCACTGCAGAGTAGCCTCCAGTCCTCTCAACTCTAAAATTCCCCTCCCTCATCCTGGTGTGTCCACAGGGTCTGTGCTTCTCCGCAGCACAGGCAGGGGCTGATAGTACGAAAGGAGCCAGCTGCCAGGAAGGGTTGAAAAGATTTCTGCATAACTTTCCTTCCCTGGCTTATTAAAATGCAGTATGTATTACATCCACCTCATCTTGCTCTGTGTTAAAACAACAAAAACCTCCAAGTTGATAATTTTTTCCCCTGTTGCAGAGATGCCAGTCACAGGTTGTTGGTTGCTCATCAACACAAACATCACCCAGCAGCTTCCACTGATCACCCCAGCTCTCTGCTTAGCCTTCTTCACTCCAGCCGCTCACTGGATTTGCCCCTTCGCCAGAAGGTAGGCATCTATAGACCTTCTTCAAGTAAATCTCCTAGACAGATGCACAGAGACCTTTGAAAGGTGAGCACAGACAGAGATGTCCCCAAAATCATACGGCTCTTTCCTGCTTCCCCAGACTTCAAGCATTTGTACAGCTTCCTAAATTTTAATAGGCCTTTCAAATCCAAGTGGCAAATCACCGCCTAGGCTGCAAAGCGCTAGGATTAGTACTCAGTCTAGAGAGATCACCACAGACCTCAGCAAGTCCCAGGCCAAAGCTGTTTGTAGTGTTCAGCAAAGGACCCCAAACTATTGTAAACAACATTATTCACAGATTTGCAACACAATGAGCTGATTAAAAGCAAAGCAGTGGTGTGTACGGTACTATGGCCACAGTAGCATCTTCAGGGTAATTTAGAGGAACATTTTAAAGAGGCACAAGTCATCTTACCGTCTCCAGCTACCAGCAATAACGTGTAAATAATTCATTAAGAAAGGGCAGCCTGCACATCATCACCACTCAGAGGAACCAGAAAGTCCACAGAAACGAAAACAGAAACATGATCATCATATTAATTACTGATAATGTAAGGTTTAGCAACTCCATTTTACACTATAATATCCCAGCTTCAGAAAGGCTGATAGCAAAGACTTCTTATGAACTAAAATGCCAGTAGAAATTAGCCAGTCTCATTGTTCAGCTTTCTTAAGAGTCTAAAAATGCTGAAAGCTACTTGGTCAGGCAGTAATCAGATATTTTTGGGGTTTAATCCATTCACACCACCAAGCAAACACTGTTTTGCACTGTGGAACCAATGCATTTTTGATAGTCCCATGGATTTTTATACCGCATACTCTCACGCCTTCAAAAACCAGAGGCCATGTCAGAGCCAATCCAGCTTACCTTCACACCTCCCCTTCTCTCTCTGCCCCATCTTCAAAAACAGAATACATGCCACAACAAAATCTGTTGGCCTTCCTCACTGTGAGAAAACAAATAGCTCCAAAGCAAATTTCTGCAAAATCTTTATCTCATTTCATGCCTTTTCTTTTTTCCCCTCTTCTTTTTTGCACCTAGCCACCTCTCTCATTTCAGGCCATCTCCAGACCTTGAGAGGGAGCCACCGTTCAGCCCTCACCACAGAGCAGCCCTGACCATCCTTTAACTCAGGGGCTTTCACAACGTTTTCATGAGTAACAAGGGGAATTTTTTCTTCCATAGTTTTACTCAGTCTTCTTTTTGCTTTGTGTTTTTAATAGGGAAGGCCTGGGAAAGAACTTCCCAGGCATACTTCATCTGTGCCTTCAGTCCAGCTTTTTTTTTCCAGGTAGGTACCTTAGAAGATCTTATACTTCATCCAAGTCTCCTAATGCCTAGTCCCACAGGCCCTAATCTTTTTATCTTACTATTATACATCTTTAACACCAAAGGATATTTGCTTTTCTTTCAGGATTACATTCCGCTCTCTCTGTCCCCAGGAAAGATGTGAAGGCTGAAATACACTTACGGAGCAAACATATCAGCCACAGGAGCAGAAAAGAGGGGAGGAAAAGCTCTTATTCAAAGCATGGCAATAAAGCAGCACCACACTGGAGTCCTATTTTCTGGTGCTTCACATGGGGAGAACAAAACCCTCTACAAACCAGCCAAGAATTAGATCTGTATTTACAGACAGGAGCACATACACCAGGCACACAGAATGACTCACCCAAGGCTACAGAGCCAGGCAAACCCCCTCAGCAGAGCTGCCAATTCTCAACTCCACGCTGCTTTTCAGCCGCTAAACAATATTCTTCCTCCCACCCCCATGTAAGACATGAGCCAATTTTACTTTTATGAGTCTAAATTACCTCTATTCATCTCCTGTCACAGTAAATGAGTTACTAGCGAACTCTCTCATTTCTCAAGATTTTATTCAAAGTCTTGTCTTCATAATTCCATTTACCTGTATGTGAAGAAACACATGCTGTTTATACAAGCATGAATAAATCAGATATGATTTCCTTCACATTAAGCTGCTGCTTCTGTTACTGCAGGGGAAAGAGATAAGTAGTAAAAAAAAAAAAAAAAAAAATCAGAAGTGGAGAGATTATGGCTAATACGCCTTAACCGGGAAAAAGTATTCCCAGTTTCAGAAGGCAGACTCAAAGAGTCACCATGAAGTAACAACCACAGCACGCGGCTCTCGACATGCGGGAGCTGACTCGGGATGCCTCCTGCATCCTCTGTCTGCCCTCCTGTAAGGGAAGGAGGAAAAGCCACACACCATACAGATCAATCCACAGGCAGTTGGGTGCAGTCAGGAGTCTGCAACACAAGAGTGCAAAAATAAAACTGAGTAAATGAAAAGGTCTAAAAATATACCCAAAGGCATACCAGGAGATACTTGTCTTCATCTTTCACTATTTTACTTTCTACTATAAGACATGGCCACATGTAAATGATCATGGCCCGACAACACTCCTGGAAAAACAGTAAATTTCAAGCTATAATCCATTTCTAAATGGTCCTTTAGCCCGCCCACGTTAGTCTGAATCTCTCTAAGGGCTTTCTAACCTGTCAGGGTGATTTCAACCAAATTTTTCTCCAAAGATGAAGCACTCGAGTCCCACTAACGATTGCATGCCTGTAAGTTCTTAAAAATACATAGTTAAGAAAAGGAGAGGGTATTTAAAATAGCTACAGACTTCAAATCCTATCAAAGGTGGTAGTGGTGAATCAGTTTGGAACGTGGAGCTACCAGTTTTAGGAAAAACAGGGACCATGCCGCCAGACATCAGTAGCGCAGGGCCCAGCACTGCTGGCTGCTCTGAGCAGGAGGGACGCCAGAAAGGGGGCAGCTGCACCCCAGAGGCAGACCGCAGTGGTTCGGAAGCAGCAAGGAGGGCAATTTGCAGTGTTGGGGCCCTGGCTGCGCCATGCGAGGTCGCATCTAGAAAGAAGCATCTTTGAGCAAAGGCTCTTTTCTTCACACTAAAGAGAGGACAGGGAGCTCCTCAGCATCTGCACCTGCAACCCAGTTGTTTTCCCCTTGTGAGAGTGCTCAAAAGATGCCAGGTCCTTCTTCTAGCCCAAGGGAAGGGTAATTCCTTCCACTGAGGGTTTAAAATTTAGTAAAATTAAATCAAAATCTCAAGTACTAAATAAGCATCTTTTGTGCCTGCAAGAATTTTGTTTTCCTGTCTCGTGACCTTTTTCTGATTTTTTTTGTTTGTTTGTTTTCTGGTGACTTGGAAACTGTAGTCACATCAGCATCTCTGTAGCCAAAAGTTAAAAAAAAAAAAAAAAATCATTGTAAGAACCACATAAAGGGGATGAATATTTAACAAATCTTTCTCCTTCACTAAACAGAAATAAGCAAGGCCCTGGGAGGTATTTGAGTTTGAGTTTTCTTTTAAGGCAGGGAAGAGAGGAAGAGAAGGGTTTTTTAGTAAAAAGTAAGTCTACTACAGTTCAATGGACTTTGAATTCCCAAGTTTTTAATTAAAACGTGGATCAAAGTAACAACGAATGCCAGTTGGAAAGCCTGCACTCATCTGAATACAGAGACCAACCAGTCCAGAGCTTTCCAAGCCCATCACACTGAGCAGCCCCACAAGGGATGGAAGGGAACAGCACAGACCTACTCTGCCAGCTGGGCTGTCAAGTGACTTTTATTTCCCCATGTGAAGGAGCAGCAAAGGTGTTGAGCAGAGAGATGACGAAAAGATGGAGGGGAGGAGGGCAAAACATCAGAGGAAATAGACTCATAAGAATAATTTAATTTAAAATGTAAAATTAATCCTACAAAATAGAGGAACAGATGTGAAGGGATTTGAAACTCCTTCTTGGATCACAGCCCCTTAACTTTACTATACTCACAATCTGAATGTGATCTTATTTATTCATAATATTGAAACCATATTAATTAAGCAATAAAATACTCCAGACAGCTTATTGTTAGGATTATTTACATAATGTGAGTATTAAAGGGGGAGGAGGAGAAATTAGTGTCTCCATCCTGAGAGGTGACTAAATGCTGGAGGAAACAATTTCCAGCTTTTTATAGCATGAAGGATTCCTCTTGCTGTTGGAGCACTTGCCACAGACAGTTTTTCAAGGAATTTTGCTAATAAAGACATGTACTCATACAAGCAAATATTTGGCTATCTCAGTATTGCTGTTATCTCCCCTGTGAAGCTGAGAAAACCAAGGCAAACAGAGAGGCATAGGGGGAGCTGAAATATTTCCCATCTCTGAGCCCACTAAGTAGGCTAAGTCAGTCATCTGCTTTAAGCACGAGGTGATCAGTAATGCAACAACAAACACATACAGATCTGGATGAGCCCTCTGTGAAGCCTGCCAAGGAAAACACTGCCTTTCCAAGTGGAAGATGTGCCACCCTTCACTCTGCCATACAACTGATGTACAGCCTCAGGCAGCAAACTACAGAGCTCAATGACTCTAGTTTTACCTCCAAGGTACCAGAACAGAGGTCAAATCGCTAACATCTTCTGCTAGCTTCTGGAAGCCAGACCTGCCTGTTATTACAGAGCTATGGCATGCAGGACCTGGCTGAATTTTGCCTGTACAAACAAACTTGACAAATAGAAATTAACTAAGAGCAGGAAGGAGAGGACAGAGTTCATCAACAGATGCTTACCTGAACATCTGGAGCAACAGGCAATACAAAAGTCATTTGTTCTCTTACTTTACAACCCTTGAACTACCTCGAAGCTTAGCAGGGGTGGTTCCACAATTTCTTCCAGCAAGGATTACCATAGACCCTACTCACTTCAAAGCTGGTTTCAATTTTAAGGGACACTGCTGATCTCCCAAGTACTTAGCAAGTACAGGTCAGGCCATCATGCCTGTGTAATTTATTAATGAGACACCTGCATCTGTACTCCAGGTGCCTTCACTAATTCTCAATTGTTTTCCTTTGGAGAGGGATGAACCATTACCACCTGAGCTTTTCTTCATAGATTTAGTCTTCCTAACCCTGTATGGCTGCCATTCCTCACTGCTCTGCAGGGAACGATATCTAACTGATGCCCAAGCAAGTACAGCTGAGGGAGGAAGCTGGAACATGATGTCTCTCCTGGGCACAGGTTCACTGTCCATGACCAGCATCAGCACAACAATGCCTGAGACAGCTCAAGTTTTTAATAACTTAGCTGACTAACTTCACAGAACTTTAGGGCTGAGTGAAAGGAAAAGAATACGTCTGCAAAAAAATACCCTTCCTTGTTTTAAACACTTCCCTTTTCCAAATATAAAAGTTTGCCCTCATCTTGGGACTGCAGATAGTAAAATGTTTCTCCCCAACATCACTGCTTTTACCAATCCTCTTTAGTTTGTTTGAAAGTGACTGAAGAGAAAACTTATTTTTTTGTGTCGATGAAAGCACCTTGTATGAAGAAGACCCAGTCATGCTGGGAGCCCTATGTATGTATTAGGGTAGTCAAGAGCAGAGACTTCATCACTGCTGTGCACAAACTGTTACTTTCTCCATTGTAAAGTCTAGACACATCTTTAATCTTGGAAGAGAAAACTATTTTATTGAACTCCCTTCAGAGACTAATTGAAGGAAGAAGATTTCAAAGGGTTGGTAAGAAAAAAAGTGGTTCAGCCACCAGGCCATTACTGACAATATGCTAGGATGCCGCAACTCTTCTGTCCAGCTTTTGATACAGCTGCTCAAAGAGATCTTCCTCCCCTGAATCATTTCTAAAGATTTAGTTTTTCTTCCCCAACCAAAATATTTCTATTGAAAGCTGTATTCTACCTTACTCTCAAATAAACATCTTGTCTATACATACAGCAACAAAGGAAAGTCTCATAGTCCATTTGGTATACTGAAACCCAGAAAGTCTATGTTCAGTCAGCCACAAAAAGACATGGCTCTGAGGAATGAGTAGAAGAGTTTCTAGCAGAGCAGGGGAATTACTGTTCTAACCCAGTTACCTAGGAAGCCTGAGTCTGAAATGTTATTTTAAATTGTGTCATTAGACAATAAAGAATTAGAATTCTTCATTGTGTCTAACCTAACCTCATTACAGCCTCCACCGGGAATAATTATTTCAAAATGTTTCTTGCTCTTCAGAACCTAAAGGCACAATTTTTGAGTCTTCCTGAGCCTGGCTTAAATCAATTCTCTAAATTCTGGGGAGCTGCTCCCAGCACAAACTGAACCCACCTAGGAACTAATCTTTTCTGCAGTCAAGAAATACAGGTGGATGCTGCTGCATTCGCCTGTCTGCCTGACCCCGGCCAAGGTCACCACAGCGCAGCCCCTGGCTGCGTCCCTTACACCCCTTTCCATCACAAAGGTTCGTTTCCCCAGGTGGGGGAATCCCACCTTACACATCAGGGCGATGTTCTTGCTGCCAAAAGGTTACAAAGCAAACCTGCCAAAAATCAAGTGCTGTCCTGCACAAACGGAAGTGTGTGTCATTATGTGCAATTTGCAACTTTCTGTATGTTTTGGAGAAACACCTCACATATCCAACCGCTGGCAGATGAAGCTTTTCTAAAACAATGATTCACAGGGAGCACAATACTTCATTTGCAGAAAATGGGTCATTGCAAATATTTCTTTCAACATCTTGTCTGATCTGTGAAGATCAGAGTGTACTTAACAAGAAATGTGATGTGAGTGAAATAAACTACATAAAGTTCTGGCAATAATGTTAGCAAAGCTGCAGGAGACTATCAAACTGCTGTTAAAAGAAGTAACTAGAAAGACTCTCTCAGTAATATTTCAGATTCTTTTCACAAATATAAAGTACAGTTCCAATGAAAATGTGTGCTGGGACTTCTATCAGTCAGGCCTTGACTTGTCTAACACCACGTTCTTTTTTACTTGTGTAAATTAGCCTGATCAGAGCTGACCTTTGCCCTTTCAAGGAATTTTAATGCCTTTATAAAAAGATCTAGAGAGCTACCATCCAAAAGGGGATGAGATGGAAGATGCTTTCCTCTGTTTTTGTAGATTCAGATGCACACACACACACACACAAAGAAGTAGTGATGAAGTTAGAAAAAACTTCTGAAGACTGACTGAAATCAGAAAGAGAAGTGAAAGTCAACTGGAAGAGACAATCTTTTCTCTCCGTTCTTCTGAGTCATGCTGGACTCCAGTGCAGTTAGTCTACCAAGCTCTTCTACTGTTCAAGTGTGGGAATAATTATTCCATAACTAAAAAGCTTTAAAATTTTCCAGAATATTACACCTTCACCTCAGGGATGTTCTTTTGCACTGTTCTGATCTAAAATCACGACTGGTATTAAATAGGTATAAACATTGGTCCTGTTTCCCAGTAAGCTACTTTGTCTCCTGGAGACGATTCAGAACTGAAATAATCTCTCCTGGGATTATCAGACATAAAATAATTTCATCTGCACAAATAAACAGATTGTGGTGCATTTCCTGATTAGCCAAAAGAGCACAGCAAGATGAGATTAAGTAAACCAGCTGACGTAAAAGCAAGATATAACATTTCATCTAAGTGGATTGTTGAAGTGCTAAACAAAATGAATGAGGAAAAAGGCATTTGTGAAAGTGGCCCTGTGTTTGAGTGTATGTTTTTTCTTTTTCAAAGAAGCTCTTATTATAACACAAGTCATAAATAAATTATATTTTACTTCTATAGAGTTCCAGTAAGCACCATTTGGTAGTTACATTTGTTATCTCAGATTTACAGGGATTTTCAAACTACATCATTAATGCATAACACATGTCCAAATCATGTCACCAATTTACAACAGTATAAACAATCACAATATAAACAATATAAAGAAGATAATAAAGTCGCCAATTTAAAACCATACAAAACTTTTCAGTTTGAGCTTTAACCAGTGTGGTTCCAAAACTTTGGTCTGCCATCTGAAAGCTGACCTCTCATTCAAAAAACAGGACACAAAGACTATTCCTGTTAACAGAGGAAAAGGGCAAGGCTTCCTTTCAATGCTCAGCTGGCTTCTTTTAAAAAAGCTAATTTTTGACACTCACTCAGGAAACCTTTTATTAGTACTAAGAATGCTGGATGATCCTTCAGTAATTCTACTTACTTATTGTTTTCTTCAAAGAACACAGAGGGTTCATGAATAATGTTTTGGACATATGTATATCCTTATAGCATGTTATCAACAGCCTAGCAGCTTCATTTCACTTAATTGGCAATGTGAGAGAGGGATAAATATTATATCAGTTTTTCAATGGGGGATGTAGATCCAGTTTTGGTTTAGAGTGCTTGTGGGCTGGTGGGTTTTGGTTTTGGGGTTGGTTTTACAAGTTTTAGTCCTCTACTCAGCACCATAAAATCCCAACTTGTTCCAGTAGCACATTAAGTAATTTGTTACCTCAGTTTCTCTGTGGGGGGAAAATGCAAAATGAAGCATTTTAAAGCCCCTGGAAGCATGCCTCCTTCTACACTCCCGGTCCATTCCTCCCTACTGTGATTCATACCAAAGATTCTTCACTCTTCCCCCAAGCTAGAGCTGGTTATAACCTCAGTACCACAGTCACTTGTTTACCCTTCCTTACACCAAGAAATGGCCTGTTTGTTGTTGTCAGAACAAGCAGCAATCTTAAAGTATTTAATAAGTGAAAGATCAGTGACTGACCTCTTAGAGGCAAGTTTTGTCTCAGCATACATACACTATACACGACTCATGGTTTTAAACTTCATTGTCTAAGCTTAAGTCAAACAACAAGATACGGTTTAAAAACATACCAAAACACACCAGGCAAGCAGAAGTTATCTTTGCCTTGTTGTGAAGCAAAACAACAAAATATGTACATTTAATTAGAAGCAATTGTGTGTGAGATGTTTTACACCCACCCAGCACTGCCACAGCCTCCACAATGTGTGCAGACGAGCTCCGACAGTACTGTGCTGCCATCCTCTGTCCTCAGACCTCTGGAGCATCAGCAATCAATACATTAACGTTATTCTCTTCAATCTGGCAATCCATGAAGGTTAAAGTCTACATCATACCAGCAGATGATGAGTTATCAGAGCATAAGAGAGAGCTTGTTTTGCCTCCCGACCATATTAAGCCTTGCCAAGCATCCTGTGCTAAACACTAACATTGTGGTTACAGGACCTTTTGGGAAGCCTGTGGTAAAAGGTCTTGGCTTGGAGGAAGAGTGTCAGTGAGGCAGCTCGTGTGTAGCTGCAGCTGCACTCAGCACATCAAAAAAGAAACAAAACCTGACTTCTTCTGCTCTGGTGATTTTGTTCAGGTTTTTATGGTCACCAGGTCCACATTTACTCTACCATAGTCTTTAGAAACAAATAAAGTTGAGCATTATTACATGTGTACATTACCTGTATTTCAGCATATGTTTATTCAATATTACTCATGTTTGAAACAACTGGAGAAACATGCTTTCCCTTGCATGTCCCAAAACATCCCAAAGGACCACTGTTTTGCAAGGCTTGTCAGCACGAAGAGAGGCTCAGGATCTTCCCCACCACAGTGACAGGCACTGACTAGCCCTGGGTATTTTTTACGTAGTTGAGAACTGGGATTATTTTATCCACAGAATCATCTCCCAGGCTGGACTTCTTTAAGCATTTCAGTTGAAGTCACTTTTTGAGGGAGGGAGGAGCACTTAATATAGCCAGAGTACTGAAAACCAACACAGAACCCTCAACCATAAAGGCAGAGGGGCAATATCTTAACAACCAAGCAGAATGGCAAAACAATTTCCAGCTTCCTGGCTAGAGTGTGTCTGGTTCCAGTCCTTCAACTCAATGGCAAGTAACTCTTCCACCCTTATGTTTAGGCAGATTCCATCGAGAAATCAAGAATTATGACAAGAGAGATTATATTAATAAACTCTGAGCAGTAATTCAGTCAAATACACACATTTCTAGCCTAGCTATATAACAGCAAGGAAAAGAGCCCTGTTGCTGGTGGCATGGGAGATCTGAACAGAACATAAACAGCCCAAAAGTGTCCTTGGTCTGTTGATCCCAACTTTCCATAAGAACTGCCAATGCTGTTTTTGAAGGCTTCTGTCTACTCTGGAAGGAAGGCATAAAGCAGAACACACAGCTCAGAGCAAGGATAAATGCCAATAAGACCTTATCTTCTGTGTGCTTTTTCCACAGGAAGGGAAAAATATGAACCATAATCTGCTAAAATGAGCTGGAGTCCAAAGAAAGTGAACTATTTCTCTAGAAGTTGCCAACTATTAATAACATTCCACCGCAGAGCAGCAAGCTTACATGGAAAGGATTTTGCACAGTGCTAGCATGCACCAATGCTTTGTGAAGCCTAGCTTTAGGCACACTTGAAATAATTAGACAGAGCTTTACAAACCACAGTGGGGGAAAAAGAAAAGCTAGATCTTCAGGGTGAGGCAAAGTCATTTCAGGGCATGTAGATATTTCAAGATGGCTTTGCACCATCCTGCTCACCCTTCAGTGTTCTGCTACTCTGGTTCATTTTTAGACTGTCTCCCTTATGGCACTATTATGCCTTCCAATGTTTGGAAGTCGTACGTGCCCTTTTGCACTCATTAAGCTCTCAGCAGAAAGTTGCTGTAAGTGTAAAACAAGTCAGGGTGTCAAAGTGTCTGGCAAGACAAGAAAGCAGAAAGCGTGGCAGGAGTGCAAGGAAAACACAAGGGCATGTGTCAGCCCCTCCTTTCCAGGGCAGGGGAGAGTTCATAAATTGGCCAGGGGTCACTACACAATTCTAATGCCAACCTCCCGTTAGCAGGCTGCTCAGCCCTGCGTGGGCAGGGAGCGAAAGGGAAGGACAGAAAAGCAGACATTCCTCCCTTTTACAGTTACAGCTCCCAGACATGCCAAGCAGAGGGGTAAAAACAATGTCATTTGGCATTTAGGAAGGTCACTTTTGCTGGCTTTATCACAAGCTGTGAGAGGCTCAGCGAGCAGTAGACAACTGTGTGCACACTTGCATGTACCCACATACACAGGGAAAGGTGAGATCTAAATAAAGACATTCTAGCTATGCATGGACTTTTGACGCTGAAGGAACTCTGTAGAAACTGTAATAGGTGTGAGTCCACTTGGAGACCTTGAAATCACAGTCCTTAGAAACCCCCATGAGATACGAGTAATGCATGTATTCACACGCATTCCCACTGGTACATAAAATTTACTGCAGAAGAGAATCCCCAATTTCACTTGCATCAATGACAGCCATTTTACCAGAGAAAAAAAGAAAAACAAACACCCCTGTATAAAAATAGCCTCTGCTCATGGATCCTGAGAAAGAAGGCAAGTACTGCATTTCTCCTCCTGTTGCTCAACAGCAGCTTCAAAATAGCTTTTAGCAGACAAGAACTTTCCTAGCCCTCTGGTCCAGAACCTCTCTTTCACTTTTTCTCCCTGCAGATGTATCGGTTTTCCAAATCAAACCACAAACTACACCACCAGCATGAAGACAGCCTCTTGACTTTATACTCCTTCCCCTCTGGCTCTCAACACAAGCATGCCTGAGGCTCCACTGTTCTCAAAAAGGTTTTACTAAAGACTGAACTGAAGGAAATTCTACCCCGCAACTACTACCTCAACGCCACTTTTCTATTACACTTACTATCTAATTTTCTCTAGTTCAGCTATCACCCTTTTTAGTACTAAAATCCCTCCTGAAGTTCCAGATGGCATCTTGCTTAGCAAAGTCTGTATTGTTATACTTTAGCTTATTTGCCTTCACTCAATTTTTTGATGCAGTTACATCCTTACTCACAAAATCTGCACAGACCTGGTCATGGCAGTTGAGTACATTGCTCCCCATGGTCCAAAACTCTGTTCACAACCTCCTATCTCCCACAAACATATTAAAAAAAAAAAAAACACAAACAAAAAAATGCCCATCCATGCAAAATTATTTGTATTTTTAGCTTCTACAACATCTATAGCAATGAGGCCTCCATCTTCACCATACACTGCGTGAAAGACAACTATTTCCTCTGCTCCAAAGCCACTGACTGTGTTCTGTGGCGTGCCTCTTACTCCTGTTGTAGATGACAAAGTCACATGAGCGAGTAACAGTTTACTACAGGAGATACACACGCAACCCATAGATGCTGAAATAAAAGGACATTGCTCTTTCTAACCAACTTTGGCAATTTACAAGGCCAATTAAGCACCACTGTTGCTTGAATACAGTAAGGTGAGTGCTTCCCTCTCTCCCAATCTGCCATCCTATACTTTGCTGTTGTTCAGAGGGAACTTGTCAGTGGCTGTAGCTTCTAAGCCCGGACTTTAATTTTCTCCTAGCAGTCAGAGTTAGCCAGTAGAGAAGGTAACAGCCTGACAGCCTTCTGTTAGTACTAAACCACTGTCTAATGCACCTGCTATCAGAGGTAATTTTACAGAGAAGCCTAGAGATAATTTTTCAATTTGCTGTCTAGTGAATCAATTGCAGCTCAGTAATCAAGACAATGGCTGTAAAATGCAATGTGTGGAGTGTGTAAGTGGAGTGACGGTTTCACACTGCAAATCTGAAGAAGAGCAGAGTAATAGTATTTTCCCTTAAGCCTATGGAAACCCCAGAAGCACCTCTGAATTTAAATGGGTAGAAGCAAATTACAGCTGCTGATACTCTTCAAGATTCTTCTTGCTTCTGATAAAACTAGCAGGGAAATCAGTGTAGGCAGGCTTCAATAAAAGCAGTGTGCTGTGGAAAGGCATAATTGAGATCATACCATTCTTATAGAATGACTGAAGGAAAATTTAGGACTGTTATAAATTGAGCAATACCTCCAATTCGTAGATATCACTGCTGCTTTTCATTTAAAAAGATCTTTAAATGAAACACAGCATTCTAAAGGCAGCTATGTCATTGTCATGTCAGTAAGTCTCATGTGAACAGTTTGGAACAAGGTTCTGGCTGGATTTTTGTTCTGATTTTTAATATATGTTTGCTTGAGGAAGGAGGAAAACTAGAAGAAATATAACAGGAAAAGAAATAAAGACAAGGTGCTCAATACCATGACCTTAAAATGTAACAAAAAAATTTTTGTACAAAGTCCTATTGGGTAGCAAGGGATTTCGGTTATAAGCAAAGCAAATCATTCCTGTTTCCTCACATTTCCTGTTTCCCGAGAAACAGGATTTCATCTAAGATTGTCAAACTTCTGAAAGATCATTTGCGAGGCCCCAGAGTTTGGCTGATTCAAAGAAAGTTTCAATTTCACATGAAATTAGACGGAAAGTTCTATACACTGCACTTCTAGAGACAGAGAAGTCCTCCTGTATGCACCCATTTTTAATTCATTAATCATTTATGTTTTTAAGTTTACATTCAAAAGGTTTAGAACAAAAAAGGCTGATGATGTCACAGCAATATTCTGTTTCCTTTATTCTGAATTACATGGCTAGGATAGGAAATTACATGTCTTGCTAAAGAAGAGAGATGAAAAAAGATAAAAAGGAATAGACAACCAATTTCGATACTAATCTCAGAGTACAGGTAACTGAAAAAAGTTCCCCTAGTGAGCATAACTTCTCCCAGAGGCAAAGACCATACCACAAAAAAAAAAAAAAAAATTAATAAAAGGACATAATTTGTCACTGTTTACACACATAACTACTCCAGGCTTGGGCAAAGCAATTCCTCACTCTGAAGGGAACAGAATTCTGACAGGCTGCACTATGTTCATATGTTCAAAAGATTTTACCTTAAGGAATCTTAAATGCTGAACAGTTATAAAAATACAAGAAAAGGAACAGCAGCAGAAACAAGCTAGTTTGTTGCCTGCCTAGAAATTGGCATCAGTGTATCTTGCACAGACCCTGTAAGAGACGGTTTCTGTCTCAAACAGTTTATAGCCTACTTGGGGAAGACAGAAAGGAAGCAGTTGTCCATAGTAACATAGGATGGCTACAGCCAAGTGAACAATTCTCCAACGAGTGCTTTACCCACAAGCCTATCCTTCATTTTAGCTCCTAAAGGAAGTTAAATATCTAAAGGGTGCTTAAATATTTTTCTTTTATGCTGCCAAAATGAAGCTGAAAAACTATCTGCAATTTCTTGTGGAATAGTGTAAAACTTAGCAAATCAGGATAGATGCAGGTAATACTACAGTTACACACAACTTACTTTGCCCATGAACATTTACAAAAAAAGAAACCAGATGTTTCACCACTTTGGACAGCTGCACCATTTTTAGCGGCAATAATTTAAATTCATTGTCGGAATAAGCGTACTTGCACTTTAGCCTGGTAATTTCTCTGTCTGGGAAAACAGCTTTTGCATAGCGAGCACTGCCTCCATTGTTATCAAATGCGTAACTGAATTCACACTGCAGGCTGTTCAAGTCCAGTTTATGAGCACACAAGATCGAGACAAATAGTTTGGAGACTCTTCTGGTTTTATTAGTACATTGATTTGTAGAACAGCTTTTAAAATCAGACCCTTATTCTAAGAGACAAATTAAGACTACTCAATCTAAAACCACCTATTGGATTGCTGGAGCTATCTTAGCACTGGATATTTGCTCAGGTATATAAACCTGAAAAAAAGTTGTACATCGAATTTAAACAGTTTGTTGGCTTTGTTAACCATTTGCAAACAAGCATGTGGGCCAGCTGTCCATCCATTTGTGTAAGTCCCATGCCTAAATATATGTCTGTGGCAAAGTTATTTATGGCAAAAGGTTTTTGCAAATTAAGAAAAGCATTTCTAGGAAAGGTTGTTCCACGCATCTCCCAAGACCTCCATTTTCTCACAGTCATCGTCTGATCCATGAGAAGTGCCACCTCAGGGACCTGTGGGAGAATACAGGCGTGGTAGACTCGAGCTGGGAATAATAAGTAGCACCTAAAGTACCCACAATCAGACAAAAAACAGCAAGACTACATGGGACCGCAATTTAGGCCAGTGCATGAGACATCATGAGTCAGTTTTGGTTTTCCAGTAGTCCTGTACTTTCTCTCCAGTCCAGCCTAACCTGTGCTTACTCACACACAATACTAAAACCTGAAGTCAGAGCTTGTCTCTGCAGCAGGGATACAAAGCTTAGTCTCTCACACAGCAGGGGATGTCTCCCTGTTTCTCCAGTATAACTCTCTCATTTTCTCCCTTTATATAGACGGGGCAATATGGAATCAGCCAAATAGTTTGCTTCTATGGTCCAGCATTTCTGACATGTCTGACATGACAAAAAAAAAAAACCATACAAAAAAAAAAAAAAGAACGGGGAGAGGAGAGAGAGAAAGTCACTTACTGTATTTATACAAATCCATAAATCCAGAAGACAGAGCAGTCATCTAGTGTGAGAGTTCACGGTATCTAGGAAATTCCTCTGGCAGGTTTCCTATACCACTGGGGAAAGCTTAGACCATTGCCAGATTTGCTGCAATGAACCCCAGTTTGCTCTTGCCATGCTCTGAGAGAGACAAGCCAGCCTTCTTTCCAAAAAAGAGTGTGCAGCTGTGAGTTACATGTGGAATTAGGTACCCATTTATCTTTGGCATTTCCTGATGCCTTGCTTCTCTGGTCCCCAACAATCCCTTTCTTAAGCATCTACCACGACGCATTACCTGGGAGGACCAGGAACCTAGTTCTAGGTTGAATATTCCAGATTTTTTTGTCAAAAGGTCACTAACAGCAGCTCCTGAACATGTTAGATTATATGAGCCAAATCCCACAAGTCTTATCAGCATACAAACAATAATCTGACAGTTTACCAAGAATTTGTTTTCACTCCTGGAGACTAAAACCAGGCTAGTTAAAAAATTAAGCTGGAACACCACATATAGAAGATGCTGCTAAAAATGCATCCATGTGAAGTACAGGTGACTGACCTGTGCAGTACCCATGCAGTATTTCTAGACTTTTAGGTTGGTTACTTTTTACCCTGGAGGAGTTATTAACATTTTATTGGACCAAGTATTTCACTGTGTCAAGTTCAAACAGAAAAATCAAAATAAAATGGTTTGCTCGCTATCAGGTCAGGAAGTATCACTGCTTCTTCACTCGGTATTTTAAACAGAACTGCAAGCTGCTCTGCAGTTAAAACAGCAGCTCAGGTTATTTCCCATTTTGCCTGATCAAGGCAAGAACCTCTAAAAAAAAGAATTTTCAGGTACTTAAGCAACTTTCACGCAGTAAGTTAATGGTCTTCACACTGAAGACCAAGTGCTCTGCTTTGCCAAGATCCCTTTCAGGCAATAACTTGGACTTTACGGGCACTAATAGCCTCTCTGGTTTCCACAGAAAAAATCTCCACAGATCACTGAAGACTATCTCCTTCACTGACAGAACAGTGGGAGCAAGTTTAACTCCTTTGTAAAGATGCAGTTTTAATGCAAAAGAGAGAATAACAAACAGCGTCTCAGAAAAAGATAGGTCCTAGCCAGAGATCTCTAAATAGAACGACTGGCTGATAAGAAAGGCACAAATTCTAAGAACTCTTTTCATCATTTTTTTAAGAGATGGGAATTGAAGATTAAACTCACTAAGCACTGCCCTCCTCACTCCCAGAACAATCCCACAAAGAGGGCAAGAGCACAGCACAAAGCACAACAATGAATTAGCTGGACAAGTTCCTAGCCAGCAGCACCCACAAAACCCCCTTCACCAAAGTTACAGTGATTATTTAGAAGGTAAAGCAGAAGATAGGACAGATGAAAATTACAGCAACACACCACCGACACCACCACAGCTTTGTACATGAAATGTTCAAGGAGGGTACACCAAAGGAGCAAAGCAGGGAAAACTTTTTGTTTTGGTACCCATACTATTCTGAGTATGAGCACTGTTTACCTTGCAGTATTTGATGTCTGGAAAGGCAGTAGCCATCAACCACCATTTCTCAATAGACAAGACTGATAACTTCTGGCAGCATCACACCAGAAGTGGGATTTGCCATAACAAATGGCATTCACAGTGTACTTGCTTATACAAGTAACTCATGGGTCTGGCTGTAGGCCTCCTGCATCAGCTATCTGTCCTCAATCAAACCACAGAACACTGAACTTTCAAACTGATCAATATAATCTTGGCCTAAACATCCAGTAGTTTCATCCTCACCCTTCATACCCCTCAAGGCAATTTGTCAGAGTTAGATGCACAAATATGAATAAATTGTAAATCCTTGTTTCTCACCTTCCACACAAGTGCCCGTGTCACCAGGGTAGGGGATGGGTGTAAAGACACAGTCTGTCATTCTTGGTCAAGCCACTCAATGTATAATAAAGGGGAATGAAGATTAATTGAGCCAAAAGAAGAGCACAGAAGACTGTGACTCTACATTGACTGTAAGCCACAGTTACAGTCTGCTGGGGGAAGAATTAATTCTCTTCATCTTCTCCACTAATTGTTTAATTTCAATACAGAATTGTCCTCAAAGCAAGGACCAGAGCCTAGACCATCACTTTGCGAGTGACCTCACCACTGTACACATTAGGAAACAGCTGAAAGAAATTGTTATTACCATCAGCTTCATCTTGTCTCCTGTTTTCTAGAAGCGTGCTCTGAGCAGAGATGATGGCTGCTTCTACACAGAAAGCTAAACAGTGCCAGAGCCTATTCTCTGGCCCTGATAGCAGCTGTTACAGACCAGCCCCATCCATAGCATCAGACCTCTTTTTGTCTGGAATAGCTGTGGCCATTCCGATTACACATTGGGAACACTCCTTGGCCTGTGCTGGGAGAGCACTTTTTGACCCACCCAAGGAACTAGACACCATACTAACAAATGAACATCCACAAACCATTTGATTTGCTGGTATAGGAACAATTTCTGAATCCTGTTCACTTATTTCTCTGCCATTCAGATAGGCAGCAACAAAGAGTGCTTCGGCAGACACCCGCTCTGAGCTGCTGGAAGTCTTAACTTTAGATAGGTGGTGACTACAAGCTAGGTATTTCTGCTGTTGAGTAACAATACAGTAAACATTGCAAAGGTTCCTTTTTAACTCATTTTTCGTATTCATGTCTCTTTTTTGGAGTGATTAGGAGAAATACATCTGGTTTGGCATCAACATAATTACTTAGCTTTGTCATGCAGTTCTTGATGCTTTTTTTTCTTGGCTAGTTAGCTGTTCAGAGCCTACTGATATAAGCAAAAGACTAAAATAAAACACCATATATAGATGTGCTTGTTGGGAAAAGAGTGAAGAAGGCAGGGAAGGCTCTGAAAATAGGATTCACTCTCCCCTGTAACCAAATACTGAAAACGCCATACTACGTGAAAACTTCTCAGAGGTGACTCAGGAGCGCTGTCTCTGTCTCAGGTGGCACTCTCTCAACCTACATATTATTTGCTATTTTGCATCACTCCTCATAACTGGGCTTCAACATTGAAAAACACACTTTCAACCATAACAATTTCACCTCTCTGTACTCTTCCACACTTCTCTACCGGCAAGGCAACAGCTGACGGAGGATCACGGGAACAGACTGCTGCATCAGCATCCCACAGAGAGCATGAACCTTGCAGCACTGTATCACCTATTCTGATTGGATG
The DNA here is from genome assembly GCF_030867145.1 of Opisthocomus hoazin. Classification (NCBI taxonomy): domain Eukaryota; kingdom Metazoa; phylum Chordata; class Aves; order Opisthocomiformes; family Opisthocomidae; genus Opisthocomus; species Opisthocomus hoazin. The sequence continues at coordinate 74,408,823 of NC_134415.1, forward strand.
CGCTCACAGCCATCACCAACTCTTACCAACACCAGTGAGGGCACTTTTGGGGTTTCTAAGGTGATGTTATTTAGCTTTGATTTTGAGCCAAAATAGACCAGGAAAACAACTACAGAAAATCCAGTTTATCTGTAAAACTTCCACCTCAGAGAGCCATTTTCAGTTGCCTCAGTTGTTCATCCCCTGAGATCAGCTATCATAAATTCATACCACCAATGTTTTAGAAAGAAGAAAGGTTTGATTTTGAGAAAGATACAGCCAATTTTAAAAAAGTAAAGTCAAAGGACAGACAAGTGGTTGGAAGTTACCTCAGCCTTAACTAAAAAGACAGGAAAGCCTCTTCATAAAACAAAGCTGTCAACCTCCATGTTTTCATAACCTGTTCCGGCTCTCCTGAAGTACACCCTCTCTGCGAGGTGCCAGCTCGTTGCAGTCACTTCCCTATCGATCCATCTGCTGCATCTCTGGAAAGGTCAAGTAGGATGAGAGCCCTTTCCAGCGCTCTTTCAAAGCACTTCATTCCCTTCCAGAAAGGGCGAAAGCTCTCAGGTGATAGGATAATTAATTCAGTCTTTTCAGCTGTGCAGAAATGTGACATTTATAATTTATTCTGAAAGGAAAATAAATATGATTTAATCCTGTTGAAGACACCACCACCATCCCTTACCAAAATCTTGTATGGCACTGTTTTATTCAGACGACACTTCAAATGTGTCAGATTAACACTTTGTACATATTTATAGTCTACCCTTGTCTCTTTCAAAGATGGCTCCAGTGCTACCACATACAAATAATGTAAGTATTTATATATATAAAAAAATTACAGTATTTCACAGCAGTGGCTACAAACTCTTAAGCAAAGCTACTATAAACTATTATTTTAGGACTTTTACTGTAGTATTTTCCATAAAACAAGGGTTTTGATTTCTACCCATGAGACTGCTGCTTAAAAAACTGTTACAGTAACATATTTCAGTCAGCCATGTTATAGGTTTATTTTATATCAAAACAAGAATTATTTGTGTGTTCAGACAGAGAACAGAAATTTTCCTTCAGGACATGTGAAGGTCATCTTTGCAAACAAGAGATGTATATAAGAACACAAGCATTGCAGAGCAGTTAAGTTTATGGAAACTTTAAACACAGTAAATATTTAGTATAATTTCTGATAGATTCCCAGAGCCTAAACTAAATGAAAACAAGCGAAACGCAGACAATGTCTTTTGTCGTGTTCAAAAGTGCCTTTGCTTTCCTTAGGTGCAGAAACATACACCAGGGCTCACTATCCCCTTAGCAGGATGGGACCCCTGTAATAGCTTTAAATGGACAAGGCTGAGTCAACTATTAAAACAGGTCTAGTTCAGATGCAGCCTGTCCTTCAGATAAAGGGATTCCTGCATACAGTCTGCCTTCTGTCAAAACCAGCAACCAGAGCAATTTTTCAGCTGAAGGTAACTTTCCCTTAGGCCAAGGCAGAACATAACCATTCAACATGCAGCTCCTCATGATAGAAGGCCATGACAGCTGCATGGACGCTGGTGCAGACAGTTCTTGAGTCAAAGCCTCCTTGATAATAAATACCTCTTATTTTTTTCAGTGGCTTAAGATGTCCTAGATCCTTTGGAGAAATAACAACCCTTTAATATTAATGGCATTTAAGAATCAGAGTGATTTACTGCAGCTTTTCATCAAACTGCTCTCCTTATATTTCTAGAAAGATAATGTCCTTTCCAGTCTTATGTTCTAAAGTCATCAGCTCTTGTCCTCTGCTGTGCCCACAGCCATATCAAATAATTTATTTTAACAGCAAATCAAGCATCAGCCAAGGCCTACGTAATTTTTAATCCCTATTACTCCTGCTGTAAAGCTGTTTCAGAACTATAATCCTGTGATGATTTGTAACTTTCTTTGGTGTTTACTAACCTTATATCCATCCGTTCTGGTGCAAACATCACACCCTGTATCTTAAACAGGCTTTCTTCCATCATGATGCTTACCACCTTGATGTACTTTAAATTGTTAAATGTTCTGGTTTTCAGTCTAATCATCTAAACTAAGTAAGTCAAGTCCTTTCAAGGAAATGAGCTCTTCTTGAGTTCCTGAGGAAGTTATTCAGGTTTGAACTCATCTTTCCTGATAATGGGTACAGGAAGTGCCTGTCAGTCACCTTACAACTGTGTCTGTCTTTCCCATGGTACTGATCACCTAGTCATGTGGCAACTGGCTAATACATCCTCATTCAATTATTTTATTCCCTGCAAAACATTTATTATCTCCAGGTGTTTTTACATAACAACACACAAAGTTGTTTCACTGCTACAACTCCAGCCTTATTTGTTTCTGGTCTGTATGTTAATCTTACTACACGTAAGCAGTATTTCCCAAATTTTCTCAGATTTCTCCAATGGGAATTAGTGAAAATAGTTTAAGAGTACCAAAAATCCATTCTTGAAAAATTACACTGCTAACATTTAATTAGAATTTCTCTTATTGCAATGTGTTTAAAGGCTTCTATACTTTGACAGTCAAGAGGTTCTGTAGCATTCTGGATCACATTTCTTTGTTCAGTAGCATATGTGCTATTTTCCTATTATTTTAGGATCAGATCTGAGCTTTTTAAATCAGGTAAAATTCTGTCTCCAAACACTCTCACATTTCTGATTTTAGCCTCATTTAACTGCTTTCTAACTGCATTACTGTACTTAGCTGCATTACTTTACCAAAAACTGAGGCAAACTGCTTCCTTTGTTCTGGTGTCATACTAACACCACCTCTAATTGCTAGCCCATTTCTGCTGTGCAGTGCCACTCCATCATCCCTCATTCTCTTTATTTGCTGTTCCCTCAAAGCCAGTCAGTAACGACTTTTGGCTAACTGTCAGTCCACTTAATAGGCTGCATTAGTTGTTTACACTTCAAGTTTAATCCCTTTTACCTAGTTCAGCTCTGCCCCTTCTTTTTACCCAGCAAGTCCTGCAACTATTGTCAAAGACAAAATCCCTCCATATGCCCTCAGCTGCAAAGCCTCCATCTTCACTCCAACACACAGCTCTCAAATGGTGTGCAAATTATCACCAAACCAAGCAAGCCGCCACACAGATAAATTAGTGTACCCTCTAGAAAGTGTAATTACCTCTTCAGCAAGAACAAGTTTCAACTAAACATCCTGATTTACTGCTTTCTATTCCTCAGTCACCGCAGTAACAGCCAGCTCTTCGGCTTTCTAAAGCTTTTTGCTCAGCTGGCTCTGCCCCATTTACCCTCAGCAGCTCTGAGCTGTCATCAAAAGCAGGGAGTTGCATCATGTCAGCTGCAAGGTTATCAGTTTATTTAGCTCCTAAAAGGGAGATAAATTGCAATCAAACCCACAACAAATGAGTAAAGTCTCTTCCCCCAGACAGAGGGGGATGGCTCCTTCCTCATGCAGTGACAACCCCCGGGCAGACTCCTGGGCTCACCATGGCTTGCTCACCATATGCACCCACCCTGGAGAGCAGAAGAAGGCAATGACCAGCCTGGCAAGCCTGATCCACGTGGAGGCCCACAAAGCTGGCAGGGCTGCCGGGAGGTGGCTGGGCCACTGCCGAGGCCTCGGCCGACCAAGGAGATGGTGGGGAGCTGCTGGTGAGACATGGCTGGAGGTGGCTATAGCAGTGCAAGACACAGCCATGTGTGATGGAGAGGGCTGCTGTGGGTGGTGGGATGCTGCAGGAGGCTACGGGGGAGATGTGTGAGCTACAGGTGGACCTCACAGAGAACTGGGGAACTAGAGGGAAGTAATAAGGGCATTTTGGGGAGTCCATATATTTCCATAAAAGGCCAAGATCAAACAGGTATCAGAAATATCAAGTTTGGGTACAGATACAGCAAAACAAAGACCAGTGTGAGAAAAGCAATTAGGGGTATGTTGCTTTTTCAGAAGGACACTGAGGTGTAGAAGAGAGAATCCAGGGGCAGCGAAGCGGGGGACCAGGGATAATGCAGCATGCTGACCGTGTCTCTGCTGCTGTCAGGGGGTACCTGAAAGGCAGTCCTGTGCTTGATCGCTACAGCTGGAGCAGAATAATAAACCAAACATTTTGTGCTGATCATACTGTAAGGGTCAGGCCTGCTCCCATGATTGGGAATGCCAGGGAAGGTGCCAGGTGGGTGCTGCCCCTGCTTGCCTGGGGAGCAGCCGGACAGATGGACTGAACATCCTGGTATCACCACATCGTTGCCCGATCCAGGCCTGATGGCATCAGCAGTACCCACCACTTTACATTATTAACGTAATTCTTGCTGGGGTATCTCTGTGGAAGTACACCCATCACTTCTCCAGTGCTCTTCACAGAAATTACTTCTATCTGTTTACTCACTTGCACGTTTTCTCCCCAGATCACAAGGATAGTTTCAACAGCGCCCACTACTTTTGCCTCCTAATCTTGCAAGTTAGATGACACTTCAAGATTTTTTAGTTTCCTCCTCTCATCCCTTCTTTTCCCTGGTCAAGTACTATAGTGTTAAAGGAGTGGGAGCAAACTCGCCTCTTTCTCAAAAGAGTTAATAATTTTTGTTCCCCATTTCTCTCACTTCTCATGAACCTTATCAACTGCACCTGATCATAAAGGAAGGAGAGTTTTGCTTGATTTCTGAGGCTGTCTTTATTGACAGCATTCCAGAAGAAAGGTAAGTGGGCTCAGGCAGAAGCAAAGCTTTAAGTTTTCCAGAAACTGTCTCTCCTAAGTTACAAATAGCGCCAGACAAATTCTGATACAGGCTTTAGTTTTAAGCTCCTGTGAAAACTTCTGCCTGTAATGCTCAGGCCTACAACACACCCTAATGCTATCTTAGCTAATGATTTTTTAATTGATGTCACTGTGTTGGACACAAAGACTCTTTAAGTACTTTTTCCTATATGAAAGAACAGTCACTGAGCTCTCCTTATGCAAGGAATTTTTCCCCAATCAAAAATCAGAGAACATGGTCAAAACCTAAAACTTGGATCTAAGTGAAGTTGAAGTTTTAAAAGACATATGCTGGGCTTATGGCAGATGCAATACCTTGAACTAAGTTACAAATTATATCTTTGTGATCTCTCTCAGAAAGTTCATAAATTATTTTTTTTAATACAGAACCAGCCAAAACATCAGCTTTAGTCAGTAAGAAGTGTAACACAGAATGTAAGGTATTTCCTCATATTTTTCTTTTACTGATGGATTGTTGCAAGGCACTCTGAAGTATACAAATAACTTAAGAAACCAGGTACCTAGATTTTATTTCAGTATTTTTTTTGGTTATACTCTTTACTAATGCAGTCGGGGGAAATGGTTGGTACTATCACTTTTTCAAGACACAATCTGAATGCCTTCCAATAAAAACTTAAATTGACTAGCATCGTTCTACAGAAGATAATTTTTATAGCTACAGTATTTATGAATTCTGAATGTGCTCATCATTAGCTAAATCACATAATACATAATAAGAGCTTTTAAAGGACACTAAGTCAAAAGTCTCAGAACATTTTCATCAACTAAACCTTGTAATACACTTGTCACTCAGGTATTACTGACTCTCTAGTGTGAAAATTAACACCTAAATTTAAACACTAAAAAGAGGTTATAAGTGACTTGCTCAAGGTCCTGCAGTGGATATAACAGCACAGACAAACCCTGAGCTCCATCATTCCCCATGTGCTGAACAAGAAGCCTGAGCGCTTCTGCGTATCTGGGGATTGTGAAATCTTCCCATGAACAGGACGGGGAGAAAATAAACGCGAACAAGATGATGTCCAGTTCCCTAGTGAACAGAAACACTCCCAGATTCCCTGAAATGCCTTACCGGAACTTCTCGACCATATAGAGAATTCATTGAAACTTGATTGACAGTGGCTACAATTTCTGACCTTGATCTCAGCACAGAAACAGTTCTCTATTATGTGAACTTTAGGATTGCTGCGTTAAGCACTCTTTAGAAAAAGACAAGCTGGCAAAATTTAACCACTTGTTTTTCATCTATGCACCATCTGCATACACAACAATCTCCACTTGTCAGAAGAAATTAAGACATTGCTTTTGTGTGACTGCAAAAACAAGCTGGCAGTTGACTTCATGATTAAACTATAGTAATTTGATGCACTTCATGCTGATCACTGTTATATTGTACTTTTATTATATTTGTTGATACTTTAAGTACTCCAAATTGGGCAAAAGAGCATAAACTATAATATGCAGAAAGCAAACTATTATTTGAATCATCATGTATGTTTCTCAGTTTGAGCAAAGTGTTTATGAAACACTTCAAATCTAGGGCTGGATCCTCTGTTTCTAGAAATCAGTGCTGCTCCATTGGCTTCCATGAAGAAACAGTGATATACAATCCTTGAGGATCAGACTTACAAAACTTGTTCATTTTGCTGTAGTTGGCAGAGATGGAAAAATCAAACGAGATGATTGTCATATTAGATCCTTACAAGTACAGATACTTTTAGTGTGAAATATGCTGTATTAGAGGAGTTAGAACCACTACCTTTGAAATAGGATGCAGTTCACTTACTAGAGTACAGGAAAAACTTTTAAATATTATAGAAACTAACATTTTGCTTTCTTACACAGACAGTCAAAAATAATTTCTAATCATAACACCTCAGTAAAGTTGCCTGGCTAGATTGAAATGAAAAAAATATTATAAAACTGTCCAGCCATATTTTAAAAATGTTCATGCCATAACAATTTTACTAGCTGTACTCAATTCTCTTGTGCCATTGTCATTCTTTTATGTAATTATTTACTTATTTCTGTATTTGTTTGCAGGATGTATGAAGAACAACATGAACTTTCTCCTACTATTTTATATGCATTATCTATAGAATGGTAAAATATATAGAAATATTAACTGTATTTTTTGTAAATTAGCCCAAACTTCCCTTGATGCATCTAAATTTTTCCAGATATTTTGGTGCCTATTTGTTGATGGCCTTGGGCTATGGGGACAATAATTGCAGTACTGTAGAAGTAAATCTTAAAAACTAAAATTACTTTTGTTATTCTGTACTACAACAGCCTGATACATGAAGTCTTTAATGCCCTTCTGTTCTGTACTAGGATCCACCATATACCTCCATGAGAAAACCCACTACAGTAATACAGGGACAGCTGTGTTACATCACCAGCTGTCCTCCTACTTTCTTTTAGAGATGAAACAAGGAGACAAGCGTGGCTGAGTCAAGGTCTACTGCTCAAACTAAAGGGCAAGAAGAAACTGCACATGCAGTGGAGGCAGGGACAGCTATCCTGAGAAGAGTATAGGGACACTGTCTGGTTGTGTAGGGATGCCGTCAGGAAGGCCAAGGCGCAGCTGGAGTTGAACTTGGCAAGGGATGCAAAGAAAAAGAAGAAGGGCTTCTACAGGTATGTCAGCCAGAGGAGGAAGCTCAAAGAAAGCGTACCCACCTTGATGAGCAATTCTGGCAAACTGGTAACGACAGACTAGGAGAAGGCTGAGGTACTCAGCAACTGTCTTGCTTCAGTCTTCACTGGCAACCTCTCTTCCCAAACCTCTCAAGTGGATGGACCACAAGATGGGGACCGGGGGAGCAAAGTCCCTTCCACTGTAAGAGAAGATCAGGTTTGTGACCACCCAAGGAACCTGAACGCACATAAGTCTATGAGACCTGACGAGATGCATCCCAGAGTCCTGAGGGCTGATGTAGTTGCCAAGCCACTCTTCATGATACTTGAAAAGTCACAGCAGATAGGTGAAGTCGCCGGTGACTAGAAAAAGGGAAATATTGCACCCATTTTTACAAAGCTTAGAAAGGAGGACCCTGGGAATTACCGACCTGTCAGCCTCACCTTTGTGCCTCAGAAAATCATGGAACAGATCCTCCTAGAAGCTATGCTAAGGCACATGGAGGACAGGGAGGTGATTTGAGATGGCCAGCATGGCTTCACCAAGGGCAGCTCCTGCCTGACCAATGTAGTGGCTTTCTGTGATGGTATGACTAAATCAGTGGACGTGGGAAGTGCTATGGATTCATCTCTCTGGAATTCTGCAAGGCCTTTGACATGGTCCCCCCACAACGTCCTTATTTCTAAATTGGGGCAATATGGATTTGATGAGTGGACTATTCAGTGGATGAGGAATTGGTTGGAAGGTCGCAGCCAGAGGGTCAGTGACTCAGTGTCCAGATGGAGATCAGTGACAAGTGGTGTCCCTCAGGGGTCCGTGCAGGGACCAGTACTGTTTAATATCTTCGTCAGTGACTTAGTAGGATCGAGTGCACCCTCATCAAGTTTGCCAATGACACCAAGCTGAGTGGACTAGTCAACACACCTGAGGGATGGGATGCAGTCCACAGGGACCTGGACAAGCTCAAGAAGTTGGTTCATGTGAATGTCATAAGGTTCAACAAGGCCAAGTGCAAGGTCCTGCACATGGGTCGGGGCAATCCCAAGCACAAATACAGGCTGGTGGATGAAGGGATCGAGAACAGCCCTGCCAAGAAGGACTCGCAGGTACTGGTGGACAAAAAGCTGGACGTGAGCCACCAATGTGCACTCGCAGCCCAGAAGGCCAACTGCATCCCGGGCTGCATCACAAGCAGTGTGGCCAGCAGGTCAAGGGAGGGGATTCTGCCCCTCTACTCCGCTTTGGTGAGACCCCACTGGGAGTCCTGTGTCCAGCTCTGGAGCTCTCAGCACAGTAAACACATGGACCTGTTGGAGCAGGTCCAGAGGAGGCCACAAAAATGATTAAAGGGCTGGAGCACCTCTCCTATGAGGAAAGGCTGTTCAGTCTGGAGAAGAGAAGGCTGATTGCAGCCTTTCAGTACTTAAAGGGGGCTTATAAGAATGATAGAAATAAAGTTTTTAGCAGGGCCTGTTGCAACAGAACCAGGGGTAATCACTTTAAACTAAGAGAGGGTAAATTTAGACTGGATATAAGGAGGAAATTTTTTACAATGAGGGTGGTGAAACACTGGACCAGGTTGCCCAGAGAGGTGGTAGATGCCCCATCCCTGGAAAAGTTCAAGGCCAGATTGGACAGGGCTCTGAGCAACCTGGTCTAGTTGAAGATGTCCCTGCTCACTGCAGGGGGTGTTGGACTAGATGACCTCTAAAGGTCCCTTCCAGCCCAAACCATTCTATGATTGTCAGAAAATGCAGATGTTCAACTCTCCCTCTCAAGCCACTCAACTTCTGTGTTAAGGCTAGAAAGTTTCTGAAAAGTTCCTGCTCAAAGTTTAAATAGGGCGATTGTGTCACGAGTGCATATAGACTGGAAACTGAACAAATAAACCAAAAGGAGAGCTGAAGAGATGACTGAGGGTGTTTACTGTCTATCTGGATTGTCAATGAACTTTACAGCCAGAAGAAGTTAAGTAATTTTGTGTAAACACTTCTTCCTCCTTCTGGTAGAGCAGGAACTTGGTAGTGAGGACAGAATGATCCTCATTAATGCATGTCTTATCTCTTACCTGAGATCTGAAGGTCTCTGAAGACGCTGGGAAGTAGGAAACACTCGTAAACTGGGATTAATATTAGATTTCAACTGCAGATGGCAGCAAACCCCCGAATATATCCGCAGTCTCACCCAGGTAATCTTTGATCCCTATACAAAGAAGAAAAATCATGCTTTAGCATATTAGAAGTAAACAAAAGTGTATTTAAAAATGAGAACACATTTGTCAAATTAGAGGGTGACATAGCTCACAGAAACATGCAGGATTTTTTAGAACCATCCAAATGCCAGTGAATGATGAGAGATGACAGCTCCCCCAGTGAACATGCCAATGAATTGCATCAAGAGTCCCAGAAAAAATGACAGTGACCATGGGCTGTAGATTCTCCCTGCCTTCTGTCAGGCCCTCTAGCAGTCCCTGCAACTCTGCAGTTAACAGCAGAAGGAGGGAAGTCTGGTAAAACAGGACACTTACATGTCCTTGTCTCATAATTTAATTCAAGATAATCAGGGGACATCCACTGAGGACACTGTTATTGAAACAGTTAAAATGGAGCCAGCAAAATTTCCAGCCAGGATACTGGCCTCAATACCTGCATAACGGGAGCAAACCAAGGGGAGGAGATGAAACTAAAAGAGCAAAAACTATAAAAGGTAATCCACATCTGCCTTCAGAGAGGAAATAGATGATGTGGCACAGTGCATGAACCCTAGCGAGGGATGGGCTTGTAATGAAATCGCTGAGTTGGGAGTGTGCTGCAAGTAGCGCTGGCAGGACCCTGAAAACAGAGGGGGAGGATGATCATCTGAACGCACCTGAACCCAGCAACTGAGCAGGTACATCGGTGATCTTGAAGAACAAGCAATAGATTCACCCCTGGACACAGCCTAACTGGTGCTTTTCTAGACTGTATTTCCAGGAAGCCTGAAGTTGGTTGATGGCCTTGGGCTATGGGGACAAGCTTGTCTTGTCAGTTAAACATCTGGCTCTTTATTTCTGCGCTTGCCTGAGACAACTTACAGGAGTAGAGACATGACATTCAATTTCTCATGGAAACAAGGAGCAGTGAGACAACGCAGCTGCAGACAGTGATCAGATCAGCTCTCATATTTTAACCCACACGAGGGGAATTCAGGGCTCATTTTTATTAGCCTCTCGCCAAGGGGGAGCCCTGGGCCCATGCATCACTGAAAAGTAGGCCAACAACTTCTCTTCATCCATGCTATTGACTAAACTTTCTTCATATTCAGACAGGCCTATACAGATTAAAGATGTATATCCACTCTTCTAAACCGTTAGATGAGTACTAGTTATAGGTAATTATTATTAAAGTTAATTGCTGTAGATTATTTGATAATGTTTCTTTATTGTCTTTTCTATTCCCTTTTACCTCAGCTCCTACCTCTGTCATTTATATATACACTGACCTCTTTCCCTAATATCATGGGTATTTCTATTTAAACTTCCTTTAGTTTTTATTTCCTTTTCTTTCTTACTGGCTGGGAGATCACAGGGGCTGTATTTTAATGCACCTTATCCACGGTGCAAAGCTTTATTAAAGGCAAGTCGTGAATCGAGAATGCAGTTTGATTCCAGAAATCATGTAACTGTGGACTTTAAATCCATCAGCTGAAAAACAGGCCTATGGGCTGATTCTTGGCACTTACATACGGTTTCTTCATAGGTTCCTCAGCACCAAACACACCCTGTTCGGTATAAGAAGGCAACAGGTGGAAAAAACCATTGAAGTCAATACCAGGATTGCTACTCAAGTTAGTGGAGCGAGGATTTTGTACTAAATCTGCAACCCAGTGTCCCTCTGACGATCGGTGTAATAGCTTACATTTTTGTTCCTCCCCAAATGAAGGGAGAGCGTGCTGGTAGCAGCTCAGCAGGACTGTGGAGTTGCTGCTTCCCAGAGAAGCTTTCTGCTTTTAATCCACTTCTTGCTGTCATCCCACCCCAGCGAGCCCGCGGAGGATTGAGCCCAGCAGGAACTGCGACCTAAGAGCTCTGTCCGAACATGCCTGCCCCAGGGCTCTCCCCGCAGCCAACCCAACGTTTCAGCGCTGCTTCTGTAACAGGAGCGGGGCAAGAGACAGAGCAGCCACGTCTTTGGGAAACCCAGACGTGGGGTCTGGCAGTCTTTCCTCTAGGAGTGATGGGAAGAACAATTCAGAAAGGTTTCCTTTGGAAATGTCAGGGCCCTGAGGGCACCCATAGGCCTTAATGGCCCTGACCAGCCTCATCCAGGGCCTCCTCCCACCCCTGCTCATGGGCCCAGGCGCCCCATTTCAGCTGTGCCTGGGGCTGTCAGTCCCTGCCTGGGCTGTGCCGGAGCAGGGAGATTGCCGGAGCAGTGCCGATCTCCCACCTCTGCCTCTAGCCCTGCCTCCTGGGTGCTCACAGACCTACGCTGTGGGCAGCCTGTCTCCTGGGTGGACCTGGTGGTCACACCTCGCAGCTTGTTTCCAGTCCTGCCTCTGGCCCTGCCACTTGGATAAACTTCAGACCCATGTCGTAGCCTCCAGCCCCTCTGCTTTACCTCCTGACGGGACCCCTTGGATGGTCTCTGGCCCTAGTTATTCACTTTCAATATTGGGGCCATGAACCCTGTTACGGGTCCCCGTTCTGTCCACCATGGTCAAACACATCCACTAGTGAGGGCATGGCCAGCACTCGGGTCCTTCGGCTCCCAGCTCATCCTCCTACAGGGAGCAAGCAGCTCTCATTGAGCCCCATCAAGAAAAAAAGCAGGAAAACTATTTATATTTGATCACAAAGAGCTAGCAATTTTGCTTCCTTATGAGCTCTCTGAGGAAAGGCAAGGGGAGCTTACTCTTAGCACTGGAGTAGCAAGACTGTTGTAGGAAGGACTTGAAGTGAGAGCGTAATGAGAAACAAGAAGCTCTGAAGTCTCACTGGCATCTTTGCAGGTCATCTAGTCTAGTCTTCAGTCATCACTGTTTGATATGGCACTTCTCAAGCACAACTAATTCTGCATCTTGAGAACGTCTTTAAGATTCATTTGGGGAAAGTTGATTTTATTGCCATTTGCATGTGTAAAGTTGAACAAATTTGTTGAACTCTAGAGTAGTGACAACTGTCTGTACTCACTGGATGGTACTGTGAGTCTACAGCTTCCTGAGGTTCATTAATGCTATTGTCTCTACGTCAAACTTGCACTATCTTGTTTTACAGTCTTTATCATTCTGCAAGTTACAGACTTCAGCTTATTCAGTAAACACCAAGGTTTTTGGAAGGAAGGAAAATCACATGTTATAACTTCCACCAAACCTTCACACTGAACGCTGGCAATCTTCAGATATGTAGCTTTCCCTCAGTCTGTGCTGACAACAAATTTTTTTATATATTTCTTTCTCTTCCCCAGTATGTGTTTTAGCAACAATGACCTTTTCTGTGTCTCTAAATACTGCCTTCAAACTGCTAGGGGCCAGCACATGAAACAATGTGGCTTTTTGGGTGCAGAACTCTTCCAGAGGGCATTCATTAGGTTGATGTGCTTTGCATTTTGAAAAGTAACTCTAAAATGTATTCTGCTTAAAATACCTTTCCCTAAACTGAATGAGGTGAGCAGATGCAATGCAAACACACAACACAACATTCCCTGGGAAAACAAAACAAAACCAGAATAAAATCTCTATTAAAACTGAGCAGAGCTGATGCAAGGTTTTTTGCTGCCCTAGGCAGATAAAAATTGCTGTCCTCTTTCCTTATCGGTACTCGCTCTTTTCAAAAATTTCGCACCCTGCCCTGTGCAGCTGTTACCTCTTTGGGCTCTGGCAGATGTACTCTGGCAAATCTTGCAGGGAGATCTAAATCCTCAGATACATGCACTATCCCTGTGCCAGGGGATGCTGCTCCAGCAGCAGCAGTGGGAGAAGGGAAAGTGTGTCTACGTTTCTACTGCTCTGACCCATAGTCTGAGCTACTAGCGCCAACCCAAGCAGTGGGCACCCTAACTAAATGCTATTAACAACAAAGGAAAAAATCATGCCTCAAAACCAATAATATCCCCAAAACACTGTTAAAAACTACAGTCTTGCTCTTACTGTGTCAGTCCTTGTCCCTTTAGCTTTCGGCCCTCAGTCACCTCGTTTACCGCATACGTCTCTGACATGATAGTTAGGCAGTGCCAGCCTTTGAACTGATGAAAGGAAAGATCTCCTGACACACATAGGACACATACAGTTGTCAGATTTATGTCACTTTTGTCACATATAGCAGATTCTGGATGTAAAAAACAGGTTCTCACTTGCAGATTTGCAGATTCAAAATACAATGACTTTTTTTTCTGAGTTGCCAGAGACTCCTGAGAAAAGTTCCTTAAAGTTGCTTGAAAACAAAACAGCTGTTTCCTTCTGAAGCCTCCAGGATCTTCATCAGAGGCTCATTACAACACTAATTAAGGTGTTTAAGCACAGGTATTACCAGCTGTGAAGAGCAGCAGAAGGGCAGCACATGCCTTCCCCAGGCAACATATTTTGAAAAAAAGTCAATTCTGATACTCCCACGTTTGTAACTTCAGTATTATCTTACATTCTAAATATAGTCTGTGAGACTGGGTAGCTTAAAAGGTAATTGCAGGCTTTATTTTACTGTATTTCCTGTGAAAATGTCAGGGGATTTTTTCTTATTCTTACCACATCTTGCAAATTTGTTAGAGTAACTCTACGGAAATTATTTATAAGTATGAATTTATAAATAAAACCACCTTAGGGAAAGCTGTGTTTTAGTGTGAAACAGTAAATACAATGAAAATATTTTCTCGTACAATTCAGTATCTCTTATATGCTTTTCATGCAAAATGCACAACTCTCTTAGAGACACATAATCAGATAAATTTTAAGCATTATTTTATACCAGAAGTACACATAACAAGGCAGAATTTTCCATTTCCTTTTCTTTCTGTTTTGTGCTTATTTTGTACTTATGTACAGTTAATTTGCTGTATATGCAATTTATTTATGTCAGTTTAGCATGAACATGTTTATGCATATCCATTGGCTCTTTTTAAAAGGAGGCCTTAGAGCACCAGGAAGCCCCGTTGCTCACAAGACAGCTTTTCAGAAAAATCTGCAGCTGTCAGCATTTGTATGTTCAAGGCTGCATCTAGTGAGGCAGAAGTACAGCCAGGCCTGCAGCCTGAGAGAAGGTGCACAGGTCACAGAACGCTCTCCCTCCCGGGACAACCAAACCTCTCCTTTTCCTGTCACGCTACTCAGCGGCTGGCAGCAATAATGTCTCACAGATCGGGGTGACAGAGCTCAGGAAGGCAGGAACACGCTGGGAGGTTTTGGTGTGAACATTAACCTGTGCAGGCTTCAGTCCTCTTTGCATTTCAGTAGGCAACTGAGGAACACGCTTCTCCTGGGTTGCCTTTCGAGCTCGGTGGGCATGTATCGGAGGCCCACTAAGACTGCCTCTGGGACGAGAAAGCACCTAGCAGGGGGAACAGAGCAATCCACACATTGCAGAGCTCTTGCTTTTGGCAACTTCCATACTCTTTCATCCAAAGAGAAGATCTCTAGGTGAATAAACCACATCACTCTGACATGCAATTCCTTGGCAGCTTAAACCAACCTAAACTGGGTGCTTATGTGACCAGAAAGAGAGCTGGTTCAGGAGCTGGATCAGTTTAAAATTGACCTTACTTAACAAAAAATAGTAGTTATTTTTTGGCTGATCCCTGTACCAGCTTCCTATGCAATTTCCACAGATGTGAATGCCTACAGGAAGAAAGTGCAGGAACATGCAGCCAGGAAAGAGAAGAAAGGACGGCAGCAGCTTAGCCTAGGTAAGCTTTAACTGCCACAAAAGTTGTACTTTCAGAATAATTTAAGCCAATGCAAGTCAGATGCTGCAACCCTGCCCACAGCTTTGCATTGCTCTCATACTGCTGCCCCTAGTGTTCACACCGACATTCTGATGAGTCAGTTGGAAGCCTCACTTAGAGAAAATTAAATCAGAAAGAAAAATGTACAGTTCTCTGCCCCTTTCACTACTCAGACTAGCTCACAATGAGATAAGTGAAAATCCTGTGCCAAAGAAAAGAAAGGTAAGAGCGTGCAGCTGAGGGAAAGAAGGAAATGCCATGGGACTGTAACATCAAATGAGCCTGACTTCAGTCACTATAGAGTTGCTTACCCAAGCTGTTGCTAAATAAACACCTTAAGCCAGCAGAAACTGGCACAGAAAATAAGCAGCTCTGTCCACCACCCGGGCCCTGTCCTGGTGGTGGCACAGCCAGTTGCGCTGCCCTGCTGCAAGTCTTATCAGATAATTGATCCAGGTTAAAAAAGACATCTTTTCCAATGCAAGGTTTCAGTTGGATCTGTGCTCTGATCTGGTGTGCAAATTCTGAGAAAAATAATTTTGCACTCAATATTAAGAGCACTAATTATGAAGAGGATGTGCTGTGTTTTTCGTAATAAAGTGCAAATTCAGCACTGAGCTGTGGAATCTTTGGTACCTCTCTAATTTTGCACTAGCATCTCTGAAATGAGTACATTTAAATGGCCTCCACAGCAAGAACTCTGTGAATAGAGTTGATAACAAAACTACACACAGAAGTAGTACCTTACTGTCCTGTGCAAGGAATATCTTTTGAAGATTTTTTTTAACATCCATTTCCTAAAATTTAACAGCAACAAAAAATCCATTTGGGCTTCTACATTCGAATGCAGTATTAAAAGATATGACCACATGGCATTTATCAAATAATGCAACTATGTATTTGCTATAACCGTAAGAATACTTGGGGGATTTTATACTGATTACTTAATCCTGTACACTTAATTTCAGTGTGTTAATGGTCCAGTACAATTCTTATTACTTAGCTGTATTACTCTCAGTTTCATTCCTCAAGAATGTATTTGAATAACATTAACAGTCTATGTACCACATATTTGCTTTATGTTAGCTATACAACCCTCCTTAGGTAAAAAAGCAGGAGCGTTAGGCATTGAACTGTGAAATTAACTTGCACACATAGGTGACCTACATTTGCCAGAAAATTTTCGTTGCTCTTCTTTCCCTACAGACACTTTTAATGTGTTCTGCATTTCTACCTATGCAACTTCCATGAGCACAGTCCCAGCTAGCATCACAAGACATCATACTTTGTCTGAGATGTGAGAAAAGATGAGCATGATATCACTTAATAGAAAGTGCATAAATCAAAGGGTGCATGATTATATGTACTGACAACAGGATGTGCTTTTGTTGATATCTTCGTATGTAAATACACATCCTTCCATTTACTGATGCAAAGTATTTCCCAGCAGAACTTTTTTCCCCTGTTGCCAAAGGCAACTCCAAGGAGCTCTGTAAACTTCAAACTTTGACATGTGAACTCAGCACGGCTAGAGCTACCTGCTGCCCACGGGAACTGAAGTCACCTCAAGACAGCTGACACGTGAGCACAGGGCCTGGCATACCTGACCAGTCTGCCCAGCAGCAACCCCCAAGCAAGCCGCAAGCTGATGGTCAGGCAGCTGGGTGGTGAGATGGGAAGCACAGCACACTTGGTCTTCAGCCATGCCAGAGACCACTCTTTCTGCAGAATACAGAAGAACTTCACGTTGATACAGGTAGACATATAAATATGTAATTCCATAATTATGGAACTTCACCTTGAAGTTCTGTATCTCAGCTCCTCAGAGTTCCAATACGCTTTGTAAAAGTCACTAGGTATTTCCCAAAGTTCTCAGAAAAATCTTCTAAGCCTCCTAACTCCTGTGATTTATAGCTGTATGCTTGCCCTTTCTTTCTCTAAGCATCTGAACTCCAAATGCACAAACAACTAATATTTTTTTTAAACTGTGTGCTTTATTAGTTTGAGTAAACAGTGAAAACTGCATAAGTAATGTAATTTTTGAAGTCTCATAGTTATTACCAAATAGAAATGCATGTTTCCTTTAACACGAAAATACATTCACTGACCATTTCATGTCACATTTTACTTTGCAATTTGAGCATCTTAACTGCATCTATACAGTCTGACATGCTTTTTACCTTCTAGTTTTCAGAAGCTGTAGGTTAGTTACAGTCAAAATCGTTTTACCTATGATTGTATATCTATGTCCACTTGTTGGCATTTCAGCCATTCATAAACTCAGAAAGTTACTGACATGTTACTGAATAGTGCAGCTGAAGCTTTCCGTTTGTTTTTATTGTTCAGGCAAAATGTATACACACATTAACTTAAGCCATTGCCTCTTTTTTTCCAGTAGTATGTCAGAAATCAAGTTGAAGGCCTTTTGCATTATCAGCTTCTCTCTCTATACCAGATGTGCAATTATCAGAAGACACAAATTACGTGCATCCACGGGAAAGGACGTTATTTTCTATAAGAATAGCTGTAAGTGGGTGGATGGTTTTAGCCATGACTGAATAAACTAAAAACTAATTTGTAGTATGGTACAGCAATGAGCAATCAAAGAGCAAATTTGGGAAGCCTCCGACTGTTTGTGCTAAACCCGAGTGGGCTGCCTCAGACTTGGGAGAGAAACAGTCTCGAATTCATAAAAAATTTGTTTCTCTTCTTTTCTCCATTTGGCCACTACTTGCAGATTTCAGACGGACCTGGCGGTTACCAGGCCTGACATAAACCATTTTAGAAATAACACATGCGGGAAAGGCTTGGCGACTGTCACAGTGGGAAGAAGCCACAGCCAGAGAGGGACTTCGCTTCAGCCTTTCCAGCCGCCGCGTTCGAGCGGTGCTACCTGTACCCTGACAGGCATCAGCAGGACGCGCACACCTTGCTGCGGTGCTCAGGTAAAGCACCTGAACTTCTATGAAAAATCAGACAAAAATCCCCCTGAAAACCCGTTACTGGTGAGTGTGGGTGTATCAGAGTATTCCAAGAACCTCTGAGGCTCCTGGTCGGGGAGCAACCACAGCAGCAGTGGCAGGCGGGCGACTGTGACAATGGAGACCCCGGGATGCTGCAGCCCTGGGTCTCCTCCTGGCTTGTCCCGGCCAGCTGCAGCCCTGGGTAGGGCTGGCCCCGTGGCCGGGAAGGGGTGGCGGCGGTTGTGGCTTGCCGTTGTGCTGGGAGAGCACAGAGCCTGGCCCGCTCCCCTCGCGTGCCGTTGGAGCGCTTCCTTGGAGAGGGCTGTGTTAGAATAGGATGCAGAGGGAGCAAACAGCACCAAGACTAGAACGTTTACAAGGAAAGGCTTGCTTAACGTGGTGCCAGAGATGTGTTTCAGGTGATGAAACTGTTAGCTTGAGTGGGATCTTATGATCTATGCTCCCCCTGTGCAACCAAACCTCACACAGGTCAGTGCGGCATCTCCAGGGAGGCCCGTGGGAAGGCAAACTTTCATTTTACTGCAGGTGATGGGAAACGGCCTGTCCCTCCCACACGGGCTGGCAATGCTTGTTAGGAACGTAACTCCTGCGTGGAAGCTTTTCCATCACCCCGGCTCAGCCTGGAAGGAATACAGGCAGGAGAAAGCACTAAGGTTTTGACGTGGTGCTAGGAAATTGCTTTTAAAGTCTTTTTTTTAAGTCTGGCTGAGAACTTTCATGTTGACAAGCATCTTCTGAATATAAGCACCTTGAAAATAAGGACTGAATCCCTACTCTTTCCTTCAGAAAGGAAGCCAGCGTCAGGAATAGAGAAAGGTTACTTTTGCTCATAGTAGTCACTGCCATGGATCTGTGTTTCAGATCAGGCTGTTTCCTAAATTGCTGGCTTCAAGTACGATGCAACGCTGCAGGCCTGCGGGGACATAACAAAGTTGTTTCCTAAATGAAGTCAGTCCTGTAACCCCAGATGCCATCATTATTTCTACAGTGAATATAAAATGTTATTCATGGGTGTCATGTGCAAAGAGCTTATTCTGGGTAAAAACTTACTCCATTTGCTTCCTTTTGTCCTCTTGATGGCAGTCATATAGCTGTGTTGTTATGGTAGAGGAACCCAAGAGTTACCTCTATATCTGTCTACTTGTTCACATAAAAATGATGCAAAAGTAGACAATGAACAGAACTAGAACAAAGATTGATCTTTCTGGGACTCTCACAGGTAGTCTTTACTGTGAAATGCCAACTGTATTCCACTCCTGTCTCCAAAGTCTTAGAGGACTACATATTAATATCTAACCAGTCTAAAATGGGCATAAAATTTCCTAAAATCATCTCTTCTATTGTCAGTCAAGGAAAGAAATAATTCATTCACCATGGCCCAACAATGTTCACTGAGACAGAGCAAAGAGAGCCCCAGGTTACTGAAGTGACCTAGTTTCATCCTATATGTTCACCACAGAACAGCATTAAAAATTCTCTTGACAAGTCAAAGAAAGACTGAAATTTGAAAGTGGTAAATAGGAAGTTTTACAGCAGGAAGAGGCAGCCAAATAACGCGGTTACTTTTTTTAAAAATATTTTAATAATTACCTTGAAAAAAAGTGAGTAGGTTTTATCACTTCATGTGTTTGCAGTGGACAGTTCATTGGTAAACAACAGTTCCGTCACGTCCCTAAATGAATGAATTCTTGCTTGTATGGGAATCAGGAATGCGAGGCTGAAAGGGTGCCTCAGCCAACCTTATCAGAGTAATCCCAGCTACTTTGTGTCAATATTTGTCCTGTGAATTTCCTCTGCCAAAACTTTACAAAAAGAATGGAGAAAATTTATGACAAGCTGTAACCTTTTTTGTAGTGTATCAATACTGTATTTAATATGTTAGAAAAACACCATTTCTGATACCACTTGGGGCAACCTGAAAAATATTTTTTTCTCGTGATTCTGTTTGTAATGGTAACATTACCATCCTCCGAGCCTTGTGAGCAGCTGAGACATGTTCTTGGTATAACCCTGAGCGTAGCTGACATGCTTCATGGCTGTAGAATCATAGAATCATAGAAAGTTTTGGGTCGGAAGGGACCCCTAGAGGTCATCTAGTCCAACCCCCCCACAGCGAGCAGGGACACCGCTAACTAGATCAGGTTGCTCAGAGCCCCGTCCAACCTGGTCTTGAATGTTTCCAGGGATGGGGCCTATTGTTGAGTATCTCAGCTTTCTCCTCATCTGCTGTTACCAGTTTGCCAATCTCGCTCATGAGCGAGGGTATGCTTTCTTTGACCATCTTTTTCCGGCTGACATACCTGTAGAAGCCCTTCTTGTTATTTTTCGCATCCCTTGCCAAGTTCAGCTCCAGGTGTGCCTCGGCCTTCCTGACCCCACCCCTACACAACCGGACAGCTTCCCTATACTCTTCCCAGGAAGCCAGTCCCTCCTTCCACTGCCTGTGCAGTTCCCTCTTCTTCCTTAGTTTCACAGAATCACAGAATCACAGAATGGTAGAGGTTGGAAGGGACCTCTGTGGGTCATCTAGTCCAGCCCTCCAGCATCTCTTGTCTCAGCCATGCCGGTCTCTTCCCTTCTCTGCCCGACTTCTTACATTTGGGGATCGAGAGCTCTTGTGCTCTGTGGAATACATCCTTAAAGAGCTGCCAGCTCTGTTCTGTTCCCCTGTTCCTGAGGACCGTTTCCCAGGGAGTCCTTCTGACTATCTCATTGAAGAGCTGGAAATCTGCTTTCCTAAAATTTAGGGTCCTGGCTATGCTCTTCGTTATTCCCATTTCCCTCAGTAGCATTAGTTCCACCAGCGCGTGGTCACTGCAGCCCAGGCTGCCTCCGATCTTGACATCCCCAACAAGCTCACTCGCACTGGTGACCACCAGGTCTAGTATCGCATCCCCTCAGGTAGGGGTGCTTATTACCTGGCTTGAACCTCTCTTGTTTCAGTTTAGGCCACTGTCATAAAAGCTTCTGCCATGCATCACTATGAGGCTCCATCTTCTTCATAGCCCCCTTGTAGGTATTAGCACATTGCTGTTAGGTCCCCCCTAAGCCTGCTCTTCTCCAGGCTGAACACACTCCAGCAATACATTTGCAAATCCATTCTGCCTAGCTTCAAAAAAAAGCATTAGCAACAGGTGCTAGCTTGCATTTATGGGGTTTGTATTGGTTTGATTAGAGGGTTATCTGATGTGTCCTTCCCTCTGGTGCCTTCCTTTTGATAGAACCCCACTTTTGGCAAGTAGCTATTAGGTGAACCAGCAGTATAGATGATATCTATCCTGCAGCCTTTAGCACATCTCGTACTACCTGACTCATCCTCCTTAGTGATAAACATGCCCTTTTCCTAGCAAACGACAATATCCGAAACAACAAATAATATTCTTAGTAATTTAACAAAACACAGCTATTTAAGGATATTGATACTTTTCCATACATTTGCTTCTCTTAATTTAAGAACTAAGGTAATACTAATGTAATTCTACTGCCAGTGTTTGAGGAACAAGAGAAGGAGGAGAGCAAAGAGGAAAAGATGGATTGCTCTCAATTAAATCAAGTTTTACAGAAAGTTTTTTTCCTTTAAGTCCATCTGTGTGGGAGGTGGAAAGATGATGGGAAGAGTTCTTGCTGAGACGCATTTCTTTCTGTATGTATAACAGAAAAGAATTTTGTATAACAAAAAGAAGTGCTTCCCTTCCAGACCTGCAGGATGATACCAAAGTGAAGCTGACCAGGTCAGAAGAAATGCTTTTGTGTACACACATCATATAAGATGAAAGATACCACTTTCTGTAGAGATCTTGCTTCATAGCTCTCTATGATGCTTGCCAGACAGCCCAGAATCTACAAGATTAAACCAGGCCTTTAAATTAATGTTTCCAACATACAACCTTTCTCATCATGAAAATACAGTCTTAAACAATCCTTCACAACAGAGGTACCGGGAAAGTCACCTGCTCTGCTCTCTCTTGGTGACAGATAAGTGCAGGACAGAACTAAAAGAGGGCTCCTCGCTACAACCTCACCTGTGTACAGGTCAAAGAAAGCGTAAAAACTGGTAACAGCAGATGAGGAGAAAGCTGAGGTACTCAACAACTTTTTTGCCTCAGTCTTCACTGGCAACCTCTCTCCTCACCCCTCCCGACTCGATGGATGGCATGAAGGAGACCAGGAGGGTAAAATCCCTCCAGCTGTAAGTGAAGACCAGGTTCGGGACCTCCTGAGGAACCTAAACATACAGAAGTCCATGGGACCTGATGAGATGCATCCCAGAGTCCTGAGGGAACTGGCTGATGTAGTTGCCAAGCCACTCTTCATGATATTTGAAAAGTCATGGCAGTCAGGGGAAGTCCTCAGTGACTGGAAAAAGGGAAACATTGTGCCCCTTTTCAAAAAGGGTAGAAAGGAAGACCCTGGGAACTACCGACCTGTCAGCCTCACCTCTGTGCCTGGGAAGATCATGGAACAGATCCTCCTAGAAGCTATGCTAAGGCACATGGAGGACAGGGAGGTGATTCGAGACAGCCAGCATGGCTTCACCAAGGGCAAGTCCTGCCTGACCAACCTAGTGGTTTTCTATGATGGTGTAACAACAAGGGTGGACAAGGGAAAACCAATGGATGTCATCTATCTGGATTTTTGTAAAGCCTTTGACACGGTCCCCCACAACATCCTTCTCTCTAAATTGGAGAGCCATGGATTTGATGGGTGGACCGTTCAGTGGATAAGGAATTGGTTGGATGGTCACAGCCAAAGAGTAGAGGTCAACAGCTCAGTGTCCAGATGGAGACCAGTGATGAGTGGAGTCCCTCAGGGGACTGGGACCGGTGCTGTTCAATATATTTATCAATGACATGGACAGCGACATCGAGTGTACCCTCAGCAAGTTTGCAGATGACACCAAGCTGAGTGGTACAGTTGATACACCAGAAGGACGGGATGCCATCCAGAGAGACCTGGACAAGCTGGAGAGGTGGACCTGTGTGAACCTCATGAGGTTCAACAAGGCCAAGTGCAAGGTCCTACACCTGGGTCGGGGTAATCCCCGCTATCAATACAGGCTGGGGGATGAAAGGATCGAGAGCAGCTCTGCTGAGAGGGACTTGGGGGTACTGATAGACGAAAGGCTGGACATGAGCCAGCAATGTGCGCTGGCAGCCCAGAGGGCCAACCGTGTCCTGGGCTGCATCAAGAGAAGCGTGGCCAGCAGGTCGAGAGAGGTGATTCAGCCCCTCTACTCTGCTCTGGTGAGACCTCACCTGGAGTACTGTGTTCAGCTCTGGAGCCCTCAGCACAAGAAGGACATGGAACTGTTGGAGCGGGTCCAAAGGAGGGCTACAAAAATGATCCGAGGGCTGGAGCACCTCTCCCATGAGGACAGGCTGAGAGAGTTGGGCTTGTTCAGCCTGGAGAAGAGAAGGCTGCGGGGAGACCTGATTGCAGCCTTTCATTACTTAAAGGGAGCCTATAGGAAAGATGGGGACAATCTTTTTAGTAGAGACAACAGTGACAGGACGACGGGTAATGGTTTTAAACTAAAACAGGGTAGGTTTAGGCTAGATATAAGAAAGAAATTCTTTACAATGAGGGTGGTGAAACACTGGAACGGGTTGCCCAGAGAGGTAGTGGAGGCCCCATCCCTGGAAACATTCAAGACCAGGTTGGACAGGGCTCTGAGCAACCTGATCTAGTTAGTGGTGTCCCTGCTCGCTGCAGGGGGGTTGGACTAGATGACCTCTAGGGGTCCCTTCCGACCCAAAACTTTCTATGATTCTATGATTAAACCGGATAGAAGGAAAAACAGGCTGCCTGAAGTTGTGCTGCCTCCATCATTGCAGGTTTTCCAGCTCTGACCAGGCAAAGCCTGGCCACACAGCTGAGCCTGTTTGGGGCAGGAGGTTGGACTAGAGACCTCCCGAGGTCCCTCCTAACCTGAATTATTCTAGGAATGCTTAGAATTACAAACCTGTCTGGATATGATTATTTTGTGCCGTATCTACTTAGCAGAAACATACTTCAAGTAAATTGTCTTTTGGTTTAATAAAGGGATTTTTAGTGGACGTGGTCTATTGACTACATGTCTAATGTTAAGATTCCACAAGAGCTGTTCCACATTGTAAGAGCTATTAGGCAGTGGAACTGTCATCAGCCAAAAAGGGCCTTGCTCTGATGCCTGGCCTTCCATGTGAAACCCTGGCTTTTCCTTGCAAGTGGCATCGGGAAATACAATCCATGAAATGAGTTTTGCACGTAATAATGCATGAAATTGCTTTCATTCTTAGACACGTTTATTGCCTTGAAAAAGAACTATTGAAAGGTAAGTTATGCTAAAATGGATTAACACATATATCAATTATTTCTGTGAGTTATATGTATTCCTGCTTTTTACCAGTCATTTTACCAGAAAACATTAGAAGTATAATTTCTCAAGTGATTTGGAGTATAACTTTGGATACATTTCTTTAAAGCTGGTCCATGAATTTTAAGTTTAAATTTTTAGTATTTGTGTGAAGTACATTAGTTCTTAAGTGGACATAGTGGCACTAAAGCAGAAGTGTTGCAGAGGAGAAAAACAGCTTACGAAGAAAACAATAATGAAAGAAATATTTCAGAAGAAAATTATGTAAGATTTGTTCTTTACCACTGAGATTTTTTTTAAATATATGTGTGCAAGACTGAAAAGGGATGAGTGACATTCTGCAGTACAGAGGCGCTGCTGTACAGAGGCACTGTTCATACTCAAAGTATATGGGAAGTACAGAAAATATCTCAGAGAATGAAAGGATCCAAGAAAAGAGAGAAACCTTTGCTTCATTATATAATACTGATGTAATAATACTTGGTGAACAAGTAATGTAAAATTATTACAGAGATTTCTCACTTGTTAAGAAGTCAAGAAGTCAAATCTTGATTAAATTAATATTATGTAATTAGACTCCTAGATCCGTTCTTCCTCTATACAATTGTCTTGGGACCATAACATGAACTTCTAACGGCCAGCACTGTAAAAATAGTTTTCTCTAGGTGATACAGATTGAACAGAAGACCTGAAACCGCCTTTGAAAGAGAAGTATGTTAAATCCCACTAGCTACCCTGGTATTCTGCCAGATAAAAAATAACTGTTTCACCCATACTCTAAATTAGCTCTACACTATTACAACTAGTGGTTCTTTGAAGTGCTAGGTGTCAGCTGAAGGGAGTTGTCTGTGGTATTCTGTATCAGCACTGTATCGAAAACAATGCTGATAGTTTATTTGTTCCTCCTCTAGGAAGAAATGACGTTTGGCTAAGTTTGGATCCTCTAGCCCAGGACCAGTATCTGGTGAAGCCGGCTTCACCACTGTACTCACTGCAGAGGAATAAAATGCAGAAGCGGCAGGAATTCAAGCAGAGGTTAATGTTCTTCTTTTCAGCCATGTCAAACCCATTCCATTTTTCATACTTAGTTTCTCAAATATGGAAATAATTGCAGCTGCAGAAATAATCATCTCTCCTGAGTAAACATGCATCTTTTTTGCATATGGCTTTCTACTCTCTATTTTTATAAAAATGGCATGACAGAAGAACATGTTTTCAAAAGCACACTACATAAAATATTTAAAGTAATTTTTTATAAATGGATTTTTAAATTATTTGATGTTTGGCATAATGTTCGTTTCTTTAGCATGGATCTCCTACCTGATACTGAGAAAGACAGAAGCGTGCTACGTAGCACACTGTAGAAATTCTAAGATATATGCATAGAAATGAATTTGTATTTATACACAGGTACAAATGTATAATCAGCTGTAAATCTTATTATTAAGAAAGAAATAAATCTAATTCAGCTCATAATTGAAGGTATTGGTAGCCTATCAATGGCATAATATTTTTTTTAAGAACTCTTTTCCAGCCGTCACACTTGCATA
The DNA here is from genome assembly GCF_030867145.1 of Opisthocomus hoazin. Taxonomy (NCBI): domain Eukaryota; kingdom Metazoa; phylum Chordata; class Aves; order Opisthocomiformes; family Opisthocomidae; genus Opisthocomus; species Opisthocomus hoazin. The sequence goes on from NC_134415.1 coordinate 74,435,010, forward strand.
AGAGAAACAGTCGACAAAAAGCATCTTTATATTCTTTTTAGTGTAAGTTCATTGATTTTTTTTTCCTAAATATTTTACCTGACAAGGCTAAGCAAGTTCTCTCAGCTGCAATTTGGAATTAGATTTTTCTTTTTCCAAGGGGAAGTTTGGCATGGAAATAAATACCATCGTGTTTTCCCATTGAAATGGATTTTTCTTTTTCCACCACTGAAGGGATGCAACTGTACACTAATTTGGACTCTCTTAGCTATTGTGTAGCTCTTTGAATGACACCAAAATATTTACAGCCAACCAACAAGAAATATCCAATTTAAGTAAATATTTATGGACTAGCCGAAGTAATTGAGGGCTAGAATCAAAAATAGGCAGTATAGTTTGCTTCATTCTTCATCATTGGAAAGGAAAAAAAATGGAAGGTAATTTACAAAGCAAACACAATGAGAAGGGCATGATAATCCTGTAAGGCTGACTGATAATTCTGAAAAAGCTGTTTTGTGATGAAAATTGAGTTTGAGTGGTGGGCACTATTTCGGAATCAGACACCATTATCCCTGAGTGATGTTAGATGAGAGTTAAGCAGCTGAATAATGTATTATTATCAAATAAATATTAATTTCCTGCATGAAGAATTAAAATATGCCTTTAATTAAAAAACAGCTATGTGTAGCTCTTCCAGTAGTTTTCATACTTTGCATATCTACCAGACGACATCAAACTTTCTATATTCTTTCCCTAAATATAAACTACATCTTTTACTAGACTTATATGTTCCAGATATCTCAAAAACAGAATAAGGATTGTGACACAGCCTTTTTACTACAATAATTTTATTTTAATGTGTGAGTATCATATTCCTGTGCATGTCAAGTAGGTTGTAATGTAAACTGGAAATCTGCATTTACTTACTGTACTTACGAGCAATAATATAAATTAATGTTTTATTAAAGTGACCTTCCATCTAGGCAAGCACAAGTTAGTATTCTTCCCCCATATATATGGGTCACATGTGGCCCTGAAGGTCTTCTGTAACATGAGGATATTATAGAGATTTATCTTTTAGAATCAAGGCTTTTTCCTCTGTTTCTGCAGGAGATGATCTGAGCCTATTTTTATTACAATTCCTGCTCTGGCAAATCTGACATCTCTCCAGAGTACACACTGTATGACAGCTACACGGAGTAGAATCAGTCCCTTACTTCTCAATAGCTGCTTGGCCTTGCTCTCTGTTTTGGGTGGATGCCAAACTGAGAGCTACTTGCTTCTACGATGGACCCATTTGTGCTGCACCAGAAGCTCTGGCTCATAAAAAAGTTTCTGAAAGGCAAATGATTTTGGCCTGAATTAAAACCAAGTGTTAGAGATTTAAGATGTCTTTATGAATGTTGATTTATGATATAAATATAGGAAGCCACCATACAACCTTTTTCCCCAGGTAATTTCCCAAGATCCTCTCTACGTAGTCATTAAGTAAGGAAGTATAGTTGGCATCAAAAACGTTTTGTGGCAAATAGTGCAGAAGCCGGCTGCACAGCGTATGGGAAGATAAAGCTTTCCATAGACGTGGAGTTTACTCATTATAGCGCCCGTGCAAACCTAATGAAGTTCAACGAGACCAAGTGCAAGGTCCTGCACATGGGTCGGGGCAATCCCAAGCACAAATACAGGCTGGGGGATGAAGGGACTGAGAGCAGCCCTGCTGAGAAGGACTTGGGGGTACTGGTGGATGAAAAGCTGGACGTGAGCCAACAATGTGCACTCGCAGCCCAGAATCATAGAGTCATAGGATCATAGAATGGTAAGGGTTGAAAGGGACCTTAAAGATCATCTGGTTCCAATCCCCCTGCCATGAGCAGGGACATCTTCCAATAGACCAGGTTGCTCAGAGCTCCATCCAACCTGGCCTTGAACACTGCCAGGCAGGGGGCAGCCACAGCTTCTCTGGGCAACCTGTGCCAGTGCCTCACCACCCTCGCGGTGAAGAACTTCTTCCTAATATCTAATCTAAATCTGCCCTCTTTTAGTTTACAGACAGAAGGCCAACCGTATCCTGGGCCGCATCAAGAGAAGCGTGGCCAGCAGGTCGAGGGAGGGGATTCTGCCCCTCTACTCTGCTCTGGTGAGAACCCACCTGGAGTCCTGCGTTCAGCTCTGACACCCTCAGCACATAAAGGGCATGGAGCTGTTGCAGTGGGTCCAGAGGAGGCCACAAAAATGATCAGAGGGCTGGAGCACCTCTTCTATGAGGAAAGGCTGAGAGAGTTGGGGCTGTTCAGCCTGGAGAAGAGAAGCCTGCAGGAATATCTTACAGTAGCCTTCCAGTACCTGAAGGAGGCTTACATGAAAGCTGGAGAGTGACTTTTTACAAGGGTATGTAGGGACAGGACAAGGGGTAATGGCTTTAAACTGAAAGAGAGTAGATTTAGATTAGATACAAGGAAGAAATCCTTTACTCTGAGGGTGGTGAGGCCCTGGAACAGGTTGCCCAGAGAAGCTGTGGCTGCCCCCTCCCTGGCAGTGTTCAAGACCAGGCTGGATGGAGCTTTGAGCAACCTGGTCTAGTGGAAGGTGTGCCCGTGGCAGGGAGGTTGGAACTAGGTGATCTATAAGGTCCTTTCAACCCAAACCATTCTACGATTCCGTGATCTTTAAAACAGCGATCTGGTTTTAGTGACTGAAAGGTTATCCACAGTTACTACTGCATATGCACTACACTTAGTTTTAAAATCTCATAAGCAGAAACCCGGCACTTGAAATTACGCAGATATACTTCCTAAAGTACTTTAAAAGAAGTGAGGGAGTTTTAAAGATAAACTGGACTGTCAAAAACATTACTGGATTTTCTTCAAAGTTGGGTTTGAATATTAAGTTTCAAAAGCCCACAGATTTTAGATTCCAAAAGATTAAGGTGTAATTATTCCTAGTAGCTTTATTGTGCTTTTTGGATTTTCAGTCTCAAATAATTTGACTGGTTCTGATAAGCTTGACAAGGAAAAAAAACACCAAATACCTTTAAACTAAGATTAAGCCCTATAAATGTCATACCTGAATGATGTTAGAGAAAGCCACAGATAACTTAACTGTAGCGAAATAACACCTCTAATTAAAAGAAAATAAAAAAAGTTTTACCGTTCTGTAAAAGGTTGATAAATGGGATCTCTTCTGCTTAACTAGATCAGCTGGGAAGAGGGCTCCTTGTTACTAAAAAAATGAATTATTTTTTTATCTCTCTGACTGAATTCCATTCTAAAATTCTGTGAAAGTTATAGGAGGCTTAAAACTAGAGTGCAAAAATACCTAGTAGAAAGTACATTTCTGTATTTGGCTGGTAGAGTGTGTGGGAAGACTTTTCATCAAGTGAAAGCTGATCTCAAAGAGATTACTTGAATACTCAAAGCTAAGTATGCACCGGCTGGACTGAGGCTCTAATCACCAAGCTTACTCTAACTGGATGAAGACTTGGAGTGAATTTCCTACTTCAGAGACACCACATCACTTCATCACAATCTTTGACTTTAAGAAATTCTTTGTGGAGTAACTCTTGATATTCAAATACTGGGTTTTATTACTTTCCTTGCTAAATGTTGTAAATATTATGTTTAGTTTAATTTAGTTTTATCTAGTTCTAAAAGTTTCCTGATCTGTAAGATTAATGTTCAAAACATTGATTTATGTGAAAGCTGATAAACTCTGTTGTGAGTAACTAGCTCAGCATACAAAGAGTGGTAATAATGATTTAAAAATTATTCTCTTAATATCTAACAGGATATACTTACCAGCAAATAAACTAGATTTTATTACAGTAATTAGGGGCAATAAGAAATAAAGTAAAAATGAACAATGATGTAAAAAATTACTATCAGTGATATGTAATCTTTACAATTTTGCCCCAGTGTTCACAAATTTCAAAAGATGCTCAAGAGCATTTTATGTGCTCAGTGTGGAAAAACACAGCTCTTACTCCCTTAGTCTGAAATGACTGTTCTTAAACTTCATAAGAAATAATTTGTAAATTTAAGGACAATCTGGTCATAGAAATCATCTCTATCTTTTCTCTCACTCTCAAGAACATTTTTCAATAAATTATTTATGACCTTTTTCCATAATCATTAAAAATACTCACATTTCTGTGCTCATAAACTAGCTTGATTATGCACCAAACAGGATATTATGCCCTTTATGACATCTATATGCATGATATACTGAAACACAAGTTTATGCTGATGTGGGGAAAAATGTATTTTAGCTTTCAAAGTTAGCCTGTTCTCAAAGCAAATCTCTTACCTTGGTCCAGAACCAGGCCTGTGCAACACTAATCCTAATCCCTTTGAAAATTTTAAATATTGTTGAGGGAGCTGGGTTCCTGTCAAGAACTGGGAACCCAGCATTCTGCTGAATGCAAGCCGTGTGGTGTTGATCTGAGTGTTGTGGGACATTTTCAGGCCCAATGCACTTTAATCCAGCTAGCTGATGATCCTGTAGCCTTTGTTATTCAAGTCGAAGCTGGATGTTGAGCAAGCACGTCTCAAAACATCACCTTTGTGAATAATAACAGTACAGTCACCAGATAATAAGCAGCCTCACCAGAACTTACAGTTATAGCAGGTTATCTTATTCAGGGCAGATAAACTTTGCTCTTTTCCCCCTGCCCCTGATGGTTCTAGTTACTGTATCAGTTTCAATAGACTACGCCACAGTCAAGAGGTATACCTCTTGATTTTGACAGGTTAATTGAAGATCAGTAATAAACTCAAAGTGCTCTCTTTAACCCCCCCTTAACCACAGTTTTTATGGAACAATTCTATAAATTGGAACTTTCAGTCAGCAACCCGCATATGCAAATTCAATTTAAAATATTGCAGTTTTCAATACATTTAATGTCAAAAGAAGCCTTCAACTATTTGAAGGTAATAAAAACTTTACAAAAAACACTTTTATTTTAATATTGACACTCGTGCAAAGCTTTTGGGGCTTTGACATAATTTTAACAAAACCATGAATACACCACTCTTAATTTTCTGGACAGATGCCAGCCTATCTTTCTTCCTTCTTGAAGCATAACCAAAATCCCCTCTAGTCTCCAAAACTGTATGCTAAAATCCCCTAAAATATGGCAACAAGATGCAGCAATTTGAATTCATATGTGTCAGGAAATAGACTGGTGATAACTATGTGGACCGGATCAGAAAATCCGGAACCAATGTTGGAGATTAATTAGCCACATTCAAAGTAAAACCCTTCAAGCAAGCAATCTCTCCATTTCCAATACCGTCACAGTGAGAAATACAGATGACAAATGTTTTCTGTGTTGCTCTGCAGAATGGCCCTGAGGGCAGGATCAGAGCTATGGCAGCCATCTGTTTGAACTTTCCTACTGGAGCATTTCTATGGCTGCTTCCAAGTGATCCTGTTGGTACTGAGGGAGAAGGAAAACCTGAGCAGTCCTGGTGCTTTTGGTGCCCTTACCTGCACTGTAGATAAGACATGCCACTCAGTGCAGCTTTCAGCTGTCCCATCCAACCTTCCACTGATGACCTCGAGAAGAAAAAAAATCTACATTTCATCCATTGTGCCTATTGCAAGATAGCATAATCGATGGCAAGATCGAATTCACAGAAAAGGGTTCCTGCCCTCCAGCCAACCCCGATTTATAGACTGAGTATGATGTCCATGGTATGGAATATTTCCATTGCCCATCTTGGCTATCTCACTGGCTGTGCTCCCTCCCAGCTCCTGCACACCTGCTCATCAGTCGAACTTGGGAAACTGTAAAAAGTCCTTAATTTCTCAGCAACAACTAAAACCATCACTGTACTATCAACATTCTTCTCATAGTAAATCCAAAACACAGCAGCTACTGGGAGGAAAATTAACTCTATCACAGTCAAAACCAGGACACTACTGATGATTTTTTCCCCAAAGATGCATAACAGATGTGATAAATACCAGCTGGCAATAACTGTGCCAAAACCAAACAAACCTCATCAACCAGCCAGATTTTCCCAGGAAGGTCAGTGTTGTAAGTTTTCTCAATCACAGTTGTACAGTGTTGTTTACCATATATTAATAATCTGAATAATATTTTTATCAGTCAGAATTATTTTTATATTTGAGCCTATAAAGCTTCTTTTGCTCCGTAAAGAAAACAAGTGCATTACATTTCTGTACAAGTCCAGCGTATGTTAATAATATCAGGACCGAGCTAAGCAATTCATACTAATATACCAAAACAATCTTTATCGATTACTACCAAAAGGCCCTGGCAGATGTCCTTGTATTTGTCTCCTTTTTGAGTACATTGTAACACCTTCATTAGAAACAACACAGCCCAACTCACAGCACTCCCTTCCATTTAATTCTGTCCTTAAAGGAACATTGCAGAAGTTAGCAAGGTTACTCAATGCATATCTGGAAGAAGCTCCAATAACATACCAAAGGTCACTGATTCTTTCAATAGGAATGGTTTCATCCCAATGAAGATAAATATGAATGTATTAATTGAATTAACTGAAACGTATTCAATTTTTACTCTGAACAGTCTCCTTAATGAGTTATTGTCAGAGGAGCATAAGAATGTTAAAGATCAAGTCTATGATAAAGACCTTCAAACTCAACTGTTTGCTACTGAATACATCAATTTTTATCCTATCTGCCATTTTGTCCATGAGCAAAACCAAAAACACTTTATAACGTCCTTGGATAGAAGTGTCCTAGGCAGCTGATTAAATTTATATTCCAGTGTAGAATGCAAGACTGGATCCCTTCTCTGCAGTAGATAAGTCAGCATAAGAATTGTGCTAAATTTAGCATATATTGATAAAATTGTGTTTCATGTTCAGAAATGTGCCTACAACTTGAGTTTGAACAGAGAAATTAAATTAAGCTCTCTTTGCATCTCTAAATTTACGTGTCGCATAAATCTGAAAAGACTGATTTGAAACATTAAGATTGGGATTTGGCCTGCCATATTCCAGGGAGTGGAAAACAAGTTTGATTTACAGAGGCAGTGCAGGAAGCGATGGCAGTTCTTTTAATGTCTGCCACATTCCTCTTGAGGGTCCTGCTTAGCGGACCTGGTTTGAAAAGCAAGGTCCTCAGCCTCCTGCTCCTCATCATAAAGGCCAGCCCTGCCCCAGAGGGCCCAAGCTTACACGAGACCTCCCTGTTCCCTTCCTCCTGTCCATTCACCATTCCTTTCAAGTATTCGCTCCCAGCTGAGGTGCCAGCTTCCCTGATTTTTTCCACCTGAAGAAACATGCATAATTTCAAAAAGGAGAACAACATAAAATGAGAAAACTTGTTAAGAAGAAGCTTGAAACAGTAGCTAGTATGTTAAATCTTTGTCGGTGACGTGAAAGACTATAAGGACTACTATATCCTCTTCAAGGACTTTACTGGCAACTTAGAGCAAATGCATACCATTGATAAAAACAAAAAAAAAAAACCCTTGAGAAAAGGCAAAATGAAATATTAATTAACATAAGAAGGCTTACTTCAGAAAATATATTTTGTCAGCCAAAACGCTGGCTCTAAGCTGGAAATGAAGTGACTAAGTACTAAAAGTCTGTGTCTGAGAGGTTCCATAGGGTTACATGCTACATCTTGATGCAGATGGTTGGCACAAAACATTCTATAAGGTTACTGTTAACACTTACATGAATTTTCAGCTTGAGTTCTGGCTTTATAATGACCAGCTGTCTTATTAATTTTCTGTCCTGTGGCGAGCACTGATAGGTTTAGTTCTCTGTTTTGACAGGAAGAGCACACGTGTTGCTTTTTATGTGTCTGGGTACTTTCTTGATGTTGGTAAATGCCTTCCTGTCCTGGTAAATTAGCAAGGAACTAGACAGAAATAGCACTTTACAAAGAAAAAGTTATGAGAATTAATAGAAACACTAAGATTCATCCCTAACTGAGGATTCATCCAGTTTTCTCCATCTGTGCAGCTAAATACAAGAGAAATGTATTAGATAATATTTTCTAAAACAAGAGAAAAATATTTTACACTAGGTAGACTCTTAAAGCGTCTTTTACCCAGATATATCTCAGCAGCTTCCAGAAAAGCAGTGAGCAATATGACCGACACTTAACTTTGTGTGCCTCTCATCTCTACAGGACAATCATATAAGCAGTGGGATGTTCCCACTTCTCCTGCTGCATTTTTTTCTTTGTAAAACAGATCTGTGTTTTCTCTGCAATTTGTTTCTTTTCTTTAAAATGTAACTTCTCTGCTGCAAAAAAGGTGGATCAAGCTTAAAAAACGATGTTAAAATAAATCATAAGACAACAGAAGTATTAAAAGAGAGCGCTATATCAGAAGAAAGTACCTTACACTTTTCGTATTGGTCTTCTTACACTGGACTTTTCCATCTTTAACTACTCTTTTGTGCTTGAAATTTAAATAATATAAAAATCTTTACTGAATGAAAACAATTGATGTAAGAGAGTGGGCTATTGTTAATTTTTCTAATAAAAAGCCACATGTCCCCAACTGCGTGTTTCCACAGAAGGATAAAAATGTCATGCAAGAGAATATACAAGTGGGTTTAAAGAAAGATAGAATTATCTGGAGATAATTGCTTATAGATATTTTTCTGTGTGCCAGTGCACATCTCTACAGAATCTGGAAAATTAATTTCCAAAGAATCAGCAGAGAACCCATCTGTTCAAATATGCTTTTTCACAAGATGCAGGCAAAACACCCTCTTCTCCATCATACCTTTACAGTAGTTCCAGTCTGGACACACACATGAGGTGGCAGCATTTCTTTTAGGTATTGGTGACCTAAATTATTTTCCACATGCTAACAGTTTCCTAGATGGGCAACTACACATAATAAAGGACGCAACAGCTTCATCTCTGTCACATGCGTGTTCACCATTCTCTGCTTACTTATTTGAACTACTCAGCTTATGCCAGGTTTTACATATACATTAGTTGAAGACTTGCAGGGGTTGAGTCTTTCCAGCTTTGAAGGCGAAGGCAGCATACAGCTGTAAAATTATAAAACCCAAAAGATACAAGGACCAAAGATCTACCAGGCAGAATCCTAAACCTGTATTTGCCACTCTGTACCACTGACTCATTATTGACTGAAAGCTTACTTGGATACCTAGAGGCAAGAGGGTAATTGATTGCATTACTCAGATGAATATCCTGAAATGTTGACGCGATTGTGCACCTTACATAAATCACAGTCTTGCCAACCCACAAATTAAAAGGTCATGAGATTATTTTGAAGTTATCAGGCCATTTACTTTTTATTCTTGTTTGGTTCTTCACCTCCCCCCTGCACATCCTTCATGTTTATATATGCAACCAAAGCAAGGCAATTTTGGCTTTTTTTTTTTTTTGTCCTTTATAGATCTGAAAATATGCCCCTCTATATCATTATCTACAGCTGACAGAAGAAGCCTTTGCTATGTGTACAGTTTCAGAACAAAATTGTTTTGTATGACTTCTTACACAGAAGTCTCAGCAACATAGATTTACCTCAGCCTTAGCAATGAGGTCTTTAACTTAAAGTAGGACACCATGGGCTTATTCAGTTATTATATTCCATCAGGTTTGTTTGGACCAGAAAATTAAAGCAGGAATAACAGATATGTTTAAGCTGTATTGTTATTTTGAGTATTTTATAATATTCTCTTAAATGGTGCATCATTACTTTATGAAAATAATTAAACCTGTGTATAAACTTAAGGTGTGTATATAATAAATGGTTAGTTTAGCATACTGGTAGAAATAAATAGACTTTTTCTTAAGAGTCTCCATATCTTAAGTATTTAGTTACTAAATACTTGCATAATTCAACCATTTAATGAAAATGAGAATTGTGACATAAGTACCTTTGATGGTACACATTCGCAAAAAAATTGAAAACTCACTGTTCAGAGTTGTAGCTGCAAGCTTACAAATTAAACAGCAGAAACCTGCAAATACCAGTAGGTCAAACTTCTTGCTAACTGTCCTTTCAGTAAAGCTGCTGACTTTTTGACATCTTCAGAGTTGTCAAAAGGCATTATCACAAAGCTAGCTTAGCCCTTGTAACACTTTCTGTCTATAAAGAATCAGAGAGGGAGGTTGTGCCTACGGCTTGAAAATAAGGCATACAGTGATTGCACATGTTTATCTGAGTCAAAGCTGTGACAAGATAAATAAAGGGATTTTTGTACACATGGAAATCTGCAATCCATAATATTCCCAGCAGAGTGAATGTAAATTGAATTCTTTCCTGGTTTTGCAAGCCTCAGTAATGCTATTTCATAACACACATGTACCAGAACACATCAAATATGCAGATAAATAGATAGGCAGTAGAACACAAGAAAGCACAGGTAGATCTCCACATAGGAAGCTTTGTTGACTTTACACCAGAAAAAGCAAAATTATAAAGTCATTGTATGTCTTGCACATATGCTGCTATATATGCATAGCAGATACATAAAAATGCAATCTTAAAGCATATATTCACTACCAGTATTTTCAAATCTATAAAAAAATCTTCCCTGTACATATACCAAGGGCACTCCTACACAGTGCCTCTACTCACATGGAGACACTGGATAGATGCAAATTGCGTGCCGCTTACGTAAGCCCATGGTAACAGAGACACCAAAGGTTTCGCTGTGCAGTTTTCACACCAATGATACACATCAAGAGCCTTGCTTCATCCCACTGCTTTTTGCACCCTTCAGCAAACCCTGAGAACTTTGCTTCTGGATGGCCTCAGCCCAAGCCCTGGGAAACCTTTGGACCTACAGATCTTACTACGCTGATGGGACATGAAATCCCACCAAGGTAAAAAAGCACTAAGGTCCTGACTGTTCTGCTGCACAAAGACTCTTTTCAGCAGTAACATTAAAGAAAACAGGCTTTATGCTATACATGCAGACCCGAACAGAAAAGAGGTTCTTAGCAGTCATCATCTGAGCTCTAAAGGCACAAAATGTGTAAAGAGAAGCTTGAAAGCAATTTGTATATGAAAACTACCACTGAAAGACACATGAAATAAAGAATATTTAATCAGTTTTTTGATTTAAAAGCACCTAGACAAACTTAATATTAAGCAACTCAATACAAAAAGGAGACAAAAACTCAACATCTTTGACTGTTCTGTCCTAGCAGACATAAGTCACTCCAATATGATCCAAAATAAGGATTTGCGGCTGATATGAACCACATCAAATGTGTACAATTCTCAGAAGAAACTAAAAAATAAAACAGTGTGGCTTTTTTTCTCGGAAGAAATTTTGATAAATACAAACCATTCTAACTTATCTGAAAGAAAAATCTATCCAAAATATTTTAAATTTGTAGATTCAAATTAAAATGGTGCCACATTCTGTAACTTTTGATATTTCTACAAGCAATAATGCATTAGGCAGCCATACCTTAATACCAGAGACATTATCAGGTACACTAAGGAAAGTGCCCTTTTGCACGAGAATTAAGAAGCTTGCTTAAGGTCACACAATCAGCCAGACACATCCATTAACTGTAACCAAGTCTTCACAATCAGTCTACTGCTTCAATTAGTAGTTTGACCTTCCTAGACAAGAAAAATTACAATCTCCTCTGCCACTGAATTATTCTTTTCATCTGGTAAAACAGAATTAACAGCATGTGTGCTATTCGTGGATGTCATCTATGGACACAGATTTGATACAGATGCTCCTAATATTCTTTCTTCCCCTTGTATTTCATCTGTATGAATCACTGCCTGGGTAGGCAACATCTGGCCTTTGTTGCCAGAATAGGCCACTTCAGAAGTGAAAAAAAAACCCAAAAACCAGCGTCAGAATTTCCTGAACAATGCAAATTCTGAACTTAAGGCAAGACAGCTATGTAAAGACCGGGATTAAATCACTTAGACTCCTTGTTATTCAACATAGTTTATTACATCTTTTGATATAACACACTTTTTCCAGAACTTCTGTAGTTCTTCTGGTCCTTCTTTTTCCCCCAACACCTCTCCAGTGTGTTGGCACATGGGAATTACAAACCCCAGACCCCAATGCAATTATTTCTCATGTGCTCTCACAAACGATCTGTACGACAGTAGCAACATCTTAGTGTACCTTCTGGTCAGTGCTCTACCACAGAATCTCATTTGCCCTGTGACCTCAGGCTTGCACTGGCAGTTTGTGTTGGGTTGGCTATTTATCGTACTGTATTAGCATGAATCTCACTCTAGCAAGTGAGACATTGCTATGCAATATGGATCTCTTCTTGTAATTTACTATTCCACCTATTTCTCTCCTTTGCAAATTCTGAGTAAGGCTCTTCTCGACATCCTTGTCGAGAACAACAGACGTAGCCATGTATTTTTGCAGCTTTCCTCCTTCCTATTTCCGTCTGCCTACAAAGAGTGGAGGCAAAGAAGAGATTTTTAGAGCAGAAAAAAAAAGAAGCAGTAAAAAGATAAACTACTCCACAGGGAGTACCAAGGACTCTTTGAAAGATGCGTGCAGGGGCTGTTAATCAGGAAACCAAAGGTGTCCAGCCCCATTCATACGTACACACTCTGGCAGGGCCAGAGCCTAGCAAAGGGCCCTTCTGGCAGGTACCTCTGCCCGTACCCTCAGCACGGTCGGAGGCCGCCCGGCCGCCGGCCCGCTCACCCCGCGGCCTGCGAGCACCCCGGCGCTCCCTCCCCCCCAAGCCTGCGGGAACGGTGCCGCCCGGCGCTTACCGGGCTCACCGCCTGCCGCGGCGCCGCTCGGCCCTGCCGCCTACTGCCGCGAGGGAGAGGGCGGGGGTACGCGGGACCGGCGACACCCCCCAGGCTGCTCGCTCCCGCGCACCGGGCCGCGGTACCCCCGGCCACCCGCGCCCGCGGCATCCCCAGGCCTCTCCGTGTGGAAAGGCCGGGGGCGGCCCGGCCTCGCACCCACACCCCGCCCGGCCCGGGCCCGGGAGGGGCGGACCAGCCCCCCCCATTCCCCCGGGCCGGCGAGCGCCCTCGGTCACTGGGCGGCGCGCGCGGCCCCAGCCGCTCCGGAGGCGGGGCCGGAGAGTGACGCGGCGCCGCGCGGCGTAACCAGCCCGGCGGCAGCTCCGGGAACCGGGCACGGCCGCTCGCCGCCCTAGGGCCCGGCCCGGCCCCAGCCGGCCCTCCCCGCCCCGACGCCCCCAGGGGCTGAGGCCGCAGCCCGGGAGCAGCCGCCTCGGCAGCGGTTCGCGGCCGGGCCGCCCTCGGCGCGGCTCCCCGGTCGGGCCGGTGCCGGCGGGGCCCGAGCGGCGGCGGCGGCGGGGTCCGGGCTGCGAAGATGGCGACCCCGGGGATGGGCTGGCAGCACAGCTACGGCGGCGGCGGCGGCGGCTCGGCGCCCTGCGCGGGGAAGCCCGGCTCGGGGTCAGCCCCGGCGGGGCCGGGCGCCGAGCACAGCCCGGACCTGCACTTCAAGATGAGCAAGAAGATCGCGCAGCTGACCAAGGTGAGGGGCCGCGGCCGGCGGGCCGGGCTGCCCTGCCAGCCCCGCCGGCAGCCGTGCTCTGGGCCGTGTGGGACGGAGAGAGCCGGGCGGTGTTCGCTTGCCTTTTGCTGAAGGGAAGGGCTGGTGTCTCAGGTGCCTGGCGGTCTCTGAAACGCCTCGGGTGGCGAGGGCGAAGCGGGAGAACATCTCCCGTCTTCTGTTGCCGATTGAGCGGGTTTCACCATGTCATTCCCAGTACAAAAAATACTTTGTGTTTTTGCTAAAGGCTGGAGTCAAGCTACAAGGCGCTTTACCAGCGTGTTGTAAAGGCTGGTAGGCCCCTTGTTTGCGATGTGATTGTAGCTATGATTTACTCGGAATAACTTAAAAGATGCTTTGGTGCTGTAGTCTCCCTTGTATGATGCTCAAGCCGTAGGTGCACAGCGCTGCTGGGGAACGAAAGGCAGATTATCTTTGTTAAAGAGAAAGCAGGAGAATTAATTTCTGCCGAGAATTACATGGCTAAAACATTTAAAGGTAACTTAAAAGCGTTGTAGGAACTGCTAGTATTCTTCGATTGCATGCTAAAATGGATGAAGGTGACATTTCGTTGGAGCTGAGGCTGAAGAGAATGAAGGCTGCTGGCAGACTCGCAGGGGAGACGGATCATATTTATGCATAGTTAATGCACTGTCGACCAATTAAAAATAGTAATTATCGTGGCATACTGTGCACCTTAATGTATTGGAAAACTAATGACTGAGGGGTATATTGTCTCATCTCTGAATTCATAGTCCAATTTCTTTACGTGTTAACATCAGTGGGACTAAAATTGTAGTTTCATAAGGAGGAAAGCAGAATTAAAATAAGCTGAAGAATCTCGTTGGCATACAAATAATGAATTAAAATATTAAAGATATTACTACAGACTTGTGCTTCCTGAAAGGTGCAAAAAGCACCTGGAGGCTGTAAATGTATTTTAGACTTACCTTAAGGCCTAGTGCATATGCAAAACAATAATTTCAAAGAATAATTTTTATTTGTGTGTATGTGTCCTTTGATATATTTCCCTGCCTTTCTCTAGGAAATTACCCAGCAGTTTATAGCTGATTTCAGAAACAGTGTTCCACTTCTGTTACGAAGTCATTTGTGTATACCCATGTGTTCCACATCACTGGGCATGTGCCCTGTGCTGTCTGTTATGTGCCAGATATCTTGAGGAGCATGTGAGTTAAATATGGATTTAAATACGTGATGCTGGAATATTTTGAACTTCTGTGTTGGAAAACATGAAGAGAGTGAAAGTAGATACTGGGGTTTTTTCATGGGTTTTTTTTTTATGATCCATAGTAAAGTTCTTCTAAAATTCTAGAAATTGTGCACATCTGTCTTGCCAAAGAGTTCAGAGTAGTGCCAGATAAGAGCTATGAATTGTCTTCTGCTTGTCTGTTTTAAAACAACTGTAAACTATGTGCTTCTACAAGGAGCTTAACTGTCAGAGAAGAATTAACTTCACTTTGCAGAAGATTTCTGGGAATGAGCTGCTGCAAAGAGAAAATATTAGGATATTTCTGTGAAGGTCTTTTGACCAAATTCTGCTGTTCTTTGTCAAATGCTTACTGACTTAATATGTATAGTTTTCCTTTTCAGTAATCTAGGAACTTCTTATTAAGAATATCACTTCTTAATTGTGCTTCTCAAATTGTTGAATGTCTTATATATAAAACACCTTCCAACTGTTTTCCTCATTTATTTACTTTTTGTCTTCCAGTTCTTCTTTAAGACTGCTTTGAAGATACATTAAGTCTCTCAATGGATTTAGGGCTGAAGTCAGGCACTTTACCAGGTCAAAACAAACCCACCAATATAGCACAGGAAAAGGAAATCTAAATATGCATAGGGCATTGCCAAAGGGATACACATAGTTAAGTTATCCAGACAGCTGCTGTCTTCTAACAAAAGAAATGCGACTCAATAGTTTATTTTTGCCTATCCTTGTACAGTTTGTGTTGCGAGCCGTGAGTAGCAGCAGAAGAAAATGCTTTCCCTGCAGAAGATGCAGGTCACTCATGAAGTGAATGTAAAATTCCAAAATTAGGATCCCTTTGTTATACTTTCACATTACTTAAAGAGAATCTGATGTTCCAGTCAAAACAATACAGGAACACAAGGAAAAAGGTGAAATTTGTTTAATAACCAAATTTAATCAGTAATTCAGAGTGAAGCAAAATAGGATGCAAATCCATTTCACTAAGCACAGCAGCTCTGAAGTCCTTAAGTATATTTTTATTTTTGGGGGGGGACTTGCTTGATTTAACTTTAATGTGGTTAATTCACAGGGGAAGGCAAAAGAAGTCGTTACAAATGCAACTTTAAAAAATAAGATGATACTCCATGTCATGTTTAAAGACTGTGGTAAATTGTAACTGTAGCAATTTTAGGTCTTCCTCTTCAGTATAAGCTCCTTGTTTTTACGCGTTTTGAAAAATTTGTGTAGCAGCTTGGGGATAAAGTAGCATCTGACACAAAGATTAAAGCCAGCAAGAAATAAAGTGCGATTATAAGATTGCATACATGTGTTTATACTGCTGCATGCTGGAGTGCTAATGCAGTGTTGAATTATGCCTGCTGCAGATAAAAATACGCATATATATTTAATTAGTTTGCATAAGACAACTGGAATAGAAAGCAAAAAGCAAGCTGATGCTATGTATCAGTAGGGGAGAGTGGGATTGGTTTTTACAATTGCCGGAAGAGTTCAAGTTCAAGTGTTTGTTTTGGTGGTTTGTTTGGCTTTTTTTTTTTACTTTTTGTGTAGTATCTTGCAGCTTGAGCCTTTGATTGAGAAATCTGTATCCTAAATGTGTCTGCAAAGTCTGTTGTACAAGCTTGCTGACATTGTAAATCTTTGACTTTTATGGAAGAATTGCATGATCCACACTGGGATTATGCAATGAGAGTCTTCAGCATTGATTTGGTTGCACAATATAAGTTGCAGAAATTTTACGTTAACTGGAAGAAGAGTCTGTAAGTGCTATGCAGATGATACGTACCCTACGGTGATTGTTTCTATCTATTTAATAAAAAGAAAAAATGGTACAGAACTCAGATGTTTTCCCTTGGTACAGGTGTAGCACTGGATAGTTCAGTTCTGGAAAGGTTCCAGAAAACTCAGCTAGTTCAAAGACTAAGACAACAGAGTTATCCAAGACACACCATACTTCAGTAAACAAGAAACTAGAATCTGGAACTCCTGAGACCAGAGTTCTGTTCTGAACTCTGCTGTGAGCTTGTTGTGCAAATTTGGGAAACTGCTTTTAAAAAAAATAACACCCCCCTCCAGTTTCTCCTTTGTTTTCCTTTCTGTCTTCTTGCATTAGAGAGAAGTACTTAGAGAATAGATGCTAATGTAGTAGTTAGTCCAGTGAGTTGCTTCGGGGTGTAGATAATAAATTTATTTCAAAGAACAAAGAGCAGATTTGATGCTGTTTAATTCAGATGCTTATGCTTCTTATTGTGTTGACTTTTTTGCTGGGATGGTTAAAGGTCTCCCACAGCTGTCACAGAATACAGTGCTATGGAAGTATGAGCTATAGGGTTTAACTCGCATTAATAACACTTAACAAAAAGTTTCCAGTGAAACTTTGTCAGTTTTTATTTGGTAGTATTCTGCCTCAGGAAACAAAACAACTAAACTTCTTGCAAAAGGTTCATTGTGTATAGGATTATAAGAAAACTTAAAAGAAGAGCCCTTAAAAATAGAGAAGAATCGAGAATCTATAAAACCCTGTAGAGCTGTTTTGATGTTAGCTGTCATCATGTGGTGGTTGATGCCATTTACAGTTTTGTAAAAACTTGGGATTTAGTTTTTCAAGCAACCTTATGTCATCTCTCCGATGTGTGTTAACATTGGCAGCAGGCCAGTGTTTGCTAGCAGTTCTAGGATTTCATGAAAAGAAATGAAACTGAGCCGGGTGTGATTTGACTACGTACTCGCATGGCAAAATCTTGGTGTTCGCGTCTGACTGGTAATGTGGGAATAAATGGTATGTTTTGTTATTACATAAAAATAGTTTTCAGGGACTAGAAGATATGAAAATGTAGTATTAGATATTAAATTCTTTTACATTTCTCTTAAGATATTTAATTTTGGTTTGTGTTAATTATTCTGAAGATAGCTGAAGTAAGTCATGTAAGGAGGGAGAGACTGAAGGTAGGAACTGAGAAAGTGACATACAATGTTTCTGAAGCAAGTATCTTAAGATTTTTAATCATACTAGTATAGTCTCTCCATCTTCCCTTTCTCACTCTGTCCATGTGGTGTTCTGACTGTCCTCATTCTGCAGTAGTTATGGCCTTAGCAAGGGATATTCAAAGAAGTCTTCTGTACCCATGATGGTACAAGGACGAAGATGGGACTGGGTAAAAATGGCCTGTCTTTAATACCATCTGATATAGTTCAGAAAAAGTAAGTAGAGCTTTCAGTCTTTCAAAATCTTCAGACCTTAAATAAAATCAGCAGATATTGTCTTTATCTGAATACTTGCTTGCTGAAGCACTTAGAATTGCTTTAAAGCAGCTGTGGCTTCTAATTTAGACCTGAAGAGGTCTTTCTTACCTTCCATGTTTTGTAGGACATAAAATTAGGGAATTTTGTGTTTTAGTTAATATGCTATTTGTCTCTGAAAGAAGACATTGGGGATCTTATTAAAAAAAAAAAAAAAGTTGACAGTCCTGATATGAAGTCTGGGAACTCTTATTTAATGCTGTTTTTTTTCTGAATCAGGACTAGTTGGAAAAAAGTTAATTACTCTGCTACTTTGAAGACCTCAGGACCTTGTATCCCTCAAATGGTTCTTCCATTCATTATCACTGCACACCTAGAAGGTGAGACTACAGGGGTGCTATGTGGACCTGATATGGAAATATTTTAGAGCTCAGTGTTTCGGTATGTGTGAATTAGGTCAATGTCTTTACAGTCTTTTGTCACAAGACAACAAGAAGAAAGAGAGAAGTGGGACAAGAATGAAATATTTTTAATATAAAAAAAAATTTACTCAAATGAAATTCCTTTCCACACGCACAATCTTAATGGTTGACTACTAACTTGGAGTTCTGACACCACTGACAGCTTACTGTTCGAAAGATATTTTTTGCATGTGTGTGTAATTGGAAGTGTGATGTTGTTGAAAAACTGTCTGATCACACATTCACATAAGTTACTAGTCTAAAATGCCTCTTTAATGAGCTTGTTCATGTATTAGCTTCTCTGAGATTGTTTTGGGGTTTTGGTTTTTTCCTTTTCACATTTTACAAACATCCGAAAGAATAATCAAAATGAAGAGACAAAGAAATTGGAGGAGAGGATGAATAATATGATGTGGTACTTAAGGACATGGTTTAATAGTGGACTTGGCAGTGTTAGGTTTGTAGTTGGACTTAATGATCGTAAGGGTCTTTTCCAACCTAAATGATTCTATGATTCAATAAGTGTCCTCTTGCTGTATGCTTATTCTTATTTATTGCTATTACTAAATAATATAGAATTACAAGGAGCTGGAAAACTGTTAGATGTTGTCACTCTGATATGTACTTCAGCTGCTAAATTTGATACAGCAGTGCATTAAAAATATTTAAAGAAAACCTGAAAGATGAGGATTTTAGTACAAAGTTCAATGTTACCAACACGTTAGAATTTAAAAACTAAAGAAGAAAGAACATGAGGCCCATAAATGAGTTCTAATATGACAACATCCATAAAGTTTAAAATCTGTCAACCTTTAGCTGCTTTTTACATATGGTGATACAAATTCTGTGAAAAAAAATTAAGAAATATTTGAAATTTAGTTTGATTTTTTTGTGGTTTTTTTTTTCCTGCTCCTGTTACAGTTTTCAGATAAGTACTGCATTATGAAAGAAGGCTTTTGCTATTATATTGATTTGGATACAATCAAGAAAGTGCCAGTTCAGAGTTAAAAATATAATACTGAAACGCTTTCCTCCAGGTGCAAAAGTTGTAAACAGGAGAGACTTTTATGTATGTTTGGAAAAGAAAATCAACAGTTGAACTCTGTGTAATTGTACAAGGTATTTATGGATTCATTTCTTTGTACACTTGTAAATTAGCATGGAGATAGCACTTTGAAGTATTTAGTCCTGCAAGAAGTTCTCATTTGTCAAGTTGTCATAAAAATGTATCAGCAGAAGATAGTCTTTTTTGGTATGTGGAATACCGTGAAAGTGCAAAGAAGTTTTTTCAAAATGATGACCCTTACGACTTTTTCTAAAAAAGTCAAATTGGAATTTAATCTTAGTCATAGTGGTTCTGTACTTTCTTCAAATACTGTAAAACTGTGTTCAGTAACAGCATTGTTTATATTTGGATTTTTCCATATTGTCGTGCAACCTATTGGTCACATATACTTTATTTCTTAATGTCTAGAAGTACAACTAGACAAATGCTTCATTTAATACCTGTGTAGAAATGCTATTTGTCGTAAGTCATTGTATTGGTACAGTAACTTCCAGCTTTAAGTAGCTTCTAACCCCTGAAATTCTTTCAATATTTTATTCTTGAAACTCAGGCTCTGGCTTTAATAAAAATAGTAATTTTGTCAGTGATGCTACTGTTTCCCCACCACACTCTCCAAGTCTCCATTGAAAGTTTTACTCTCCTGGTAACTGTCGGGTGAGGGGGGGCATTTCCTTAAATAGTCACGAACTTTTTCTTACTATATTAATGCTTACTGCTAAATAAATCTGGCAAATCTCAACATAACCTTATGAGTTCAGATGTGTATGTCTCTTGGCTGATACAAGTTTGGCAGTAGTACGCCATGCTTCTATGTATTCTTCTGATGACTGATGTCATGCCAATAACCGAAGACATTGCATTCCGAAAATAACCACAAGAAACAAAACCAGTCTAAAGCTATTCACCATCTTGTCCTCCTTAATGCATATTACCTGGTTCTTTTTCCTTGGTCAGGCTTTTTTAACTGAATCTAAAAGGCTGCGAGGAAGAACAACCTTTTGCTGAGGTTGTCACTTGATTAGGTTCAAAATGATAGCCTTTAAAAATAGCTACTGCTAAAAAGTTCATGAAGTCCTTCTTGTTCAAGATGCTACCATTAAATGAAAGATAATCTTTTAGCTATAAGATGTATGAGGTGATTGTAAAAATTACTTGCTTTCTGTTTTCATTTTTATAAGATTTAAGTAATCTTTCCAGCCAGTTTCCTAAAACTTAATTTCTAGAAACCTGAATTCTAATGTGTTTAGAAAACAGGTGTGCTATAAACCAGAGTTTTTTGGTTGCACGATGGTTTTGCTCACAACATGACTGAAAGCTGTAACTTCTAGTAAAGGGTGTCAGACAGTGCCTTCTCAGATCTAGTATTTTGCAGTATGGATGCTGATATGTTTGGATAGGTTGTACTAAAGTGTATTTCAGTATCTCCTATGATTGTCTTTGTCCTTTTAAAATTATGACAAATGAAAATAGTGTTAAATTATTTCTGTAATAAAGATTAGGGAAAAGGACTTGAATATTTTTTTTTATATTTATTTGTTGGTGTAATTTTAAGTATAGGTTTCACACTTTAAAAACTACAGTTTATTTGTAGCTGGTAGTAGTAAGTAAACAAGGATGTGTTTACAGGCTTAAAAAAATTTTGAAACACCTTGAAAATCTAAGTATGTCGGTCTTTCCAATGTGAACCTGTGTTGCCAACATAAGTAATGTATGCTACTTACATTACTTAGTAAAACAAAAAACCAAACCAACATTTCATGTCATGCCACTGAGTGCTAGCACTTGATTTGAAATTTTCAATCCATTATTTTGGTTGGGTTGTTCACTAGCTTTCCATATTGTATCTAACATTATAGCGTTAACTTATAGTTCCATGAAGTTCCTATGTCATTAAAATCAATCAGTCCTTTTTTTTATTTTTTCTTCTTTCTTTTTAAAAGCATATGGCCTTTTACCTTTATACTGAGAGAGAATTTGCAAAAATGTGTCCTAAAACATAGACTGGACTTTGACATGAAGATCAGTTTGTATTCTTTGAGCTGGTCTGGAAACATTCTGTGGCCATTCTGTCTACTCCCATGATTCTTGTCTTGCCTTGCTTTATTTCCATGCTCTGCCTCACACTTTGTCATGTGTACCTTTTCAGTCCACAGTGTGGACCATTGACCATTTGGGCTATTGGGTATATTCCACCTTACCTCCAAATGTCTAATGCTTGAGGTTGTAATTCTTGTCATTTGTGTTTGTGCAGGCAGTGCTATATTAAGTATCGTTGCACCTTCTGTACAAGTGAAGAGCCTGAAGCAAGTTTAGCTTCTGTTGGTTTGTATTATTTTCCATGGCTATGAGTTGATACTCCACAATAAACTATATTCTGAATCCCAGATCTTTTTTTTACATAGCTTATTTGTGTTAGATTTCTTACTCTAATGGCAATTTATTTTTTTTTTTCCCTTATGGGCCTATGCTCCCTGTTCCTGAGGGAAACTAAATTTTCTGCTTTCAGAAAACTACAGTTTGCGAAGTTGGAGACGGAAGTAACATGTCCTCTCGGTGTAAATATAGATGCTTCTGTATGTGCCTATATGAAATTCTGGTAAATGTGGCCCCTTAAAGAAAATCTTATTTAAGTCCTGACAGACATGCCCTGTTTGACTCTAGATTTGCTACTGATTCTGGAGCCTCTTCTGTTCTCATGTATAGAAAAGGGTTTCTTATAGGTTCTTATAGAAAAGGTAAGAATTTGTTTAAGTGTACAGGAAAAAAAAGAAAATTCTCTCATCTGGCAAGTATAAAAATGCAGTAGTTTGAGCGTAGCCTCCGGTTTATTTACAAGAACTGATTTTTATCAAAACATGATATATTTTAGTAAAGTCTGAGGTGGTACGTGCCTCTTTCGAAGACTTGTGAAGCAGAGCCTCGCCTGACGCTTTGCCTGTCGGTTGTGTTGCCGCTGCGGTGGGTTCCTCTCTCGGCCCGTGTCGCTCCCGGGAGGCTGGGGAGGGTGCGCGCCGCCCGCTCTCCGTGGTGCTGGACGCGGGCGTGAGGCCGGTGAGCTCCGGTCGCTCTCCATGGTTCTGAGCGTAGGGCCCCCTCAACGTTTTCACTTCACTGGCACTGATGTCAAAAGCAAGTAAGTTTTACTTGCTGTTACACAGAGTGGTGCGTTTCCCTACTAGCAAGAGCTCGTCAGAGGCCCAACTTAGATAGTTCACCACACTGACTATGCAAAGGACTGGACAATTGCAGTTATTACATTGAACACTATGAAGGTGCAGTGAACTGTTTATCTGAAACTGTGTGCCATGCCATTTGGTAGTGGCTTCCCAAAAGCCTGACACAAAGAAGTGAAAATAAAAATAAGCACTAGTATTTTCCAGGGAGTTCTGTCAGTTAGCAAATTAAGAAGTATTTGAGAATATTTAAATGAGCAGCAACATTTTATTCACCTTGTCAAGACTCTGAAAGAGGGGTTCAAGTTTGATTTCCTAAAATTGACTTAGGGAATATACAGTGCAAAGCTTCATGATTTCTTTCAGGGTTTATATTTGGTTTAATTCTGTTCTTACTTTTCAAGGATTTTTAAAAGTTGGAAACTTTTGTCACAGAATTTATTAAAGATATGTATTCTATTTCTGAATGTTGTCCAAAGTATCTTAATTCAGAAACCCTTATAGTTCTCAAAATAACTTTGTGAAATTACATACTACTTAAAAACAGTGATTTTGATGATTGATCAAAAGCAGTGGTACAGGTCTGTAAGATGACTATTTTTTTCACCCTGTTTCTCCACTTAGGTGTTGCTACTCTTTGTTTTGGAAGTTTTGAACTTAATATCACTCTGCTGAAAGAATATTCATTTGTTTGTATGTGAAACAATTCTTGTAGAGTGAAGATCCTTGCTGTGTTGTTTGTTTCTTTTGCCAAGGGAAAACTACTGTTATCTCCTCAATGCAGCCAGTTGCTTAGCTCTGAGAACTTTCCAGTGTATAATGTTACAGAGTCTAAATACACACAAACAGATGCAATACAGACATACTACCTTAAATTCCACTAGGGATCTCTGTACTTGAAATGCTTAAGTCAAATACACAAATAGTCAAGAAATAAATCTGTAAGGAAATGCAGCTCAAACACTAAAACACAACTTGGAGTAGTCCTCTGGCCTGTCTTGTTTTCCTTGCAGCATTTTAAGGTCTGAACATATAGCAGATGTGTCAACTACATTCTAGATAGGTGATTAGAGGGTAAATGGGATTCTTTCTCACCGGGAGGCAGATTGGGGGATTTGTACATCTGTCACTGAATCTCTTTTTTCTTTCTTAAATTCTTTTTTTATTTTTGTCCCCATCAGTATGCTTCTCAAGATTTAACTGTCTTGGGAAATTGCCTGAAGTTAACTGCACTATAGATTTGTAGTGGTTGTTTCTGATGTAACCAGACCAGTAGAGTCTCATTCCAGAACTGAGAAGGGACTTTGATTTGGTGTTGGTGGCAGGACTGCCACACCTCTCCCAGTAGGAGGGCATTGAGTTGCAGTTGAAAGTATATGCTAAACCAGCCTGTAAACTGGAGGAAATAGTTGATTCAAGTTGTATGCCAAATGAATACCTAAGCTAATTCTGCTCATTAGGGAGCTGTGAAAGGCTTTTTTTTGCAAGTCTGTTTTTATCACAGTGAAATTTCCAATCTCTGTGAAAATGAGCATACTTGAAATAATTTGATTAATCTGACTTTCTAATTCAAGTCACTGATTTATTGCATGACAACTTAGGGGTATAGTGCATAGCTGGTCTTTTCTTATACACTTGTGTTTGCATTTAAATGGTGTGTTACCTGCCATTTGAGAGTCCCAGTAGGCTGTATCAGATGTTGAAAGAGATGAATTTCCTGGCATTTACACTTTCACTCAGTTTATACCTTCCTTATGCTTGCTTTCTGAAGAGAACTACATTGCTTTCAAACAGAAACCATGTAGTACAGTAAATAACTTATTTTTAGATAGTGTTTGCCTAGTCTAAGCTGACTGGGATGGGGGGGAAGCTGAACGTACAGTGCAAGTTTCACTTCTTCTGAAGTTGTATAGGATGCACGGGGGGAGTATGGCTTACAAAGCTTCAGTATTAACAGCTCATTTCTTATCTTGCTTTCTGAAGTATAGTCTGATACTACCAGACACAAATTTTCTGTGTATTGTAGCTGAAGAACATTGTAAGGCAGCTTATATTGCTTTCCTTGCAGATGTTCACAAAGCATTGAAACTAAAGTTTTCTTTTCTTATGTGGCGTGAGAAACTCAGGTGATTGGGTTTCTTTAGCTTGTGTTGGTTCTTGGCTTTTTTGTAATGGAGTAGAAAGTAAGTCTAATTCCTGGTAAGTGCAAGGGGATTTATGTTTATTTAATATTTCAGTAATCAGTCCATTACTACTTTTTGCTTCCTTTTAGAATGTTTATGTTTGGGGCTAGGGGGATATGTTTCTTCTTTATTATGATACACATGTATCACTAATGTTCCATTTCAGTGGCACTTCAATGAATTCATTGGAAACTCTGCGCTGAGTTCTAGTGCATTTTATATCCTGGTTCTGTGAAGACTGCCCAAAATATAAGAGGTATATTAGGAACTTAATGAAAATCCTATGGCAAACTAACAAATGCAAGCAATTTTTTTTATCTGTAAAAGGAGACATTTTTGAAATGTATGTAGATCTGTTGGTATGCACTGAGCTTGTTCATTTTTAATGTTTCTTTAACATAAATAACCTTCAGACTTTCATGGAAGAGATGTTGTTTTGGAAGCTGTATAGTACACAGTCTTTCTAACCCTTAAACTATAGTGAGAAAGCCATGGAAGTTCTCTTTTAAATATAGATTGGAATTGGGGAGAGGGTCTGCTAAAAGCAAAATGGAAAGCTAGGTATAAAATCTGTCCTTTTTTAGTACAACCGTTCTTGACTATGTTACAAGAGGAGGAGTGCATTAATTGCTGGAGATACTTGTGCTTACTGTTTTTTAAGAGTGCTATTATACAAAAAAAAAAAAAAAAACCAACCAAAACAGCAAACAAACCAGAGCATAAATGCAATTTACTAGCTAAATTTGAAATTTAACTTTGAAAAAGTATTTGAAAACTTCAGCAAATTTGTTGTCTACTACTAAATGTTTTAGTCTGCAAAGCAAATTCTTATGTACTGTCTCTTAACAGGTTAAGATGACATTTATAATTCTGTGGAATTAAAACTGGTGTATTGAAGCTGCGTTGTACATTGAATAGTCTTAAAATGTACCTCAGAATAATTTCTCAGTGTGCTATGAATATGTTCTCTGTATATGGCTTACTTGGATCATTCTTAAATTTTCTCTTCGCTAATCATGTATTTTGCAATAAGCCATCAACTTAGCTCAATTTTTAATTTCCTTTTTTGTATAAAAATGGAGATTTTTACAGTAGTAGTCAGAACTAGGCACACTTGCTTCAGAGATGAATATATATATAAACTGACATGTGCATGATAGAGACCTGTACCTACCTCAAGGCCAGAGGCCTTGAGCTAATTATTTAATGTGAAGTTGTACACAAGCGCTTAGTAAATTTTTTTTTTTTACAGGTCTACTTCTATGTGATTTATAAGTGTTCCTTGATTTAAGATTGTCACTATTTTCTCAACTGCTGAATTTTCAAAATATTTTTTTAACATATGCTGGAGAAAGAAGACTTTTGGTTTTCCTTTAATCTTCTTTCTCTATCATATTGGATATCACAGTTTTCTTTTCTTAGGACAGTTTTCATGCCCAAAACTTGAGGTATTGACAAGGAGCTTTATTTGGCTGCCTTGTCAGGTGTGGGAAATTTTTGTTGGAGGTGAAAAATTCTAAGTAGATATCCTGTGTACTTTTGTATAATGAATGGCTGAAACAGTAGGAGTTAATGTCTCCAATTTAATGTAGAATAAAGTAAGTATTGTAAAAGAGGTAAATCTAGCAAATAGTTACAATCTAAGTACTCTTTAAATAAACACATATTCCAGTTGCCGAACAGAAGCAATAATAGAAGCCTCATTACAATTGCATAGGATGGCTCTTTAAGAACATTCACTAGAGTAGCTCTCCAGAAGGGTGAGATCCAACTGGATAACCATAAGAAGAAAATACAGGTGTTGGACTGGTAACTGAATGCTCAGGTTGAGGAGTCCTAGGATTCCCCTTACTGTATTTAATGGGAGGAATGGAAAAGAGATGCTGTAGCACAGAGCAATAAAACTGTATGCTTTTACCAGGACATCAATTTTCTTCTAGATCTCTAATGGAAATACTACAATTTTCCTGCTTAAGTAGTAACACAAAAGTATGTATAATACTTCTTTCTTTTTTTTTTTCTTTCTTTCTAATTGAATGGTTCAGAAAACCTGTGGTAGAAGAAACTGCACAAACTTGAAATATCTTGATAGATAGGCTAGAGACTCATCTTCAGTGCTGTTTGTTTTATACCTGTATGTTTTCTCAAGGTGTATCATAGACAAGTAGACATTAAGGTAGACTGAAAACTGGCTGAACTGCTGGACTTAGTGTTGTGGTCAGCAGCATGCAGCACAGTTGGGTACACCATTAGTGACTGGTCTCCTAGAGGCTGATATTGAGGACAGTACTGTTTAACATCTTTGTTAGTGACCTGGATGATGAGACAGAATGCACACTCAGCAAGTTTGTAGACAATACAAAACTGGGACAAGTTGTTGATTAAACAGATGGGTATGCTGCTATTCACAGCTGAACAGTCTAGAGAAATGCACTGACAGGAACCTCATGCAAAGTCCTGCATCTGGGCTAGAATAACAAATACATGATTGGGATTGACTGGCTGGAAAGCAGCTTTTCAGAAAAGGCCTTGGAATCCTGATGGACGACAAGTTGAACATGAGCCAGCAAAGTGCCTTTGTGGCAAAGGTGGCCAACGGTGTACGGGACTGTGTTAGAAAGAGCATTGCCAGCAACTCCAGGGAGGCAATCCTTCCTCTTTACTTGGCATTGGTGAGACTCACCTCGAGTGCTGGGTCCACTTCTGGGCTCCCCAGTACAAGAGAGACATGGATGTACTGGAGCAGTCTAGCAAAAGACCACTGAGATGATTAAAGCACTGGACCATCTGTCATACTAAGAGAGGCAGAGAGCTGGAACTGTTTAGCCTGGAGAAGAGAAGGCTCAAGGGCATCTTATGTGTGTGTATACCAGATGGTAGGGAGTAAAGAAGTCTACGCGGGCATATTATTAGTGGTGCTTCATGGAAAGACAAGGCAATGGGCACCAGGTAAACTGTAAGAAATTCCATTTAACCATAAGAAAACACTTCTTTTGCTGTGAGGATGGTCAAACACTGTAACAGGTTACCCAGAGAGGTTCAAGTGTTTGCTTCTTTGGAGATATTCAAAACCCACTTGAGCAAGGTCTGTTCTAGCTGACTCTACTTTGAGCAGGGAAATTAGACTAGATGACCTCCAGAGGCACCTTCCACGCTCAACCCTGCTATGGTTCTGTATACGTGTTGTTTCTATAACAGTGTGTCGAATATTGAAGTTGGTGTGAAGGGAGAGAACTAACAGCCAGTATTGTGTAAATACTGAGAGGTAGCTAGGAATTATGTTTTTCATTGTATGATAGATACTTGTAGGTTACTGGAAAGTATCCTAGTGGACCACTGCAAAGTTGTCCTAGATTCATCTCAGGCTGAGCTTTGAGTATAAACTTGGACTGTCAAGTGGTGTGATTTCAACAAAAGCAACTGCGCCACCTTCTTTTGCTTGCATTATGGTTTTGTCCCTATAAACTCAAAAAAAAAAAAAAGGTGGAAACATAGTGATCAATCCTTAGTTTGAACATTACTTCTCTTTAAATCGGGGTCGTTTTTTCTAGAGAAAGGGAAGAGAAATTACTTCAAGGTAGTATGATACTTCTGAGGAAGTGCCTCAAATTCTTCAACAGTTATTAAAAATTCCTTGAATATGCAGATTTCTGGATGGAGTTTCCGTTTTTCGTTGTGGAAAATTGGCATTTACCATTAAACTTCTAGAGAAGATTCGTAGTTAACATCTTCCATAAAGTAAAAAACACTGTAGATAAAAATACTGAATTGGGAGTCTTGCAGTATATGCTTTTCACTAATGTTTCTTTCCTGCATAGCTGCATATTTGTTTGAAAGGCTCCGTGCCTTTCCTTCTGTTAAACAAGCCTGGAAATTAGAGAGACAATTATGAGCAAGAAATGGACTTGTTTTCCAGTGTGCCATTCAAACCACTGGGAGGAATTTTTTTTTGCTATATAGACAAGACTATACCATGCAGCCTCTGACTGGTCTCTTCTGCTGCAAGAAACCACTAGATACTGGAATTGTGTAGAATCTGAAGAAGTTCTTGAGGAAAAAGGAATTGAAATAGATCAAGCATTGAGAGGATAAGACCCACAGGCAGAGAGAGTGTGGAAATGAACTTTCTTTTGATGGGGAAGAGAAACTGGGAAGACCTTTGCTCTGGCTTGTCATACAGTGCTGACGTTTCTTTGGGGAGATGGAACACAAGAAACCTGTTGCTAATGTTTTCATCAGCTCAACACTTGAGGACTCCTCAGTAAGAATGAATATTAATATGTATAAGTGACAATAATGCTGATTATGCCTTGCTTTCAGGTTTATAAACAAATGAAGAGAAGAAATCACCTTTCTTTAGCATCAACTTCATTTACAATTTCTTCCAAAAATACTTGTGATGTTTTCAGGTGATCGCACTCGGAAATATGACTTTGGATATCCTCTAGAGCAGATTTAGAAATGGAGATGCTTCATTTTACTTTACATATCCACAGTTGTTGTTCTGTCTCTACCACCCCTGCTTTCCCTGCTCCCCACTTGCCAAATAAAAGAAAATCCAAATCCCTTTCATTCGAAACAGTTACAATTTTTAATTCTACCTTCAGTTTTATTAATGTACTCAATATTAATGAGTACTTCCACAAAACTATTTGTTCTTAAAAAGCAAGATAACTTGTCTTACATAGTCTTAGTTATTTAAAAACTATGTGGTTTTAGCTAGTCCGTGTATGGAGAAATCCCAAAACAGTCAATGATCAGACAGCTTTTCATGGCAACCATCAAGTGAAAAATGAATGGTTAAAAACATAACACTTGAGATGGTAAAAGTTAATAGGGGTTTAGGTTTGAAAGTGGAACAGAGTAAGACTTCAGAATAAGTTTTTAGTCTTGAATTGTAATGAAAGTCAGCTTGAATAATAAAGCAGGGAAATAGATTTTGAAGGAAACATGACAGTAGTTTTTTAGACTCTGGATTATTTTGAGTCTTGTGACATATTTTTCTATCTAGTACAAATAACTACCTGACTTAACTATTTATTTCTGATTAAAATAATGTTGGTGAAAGTACAGATGTGATTGTATGAAGAATAATTTAGCCAAGTCTTCCCAAAAATATAGGAAATTTGAAACAGCAATTATATTGACATAAATGATACTATGTTAGACATTTTTATAGTGGCCCTTTCAAAAAAAAGATTGATTTTACAGCAAAGCAGAGGAACTTAAGCTTTGCTTTCAGAGAATAAATGGAATCAGCTGATTAATCTTACTCCTTTTATATGATTTTTTTTTCACTCTAAGTTAATCTGTACGTGCGATGGATTTGTTGAAATATTTTTGCAGAAAATTTCAACTTCTATTCATCCTTTACTCTCATCAGTCATCCTTTAGTTATCCTTTAGAGAGGGAGGGAAATTTCTGAACGAGCTGAAGTATGGAAAAAAAAATCCAGCTTAACTGTGTCTTGAATTACCATTAATTTGATGGTACAAAAGACAGTAATTGAAAAAAGGAAAGGAGCAACTTATGGCTAGCAGGTAACTAAAGCAGATGGAAATACTGCATCTGTATTTTTTTTTTTTTTTTTTTGGTAATGTAGTTCTGAAACAATGATGATGACTTAGGATGAATCAAATAATTTTTAAGTCTTAGCGTAGAAGTAGTTTGAGAAGCTTTGTAAAGAACTACTGTATTTCGATAACGTTTGTATAGCAGAGCTCCCCTTATCTATTAAGCAAGTAAGTGGTTTAGGACTTCTTAGCTTGATTTACAGGTATTGGCCAAGTTGAAAAATAAATGCTGATTTCCAAGGAGATATTGTAAAACACTTAAACTACTTTCTACTGGTATTTGCTTCCATTCTGACTTAACTTTTGAAGGTTTTCTGTAACTTTTTTTTTCCTCATTCATAACAGTCTTTCTGCAATGTGTTCTTGGGTTGTATTGAAATCTGTCATCATGAAAATTTTTCTGATGTCATAATCAGATTTAAACTTACATTAAACTCTATTTTAACTTACTCTGCAAGTTGGTTTTACACTTTGGCACTGAAAGCAAATTTATACACAGTTAAAAAATCTAAGTGTCTCTTAATCACATGGGTAATATACTGCTTAAAAATAGCTGTAGTTGAGCACGGTGTAATATCAATGTACGAAATTGGATTGCTGAGCCCTGTAAACTTATGTAACCCCATTAGAGCCAGCAATGCAAGTGTGGAGCAGCTGAGCGTTTCTCTCAGAAACAGCTGTCATGTAGTAGCCAAGCGGGGGATTGCGTGCCAGGTCATACAAAGCCATAGTGGTGATGTCTCCCCTGTAGCTGGGGAAGTAGCCCTGTGTAATTTTGCTTATGGTAGAGGTACACTTTACCTGTATCCAGCTGCTTCTCATCTTTCTGTCAAGGTCTGTAGGTCTGCTTTTTCCTCCTGTAAACACTGTTTTGGTTCAAAACTGTGCAGATAATTCTGGGGTGTTTTACTCCTGACAATTAGATGCATTGAATCTGGCCAGTAGGCTGTCCATCTGCAGCATTCTTTAACGGGCATCTTAGACATCACTTCTAGTCAGCGGCTAATGTTCAACTGAATATTCAACCCATGTCTCATAATCTTATGCTATTCTCTTCAATTAGCTCTTCCCATTTAATCTGTATTTCTTGTTTGTGTGACTTCACATCTGCTTGCTTTGCACCCAAGATTTTGCCTCAACTGAAGATATTCTGAAGGTTGCATTGTATCTGTCTGTCATGCCTTAGCCAGGCCATGATTCTTTTAAAAACCTTTATAAAATGAACTTGTATTTCATCAGTGTTCAAGTTGTTTGTTTGTTTTCTAAGTAACTTTGCTATGAAAATCCTGAAAACCAAATAAGAATAGTTTTCAAGACAGAGGGCCTCGATGTTGTATCTAATGAATGTTGTATCTTATTATTTATTCTCCCTTTTTCTCCTCTTCTGTCTTCTCCTTGTCTTAACAGGAAGAACAACTTCACCTGTTTCCCAAAATGACAATCAAAATTGCATATTGACAAGTAATTTTTCGTCCTTTTTTTCCCTTCCTTCAAAGTGCCTTCCATAATTACTGCCTTGTTTTCTGGAAAGGAAAAGCTAGATCTAAGGGCTCCTTTTTTTAATATTATTTTTAATATTGTATTTTGATAAATATTTGTAAGTTATGTCTGCCCTTATTTCTTCTCTCTTTTTCTCGGAAACCTGGGTACAGTTATCTTCTCTGGCATGTCTTAACTCATCACTGGTACAAATTCCTTTGCTCCATTGTAAATTGTTGGGGTGAGGAAAATCCCCCCACATCGAAGGATAATCATATAAGAAAAAAAAAAATGGAATTTCTACTAACCATAGTAGGATGCCCTCTGTTCTGCAGTGGATCCCACACATCGAAAGACCTTGCTCTACTGAACAAAATGGAGTTTCCCTCAAGTGTCTGTTTCTGTCAACCTCGCATATGCACTAATGTCTCTGTCAGATCCCCTTTTGTCCCCCTAAAGTAGCATTCCACTGGTGAGACTCAGTCTTGGAGACACTCAGCTGCTAGAGCAGAAGGAGCAATATAGCCTGATTGCCCACTCCGCCCACTGTACTTGGTGGAACTGTTTCTCAGTTCACTGGTGATAGCTAAAAGAATTTGGAAGGTAGTGTGGTGGTGTGTCCTGGCCCAGAGACCTGAGGTTTAAACCCCTCTTGACTCCTGGCAGCAGACTGCATAGCTTCTGAACTTGTGAACCTCATCTTCCTGTTGTTGCTCAGCATGTTGGTCTATAACACGCAGCGCAGGTAATGTGCTCATTGTCTGGAATCTTTGCAGAGTGCTCTACAGCTCTTGATTTACCTGCTGTGGCATGCTTTTGATTTCTGTTACCTCGCTGGCTTGTTAATGGTTATTCCTGTTCCTGGATTTGGGCCAAGCATATATTTGCAAGATAGGCCATTGTAACATAAAGCTCCTGATCACGTCCCAGAAAGCCTCTTATTTGTTGTCTGGTACAACCCTAGGAGAAAGGAAAAAGGCAACAGTGAATGACCGAATTGGAGACACTAGTCTTTTTGTCCCTGTGATGAGAAACGGTCTCTATCTGTTCTTCAGGTGAGGACATCTCCTTCCTTGTGATTAGTTGGAATGTGGCATGCCTTTTTCTGATAGTTAAATTTTGAGCTACAGGTCCTATAATCACTTATACTGAGCTGTAAATGCAAGTGGATCTTTTCAACCAGTGGGATTTTCAGGCAAATGCTTTAGAAGAGTTGATATTTCAGTGTGGGTCATACAATCCTTCCTATGTTTTGTTTATTTGTGTAAGTCACGTAGTTAATATGACGTTGAGCTGTACTTGGCAGTTCAGAAAGTAGAAATGGGTTACCAGCACATGAGTTTACAGGTACTTGAGGAGCACGTGTTTAGGACCACGAGGAAAGCATCTTTAGGTGTATGTGCCCCTGTGAAGCTTTATGCCTTATGTATATGGTATTGAGAATCAAGAAACCTGAAAGTACAAAACAAATATTTTTCCCTGTTTAATTGTCAGCTTAGATATTAGTGAGCTATGCACGTCCTCTGACTTATCAAGACTTCTCCTTTATGGAAAATAAAGCTTAAATGTTTAGCAACAAGTGTGAAAGTGAAAGGTGATTGTCATTTATTTTCATTCAAAGGTTGAATGTTAGGTAGAAGTGGAAATCTCTTAATGGAAGAAATGGAATGGAATTCCTAGAAATAAATTACAGTGTACTTCATGGCATCATTCTGTAAATAATTAATCTGAAACACAAGACACTAGAGATTATTACAGCAATAAGCTTTTCAAAGTAAAAATAATTCAGTATTTGTTTTCAGAGTTTCTAAAGGAATAAAATACTAAATTTTACTTAAGCATAAATTGAGCTAATGTGGTGAAGACTGTTGAACAGCTAAAGGATATTTTCATAGTAAATTTTCTGTGGAAATGTTCAAATTATTGGCCTCTGGATTTTATCTCAAAGGAAGACTGGTGTAGTTAGACCAGCTTTTCTGGGGAGATGGTATTGACAGGCAACACTGCTTTTACAGCTGCTTATATTTGTCTCTTCCCTGCTCATCGTGCTGTGCCCCTAATGTACAGGCCCAAGCATTTAGAAGACTTGCAGTGAATCAGATAGCTGAAGAACAAGTACCTGCCTTCTACCTTTTCTATGATGTCTAAGCAATCCTGGCCTAAAGTTCTAGCCTTGTTTCTGTTGTGTTGCCAGCAACACAAAGGACTGGACTGACAAAGGATCTGTATTTGCAGTATTTTCCATAAGAGAGCAAAAGGACTTTCTAGATAAAGGGATTTTTTTTTAATTTTTTTTTACTTAAAAAAAAAAGAGAGAGAGACTTGGGCATACATAGGTTTTGGAGTTGGGATTTTTTTGGTGTACATAGTATGGGGTTTTAAAGGGAGAGGTCAGATTTAGCAATAATTTATTTTTCCTCATTAAATGTTCTAAGCAGAGCTCTCTCTTGGTTACAATTTAAGGAAAAAAAGTAATATTAAAAATGCAACTTCAAAGATTATTATGTGAAAAAAAATCTTCAGAGGTTATCTTGTGGTGTTCAGTGCCTGGCTAGCAACGCATGAGAGACAGCCAATTATTACATAGCATTTTATTCTACTTTGTACATAGTAATGCATTTGTAAGAGTGTACTCTGTGATTGTGGACAGCTTTTCTGAAAGACTGTTTTATATAAATTTGAAGTATTTGCCTGTATTACTGTATTTTTATATTATGCTAAGGAGCAGAAATTTATCTAGTAAAACCAAACTTTTTCTGGGTTTTAAAATGGTTATTTTATTTATTTTGTTTGATACTGGCCTTTCATTGATCATCATACATACATTTTAAACGCTTAAATATTACATACTTGGCATTATTTGAGCAACAGGAAAAAAAGGGGAGAAATGAATCCAATACCCATTGTAACAAACAGTATGATCACACTGGATTAGAGTAGAGGATACATCTCTGCATGAAACTAATACATCAAAAAACTTCCAGGCATTATTATGATTCTTGTCGATGTATGCTAAACTTTTCTATTTGCATCCCACTGTATCTGGGGGGTGTGACTTGTCTCTAGAAAATCCTTCTTACTGTTTCTCAGTATACCTTACTACTTCTGGCATCAGGCAGTTCTGATCTGCCCACGGATAGCAAGGGTAGGTCAGGCTCCTTGGCCCGTGTGCTCCAAGTCATTGAGAGGTTACGCACGAGCCATTCCTTGTTGGCCCTGCAGTTGGGTAGCTCATTGAATAGGTGTGCGGCGCTGATAAAGCCCTGGGATGGCTCTGGCGTTTCACACCAGTGGGTGCGGGCAGCAGCACCCCAGCAGCACTGGGAACAAGACGCTTCGCCTGAACTAGGCTGAATACGGTGCTCTGACCCAGGGACCCACAGTCTGAAATGAAGGTTGACCAGAGACAGAAGGTTGATGTTTGTGCAAGATGTGTAGTGAAGTTTACTTTCTCGTATGTATCAGTTCCTGTTTCCACATAAAATTAGAGAGAATGAACCACACACATTTTTGGGGGATAGTTTCCGTGCTGCAAAATGTATTTGGCACTTAATTCATCTTTAATAATACCAGTATTACACACTTTTAATTAGAAAAGTATTCCATCATGACTAAATTGCTGGCAGAAGCAGATGACCAAAGTGCAGCTGACCATGCAAGAGTTGGTCAGCTCTCCAAGCCGTAGCATCTGGTTTGGAGTCAAAAATATTTCTTGGCAAAATAGTAAAACTTTCATCTTTCAACCAGAAACAGTGTTGAACACAGGTGGTTGTTCGTATTGCATGTGGTTCAAGACACCAAAGCTAATGCAGCAACAGACTTGCTTAACCTCATCACACAGAATATAACTAAAACCTCTGTTAATTATTTGGCATAAAAAAGGTTATTAGTGTTACTAACTTACTCTCTGGTTGTTCTTCAGACTAAGGCGTGTAGTATTTCAGTAGATTCTTATTAATAATTATGTTACTGTCTTGTATTAAGGCATTTAGCTGGCAGTCTTGGTATTCTGGGAGAGAGCAGGGTTCTGTCTGCACCTCTGGAATGATATGCTAACTGAAAGTACAATAAAGCACAACTTAATTTTGTTTTCTGTCACCTGATAGCTGCAGTGTGTATGATGCATTTGGAGCGGAGCTGGAAAAAATATAAAATACTCAAATAAGCAGTTTATGCGTCTTAATAATACACAGTTCTACTGCAAAAGCTACTAGTATTTTTAAAAACATTTACAATCATGCCTGGGAAATGGCTTGTCCTCTGATTGAAAAATAGAGTGTGCAAAATTTGTTTTATCTGCCCACCTCCAACTTTTGCAATCTGCTGCCTTTTAAGTTTCAGAAACTTACTTGAGCGAGAACTATTTATTTTAGCTAGAATTTTAAAAGTATTGATTTGTTCCAATGTATTTCAGTTTCTGCTTTCATTTCATTGAAATGCTGTTAGGTTACTTTTTTTTTAGCTAGTACAGACTTTTTTCCTATGTTCCTATGCTAATACAGTGCATCAAATTCTCAAAGATAAAATCTGATATAGATATTCCATTACTTTAAAAATATTGAGATTTATGATAGAGTAATTTGAAAGAGCTGGAATTCAGGTTGCTGAAGAACATACGTTATGATACTAGATTGTTGCATGTATTTTATGGTATTTTTATGTTTTCCAGAAGATATCTGTGCCCTTCATTTAGGGAATGAATGGTGGTTATTGAATTTGTAGGTGTTCAGTGCTTTTTGTATGGAGTAAGTGGATGATGAGAATTCAAAGATATCTGCTGAATCCAGCATTGTATATAGGCTTATTTTTCACTTGGAATTTTCAGTGAGGGTGCCATTGCCAAATCGTAATGCCCTTGAAAATGCTATGTGATTTATACTTTCTGCAGATTATGGTGCTGCATAACCTGAGGCTGGAACACTGCCTGAAGTGAAGAACAACATTATGGCACTTTTGTGCACAAAAACAGGAGTCAAGGGCTGTGCTGAGCATGGGATTTGACCTGGTGTTCTGCAAATACTTATTATAATCACCTGATCATGTGTGATCTTTTTTATAATACCTTTTTAACTACATTGTCTAGCTTCTCTAACCTAACCTAAACCAAGGCGTCTTCATGCAAGATACTGCATATACTTTTTCTAAAAAATAAAAGAAAAATGTCATTTTTCAAGGTATTTCTGATATGAACAAATGAGTTGAGCACTGGGCACCATTTAAATGACAGGGAAACTAACCTTTGGGATCCGACAGCTGAGACTGTATGTTAGTGACAGGAGGGAGGTGAAAGCTTTGTGGGCAGAAGTTACTGCTGGCATCACCAAAGGCAATGAGAATATAAAAGGTTTAAATCTTGGGTGAAGGGTGTCGCAGTGATAGCTGTGATTCTGCTAACGGGATTGCTTGCGGTTTTGTTGTCATTTTTTTCAATGTATTAGAGGAATTTTTTGATTCTCAGTATATTAGCAGTATTAAGAACAGTTGCCAAAACCACAGAGCTATGTTTCTCCTTCTTTCATTAAATAATGTGTACATATATTAGAAAAATTAGGATAATGTAAGTTAAACTGGTTTTGGTGACTTTTTTTTTTTAAAAAGTTGTTTCCTTGCTATATAAAGATGAGTGAGGCTGCTATATAAAGGTGAGTGAGGCTGTTCAGTTTTTCTTTCCATCTGGTACTGTTTCAGAAGGTTTTTCTTTCTTCTCTCTCCCTTTTTTTTTTTTTTTTTTTTTTTTTTCCCTTAATCTGAAGCCTACCCTCAGTCTTTTTGGCACAGGTAACGGAATGGGGGGTGTTTATAATTTCAGACAATAAAATTTAGAATACAGTGTCTGGACTTCTGTTAAAAGGGGCCTTTCTTCATATTTTCTGGCCCTGAGGGCTAGTCAGCCCAGTCTTTCTCTGTTGTCTGGTTGAATGCTGATGGAGGACTGGTCCAGGTTCTGTCCTCACAAAAAAAAAAAAAAAAAAAAAATCCCCAAAGGCCATCTTTTTTCTAAACTCTTTGCTGCTTCTTTGTTGTCCATTTTTGTTGTTTCTTGTTCAAGATATGCAAAATATACTAATCAGAAGGTGTTTTTTCTGTTCAGATGTGTTTTATAACTCTGCTGCCTGTAACATATTGAGGTAGTGTAGGAATTTGTTAAAGTTGTTGGAGCACAAAATATTGAATTAAAACCACTTATTGCATGAAAAGGGTATTCACTAATATATACATATATATACACATGTATACACACACTTATCTGCATCTCTGTATGGATGAGAGTACTTCCTAGTTAAAAACCAAAAAGACAACCTACCTTGTTGTGGTACAATCGAAACATCCTGTAGGACACATCTGGTTCCTTTAAAACTTTCCCTGAATGTTACGCAGCTCTGCTGTTTTTCCTGCCACCTTGAGCTGCTTGGCTCCCTGGGCTCCCCAGAGCTGCCCTGTCAGCTACTTTTCTGTTCAGCTGACTTGGCTGGAAAGTTGGCGAGCTTATGTAGTGAGGGACCTCAGACCTTAGGAGATCCATATACACAGGATGCCTACTAGATAAACTGTCAAAAACGAAATTGTATCTGGGCAGTCATCAGGCCTAAAATCCAGAGCAACTGATCTTGGAATTTTAGGTGTTTCTAAAATGTTAACATTTGGAAAGGAAGAATTTGAGATTTGGGTTTTGTTCCAATTGTAACTTATACTCTGTGTGTGTTATTCTCTTCAAACCTCTGTTCAAATTTCTCTTTAGGCTATGCTTTTATTTCTTTTAAATAAATAGTTTTCTTTTTCAGATGTGTTGTATATGCTTTTCTCCAGTGGTATTTGCAGCAACAACATGCATATAAAGGCAAAACCTTCATCAGCAAAATCATAAGTTAAAAAGTATAGAAAGACCATTCGACAAAATGCTTAAGATTGTAATGACTAATACAGCGTTTATGGAGTCACACTCATAAGAACAGTTGGTGTCTTATTTGTATCATGAAAACCTGCCAGATGGTCAAAGCAACTTTTAGGGTGCCTAGGTGATTTTTCTTATGATTTCACAGATAACTCAAATGCCTTTTCTGTAATACAATGCTATTTCATGTTTGTAGGTAATATATGCTTTGAACACTAAAAATGATGAACATGAAGCTGCTATCCAAGCCCTTAAGGATGCTCATGAAGAAGAAATTCAACAAATTCTTGCAGAGACCAGAGAGAAGATCTTGCAGTATAAAAGTAAAGTTGCAGAAGAAATGGATCTCAAGAGAAAGATCCAAGTTTTAGAAGAGTCACTGGAAGATCATAAAAAGATGAAA
The DNA here is from genome assembly GCF_030867145.1 of Opisthocomus hoazin. NCBI lineage: Eukaryota > Metazoa > Chordata > Aves > Opisthocomiformes > Opisthocomidae > Opisthocomus > Opisthocomus hoazin. The sequence continues at coordinate 74,474,162 of NC_134415.1, forward strand.
CATCAGGCCTTGACAGAATTTGAAGCCTATAAGGGGAGAGTTGAAGATATGCAGCTTTGTGCAGAAGCTCAGCATGTCCAGCGTGTAGTGACCATGTCAAGAGAAGTAGAAGAGATCAGAAAGAAATTTGAGGAAAGGCTACGAAGTTTCATACAGTTGCAAGTGCAGTATGAGAAGGACAAGCGTACAGCTCTGGAAGACCTGAGAGCTGCCCACAGGCTTGAGATTCAAGAACTTCTGAAGACTCAACAGAGTCAGAATGCTACTTTAAGTAAGGGGCAAGAAAAACTGGAGGAATTGCATAGACTGGAGCTGGAAGACTTGAACAGTAAAGTTGAAGAGTTAAGGCTGGAAAGAAAAAAACTTATTGAGGACTATGAAGGCAAACTCACTAAAGCACAGTCCTTCTATGAACATGAACTTGATTCTTTGAAAAGATCCCAACTTTTTACAGCAGAAAGTCTACACGCTTGCAAAGAAAAAGAAGCGGAGCTGAGAAAAGAATTTCAAAACCAGGAAAGTATGTTAAGGAAGAACCTGGGAAAGCTTAAAACTGAATTGCAGATGGTCCAGGATGAAGCTGCCAGTCTACGGGAAAAATGCCAAAAACTTCAGGTGGCTCTTGGTACAGCAGAAAACAATGTTCAGGTGAGACCGATGATATGTTGTTTCCAAGACTGTGAGTTTTGTTTTCCTATTTGTGCTGTCTCTCCATGAGGCTGGTAGGTTGAGGCGATTGGAAAATGTGAACTTAATTTTCTGTCACTCATACTTCATTGTCATGTGCTTCTAAATTTTTTTTTTATTTGTTTATATTTTAAAATTTATTTTAAGTGTGTATTTTTTCCCGGATTGAATTAATGCTACTTTATAGTCCAACAGAAACTAGAAGCCCCTATCCAGGGGAAAGGTTTTGGTCTCTTTCCTTTCAGCTGTTCATAAACAGAACTTGCTTGTTCTAGTCATACTATCCAGAGTGTAGTATACTCAAAACTGTTACCACTTAAAGAACAGACAAAAAAATTCCCAAACCAAACCCTGTTCCCCTCCCCACAAAGAAAGAAAGGAAGAAAAAAAAGAGGGGGCAAAAAGCTATGCCACATCAGGTCTCCGCATAAATTGATCCCTCCCCCCAAAAAAAGGATTTGGAGAGGGAAGGAGAGTGTTGGGGACTGGTACCATTTGAGATGTTATGCTGACAAACTGAAATGCTTGCTAGAAAAATTGAGAAACCACTTACCTACCCTGTACAATTTCTTGCAGAAATGCGTTTGACGGGAATGTCATGCAACTGACACTATAAATACAATTAATATTCTATATTCAGTGCAGTCTTACTTGTAGAGCTCATTTGTGACTACAGTAACTGAAATACTACACACATTTTCAGCATATACTGGTTTTGGCTGGGATAGAGTTAATTTTCTTCATCCTAGCTGGTATGGGGCTATGTTTTGGATTTGTGCTGAAAACAATTTTGATAACATTGGGATGTTTTAGCTGTTTCCCAGCAGTGCTTACACAGTCAGGGCCTTTTCTGCTTCTTGTACCACCTCACCAGCAAGTAGGCTGGGGCTGCACGAGAAGTTGGGAGGGGACACAGCTGGGACAGCTGACCTCAGGTGACCAAAGGGATGTCCCATACCGTATGACGTCATGGTCAGCCACAAAAGCTGGGAGAAGGAGGAGGAAGGGGGACATTCAGAGTGACGGCACTTGTCTTCCTAAGTAACCGTTACGCATGGTGGAGCCCTGCTTTCCTGGAGATGGCTGAACACCTGCCTGTTGATGGGAGGCAGTGAATGAATTCCTTATTTTGCTTTGCTTGCGTGCGTGGCTTTTTCTTTACCTATTAAACTGTCTTGATATCAACCCAAGAGTTTTCTCACTTTTACGCTTCTGATTCTCTCCCCTGTCCTGCTTGGGGGAGTGAGCGAGCGGCTCTGTGGTACTTAACTGCTTACCAGGTTAAACCACAACACAGTGTTATTTAGACACTAAAATTTCTTGTCCTTAAAGAAGGACAAGACACCCCAGAAATACAAAGACTGAAATTTTTGGTCAGCAAAAAATAGGACTGGGTATGCTGGACTTGCAGAGTTCCACAGAATCTTTTCCTCCTTGGGTTTTGGTAGCTGTGCTGAGGCCTGAAGAACAGTAATTTATGTGGGTAAGCTTGAGTGTCATGTCTTTTGCAGTAGTTGCTCTCAAGTTTTAAAGCCAGGAGTACATTAAATGTGATGGTCGTAGTAATTTTTGGAAGCATCATTGGGCAGAGTCAAGATGGGCCATGAGCTTTTCCCATTTACAGTCTAATTCCAGCCTGACTTTTGACTGTCCTTACTTCTTGTGCAAAGGCTACAGGGTATTGTGTGAAAGAAGACTGCCATCTTTATCAGATGTTAAATTCAGAATACCTTTCTCCAGTTTCACAAAGGGCTTTCGAAAAGTTCATTTCCATCTCTGTTCAGTTAACAAAGCAGAACTCTTACCTTTCAATTGACTATGTCAGGTAGGTGGGTTTCTGGCAAGCTGCAGCAAAGAGGAAACCCACTGTATGTTGATCATTCCTGCAGTAAAGGAGTTCATATTGGTTCCAAAGAAGAGGAAGAGTCTAATAAAGTATTTGCAGCAGATTTTAAAGTCAGGTCCTGCTCTGATCATCGTGAATGAGGTGACCAAAGGCATAGTCTCACCACTTCTGGTGTCCTTGTTTCATTACACATCCTGTCCAGTGTTTTCCCCAATTCTGGTTCCTGCTTTAGTTTCTGAAATGACCCTTTACTATTCCAGTGACTTGAAAGATGAGAAATGTGGCTTTCCTTTTAAAACAGAATGAGATATCTTTTTCCTTCCTGCGTCGCTGAGAACGCATCATCATTAGACAACCCAAGATATGCTATTGTGAATCAGTACATCAGACTTGTAGTGAAAGTTTGATTTACCTAATCACCTAGCTCTCATTTAATGTATATCTATGTGCAGCTTAATTTGTGTCAGTACTCAGCACTCACAGTTGCAATAAAGGACACTGTAAACTGCTGTGAATGTATAATAGATTCTTCAATGTGAAGATCTCTCAGGTACTACAAACCAGGTTTCTCAAATTGGCCCCCAAACTCCGTGGACCATTTTACTGTTTTTTATTTTCCATATACCTTTTTGGATACTGTCACATTTCTCTTTTTCATCCTTGTCATTCCATATATCCCGTATCTTGTAGTGCTTCAACAATATTTTTGGAAAAACACATAATACAAAATTAACATTATGGTAACATTACAAGATTTCAGATTTTGTAAGAAGAAAACTTGTTTGCTGAAGGGTCTTTCCTGTACATTTTAACCTAATGCTCACTTAAATTTAACATAATTTTATATAGTGATAACAGACATTATACTGTTCTTCCTCTAGGTTCTTCAAAAACAGCTAGATGACGTGAAGGAGGAGGAGATGTCATTGTTAAGCAAACACAAAGAAGTCGAAAGTGAGCTAGCAGCTGCCAGAGAGCGCTTACAGCAGCAGGCCACTGATCTTGTTCTCAAAGCCAGTATGTATGTCAGTAACTTAATCTGGAAATGAACTTCGTCTGTGTATTCTGGCCTTTCCTCTTTATGTTAACCTTGTGCAGGTTTAGAGTGCCAAAAGACTGTTCAGTGTTGTCCAGAGATGTTTGTGACAAGTTTGTGTCTTAAACTGTTTTGATATCATGTGCATTGTATTTATGATTCATTTTTTGTGTACTTATTTGTCCAAATGTTCTACTTCATATGGCACACACACATCTTCCTGGTCTTGGAATTTCTTGCCTTATCTGCACTTGTACAGAGTGCTCCTGCTGTGTATCTGTTCTCCACAAAGTCACCGAGACAAGCTTTCTGTCTCTCTGTCCTTTTTCAGTTGCCTTGTCTTTTCACTGGGACTGCAGTACTTTTCTTTACGCGTACTGTCAGAAGACTTACAGCTTATCAGTAATAAATCAGGGTTTTCTTTATAGCTGTTTTCTTGACTTCTCTGTGCTTGTTGGCGTATGGAAAGGCATAGAAAATGGTTTAAGCTTTGCCTGTACATATGCAAGTTGTAACTTCTTGGTGTTGTCTTTCTAGTAGACTGCTTAGTGGTAGGGCATGGGCCCAAGTACGTCAACTTGGTTAACTGTACTGTAGGTAGGACTGTAGGCTAAAAATAAGCCTCTGGCTTATCTTTGGCCTTGTTCAACTAGACCATTTGTAGAAATACCTGATTATTTTCCACACAAGTTAGCACAAGCCTGGAGGCCCTTCCCAAAAGTCGGCTTTGATATGATCACCTTGTTTTGAAAGCTGGGATGTTGCCAGACTGTGTCAGTTGGCCTTAGGGTCAGAAAATACTTCACAGCGCTAACTTGCTAATACTGTAATAGTTTGCTAATTATATGATATACTATATGTAATACTATGTTTACTATTACTGTAATAGTTTACTATTGCAGATGTCTACACGTGGCATCAAAATGTGTATGTGAATGTATGTGAATGTAGCCTGTATCATGGCTTTATTTCTGCCCTTTAAATAATTAAGCAGTTCCTACAGATGAGCGGAGTGTGTCTGCTGCCTAGGATAGCTTCATGCCTAGGACAAGAGGCATAGAAGAGCGAGCTAAGGTGAATGCTAGGAATAGTCTAGGCTATATGTTCGGACAATATGGAGGCCAGCAGGAACCCAGGACTGCAAGGTCCCTACTGTATGTAAGTAGCTAAAAGGAATTGGATCCTGCTAAGAGCATTTCAAATGTGATTCTGGCCTTTCAAAAAGTTGTGTGAGGCACTCATAATGACCTGAGACTGTTGGGGGCGAAAAAAACCCTGTTCTTGTACACTGCTTGACCATTGCTGTTTCGTTCTTTAGGCAGAGGCATGGGAAGGGTTCAGCAGCCAGACCCAGATTTAGTGGAAACAACCGTAAATATCCAGGCTGTTTTTCCATATTAATGATGGCATGGAGTCAGCTAGCCTGTGAGTCCAGCACCGGTCTCCTCTGGCACTGAGGTTTTTAGCTTTACCGGAAATTCCATTGTATGCACACTGTTACTGAGCTCAGTGGCACCATCGGTAGGGCATCTTCACTCTGCAGCATTTTGCTGCGCAGCAAGAACCAGGAGCCCTGTTTACAGTCATGCCACCAGGACTTTACCATGTGATATAATTGATTACCAGCCTGTTTGGAAATGGTTTCTGACGCTGGCCTGCTGCCATCTCCTTTGAATTTCAGCTCACACCTGGAAGTCAAAAAATCCTGCCCCAAAGAAACTAAATTCTCATACTTAATTACCATACAAAATATTTACTTGTTGTATTGCAATTTGAGAACGCTGTATTAAGTCTATTATGGGAAGTTAATATATTCTTCTTCCATTTATTCTGAGGTTCCAGACTGGAAAGAAAACTGCTGTGTTTCTTACTTTCTGTGTAGAGCATGAGGAATGGGAAACCTGCATTGTGTGTTGGTATTGCGAGGACAAAGGCTCTAGATCAGTGTTTATGTGCTTACAAGAAAATAGGCATATGCTTAGTACTTCGTGACAAAGTTGAAATTCTTGTACAATTATTCTCCTTGTTACATTCTAAAATCTGGGTTTGCAAATACATTTCTTAAAGGGCTGAACTTCTGAGACGAGGTAGTTATTGAAATGTTAAAGAAGTTAAGCGTACCTGTTATCTTAAGTTTTTCTCTTCAGTTTTTAGTTGTGTTAAACAAATATGCCAAAATGACTCTTAGAATTCTTCAAAGCTTGGTACAATTAGACCTGTGCATTGTTCATAAAAATACTGCTAATTCTGAAACATTTTTCATGGCCAAATTCCATTACGTATCCTACTGTCCTTCCTTTCACGTCAGTGTCCACAGGCAGCAAAGGCTAAAACAGTTTCCTTTTTGGCCCATGTAAAATGGAGGGGGAGGGAGTCTCTACTAGAAGTTATGACTACAAAAATTTAAAAAAATTGTTCTGAGTAAATAATACAGTTTCTTGTCTGGGTGCTTTCTTTATGTGAAACTCTTAAGGATCTCTGTATATTTCTTGAAAATCTGTTTAGTTACAACTTCAATTTATCCTATGCTTTTTAAAAATTAGCATATTTCAAACATGTCTATGTCCTGCAATTTATGAAAGGGATAATAGGGTGTTTCTAACAAAAGAATCCATTCCAGCATGGAATGTCAACTTAGGTATGACTTAGTGATGCTTCTACAAAGATGTTAAAACAGTGGGAGAATATCCTCTCTTTGTCTTTCAATTGAACAAACTTAGGAGTGTCCTCTCAGTTGTTGAGTTGAAGAAACCTATTTTCCAGAATAGTCTTCTGTCCCCTCCTAAGCCTTTCCCAGAATAACAGCTGTTTCACTGCTTTAGTCAGTTACCTAGTAGTAACATTTCCAATAATACAGCTGTAAATTCAGAAGAACAAGGACAAAAATTTCTGAAGTCATAAATCTTTTTCCACTGTACACAGATGATTATACTGTCTAGCTCTGAAGATTTTTTTTTTTTTTTAGTGTAGATGAAGAACTTAAAAGCGAGCCTCTAAACTGCAAAAATTTAGATCCTGCTTTACTGTGGAGAGAATGAGTTCTGTTACATCTTTTAGTCACATCCCTATAGCAAAATTAACAAAGTGTAATTACATAAGCTTTATAGCTTCAGCCGCTATACCTAGCATGCTGGTTGAATTATGAGTTTGATAAAACAGGAACATATTTATCATTAGACTTTAGTCTTTTGCTTTCTGTTATGTAGCTTATAGTGGGGTAAAAATGTACAGTTTTAGATGGGGTGAGTTCTTCAAGACAGAATGTCTGTGTTCATACCATTGCCTACCTCGACTTTCTCTCGGAGTCACTATGCAACTTTGAACAAGGCAAACTGAAAGTAAAGGAGCCCCAGCACCAAGCGCTCTGCTGTTGTTGGACATTTTTACAATAAAACTAAAAAGGCCGAAGTGGAGGGGAAGGTAAGCGTTGCAGTGAAGATAATGGAGATCCATATGAAAGCTTCTGCTAGAACTGGACTTCTAGAAATGGCTGAAGTATACTCCAGTTATGTGAAACCAGTGCTGTGAGGTTTTAAAGAGCTATTTTGTTTTTAGGTCACATTGGAATGCTTCAAGCTACTCAAATGACTCAAGAAGTTACGATCAGAGATTTGGAATCGGAAAAGTCTAGATTAAAAGAAAAACTATCCCAGCTGGAAGAGGAAAGAAACTTATTACAAAGCAAAACACAAAGTCTGGATGAGCGACAAAGGCAGCAAATTCTGGCCTTGGAGAAGGTTAAACTGCTTATTGGCTTTAGTTGAATAAAAATAACAGACTTGAAATTCTCAAAAAAAAACCACAACTTGATTGTTTTTTAATTTTTGTTTGATATGACAGGACTAGGACTGATAGCAGTACGTTCCCAGTATATCCTGTGTAGCAACGTACAATGATTCATGTGGAGTGTAAAGTGAGAGTAGAGGGAAGTCAGATTAGATGATGTTCAGACTGCTTTAGACATCTTCTAACAATTTAATTTAATTTTTGGCTTCACGTGTAGGTGTCTAGTATCTAAAGTATCTCAGTGAGCAGAAAGGTGAAATGGTTAAAGAACACTTAAAAAAGCCTTTCTCTGAACATGTGCTGAACATGTTTGAAAATACTAAACTGAAATTTTCTATAGACTTAATACCTGATTGCTGTTTTCCCAGATTAAATAGAGGAAAAAAACAGATTTTTTTAATATGGCTAGATTGCTGTGCATGGATATATTGAAACTACCTTTTTGGTTATGGAATTATTTAGTCAGTGCTTAGTGATTGCTCAGTTTGTTTTGTACGGAAGTTAATTTCTGTAGATTTATGTCACCAGTAATGTTTTTGGGTTTTTTCCTCCTACTGTTCGTGTTTTACCGGTTAATAGAAATAATTTTATTTTTCTCTGTCGCTTATAGAAAGTGCATGAAGCAAGGGAGACACAACGTGAATATTATGAGAAGGAGCTGGTGAAATTGCAAGCAAGATTGGAAGGAGAGGCTGCACAGTTAAAGGAGGCTCATTCCAAGACCTTAGAAGAATTGGCATGGAAACACCATACTGCAATTGAGGCTGTGCACAGTAATGCTAATAAGGAGAAGAAAAAACTACAGATGGTAGGTTTGTGTTTTCTTAATAATCAAACATACTACAAAAAGCAAATGATAGCGTTGGAAACATGTAGTGCATGGTTTTGTTGTATGGCCAGTTTTATTTGGAGTTACCTGCAGATCTGCTGTGCTTCTCTGAAGACAAACTGCTCAGCCTTTATTAAAATAACATATATCTTGCTAAAAAAAAAAAAAGAGCATTTATACTGTCATTTGTCTGCATACAGAAGAGAAATTCTCAGCTCACTACATCTTTCTTTTTGAGTATAGTAGGTGTATTTTTCCGGGTTTTGTGACCCGTATTCAGAAAGGTTGGTAGATCACTCAAGATCAGTTCTTCTGAAGGAGATGAAATATTGTGTTATCCTAATATTTATTTAAAATTTTCATAAACAGTCCAGAAGTACAAAAAGATATTATTAGTACTTGACTCTGTGTACAATCAGAAGATAACAGCAGCTGTTCCTAACTTACATCATAAAATTATGCTAACTGTATATCGACTATTCATTTACCTTTGACTGCAATCCTGAAACTGAAAGGCCTTTTTGTTTCACAAAATTGGCCTTTTCTTTGTTGGGACGAATAAGAGGACCAATTTTGAATTATTTCCTAATCTGATTGTATGTACATCATATACAAATTTTGCCTTATGCAGTAAATATGGGATAAATATTAATAGTTTAAGGTTTCATTATGCTTTCTGGTGTGTTCACAGGAAACATACCAAGAAAGACAGTTGTAGTTAGTGAAGTGCATCTTAGACTGATTTTTTTTTCATTTTGTTGATATGTTGCTTCTTAGCTTTACTTTGAATAAATCCCAAAGATTCGTTCATGTCTCCCACTAATGGAAGTATTTCTCAGAGACATACATGCATCTCATCTTTCAGGTTTACTTTCTTTTTAACTTTAAACATGCCTGTTATTAAAATCATGTCTCTCAAGGGTTTCTGGGAGTATCTTTCTTTTATTTCAGTAAAATGTGGGGTTCTTTTTGGTTTGTTTTCTTCTGTTTCTTATCAAAATAATACAGACAATAAAACAATATCATAAAATGTTTGTTCTTAAATCATTTAATGATTTAAATTAGGGAACAGCTCTATAAATGTGAGAAATGTGAAACTTTAGCAAGGGAAAATTAACTATGAAAAGACATGAGGGTCGGGATCTCAGTAAATGTTAATCAGTATACTGTCTCCTTTGTCAAACCTGTCTCGCTAAGCACATGTTGTGTTGTCTGAGTAATTTAAGGAAGAAACAGTCAGTCTCGAATGCAGAGAAGAGTTGAATTTAGTACGAGGAGGAAGCATGGTACAAGGAGCCTTGAGATAGAAGGCGTGAGTAATTTATTGGGACTGGAAGACTGAGAAAGGCACCTGGGGTTTGGAAATATGTGAAAAAAATGGAAAAGAAGAGAATTCTAAAGAACGAGTGTAGGATTCAAGAAATGGCTTAAATCTGTCTCTTCTTCCATCTATAAAATGAGCTGTAAAAATGGCATCAGTTCATAGGAGGATTATGAAAATAGAGCTGCTAATAATTGTGCAGTACTGCACAGCTGTATTGACGAGTATCATAGAAGAACTGATTGCTCAGTTATGAGAATAGGGTCTGAACAGCACTAGTGAAACTTCACAGCCAGCAGATTTCACAGTGTGAAGAAGAAAAATTCAGCAAGTCTCACTTAGCAAGCATCACTTGCCTCGTGTGGCAATTGATACCGGGGGCCCAGTGAAGAAACACGCGCTTGCTGAGTAACGCTGTATAGCAATGTATTACTCAAAGTGTAACCCTCTGTTTTGTCACTTTGTCCAACTTCTGCCATGAACAAAGAGATCGTGCAAGCAGTTTATACACAAATCATTTGTTGCCTATTGCACACCCTAGTGGAGTGCTAGAACTAAAAAGCTGCTAAGCTTAATATGCTTACCACCCCCATCAAAACACTGGAGGAGTCTCTGGTTTTAGATGAGGAAGGGTTAGTCTCTGTGGCTTCTTGAAAGAGCTGGATAACGCTAAGTTGCTGTCTTCCAGCTCCCTGGTTTTCCTTGGAGCTCTCTATACCTTTTTGTGAGAGTCTCTTTTTCCTCCTGAATTCTTAAGCTCTTAACTCTCCTCGTCTCTGCAATCTTACCAATGCTTGCAGTTGTACTTCTTGTTCCGTGCGTGGCTCTGGTCTGTGTATTTTCATAGCTGTTTCTGAGATGATGATGTTGATTTCTCAGAAATCTGAGCCCAGGGCTACACAGAGGCACTGAATCAGTGCTAAGCCTTGCATTACAGCTGAATCCAGAGGAGGCAGTTGATAAAGGAGGCTCTGTAGCTGCGTAGAAAACCTTGAAGTTTTGTATTACCTGGCTCTGGAGAACCTTACCTGGCAACCTTATTTTTCTTCAAGACGACTTTGTGGTATAATAATTTATATAGTATATTCCACTGGAATATATAATAGAGCTATTAATGTGTTTCATGTTAAGTATTTTGTGACAGAAATTGTTCTTCTGAAAATATGTTCTGAATATTAATAAACCTGAAGCACACGTTTATAGTTCTCCCTAAGAAAAAGAAAAAAGTTTCTAACATATGCATATACATATAGCATATACAACATAGGCTCAGGTAAGAGAAATGTAATTCGTCCAGCAGAGTTGTTTTCAGAATTTGGCTATTGCTCCACAGAGATGGAATGAAAACCGAGGTGTTATTTTGATTCTTTCCATATAGTTGAACCTGAAGACTAATTGTTGATTTCTCTTGGTTCTATGTGAATTTTATAGATATGGTGTGAGGCATTTTTCATTTATCATAATAGCCTGAAAAACTTCCCAAAGTTCAGTTTGGATTTTAAACTTTATTATATTCTGTGGGGATTATGTGTAGGAGATATAAAGGCTGAAGGATAAGCATATTATCAGTGTAATTTTATAAAAAGTGAAAGCTTCTGCATTCTGTCAACTGAAAAACTGTGAAAGCAGATATTGTTTTAGTAATTGTGATAATTAAATGTAAATTGAAACTAGTAGTGGAGAAGAAAGTCCTGTTTGTATTTATTTTGTGATTAATCAAGGATGTTAGAAATTAATCAAGGATGTTAGATTAGAAAATAAACTGGAAAAATAAGGTATCCATTATAGAAGGAAATAAATGTTCACATTTTAACACTTGAAGGAAAGGACAAGTCTTGCTGGAGATCAGGAATATTTATGCCAGGAGGAATCACTTTCATGTGGTACACCTGTACTTTGTGATGACTGTATGGCAAGTATTTAATATTTCTTCCATCCTTCTTATTTCCAAAGGAGTTGGAGCAGCAATTTGAGAAGGAGAAACTGCATTTGGAGGATGATAAGAATCAGCTCCGACAGCAGCTGGAAAACCTGAAGGAAGAGCTGACGACAAAACTGACTTCTGCCAATCAGGAGGCAAGGGCTAACTTCACTGTATCAGCTACTGGTCCTGTGTGCTAGACCACATTTCATCAATAATGATCTTGTGCTGAGAGTCCAGTGCAGAGCTAGGATGACACTGTTGAGTCTCTGTAGTGCCTTCTTTCTGTTTAAAGTGGAGTATTCTTCAAACATGCTAAGCTATTTGACTGCTGAGTGCTAACTTTAATGTCCTTTACAAAATTAACAAAGCAAGTGAGACTGAGGTACAAAACAGTTTACGTAAACAGCCTTTCTTATCTTCTCATTAGATACGCAGACCTCTACACAAAATATGTCAGGAGACAGAGGGAAAATTAGCTGTATTTAAACCCATATTAGTTTATAATTAACATATTGTAAATTCTGGTCAGCTTCCTGACTGACAGAAGTTCTTCATATATTTCTATCAAAAGATGACATGAAATATTTATACTAAGATCCAAATGATTTGCAATGTTTTGATATATACAATCAATGTGAAATGTATCCTATCTCAATACAGTTTTAATTTTTTGAGTTTGAAATCACCACCTTTTCATAATATAATCTTTCTAAACTAGAAATATATTCTATTGATATAAAAAACTTGAATCCATTCTTGTCTGGAACTTTTGCCTTGTCTCAAGAAAATAATTCATCAGTTTCATTGTTCAGCAGGCCGTACATAAGATTTCAGTGTGTGCTTTAAGACAGACTTAAGAATGAATTTAAGTACTTTTTTGCAGTGGTACTTTTCATTACCTTTTTCTATACCGTACAAGTTCTGGAGTCGGCAGGTGTTTGTCTGATTCTGGTGGTTTGCAACTTGCACAAATGTTAAACTCACTTTAGAACAAAACCGCTTGTTTTTAATAAATAGGAAAGATTGCTCTTCTGAAATTATATATTATTATTATATTAAAGTATATATTATGCTAATATATTGCTATATTATTAATATATCCATACATTACTATATTAATATGCATCTGAATGTATTGAATAATATATATTCTGAATATATACTTTAATATATAATATATTCCATTGGTAGTTTCAATATATTAATATATACTTTCAGAGTAGTACCTACCCAATGTGTGTGTGTGCGCGCGTGTGTATATACACACACAACAGAGAGTATATGCTACCAGAGTAGTTGGACCTACCATCATTAGAGCTCAGCATCACTGCTGGTCAGTCAGTGGTGAGTACCTGTTAGAAGGAAATACAGTCTCCTGTTTGATAGTTGTGAGTGCCTCTGCTGATACTGAAGACCTTGGAGAAGGTGCACGTTGAAGCTGGAACTGGTCTTGCTCTCTTAACAGTATGCTTACCTACAATCAAATTGATGAACATATGATGTATTTGTTATATATGTTAACGAAATCATACACCGGTTTATTTTTCATTCAGAATTACAGAAAGTTTTGTTATTTATTCTTAGCTTTAATACCTCTGTTGTATGTTAACTTTCTTTAGTGATGGATTAGATCTGAGGAGAGCACTATTGTTGTTCTATAGTCATTCAACACTCTAGTCTTTAATTTAGTTACTCCTTTATGACTTCATGTGGGTACATGAGTAATAAACGTGCTCCTTCTGTCAAGGAAATAACTTCAAATGTTTTAAGAATGAGTTTTCATTATCTAACTGCTATCAAGTTCAGGCTTGGAAAAATCCATCAGCAGACTGAATTAAGAAAACAGAGGCATAGCTAAGGAAAAGAGAACTCTAACATAAACTAAAATAAGGAATTAGGGCCAGCTGCTATTTAGTGATTGAGCTTATATACATTCTTATGCCAGGGTAAAGGTAATACACTGTATTCTGCATATTGACAGAATGAGAGGAAGTGTATGGGCAGTAAATTTGGGGTGGTCTGTAAATCCAGTCTGTGTAGTACAGAGGCAGTACGTTTTATTTTATGACTATGTTTAGCTTAAGCACACGAGACAAGTGCTTTGCTTGCAACCACAGCCTACTCTTAGATCTCTATTGACAACTGACAACAGTTTCTCAATGTCTTCACTGACCTGGAAGAAACTTCCCTGTGAAAACTCTGGCACATCTGTAGCTTAGCTCTTACATTTCTAATGCTGCTTCTTTTTTTGTTCACTTTGTTTTAAGTTATGGACTTCATTTAACAGTAGGCGTATATATTTATTGCTTTCTGTGGGCATTAGCTTAGTTGTAGCTTCCCTGCTGAGAAAACTGGTTTTGAACCGATGCCATCCTCTCTTCTTTTTGACAGACTTCTTGATAGCAATTGTCTTAGCTAAAGGATGAGGAAGATTCAGGCCTCATTAGGCTTGCTCCTAGTACTAAGCTATTTAAGAACAGTGCAATCTTAAATACTTGTCAGAGATTTTTTTGAGGGCTCAGGTTAAGTCAAGAGACAAACTTTTTCACATGTGAATCTCAAGATGAGGCTGGCTGTTTACATTCTAGATCCCCTTCCTTTCACCACTGATCAGCCAAGACCTTCTAGAAAGATTCTTTGCTTCTGTCTCTTGACAGAATAGTCTAAGGACTATTCTAAGGGTATTACTAAGGACCATATTAAACAGCCTCCAGCATTGCTTTGTCATTAGTAGCCTAGACGTAAGCCCTGTAAGTGGTATTCTGTAGGTAGCAATATGAAGACAGAAACATATACCCTAGCACAAGTTAGTTTATCCATTACATTAGAGTTTATGTATTGTGATATAGCTACTCTCATTATTTTAATTTGCATAAAACATGTTTTCTTACAGTAAAATTACAGGTAATTTCAGAAGGTAATCTCTTTCCTTGCAAAATGCCTCAAATATCGTTTGGATTTTTTTTCTTGTAAAAATGCTTTAATCTAATCTTTGATTTTTATAATGTTACAGGAATTTGTTTTTTAATACAGAAACATTAAGTGATATTAAAGGAGAACAGGCTGTGCAAACAAAAATTTGTCTAGGTTGGAATTAGAAATCACTGGAAGAAAATGAAGCCAGGATGATTTGTCTGCCATTAGTAATAATTATGTAAATTAGAAGTTTGGTGGGTTTTTTTATGTCATAGGTGTGTCGTCTGCAAGACCTAGTACGAAAAAGTGAACAAGGCCTTGGTACTGCAGAAGGACATATCTCCAGTCTTCAAGAAGCTCAGGAAATACTCCAGAAAGAACTAGAATTAACTAGAGCAAGACTGCGAGAGACCACAGATTCATTGTATAGTGTTGAGGTAACCATGATGTTGGAGAAAAAATTGTGCAAAGTACTGTCACAGTGATTTGGGGTTTGTTTTTAAGACAGCAATAAGCATCATAGTGTACATGTGATTGAAGAAGCTTCATGTGGCTTCATTAAGATAGATTTCTGGTTTTATTCTAAGCAGAGAGGAAAAAAAAATGAAAAACTAGGATGAGTTGGTTTGGGCATGGTGGGTTTTTTTTTTGGTCAATAGCTCATTGACTTTAGTACTAAGTATAACCTTTCCTTTTTCTTTCCTCAGTAAACAATGCACTTTTACAAGATCACTGCAATATTTGAAGTAGAGCAGCAAATACTAAGAAAACTTTTCCCTGAATCTGTTTTCATACTGATGTTACTGTATTAAAAAAAAGTCTGAAACAGGATATTGGGGTTTTTTTTTAATTTTTTAATTTCTTTCAGCTATGGTCATTAGATGTGTATCCTATTTCAGTTTATAACTATCTCTGTATTTTTTATAATTTGTCTAAGGGTCCATATGAACTACTGCATTCCTCTCTCTTCCCCTGTTATAACACTTTAATATTCATACATAGCAGGTTCCTGGCAATAACATTTATCTTAACAGATTTTAAAATACACAAATGACAAACTCCTACAGAAAAATCCTCACTTTAAAAAGTCTTGATTAAAATTTAGACATTAGACAACCATATTCACTTCTCATGAATGAAGCAAGCACTGCCGAAAAACATTAATGTAAGTATGAATTCTAGGTAGTACCTAATGCTATTCTAGCATGGTAAAATTCAAACAGAAATTGATATGAATTCTAAAGTTTTTTCTGTGTTCAGACTGAAAGCCTGTTTCTACCACGTTAGTCCAGTCAAGAAGCAGAAAGAAGATACATAAACTTTGTATCAAATCCAGATAGTTCAAGATTTGAAATTCAAATAATGAATATTTGCTGAGTTAAAAAAAAAAAAAGTCCAAAGCATGCTTGACAAGAACCTAAGCAACCTGCTCTAATTCAGCAGTTAGTCCTGCACTGAGCAGGACTTGATGACATTTTGAGGTTCTTTCCAACATAAATTATTCTGTGGTTCAATGTAACAGTATTTGGCAAGATTAATTCCAGAATAACTTATTTGAAAATTGCTTTTTATAGGAATGCAGAATTTTGTTCCAAAAGTAAGAAAT
Organism: Opisthocomus hoazin; assembly: GCF_030867145.1. NCBI lineage: Eukaryota > Metazoa > Chordata > Aves > Opisthocomiformes > Opisthocomidae > Opisthocomus > Opisthocomus hoazin. The sequence continues at coordinate 74,490,113 of NC_134415.1, forward strand.
ATGAGCAGATGTACAGACATTAATTGTGTGTAATTAGGAGTTACACACTGAAAAAGTTATAGTTCAAGTTTTATGCACCAATTATAAATGACATTTTTGTTATAAATGCATTCGTTTAAGGTTTGAAATACTTTTTTGCTGCTGATCAGTCTCTATTGTGAAGTTTGTGTTTGCAGGGTGAACTAGATCAGGAGAGACAACAGCATGAGGCAATGATTGCTGCCATGAGAGAAGAGGAAAAGTTCAAAGTTGACAGAATGGCTCGTGACTTGGAAATAAAATGGACAGAAAATCTTCGGCAAGTATTATTTTTTTTTTATCATTCCTTAAATAAGAAATGAAGTATGCATTACATACAGATGTAATAGCAATTGAAATGTAGACCAGAGGTTTTTGTTGCTATCTAAGCTTTTCCAATTATTACTGAGTTCTTATTTATTTCTCATTTCTTGCACAAGGTCCACTGCATTTGAGTTATATGACCCTTGCTTTTAGACAGGAATGCAATAAGCTTCGTGAAGAGCTGAGGCTTCAGCATGAAGAGGATAAGAAGGCAGCCATGACTCAGCTGCTGCAGCTGAAAGAACGTGAAAAAAATGCAGCAAGGGATGGATGGCAAAAAAAAGTTGAAGATCTTTTAGACCAGGTAACTATGGTGTCTTTGAGAACTGGAAGTCCATTACAATCTAGTTACTCATGGTAAATTGCTACCAATTAACTGCATGAAATTGGTTGCGACATCTATCTTTGAAATGAATTTGTTAGTATAATGCTTTTTAAACCTAATCATTATTGAACTTTTTGAGTAATATTTGAAGAGGCCTTAAAATTACGTGCATATCCTTTTACAGGGTTTTTTGGGGGGACTGGGAGGGCGTTGACAGTCTCACCTCTTCACAGTAAGATATTGGGTTTTTAATTATTCTCTGTCCACCTACCCTATTGTAACTATTTACCAATTATAGTTGTTTGGATTCGGAGATATCCCTTCCCTTTACAGTAATGACACTGTACAAATGACTGAAAAGTCATATTGTCCCTCACTTTCTAGAACACGTTTATTACAGCTATGTCTTAAGTAATTTTGACCATTATTTTAGGATTTTTTTCTAAATACTGAGTTTTTAATTGCAACTCATTTATAAACTGAGTTATGCCGCATAATTCACAGAAAATACTTGCTTTGTACTTTTTCCAAACCATAAATGCTAGAGAACTAAGTTTATTGACTACAGTTTGAAAGAATAGCTGATAATGAACAAATACTTTTAAAGTAAGAGAAACAGATTTTGCAAGTCATTAAATAACTGCAATTTCAGGGTGTTTGTGGGATACCTTTTAATTTGCTGTCTAATTTGAGAAGTCTAATAACTGAATATGCACTTGATTATGCAGCTTATTATAGGAATACATACCAATGTATTTTGCTGACAAGGAGGTTTAAGCTTGTAAAATCTTGTGGCTTAGGCTCATAAAAGCGGGAGGTTTTCAGAGTTCATGGTCTGTTACTTTTTACAACATGAATGTAATAAGACTTGGAGTCATTTGATTTTAAGTTTCATTTACTGGCTTTACCCAAGCTTCATTTACTGTCTTCTCCCTATAAATAGCATTTTCTCTAGGAAAGTACAATTTGAGAGGGATATGTTGAACTCCCTGTAGTTTTAAGATACTTCTAAAATACATCACTTATGTTTACCATTTAAGAATACCATAATGAAGCTAACCCACGGTTTCAGAATGGAAAATCAGTATGTTGCAAATGAACAATTTTTTTCTGTATATGGAAGAAATTTTGGGATCGGAAAGCTAACTGTAACAAGGAGAGTTTTACTGGAGAATTTGCAGACATAGGAAGTGGTCTGCATATGCAAAATGGTTGGGCCTTTTATCTTTGTTCCTTTTACTGTACACACAATTTCATAACAGCGTGTGTGTTCAGAGGACTAACAGAAACTAAACCATAGGAGTCTTCACTTTTTTTTTTTCTTATAATCCAGCTTTGCTTTTCCATACCAGTGTTTGAGTTGGATAGGTATTTCATAAAGACTGAAAGGTTATTGTTTGTGGCAGGGAATTAAGCTTTCCCTCTGTAAGACTCTACATTTTATCCATTACACCTGGAGGAGAGAGAATTCCAGACCATAGCTTGCAAGATGGGTAACTTAAGCCATAGAGAAACGGGTCTGTAGTAAGTTCCTCCTGATTGCAGTACACAGAGGGTAGACTCTGAGTTGTACTGACCTGAATTGTAGAATCATGGACTTACATAGGTTGGAAAAGACGTCAGGAGGTCATCTCGTGCAACCTCTTGCTCAAATCAGTCAACGCTGAATTTGAACCAAGTTCCTTAGGGCTTTGTCCAGTCAGATCTTGAATAATCTCCAGGGCTGAAGATTCCACAGCCTCTCTGAATATCTCTCTTCTAATGCTGAATTATCCTCATTCTGATTTTTTTTCTGTATATTTGGACAGAAACTCCTCTGTTTAATTTTATGATTATTGTCTCTCATTGTCGTATTGTGCACCACTGTAACAAGGCTGGGTCCAGTTTCTCTGTAACCACCTCATAGGTACTTGAAAGTTATTAAGTCCCACAAAACTTTCTCTTCTTTAGACTGAACAAACTGAGTTCCCTCTGAAGGATGTGTGTTCCAGTCCCAGCAATCTTGGTGGTAGTTCTCCACTGAACATGTTCAAGTTTATCAACATTTGTCTTGTACTGGGGCAACCAAAGCTGAATGAACTGGAGGAGGAGACAGAATGTGCCCTCTGGTTGGTGTGCAACAAGTACCAAGTCAACGGGACTGATCCCTTCCGTCAAACTACTGTTTGTTGCTGCCACCAGCTCAGTATGCCACTGGCATTCGTTGCTGCCACAGAGGGTTTGCAGTTTAGTTTAAACGACTGGAGACAGTGACAAAAGTGAGATTCTTCAGCTGTTACACGCGCACGCACACACACACACACACATAAAAGTTAACAGCATTAGGAAGAATTAAAATTTCAGTCCATCAAAAGGATATCTGTTCATACCTGTCATCTTTTAACTACACTGAACTAGAACGGCCTGAGATACTGCAGTGGGGGTGTAAAATTGTGTATTTGTTACACCCAGCCCCAGTCTTCATTGGTGGGAAGATGCATTTAAAACCCATTTGAAAGGCATGAAGTCTTTGTAAAAAAAATAGGAAGAGAGCCGAGATCCAATTTCTCTTTCTGCATTTCAGATTTTTACACCTGAAGTATTGGTCTGGTCTATACTAGCAGTACTATACAATGATTTATCAAAATAATACAAGACTGAGTTCTCTGGTAAATCACCTGTGAACTCCTAACTTGACAGAAAATGTGGTCTACACGTGCTCTTTAAGTTGAGAAAGCGTCTAGAGCCTCACCATTTAGTTGTATAAATGCTGTGCAGAAAGGTTGAACTTGGAAATGAAATGCTTATTAATACGGGTACATAATTTTCTAATATGTACTGATGCATCTCAGATTTGATTTAAAAACAAGCTACAAAAAAATGTAGCGCCTAACTTGAAGTGCAGGAACGGTTATGCAAGCAAAGTGTTGAAAAAACAGGTTTAAATGAATAGAGACAAGTGGCACAGAATAATTACTTAAACTGTAGAAAAATACAACATAGAGTATGCCCATCTTGGATTGCTGCTGACTGGTGCTGGAAAAATTAAATGAAGAGACACAGCTACAAATGGCAAGAACTTTTAAAAAAATACAACAAAAAAGGTTCAATCAAAAAAATTTATGCCCCTAAAGAGTACTATGCTGGTTTGTTTTTCTGAATTATGTTACACTAATCCACAAACTTCTGCCTTCTGCTAGTTGTTGCACATTTGATAGGTGAGATCTAGCTCTTGCATAAAGCAAAGTAGTAGTTTTGCTTTTATGCCGGTAATGCTAAGTGGTTCCTCGTAGAATGCATGTAGGATTATTGTTATTCTAACACTGTATCTTTGTTGCCAGTAAAAGAATTCTCTTGAAAGAAAATGCTATTCAGCTGATGAAGAGCTTAGACACATTCTTGCCAGTTGCAAAGCATCACTTTCCATCTACAGTTAAATGTGGTTGCTAGATTAGTTAGATCAGTGTCTAGAGACCAAGTGTGTAGTTCGTATCTCTGATACAAGAAATGGTTCTAGAAGACCTAAAAAGAAAGTTTTTCCTGTAAATTGTACTAAGTACTTTGACATCAATCCATGGGAGAGTTTCTTCATGAAATATGTAGTGAATTCAGATGTGCTAGCTCTTTTCCATTTCTCTTAGCTGTGTAATGGGCTTTTAACGCTTTTCTTAAAAACATTTTACTGCTGAGAAGGCAGGAAAAAAGCAGGAATTTTCTTTTTTAAAACATGAGCGTGTTCTCTCTTCTGCCTCTCCGTATTGCACAACCTTCAATTCTGGGCACTGAAATGTACAGGTTAAGACCTGTATTCTTACTATTTCTTTCTTCTTTTGATAAGTGTTTCGTTCTGTAAACTGAATCAAGTATTCTGATTGTGGATGGCCTTTTCTATATTTGAGAAAATACTGCTTCTCCCATCTTCCTTACTTTTCAGTGAAACATGTATTCCAGTAAAATAAATGTCAGCATTTTTTCCATTCCTGTGTAGCTTCATACTATTACTTGACCAAGCATTAGTGTGACATTCTTTCTAACTTTGTCAACTTTTCATACGAGGATAGCATCTTCTATTCATGAAAATACTAGCAGTAGTACAGTGAGGATGGACAAAAGCATATTGCATATGATTTGGTAGCTGTTGTTTATTTTTCCTGCTACAAAGATTCTCTCCTTTTTCGAAAAAATTGTAGAAGTTTCCTATTCAGAGTTTGTTTCTATGATAGCTTGTTCCTTTTTAACTGTCAAAGTAAATATGAGGAACTTTGATTTATATCAAAATACAAATATTTTCTTCTGATGTAGACATTATTCAAATCGTAGTTTTCAGAAAATTTCAGAAAATTTCTTCATTTTTTTACTCTTTGTTTAAAAGATTCTGAATGTAACAGAGGAAATTCATTAAAGATCATTTACAATTAAGAGCTACTCGACAATACAGGCAAACAAAAGCAACAGAACAAATCCAAGTTTTCGAAGTATTTTCATTGGGATACAGTAGGAATACTAACGAATGTTGGCTTTGCTCTGTTAAAGAATAAATGTGTTACTGGACTACTTCATCTATCTTTTAGTTTCTTCTTCATTGAATTTTTTTCCCCTCTTGGTGGCGTGTTTAATTAAATTTAAAAATATGTCTAGACTGATGTCTGAAATTACAATATCTTCATATCCAAAGAAACTGACCTATCTGATCATAAACTTCTAATTGGAATTTAATACAACTGTTTTTGTTTGGCAGTGTTTGAGTTAGTAAATCTGGAGAAGTCTGAAAGACTTCTTAATTCTACCAGTCAGTGGATGAAAAGAACATTAAATTCTTAGTACAGTTTGCAATTAATGATGCATGAGTCAGAAAATAATTTAATTTGATATTTGGAGTGAATTTTACACTTTCAATACTGGTAAATTACAGAATCACAGAATCACAGAATAGAAATCTAAGACAAATCCATCAGTAATAGCATTCCCCAAATAAATTTTAATCCTATCTCTGTATGTGTTTTTCCCTTAAATGCAAGATAAAGACTCTGGCAAGAATATCGTTTTAAACCATTACCCTCAGCCTCTTTGCTCAGGAAGAAAGTTGCTCAAGTACCTTTTGCATAGGTTCAAACCCAATGAAAACAGTGGACCCTGGGAGGAATGAGAGAGAACTTATTAGTTGGGGCAAAATTTGTTTGAGATTCAGCAGATGAATGAAATTCTAGATTAAGGGTGCTTCTTGACAGATAGGTCTGTGCTCCAGGGAAGATTAGTCAAGATGCATATATAATCTTTAAAATCCTGACGGCATTATGACAGATAAGTTAAATGAAGCTCTAGTACCATGCCAAAAACTTCAAAAATTATCAGGAGGTTCAAATGATCCTCTTTTTCCCCTGATCATTGAACTTGCAGTTTGTCAGATTAATCCAAAATCCATTTAATCCAGAATCCAAACAGGTAAAAATAAGTCAAAATACCTAGGCGTTTTGCCTAGCAGTCTGATAGACTCCTACAAGTGGAAAAGAGAAGAGCTCCATCATTTTAAAGCAACAGGGTAAGTACCCCACCTTGTGATAGCCTGGACACAGCACCACCTTCACTCAGGGTTGCTACGAAAACAGGGGGAAATCAAGACCAATTACATCCCAGAGGTAGTTATACATTTCAGAATGCTTTATGTATACTTCATTTTCTTCAGTAGATAACTGCTGGGTTTTGAGAGAGTAAAGGGGCTCCAAATGCTGCTTTTTCTTAACAGTCGGAGAGTGCAAACTTTGCCGCTCTTCCATTCCCAACACGTCACAAGCCTCAAGTCCAGTGCAAAACGTTGTCGTGGGAAACAGCTGCTTTCCAAATCTCTGCAGAGTCCCCTGTTATGCAAGCACTGCGCAGCTAGAGATGGCACATCTGCTGACACATCAGTCTTTCTCTTCAAACCAATAACCTATCCTGAGGGAGAGTTTTGGGGTTGGCTGGGTAAAATGGACTTTTGTCAAAGGTCTCTTCTGCTTCTTCAGTAGGCATCTCGGAAACTAGTTTCTTTTAGTAACATCTGATGGATGCACATAGGTTTTCTTCTTCAGAAAGGTTAGCAGCATCTGTTGGAGGTCATCCTTAAAATGAGGCAAAGACTGCGTAGCAATCTAGATCTCCTTTGATACAACAGATGAAGTTGCGCCTTCCCCCATTAGGGTCTCGGGTATTACACAAGAACTCCTGTTGCCAGAAGTATTTTGAAAATTCAGTAAACTGTATACCAAAGTCAGGTCTTCACACAATTTGACATTGAAATATCAATGAGAAAAAGTGTTACATAACCGATCTTCAGGTGACATGAAGACTGATGCTGAAATTCAGTGTCAAGCCTCTGTAATCTGGTTGAAATGCAACTGAATGAAAATGTGAAGACGCCAGTGGTGCAGTAAATTCCCTTCTTGAGGAAAATTGGCCCCTGTGACAGTCGTCATTATGGGAACATGAGCAACTGTTCATTAGACTGGATCGATGGGCTGAGGTCAACTGTATGAGGTTCAACAAGGCCAAACGTCAGGTGCTGCACTTGGGTCACAACCACCCCATGCAACGCTACAGGTCGGGGGAGGAGTGGCTGGAAATCTTCCCGGTGGAAAAGGACGGTGGGGTGCTGGTCAACAGCCAGCTGAACATGAGCCAGCAGTGTGCCCAGGTGGCCAAGAAGGCCAACGGCATCCTGGCTTGTGTCAGGAATAGTGTGGCCAGCAGGAGTAGGGAGGTGACCGTGCCCCTGTACTCGGCACTGGTGAGGCCGCACCTCGAGTACTGTGTTCAGTTTTGGGCTCCTCACTACAAGAAGGACACTGAGTTGCTGGAGTGTGTCCAGAGAAGGGCAGTGAGGCTGGTGAGGGGTCTAGAGAACAAGTTTTATGAGGAGCGGCTGAGGGAGCTGGGATTGTTTAGTCTGGAGAAGAGGAGGCTGAGGGGAGGACTTTATTGCTCTCTACAGCTACCTGAAAGGAGGTTGTAGTGAGGCAGGTGTTGGTCTCCCAGGTAACTAGTGATAGGGCAAGAGGCAATGGCCTCAAGTTGCGTCAGAGGAGGTTTAGATTAGATGTTAAGAAAAATTTCTTTACTGAAAGGGTGGTTAGACATTGGAACAGGCTGCCCAGGAAGGTGATTGAGTCCCTATCCCTGGAGGTGTTTAAAAAGTGTGTAGATGTGGCATTTCAGGATATGGTTTAGTACAAATGATGTTGTTGGGTGGACAGTTGGACTGGATGATCTTTGAGGTCTTTTCCAACCTATGATTCTGTGATTACAGTAAGCAAACCCAAAGCTTGAAGAGTTTCGCATCTCTAAATCTGTGCTTTACTACAACACAAATTGGCCCAACTAAATGAAAGACTCAGCTCTTTTAGGACAGACATTGAAATAGAGGTGGGAATACAAATCTTTCCCCATGCATTGCGTGCAAGGTCTTTCAGTCCTCCTGCGTAGCCCATGATGGTCAGTGGGCTCTAAAGGTGCAGCAACCTCTTTGCTGTTCCTCTGGGTCACGAGGAAGTTCTCTTGGGTTACATCTGAGGCTTATCTGTGCATATGCTAATCGTGGAGAAGACAATACTTCTACTGAAAAATGAGACAACAAAATCAAGTAAAAGCAGGATAGCTAATACATGCATACCGAAAAAAGTCGTGTTTTCAGAAGTTCCTGTACTTCCAAGAAATTAAATAATTCATCTATACATCCTGTATCTGCAAAGCCTGATCTCAAAGAGAACTGAACAAGGATTTCTCATACCACAGTAATATCACAAACCAATAATCTTGAATTACAACCTGTAGAAATACAGTGATAGTTAAACCCACGTTATCCCTGTTTTTTCTCATCACTTTTCCCTGTCATAGAAATACAGAGAATAATAATTATGCCTGCATTCTTTTTGGTTCTCATCGCTTTTTCCCCAGATCATGGATCTTGCTGAGGAAGTAGTCGTAAGGATGTTTTGAGGTTTTATGGAGTTTGTTAATAATACTTCAACCAGACTAATTTTTGGAGTTCTCCATTCTGAATGTGTCCTGCATACTTTTCAGTATGGAGCTGCATCTGACTATATTGCTATATATGTTGCTGGAATCAGCCCTCATACCAATTGACTAGCCGATACGATTCTAATTTACTATTCTACCATGTATTTTATGGAAATTGTTTACTGTCTAATAAAGGATGAAAATAATAAATTGTGGTGAGGTTTAGTATTAATCATAGTGAATACCTGTTTGATTTCAGTGATGATTCACCACTAGCTGTTTTTTAGATAACGTAAGTTGGTTTTAATCTTTTAAAGTATCCTTCAGTAATATTGTATAAGCACACATTTTGATCAAAATCTCATGTGACAATAAATTGATACCATTAAAAAGTCATCTTAAGTATTATTTCTGTACAGGAGCATTTATTGCCCAAGTTTGTTGGGTTGTCAAAGCAAGAAGTCAGGTTTTATTTATTTCTTTATTCTAGCGTTATGTTGACTGAAAATCATCTTATTTTCACACTTGAAGATTTTCTTGATTGACTCTTAAATAATTTTTTCCAGTCTTTTTTCCAGGACTGATGTTTAGCTAACTGTCCTATAATTAAATGTTTTTGAATAGTGATATGATACTTAGACTTCCAGATTTATAAAGTACTTGTGTATTTCAAGTTCTGTTAAAAATCGGTAAGCTGTATTTACTGTACATTCAGCATTGCTGTGTGTCTTTTTAGAACACACAGAAATGTCAAATATGTAAGTTTAACTTTATTGAAAAATAACTTTTTTTTGACCATGCATGGTTTTCTTTTTGCTAATAAGATCTGAGCATTTAATAGTTATTTTTTTTGCACAAGATAATTACTGTTCTCATTTCACAATTAGGAACTGTGGGTTGCAGGAAGATTGCTTTGAGTGAGGTAGCCCAAGAAATCTGTGACAAATCTAAGTACTGAACTGAACTGGAGAGTTTTAGTGCAGAACCTTCACCAAAAGTTCATTTTAATTCCATCTGTTTTCCAGATCTCTGGAAAACTTTTAAATTTGGTGAAATCACATGTATTAAAATGGTTAGCTCATCTTAGTACTTTCAGTTGTAACATCAGTTTCATTCTTGGTGAAAGGAATCTGTTATTCTGCAAACAGCAGGGGACAACTCTCACTTTCTTAAATGGCCTTTTAATAGGGTAGACCTCAGAATATAGCTTCCCAAAAGTATTTTTATTTGGAATTTCTTTTCAGTATAGAGCACTGCTAACCTTTCTGCTTCAGGTGTCAAATCCAAATATTTCTTAGTTGTGCTACAGTGGTGCGTAGCAGATATGTCTGTCAAACTTAAGTCCCGAACATTTATCTAGCAAGAGCTCATTCCTGCCCTTAACAGCTGCCTCCCTAAAGAAGCCAGACCGATGGGAAAGGAAGCACATTAAAAATGGATGGATTTGTTCAGATTGGCACTGTCAAAATCGGGTGTTGAAATCGGAGCTGTTGTCTTATCCACTGGAGTATGATGCCTCCTAGTGTTACGCCCTCAAATAGAAAATTGTTGCTTGTAACTCTTACAATTTTAAGAAGATAATTTTGTATATTCCACAATAATGTGTTTTTATGTTGTGCCTTTTTGTAGGTCTAGGAGAATGAGTAATAATTTCTTCTTCTTGTATTTTGACAAAGTATTATCTAAAAGTTCCCAATGATAGGCTTCCAAGCTGGTGTCAAAATACCTGCTGTGTCCTGGAGAAAGCCGTTGTCTTGACTGACCCATACCAAAAGGGGAACTTGGTCATGCTGGATTTGAAATTGCTCTTAGTTCATTTCAGATGACCGTTGCGTGTGTGTCTGTGTACCTATCTACACCATTCATACATATATATAAATAAAAACACACAGGCGTTTTTACATACATATATATGAATGATGTATATGACTTATATGAACAATATATTTGAAATGGAATATTTACTTGGCAATATGTTTTTATTTTTTGCTTTTCATTAGCAATCAGCACTAGCACAAGTGGTACAGTAAATCGTTTTTTTTCTAAAGACTTTCAGGAAGAGTTTTATGTACCCATCTCGTTCTGAATTTTAAGAAAAAAGAAATATTTTAATATAAATATGTTTTCATTACAGACTAAACTCATTTTCTGCCCTTTTGCAGTGAAATTTGTTCTTTAATATTATGTGTTTAATACGCTTGTGATATTTCAGAGACACAGCTGACTGTTGATGAGTCCTTACGTAGCATCTTTTCTAATGGTAATGCAAACTGGTGTACTGAATGATTTCTTTCCAAAATTATTTGCCATAAAGAAGAAGCAAAAACAGTTGGAAAATTTCAAAAGTGTTCTGCTGCGTAATGTACGAGTATATAGTAACATTATGTTGAAGAGGTTATGCTATTCTCTGCATTCAAAACATAACACAGGAAAAGGCATAATTTTTTCTGTTTTCAGTAGTTTAGATACTAAGTCAAAGCAACGTATTCATATTTTTTCCAGATAGTTTTCAACTTATTTTTCCCTGATCAAATTATAATTAATGTTCTATGTTTTACTCTCCCTTCCTTATCCCTTTTTCTTTTACTTAGTTGATTTCTGAATGTTTCCCTTTATTCCTGTGATCTTTTCTTCATAGCGGCACTGTCTTGGTGAAGCTTTGCATAAATCTATCAGCAATGTAAGTGATTTGCACTTACAGCTTGTAAACAGGGCATGTTTGCACTAACAAATCTGCATAACCTGTAGTACTGCTTTAAAGCTTTAGCCTATGGAATAGAGCACATGGTAATATTTGAGAGGAGAACGTTTGCCGCTAGTTATCTAAAGCTTGTGTACTGCATCCATCCATCTGTGTCAATGTGTAGATCACAGACATCAAACACTACCTACATGGTCATAATATAAGCAGCATTTTCATGTCATTGTTAAAGCAAGCAAGCTTGTGGGCAGTGCAAATGCGTATTGCAGAGCTTTCTGCAAAGCATGAGATTGATGCTGTATTATAATTTGCAGTTTTGCAGCGCAAGTTGTAATTGTAGCCAAAATATTCTTTCTTTCTATTTTTTAATTTTTAAAATTCTTACCAATGTCTTTAATGTGCTGAAAACCTTGTATTAAATTATTGAAAGTTCAGAGAATAGTGTTTAGAGCTGTTTTCTTTTGAATTGTCAGTACAGGAGTACATAGAAGGAATGCTCCAGACACATGCAAAGGGAGGCACTAACGTTTTAAAAAAATACGCTGTTAAGGATGTTAGTAGATGTACTGAATAGTCAAATTAATGTTTAAAATTAAATGCTCTTCTAAAAAAGCTGTCGGATTTTTAATATTTTATGTACTTTCAACAAAAAAACAATCTCATTAATAGAAGAGTAGACTACTCTGACTTGCTTGTTAGAATCATTTAATCCTCATTGTTCTTTATTTTCTGTATAGGCTATTGATGCAAATAGGCCTCTCCAGAGATAGGCTCATTTCAGGCTGTGGTTTTGCAGTCATTTTAACCTGGGGGGAGTGTGAACTGCTCTTGAGAAGGGTATTCCTGATCTCTTCTAAGACGGCTTCCTGGCCAGATGTCAGACTTCTCTTGGTCATCTCAGTTAAAATGTTTTCTGCATTTCCAAGAAAGAAATGAAAAGAAAATTGTTTTGCCTTTGGCCCATGCTAAAAATGTTTATAAATGATATACTGAGAATTGTCAGAACTTGGAGCAGGAACCTAAATGAGAGACAAATTTAACTTTAAGACAGAAAGAAATTTTTTCATGTCGTCTTAATAAAAATTTGGCTAAGATACTGTGGTCAGCTCCATTTGAATGTTATCATGAAAGGCCTTTTAGAGTATGATGATTATATTACCTGTGGTTCTGCAGGATCGAGCAGGACTTCCTCTAGAATCATACCTCCTGGTGGCCGTGGTGAACGGGACAGGGCAATGGTGAGAAACCTGAGGGACAGAAACATGGCAAGAGGGACAAGTAAGAGTGGACAGAACATCTGTCCAGTATCTCAGTGTTTCTGCCACAGGCACTCAAAGGAGGAGGAAGAGGATCTGAGTGATAATTGTGGGATTTCCTTCATAAGAGATTTTTAAGCAGTAATTTGTGTAAAGAGTTCCCACCTAGTACAAGGAATTGGACTGAATAATCTTTTAAGACTGTCCCAAATACACCTTCTTATGGTACTAAATATGGAGTTAGAAGAAAAAGAGGAGAGGAGGAGGGGGAGAGATACTGGAGTATGGGATGGATTGAAGACAAGGAGTGGAGGGGCTAGAGCCAAGTCCCAGTAGCGGTCTCAGGGGAACAAACAAAGAGCCCAGCAAACCTGAGAGTTTATGGATGGTGCTTAAATAGGAGCAGAGGTAATCGAAAGAAGCAGAAGAGTTACGTAAAAGCACAGGGGGGAAAACAGACCTCCAGACAGTGTCTGGTTTTCACTAGGTGTAGTCTGGCAGAGGAACAGGAAATAAAGGTGAGGCTGACAGGTGAAAAGAAGGACCCAGGTGGGTAGGAGGTTACAGAAAGGTGGGGAGAGGGAGAAGGGCCCCATGAATGTGGGATGAATTAAAGTAGATGAGGATGTGAGTAGATCAAAGGGGAGTTTAGCTAAGATTTTTTTTTTTTTTTTTTTTTTCCCTGGAGAAGTAAGACAAAAGCACATTGCAATACCAGATGGTGATATACCAGATTCAGAGCTGGCTGTGCTGGCAGTTGTGTGGTCCAAACTAATCACATCAGTGGTGTGAATTTCTAGTGTTGAAGAGAAAGAATACAATATGCGGTTGTGTTACTGGTTTGTCTGACCAGCATGGCAGCCCTGGCCGTGGTATGCTGAAAGAGATCGGCCGAGAAGTCCTGGGGCTTCTGAGGAAACTAGAACTCCACGATACGAGAGGGAAGTTTTTGCATAAATAAGTAACTCGTTGAAAGAGGTATTACCACAGTGAAGGTAGATTATCAGTGGAGTTACACTGATGTTCAACATACTTTCTGTTGCAGGTTGTTCATCAATAAGTAAGGTGGGAAAGTTTGCAGCTTATAAAAAGTTATTTAGGGTGAGAAGGACAAAGACTGCCTGAAGAATTATAGAATAGCTGTAAAAATCCAAGGCACTTGGCAATAATATGACAGGTGAAATTCAGCACAGATAACTGCAAAATGGTACACAACAAAGAAAAAACAAACTCTAACTTCTTGTGTAAAATTATGAACTTTACCTTGACCTGTTACAACTAGAGAGTAGGTCTGGGGACTATGATATATAATTCCATTATAACATCACCTCAGTACTCAGTAAGAGTCACAAAAGCGAATAAAACGTTAGGGATATAGGAGAGAAACGAGAACATAACATGTAAAACTGTATAAAACACTATAAAAAAACAGAGTTTACACTCATTTTAAACACCTTATGCTATATTGGTCTCCTAATCTTAAAAATAAATAGTAGAAAAGGGGCAAAAATTAGGAGAAATATGATGATGAATATGAAATAGCTTTCATACAAGAAGTGACTTATTAAGCCAAAACTGTCTAGTATGGAAAGGGCTGTAAGGAGGAAAATGATGGAGAAACACGAGTAGCATAGAATAAATGAAAAAGGATCCTCTTGTGCCTTCTTTGCATTACAAGTATTAGAGGTCATCATGTCAAAATGGCACGTCTGTATGGAACTTGCCACAGAATGTTGTGGATACTAAAAGATTTTATGGATGAAGATAGTGGTTGTATTTAATGAATATTTCTTCTGTGACCTTGCCCCAAAATACCTCTTCTGGTTTAGGAAAGATGGCTGGATGCTGGCAGACTTTGGAGTCAAGATCCCTGCATTTATGCCTTGGCCTTGTTTTCTCTGGGCAGGCTGGGCTGGCCGTTTCTGGAGGCAGAGCAGGAGATTAGACAAACCTTTGGCCTGACACTGTACAATTTGTATGTGATATTTATATTTAATGTACTTAGTAAAAGGTTTTACATGTATAGTTAAGATTACAGAACGTAGTTAGTGTAAAAGGTTTTACGTGTATAGCTAAGATTACAGAACGTAGTTAGTAGAGGCCTGTGCTATGCTCCTTCAGTTGTAGCGAATCTGTTTCAAAGGTATCTGATGTAAAACGCTGTTGATACAGTTTACTTAGAAGGTAGAGTGTATATGCTTGGACACAAAGACCTAGTGAATTTGAGATGCAACAAGCCATGCTCATTTCATTCAAATTAATTTGCTTCTTTTGTTTTAGTGCTAATTTTCCTTTAAGTGTAGCTTTTTTCTTTCAAATCTGCTTAAGCTGTGTCCTTCTCAAAAAAAAAAAAAACCCACGCGTTTGACAATAATGTTCATGCTACAAGTTGTCCTTGGTATGCTGCTGTTAATTTTTTGTTAAGTGGTGGGTTTTAATGTTCTGTAAATCAATACATCGATGTGCAATGTCGTTAATAATTTGTCATAATAAATTTTAAGATATGCTGAATCAAATGACACTATCAGACTTTCATTTATAATTCTATTTTATGTAATGCTCTGAGGCTTGAAAAGTATCCTTACTGATTCACATTCTTTCTCACATGGCAATTTTATTTTTTGTTCCTTTGAGTCACTAGCAAAATCCTCTTTCAGTTAAATCTTGTTTCCAAAATTGTGTGGCTCTAAAGGGAATACAGCTTTAGTGTTTTGCATCTAAAAAGATGCTATCTGATACAAAGAACAAAGTATAACATTATTATAAAAAGAAAATGGGACCTTTTCAAGGAGTAGAGTTGACTCTAATGTATTAAAATACTTGTTGGGTGAAAAGCATCATTTGTAAAATCAGGTATTTGTAAGAAAATGAGTGTTTGTGACTCATATTGCTTAGATCTTAGATCGTGAAAACCAGCTGAAAAATCACTCTCATCATATTACTGAGCTGACAAAAAAAGTGTGGGGGAGGAATCCATCAAGGGTAACGTTTTATTTGTGATGTAGAGTGGTATGCTACTATTTCTTTTTAAATGAGAAAACTACCAGTAAGATAGGAGCATATTGTACCAGAAGATACAAAAATCAATCAATCTTGATATCACAGGCTGTCCTCCCCTACCAACTGCAGGATTTTCCTTACAGAATTGATGTGATGTTCCCCTGAAGAATAGTTTATCTTAACAATCAAGTGATTGATTTCAGACCTTGATAGTGTCATTTTTATCGATCTTTATACAAAACCTGGAAGTAAATTTTCATAATTCGGCCATGAAAAAATGCGTTACAGGTAGTGCTACAGTATGAACTGACAGATGTGATAACCCTTACAAAACTTTTTAAATGTAACTATTCTATCTCTGAGATGCAATATTAACAGCAAATTCAGTAGATGGATGACATTGCTTGTCTGTCTTTTAGTTAACATTCTGGCTTTAAAATTTCAAGTGTTTTCTTCTTTTGAATGCTTTTTTCAGAGTTGCTGTTAGTATTAATGACTAATGGATATTTGCTGTTCTGTTGTGGGTTAGATCTCCTTACTGAAGCAGAATCTGGAGATGCAGCTTTCCCAGTCGCAGAGCTCTTTGCAACAGCTACAAGCCCAGTTCAGTCAGGAGCGACAGAGGCTGACACAGGAGATCCAAGAATTGGAAGAGGAGCATCAGCAGAGGCATAAGTCACTTCAGGAAGCCCACATCCTTGCCTTTCAAAACATGGAAGAAACAAAAGAGCAAGAACAAAAGGCATGTTCATATGGTTATTCTGAATTATGTAGAGATTGTTGCCATTTTAGCAATTTGTGTATACAGTTGGAATTACTAAAGAAAAGTATCTGCATAAGTACTAAATTTCCTTTTCAGCTGATATCTTATAGTAACATTTTTATCCAGTTAAATGTGATTAAGACACATTGAAAATAATCTCCAATACTGGCATTGTTTCATGTCTTGCTTTATACTCTACCTGTATATGCATATTTATATGTATATGTAAAATTATTATCAACACACACATTTCTTTACAGTAGTTTGACATTGCTATCCATAACATTTTATGGATTTGATTTGGAATAGGTTTCTCTGTATTTTCCATTATAGTTACCTAACTTCACATGTGTTTTCTGATATTTCCTGTCAATTGACTCCTTTTGTAATGTATTTTATGTTTTCATTATGTTAAAATTGTATAAACTGTGTTCTGCAACTTGCAAGATAATTTTCATATCCAGAACAATGTCACGCCCAAGATACTCTTTTAAAACCTTGACTAAATAAGCTTTAAAATTGAAATTTTGGCAGTGCATGGTACTTAATAAGGGTGTGTGTCTTAGGATTTTTTTTTTTTTGAAGTTCAGATTTAGAGTTTACCTTTAGAATCAATTTGCCCGTCGTCCCCACTTAATGTACTTTGGTTCACATCATAGACTGGTCTTGGAGCACACAAGGTGGATTCCTTTTGTTCAAAATGAAACTAGAAGATGTGCACCAGGAACATTATGCTTCATACACTTGAACAGGGAATTGTTTTTATTTCTCTTTTCCAACTGTGAGCAGAACAGAGTTTTTGTGCATGGGTAATCTCGATAACTGTCAAACACTGAAAAGAAAAACTATAGTAGTAGGATAACTTAGTGAGAGAAGAAAATATGAGCAACATTAGTGCATTTTTAATGATTTCTAGAGTATGCCAATGCCTGCTTTCTGTTGCCAGTTGTTTATTGCTTAATATTTTGTAAATTTCCTAAGCTGGTATAGAACAAATTTTGTCAGTTTTGATTTCATAGGAATTAGAAGAACGTTTACAACAGAAGCACTCAGAAGAACTTCAGGCGCTGAAAGAAACACATAAACAAGCCATGGAAAGTTTCAAATTGGAAATGGAGCAGGAACTTCAGACTCTACGATTTGAGCTGGAGGATGAAGGAAAAGCTATGTTAGGTATACTATTTCCAAATTTGCAATGGGTCCAAAAACATTATTTCTACTCGTGAAAATATACATACACATATATGTATGTATATGTGTGTATTATAACACTGTAGTGTGTCTCAGGGTCATTCAAGGTTGACCTAGTTGTTCCTCTTAAAATCAGTATAAGCTTTAACAGGTAAGCCCAAACTGTTCACTTTTCAAAAACCTTACCCTGAAGTTTTTTTTAAAAGGAGTAAGTGGCAAAATTTCGTGATGGAGAAGGTTTCAGAAAGTAACGGGAATAGAATGACAGAACAGTTGCTTACCTGGTTAAACAGTGTGTGTTAGGTCAGCAGCAATACTTGATGGAGCTAGACTGTTATTGCTAATTAATGTAAATGGCTGTAAACTAAAAGAGGGCAGATTTAGATTAGATCTTGGGAAGAAATTCTTCACCATGAGGGTGGTGAAACACTGGACCAGGTTGCCCAGAGAAGCTGTGGCTGCCCCCTTCCTGGCAGTGTTCAAGGCCAGGTTGGATGGAGCTCTGAGCAACCTGGTCTAGTGGAAGGTGTCCCTGCTCATGGCAGAGGGGTTGGAACCAGATGATCTTGAAGGTCCCTTCTAACCCAAACCATTCTATGATTCTATAAACATTTGTGAAATAAACTTTTCTTGTTGTTCACGGTAACTAGCTTCCTTGCGCTCAGAGCTAAATCATCAACATGCAGCAGCAATTGACCAGCTAAGGCACAACCATCAGCAAGAACTGGTAGCTGCCAAAATGGAGCTTGAAAGAAGCATAGAACTCGGCAGGCGACAGGTAGGAAGCATTGCTGGCAACTGACTGTGGAAAATTGGATAATCAGTATTCATTTTCTCTTAGCTGGAGGCAAGAACTGTTGTGAGCAAACAACAAACATGTAATCCTGCCAAGTCAGCCAGCACCAGCAGGTGATGCATCCCTACCAGTTTACCTAAACTTCCTTGCTTAGCTTTTTCTTCCTTCAACAACTTCACTTGAAGCTTGGTAAAGGCTCCCGTATCAAGGCAGTTTCCTGGCAGCATTGTGTGGCCACCTGGGAGCATGCTGGCTTGCTGTGGGAGGAAAGTGCTGATTCTCGCAAAATTCTACTTGTCCTCAGCTGTCAGCAGGACTTAAAAAGGAAAAGGCTGTTTCTCTCCAAAGCTGAAGCGATGTGGGGAAGAAGTAGTTGCTTAAAACCAAATGATTGCTTCAAACTTAAGAAGTAGCTTAGTATCTTTTTTCCTCAGGAGCCAAATTGGAGAAGATATATTAGCATCTAAAGAAAGCAGAGAAGATGACATAACAGCTTGCAACTGTTTCTTAAAAAAAAATACACCCAAACCCCAAAAAACCCAAACAAACCCCCAAATCCCAAAGCCAGTATGGACTACCTTTGCTTTCAGCAGCAAACTGTTTCATTCACTTTTATCTTTCATTTTTCATTATATGGACAATCAGTTTGTCCAGTAGTAACTAAAGATTCAAAGCTTGATCTCTATTGAAAGGAAGCCATACTCCTGGAAATAAGAGGACCAGATAATTACTTCTTTATTTGCCTGTACAAATTGGCTTTTCAGGATTGGTTTACTGATAGTCCAGCACCAAAGTAGTGGAGTGGTTTTAGCAATATATTAACAGAGGAAGCAGGTTTAGCTGGATATAGCCTTTGCACAAAAACAGAGACAGTCAAGGATGAGCCCTTCTTTTTCTCTTCCTTGCTGGTTTAAAAGGGTGAGCACTAGAGGCAAAAATGTGGTGCTGCCAGCAGTGAGCGAAAACATGCAGGATTTAGGGGGATGTAGTTTCAGTCATGTGTTGTTTAAATACAGAGTGAGACACCTAAAGGAGATGTCAGAAAAAAAAACATTTAAATTAAAAGAGCAAGTGTTTGATCCAACCAAATGCCATGTACTTTTGGCCTCGGTACAATAATCTGCTAAGCACGAGCTTCAGTTGTACTGAGGGCAAAGCAGTCAGCCGTGTTTTCTTCTGTTAGAATGCTCGTCAGTTCACGGGATCAGAGCTGAACTGGATGCAGAGAAGTCTGAGCAGGGTGATTATATTTGCTACTTTTTGAAATACTTAAATATGTGGATATAAATTTTCCACTGCTTTTTCTTAGAACTTTAATATAGTCTTTCTATAGGGAGGTAAAGAGTTATTTTAAAAAGTCTGTTTTTAAAGATGTCCTAGAAAATTTGTGCATTAGGATATATTTGTATTTCCTGGATGCATGAAGGCACAAAACACAATTACACATAAAACTATTTTGAAATAACTGCTGATTTTCTATCTGTATGGTCATTAATTATTATGAAACTGTAAGAAGTGGACTAGATGGAAATGGAAAACTCTGAAAAAGGTTGATTCTGTGGCAGACTTTTTCTAAACTGAGGAGAATCATTATCAAAACTATTGGGATTGGTTCCAGATGAGTTTCACGATCTTAACTCCATTGGAACTTTGTATGCAAAAAGAATGACTTTTATTGATTTATTGGACACAATATAAATATTATATAAACTACTTCGCACATGTTCTGCTCTGAAATATTTATTTATATTTTTATATATGTAAGATAGGAGGCCTCTGAGGCATAGTGTGCGTTGGTGCAGAGCATACATCTTGAGATATTTTGTCCCATTGTACGGGGCTGTAAAGGGTTTCTCTAGATGGAACGTTGAAAAAGCAGAAAATGTTAAACGTCCAGCCCCCTGGTTCTTTGCGGTGTCTGTTTTTTGTTGTATGTGTGGGAGAATGTGGTGAGCTACGTAAACTTCAACAGACAATGACAACAGGTTTTATATTTTCTTGCAAATTTAAATTGTTTCTTACAGAACTTTGATTTCTTCTTTATTTCTACTTGTACACAATAAAAAAACCCTCAGTTTTAATTATAATTTATGTCAACGTCAAAAACTGAAAAAATTGTCTATTGAATGGAAAATTCTGCTCAGCTGTTATCTTCCAAAAACAAGTTTTGTGCTTCTGAGAGACAAGTCTATTTAAATATTTTTTGTTGCTGCTATTTAAATCATAGGAGAAAGAATTTTTATGCCGAATATCAGATCTACAAGATGAACTGAGACACCGAGACCATCATATAGCTGAACTGGACAAAGAGATTCTGCATCTTCATGAAAATATCAGTGCATTGACCAAGGAATTAGAGTTTAAAGGGAAAGAAGTTCTTAGAATACGCAGTGAATCCAACCAACAGATCAGGTATGAATTTTTTCACTGTAACCTCAAATGTGTATTGTTTCATGTATTGTTTTACTTAAGAAATTTTACCGTCTGCAGCTTTTAATTTATCCTCTTAATGAAGTGATGTTATAGATCATTTAGTCTTCTTTAGAGAAAGCTATACCCACTACTAGTAAAGTTAATGAATATTACTATACAGTTCAGCTGCATTTCAGTGATACATTTTGGCATATTTTAGTAACAGTCTGCTCAAGCATTTGGTTTTCATGTTTTGGGGTTTTTTTAAAATTCATTATGTTTGTGTATTTAAAAAAGCATTAAAGGAGATGCATTTTCCATGAAATAAGCTAGAAGGTTGGAGGACAGTAAGTAGTGGGTTTTGATGAATCCGTAATTCCTTCTGTGTTGTCTGATATTGTGTAAAAGCTATAAGAAGCATGGCAGAAAATCATGATGAACAAATGGGTCTGATCTTAGAATAACTCTTTTTTTAACAAAAAAATAAATTAAACAGGATGCATGAGCAAGATTTAAGCAAGAAACATGAGAAAAAGCTGGATGTCTTGACAGCAGATCACATCAGAGAGAAACAAAGCATGCTGGCAGATTTTAATAAGACCCAAGAGCTGCTCAAGGAAATTAATTCAGCTTTACAAATTTCGTAAGTTTTGTTGCATTAAAAAAATTTGTACGTAGCTGCGTTTGAGTGTTTAGTTTATTCTGGTGTCCATAAGTTTCTGAAGCTGCTGCAGAAATGCAGATTTGCAAAAACCTATGGGGCCTAATCTCGCATTCCTTAGGCAACACAATTCTATAAGCTTTCAGGGTATTTAGTGAGATAAATTGTTAGGGATTTGAGACTGAAAAATTTAAAGTCAGAAAGATATTAAATCTATCCAGTTCTTAGAAAAACAGGGAATTTGAGATGTTTTTAATAAAACTTTAATATATCTTTTTTGAGAACACAAGAGTTTCTTCAACAAGTTTATAAACAGTACAATACTTGCTGTTAAGAAGTCTGATTATAGCACAAGTGACTCAAACAGTTTCAGGTTTGCTAACGTAAGGAAAATTAGTGTCTGAAATGGATTAAATGAGTATAACAAGAACAGAATGCTTAGAGTGTCTCTGAGTCAAATGCCACCTGGGGTTTGACCAGGTCTGGGCAGAAGTGGTGTAGCAGCGTGTCGTCTAGCCCGTGTTTTCCCGTCTTCCACGTCCTTCATTCTTTGTCTGTGATGTGACCCATTTGGTCAGGGTTTCTGGCCTTGAGGTTTCACAGCGCCGTTGAGGGCTTCCCAACTCAGAGTTCTCACTGAGAGACTTGTAGTTGCAGCACAAAAGATTAATGGCAGAGAAAATAATTGGTTCTAAGTACATGACAGAAAACTTTGTTAAGTAAATATCAATTAAAAATGGACAATAAAGCCCAAATGCATCTAATTCTGTCTTGATAATGAGTACTCAGAAATTGTCTTCAAATGATGGGTATAAAATTCTAGTTTTTCCTCCCTTGTAAGCGTCCACATGTGCACACTCTTGTGCCCTGATAAATGTGATGACTTGCCATTCAGTGAGGTAGGTGTAAACTACCTCCCATTTACTGCATTTCACAGAATCACAGAATGGTAGGGGTTGGAAGGGACCTCTGTGGTCATCTAGTCCAAGCCCCCTGCCAAAGCAGGGTCACCTATCATTTATCTCCTATGACAAATGACTATGAGCAGCCACCAGAACTAGGTTTTGGAACCATTTACCCTAACTTTTTTTCCTATGAAGTTGTTTGTTTTTCAGCATCCTGAAGTTTTCTGAATTTAGTTGGTTCCCTGCTCCTGGCTCTTGCTCAGCTTAGAGCTGCGAGGAAGCAGCCACTGGCCCAAAGACAGCAAACATTATCCAGGGTGCCCTGACCTGGCTTTCGGCATCTTCTCTCTCTATTTACACTGAAGCAAGGAGCTGTCAAAAGAGGAAACTATGTTAAAAAAAAAAAAAAAAAATAGAAGGATTTTATGCAGCTATTTCTTAAGTAACTGTTTCCAGGTTCAGCCTCACCTAAAGCACAGCCTTGTGAACATTTATGAAACGGAGAATCTATCTTACAGTGTGGGTATCACTAATTAGGCTCTACAACTAGACTCTTTAAATTACATATTATCTCTTTGAAACAGGAAAAAAAGTTTTCTGAAATATCTGAAAATAAAATGACAGCTGTGCATAACTATGTACTATACTCTGGGGATCTGTGTACAATAGTTTAACCCATAATAAAATGTATACACAAAAATTAAGCCAGCTGAGCATATTTCTGTTCTGCTGAGTCAAATGCCTTTTCTATGAATAAAAACAGTCATGTTGTTCACGTTCATAATGTTTTATGTAAATACATTATATAATCTCAGATTATGTACAGGTTATTTGAAGGTTATAAATATAATTTCATATCAACTGTTTTTTCAGATGCAACTCAAAGTAAAAATCACATAGCTGCCTCTGAAGGGAAAATATGTATCTAAAGTGAGAAATTATGACTACTTCCAGGTGTCTTGTGGAATTAAGTTGGAGCTGACTTAGACACCTTAAATTCATAGATTTTTCTCAGGGTTTGTTTGGGATTTTTTTTTTTTTTCATCTATTTTTCATAAAGTTTTGTTAAATTTCCTGACTCTGTTCTGAAACTTGCTTCACTAATCTACATGAGAGCTGAACATGTGAGATAAGTATTTCAGTAGTTTCCTTTGCAACAATGTTTCGTATCATGAACATCATATTTATGTTTCAAAGAGACACAGTCATTTGAAATTGTCGTGTCTTCAAAACTGGTTCTTTAAGAAGAAACAAGGAATTTATGCATTTACTTGTACAATTCATCTCTCAGTTGGCTTATTTCACTTCTCTCCTTTAATGCTTTCCCACCAGGCATTTCAAATTCCCTCCTATTTTTTTCAAATGTTTATCAATTCTTACATTTCTCTTAATCCAGATATCCTAATATCCAAGTGTTATTGCTTTTCTTTTGCAGCTCATTACTTTATTTCATCTCTAACGGTACTAAGTTGCTTTTGTGGAGAGGAATTAGTTACCCCTTAGTCTTCATTGTTCTTCAATATTTTTGTCCCAGTATGTTCCACATGAACTGCGGAAGACGGTGCCAGCCTTGTCTGTCTACCCAGTTTCTCCAGTATCACAAGCATGCATCTTTATCCAGAGTAGTCGTCTATAAAAAGAACAATGATACTGTTTGTTTTCCTCATCAAGAAAGTGAATTGCCAGCTTTTAAAGTTTACGTTAATATAAATATAATGCAATGTAGCCCCTATATTTTACATAAGAATCAATCTTAGCTATGTCTTCTGTAATTCCACTGTCCATATTATGGTTTTGAATGCCTTATTTTCAGTTTGACTTCCAAAAGGCCTTTTTTCAAACACCTAGTACTGCATGCACAAGAAGGATGTTAAGTTTTTAGAACATTGCCCAGATTATTAGTTACTGGAGCAAAGGTTATGGTTATTACTGATTTTTTTTTTAACTAGATAAAGCTGAATGATAACATAGAAATTAATTTACTTTGAGGTGATAAGAAATCATCTTCTGTTCTTACTTCCTGAACTCTCTTTTGTGCTAATCAAAGATGTGACTATTCACTCATCATTTAATGCTGGATCAGGCTAAAGGGGGTATTCTTCTTTCCTATAAAGTTTAGAAGAAATGGAAGAAAAATATAAAAACAGAGAATCAAGACCAGAAGACTTGCAGCTTATCTCAGAACTGAAAGACCTAATTGCAGAGCGGGACCAACTCATAAAGAAATTGATTGTAAGACTTTTATGCTCTCTTGGTTTAATATCTTGACAGATATAAAAGTTAATTCAATTTCAAAGTGTGTGAAATGTATTTAAAGAACCAATCCTGCTAGCATGTTATTCATATTCTTTAACACGTTATTCCTGTAGTTCCAGTGGCTCATAATAGTAGAACTAATTAGATACAGAGAGTTTTGCACAATCAAGCATAATACATTATTACAAAAAATATTTCAATATCACCTTGATCAGACATCTCCTATCTCCAGTCCTGGAATAAGCCAGCCATGTAAGCCATGTAAGAACTGCTCTCTTCTAGGAGGTTTCTAAGACCAATTTCCTGATCCGCTGAGCTTCCCAAATTCAGAGCACAACACCCTGACTCAGATTAGCCTGATCAGATCCTGAGTCAGAGGCAAGGAGGAGTGAGGAAATTCAAATTAATTAGAGATCAGAAGTTAACTATACTGAGTCTTTCCAGTGCATTATCCATTAGGCTATCATAACTCTTAGGAGCATGGAACTGCAACAGAACTGCATAAATAGAAATTATTTAGTATTTATATATAATAAGATATAAAACATACTAAATATGAAATGCAATTTGTAGAATTACCAGTTTCTTTTGAAACATAAACATAAATTTATCTGAGATTATTTTGTGGGCAGATTTGGCCACTAACTGATTGAAAATGCATAAAAAGAAGTTTCTATTTGTTCTTCTTTTTAGGAGGACAAAAAGTTCTATCAGCTGGAGCTAGTTAACAGGGAGACTAACTACAACAAAATGTTTAATGCAAGCCCTAATGTTGGTGTTATTAATCCATTGGTGAAGGTATGTTCCATGGACTTCATTGCTAAAGTGAAGAAAAAGAAATCTAAACTAGGATACAGTAAAAAGAAATATGTGTGTACGTCTGTGTGTATACATATTTCACCCTTAAAAGACATGTTCAAAACAAGGAACATAGTTTTCCATTTGTCTTTACGTATTTTTGTGCCGGTTTGTTTCTTTAGTGTTGTTGAGAGATCCACCGAGATGATTGCCCTAGTTTCCTAGACATGTATGACATAAACCACAGTTCCTTCTCACAAAACTGCACAAAGTGACAGAAAGGCAACAGACTGTAACATATCATAGCAAACAGTGACACCTGTAACCAGTTTTAGTTTCATAATTTTTCTGGTTATTTTGGAAAGGGCAAGGGCAGTTTCATTTTTCAGGTGGTGCTCAGGATGGAATAGCATAGAAAGACAGAGGGAGAGGGGACACTAAAGGAAGTGAGTAAAGGTCAAAAAAAAGAAGAGCATGAGAAGGGGATGGAATGAGTCTGAATGGAGAAAGAGTAACACTGGGGAACTGGAGTGACAAACCAGGTACGGACTGTGGGGGCAGCAGAAGACAGAAGTCAATCTCCAGCCTACTCAGTTATTGTCACCTCCTGTACGAGTGAAAACACTTTGGTAGTGACCTTCTCCAGTTGTCTCCATCCTGCTGCACAGCAGTCAGCGAAGGCTACTGTACAAGCAGGCATAGTAGCCTCCCTGTCACTTCAAAAGCCAGCAGCATTCCTTCATGAGGAACATGAACAGACTGTGGTAGGGTACCTTAATTCTATTTCTTTTCACCACTTCAGGAGTAAGAATGAGTCCTCTGACATTTCCTTCCTCCTTGTGATAACCCGTAAGTCATTCCACCTGCATGGAAAGGGAAGAGATTTGTCCCAGCTGTAGAGGCAGAAGGACTCGGTACGGTTCTGAAGCAGAGGGTGACCCAAGGGGCACAACATGAGCAGCTCAGATGCCCGAGAGCTTCAATGACCAAGGTTCAGGCTCTGTTATTTAAAAGGAGGTCTGGCCCCGTTATTTGAGATCAGGCTGTGTTATTTAGCTAAGCCTAATCGTAGTTTCGCATCGGATCAGTGTATTTCCCGCTTCTGCACAAACTGGTGCAAATTGTCACTGTTCCCCTACGTTTTTCAGGAGCCCAGCAGCTTCACAAGCTTATCTGCGGGTGCCTAGCTTTTATGCGTAACTGCATAAAAGAACTTGGTTTGAGCCCAGTAAGGACAATACCAGGACTGCCAGATACAATTTGAATACTTTGTTTTTATGTGATAAAGGTTGTTTGAAAATTTTGGAAGCTGTCTGAACCATTCATTTATAAAGTTGTGAAATGTAACCATCAAGTTATATAAGCTTGTGTTTTGTGTGAAATCTGAAGTGTCTGGGAAAAGTACTTCAACATCAGATTTCCATAGTGATAATTCATATATTTTTATAATATGCTTCTATCACTTAAAGCTGCTTAGACTTTAAAACCGTCTTGTATGCCAGAACATTTTGATCTCTCATTTCATGAGCTGTGGACTATGTTACTTTATTTTGTCAAAGCACGTACTGTTACTGGAGAATGAATTACAAAGAAACTGAAAATCTCATTCTCTTTTTTTTGTAGTAAAAAGACAATTTATGAGTTACTGCAGGCTTTGCATATTAATGCAAAATTACAGCCATTGCAGTGTGTATTACAGCTTCTCTAATTTATGCAATGGATCTGTTTAGTATTACATTGTTACATCTGAAGTTTCTTAATACTTTGCATGAATTTCATGGAAACAATACACACAATTTTGTCTCTCCAGATTTGACTGCTTCAGAAGCATAGACTGTTGTATACAGAATAAGATATAAACCATAGTATTTTTCTAAGCACTTATGTGCATAATAGACATCTTCCAGAAATGAGCCACCTATGAAGCACACAGATTTATCTAGTTTATTTGAACACACAGTTTTAATTACAGTGTATATTACCCTGCATGTATGTATTTTACATACAGTTGGTTACTTTTACCAAACTATTTTTTCCACCATAATGTTATTTCTTGCTTCTTCAGCTACTACAGAATAAGTAAAGTTTATGGGACGATCTTAGTTTAATCCTTTGCAGCTAATGATCTTTCATTGTGATGCTTAAAAAAGACTTTTTTTCTATTATAGCTTTCTGTTAAATTCTTGGGGGAGGGGGTTAATTGTATTTTGATGAACACATCCACCAATGTGGCTACAATTAGTAGCATTTGCATCTACCAACCCTGGAGAGGCCAGGCACTGAAATCAAAGCTAGCAGAGAGCTAAACAGAAGTACAACCAAGCAGTCGGACACTCTGGCTATCTCCGTCTGAACTCGTGCCCACCCTTGAACAGAGCAGCTCTTCTCTCTCAAGTGGAATTCTGCTGGAAAATATTATACAGAAACAACATGAGATTCCACTTGTCTTCTACTTTATTGGTTCAAATTTGTGTAGTTTGTAAGCCCTTAAGGGGTTTTTCTCCTAGCTGCTTTGTTAGGGTTGCATATATGTAATTGAATGAAAGTATTTATTATATATTCAAATAATACACAATTCATGAGAATAAATGAATCCATTCACTCAAAAATACTATTTTTGGAAATAAGGTTTTTTTAGTATTAATTTTTTATTGTGGATACGGAATATTTGATAGAAGTCAGAAAATACACATGGCGTTCTGTCACACAGCTATTTTTTTATAAGCTATAGAATTATTTGAAGCATCCTTCTACATTAAAATATCTGTAAAAGTAGAGAGGATAAATACCAGTTCCATTGTGTGATATGCTATGGAGAGTAAAATAGGGATATAAAAATAAAATTCTTCAGTATTTTGAGTCACTCAAAATACTGTCAGTAGGAGTACAGAGAGTGTTAAGAAAAATGTTCAGTTGTGCCATCTGGTGTCTAGAAATGGCAGCAGTAGTAGCATCAGAAGCCTGGCCTTTTCCCTGTGCAAGAAACTGAACTCCTACACAACAATCTTTTCTATCTTTAGCAATATTGCTATAATGCTTGCTAACTATAAGGGTGTAAATGCTTTCAAAGAAATGTCACTGCTTCTCTACGTTCCATGTTCCAGTTACCAAAATGTGCCTCAGTGGTGGGGGAAAACCTGTTGGAGAGATTCACTTTTTTTGTCATTGAAATTTGCTGTAATTACATTTGACAGCAGAGCTGTTTCACTGATATCAAGAAAAGATTTAAATAAACATGGAAAGTTTAACAGACTAAATGACAATTTTCTGGAAAACTTCCTCCCTCCAATGTCTGAAACAGAGCAAAATGTTATATTGGAAGATCTCATATAATATATTCATTGATTATTTCACTAAGTCTTTATACCTTGATCATCTCGATCAGAAATTTGATTTTTTCACAGAAATTTGTGGTGTTCAGTTCTGGTCAAAGCAATGAGTAAAACTACAATTGGGAAAAAAGCCTGATCTGTCCCCATTGCTGTCCTTCAAAAAAACCCCAAACCAGCCATCAATACAACTTTTAAATTTGCAGATTTCCTCATCTGTCCTGATGCAAGAAGCCTTCCTTACTTTTGTTATTTTTAATGCAGCAAAAGAAGAAGAACGATAAATCAACAAACAGGTTTGTGAGTGTCCCCAATCTAAGTGCTCTGGAATCTAGCGGAGTGGTGGGCAATGGACATCCCAACCGCCTGGACCCCATTCCTAACTCACCCATCCACGATATTGAGCTCAACAGCAGCAAACCACTGCCACAGCCAATGCCACCCAAAGAGCCCAAGACGTTTTTGAGGTGAGCACTGCCTCACCAATCTTTTTTTTTCCTTTTTTTTTTTTTTTTTGCATAACTCAGGAAAATTTTCCATTCCTGTTGAGCTGAATCCCACTTGCTTTATGAACCTTTCAGAGGTACAAGTACGCTTACGGCATTTTTAATTTTTACATTACATTTGTAACCTCTTTATAGTATTCCTTTTTATTGTAGACCTTGTTGAAATGTGAAGTATTCTCTCACTTTTTCAGAAGTCTTGAACTTTAAAACCTCTTCAGATAATTTAGCAGAATTCATGTGCTTCCAATTGTTTACATATACAAACAATTGTTTTAAATGTGTCTATTATTTACTGATTGTCATTTAGGAATTGATACTAGCACAGAATTTCTTTTGTTTGGTATTACGTGATAATGTGTTTTATGTAAGAAAACTATTTTCTGTGCTACACGAATGTTTTGTGTTTCCCCTTTCCTCACCTATACCAAATTGTGTCAGAGGAGTAACCTTACTACAGCAACAGAAATGTGCATGCTTGGATGCTTGATGCTGAGCTTCCAGTAATCAAAACCAGCATTAAAGTCTCAAGTAATTCTCTCAGAAATGAATACAATGAATTGAGTAACTTAAAAGTGGCATTTTAGAGGCAGGATTTTAGTCTCGTGGCTTTATGTGCCTACACATTAAATGCACGGCAGTGGTGTACTCCGTATTTAGTAGGTGCTGATCTCTTACCTCTAAGTTGGCAACATAAAGCAGTCGGTAATTACGAGTTCCACAGTTGGTTGTCTACTTTCCCTTTTGGTTTAATACGAAAGGCCACACACCTAGCAACTACTAATTATAAAGGGAAACAATGGAATCTAAAATAGATAAGGGAAAACAGTCTATTTCAAGAAAACAATCTTTTTAAAAAAAAAAACTGCTTTTTTTTTTTCCCTGTGCATGTGATATGCATGAGTGTGCTCAGATATCTCAAACGTGCATGTGCATGAACTCGTGGACTGTGATGCTGGAGTTTCCATTTCAAATTGTTTTGTGTTCTGTATTATCCAGTAATACAGTAGGGATTATTTTATTACTGATTTTCATTGATAAAGGAACTGAATTGTGTAATTAAATTAGATTTAAGTATTCTCTCGCTCAGTTTGTGGGAATTTTAAGTGGTCAAGGGGAAAAAAGTCTTGTTTGCAGTGCAGCAGTTTCTTTTTTCCTAGTATATTAGCATATTTTAAATGTGAGCATGAACAACAATGCAAGTGATAATTGTGATCAGTGTTAATTATTAAAATAGTATGTATTTTTGTTCAGTTGCCAACCAGTCTTTGTGAGCACATGTCTACAAATATGATGCTCGCATCATATTTTTGAAAATTAACTTTACCACAGGAAAAGGATGCTAAAAGAGGACCTTCTACAGTCACGCTTTTCAAGGAAAACCCTTTTTATTCTTCCTGAAAACCTACAGCTATTTCCGAGATGTTAAATTATGTTTTCCAAAAGATTATTTGCCCACCCTGTAATGTGGCTTCTGAACGGAGTTGTCCGTGCTGCTGGTGCTCTCCAATGGAGTGGATGATCACAGATTCTATAGGGAGACATTAAATCATGTCCTGAGGCACACTGATAATTAAGCCATGAAAAACCAGGCTGTGTTCTTTACTGAATATTCTCGGTGACTTTTTTTCTCCTGACACTTGTACTCTTTGTGTAGTTGTGGGATAATTGTTTGTTGGTTTTTTTTTTTTTCTTTCTGTGAATTTAGCCCTCCTCAGAGTGATGCTTCACCAGTGGCTTCACCAGATCCCCAGCGCCAGGAGTGGTTTGCCCGGTACTTCACGTTCTGAGAGACGATTTGTTTTTGTGGCACAGCGTGATGTGGACTGTTCATAAGAGCATGACCTTGAGTAAACCCTCATGTGAACAAGCTTTCTTGTACTTTGTCAAAACACTGTGAATGAGAAAGTATTTGTGTTTCTGATTTGAAAC
Source organism: Opisthocomus hoazin (assembly GCF_030867145.1). NCBI lineage: Eukaryota > Metazoa > Chordata > Aves > Opisthocomiformes > Opisthocomidae > Opisthocomus > Opisthocomus hoazin. The sequence continues at coordinate 74,521,254 of NC_134415.1, forward strand.
TGCACTGTATTTCATGTTATATTTGTTGGAATCACTTGACATGGTACTATACAATGTGTGTAATTATAACTATTATTTTTATTTAAAATGGAAGAATCTTTAAACTTTGTAATTACTACATAATAAATTTTGGTAGAACAAACATAATGCTTTCCCCCTTTTTCCTGTAAATGTGTTTTGTTTGATTTCAGGTAAGGCTTCTCCCACAAAAACAACGTAATTGCATGGTTACTATAAATACAACTTAAATTGTAAAAGGGAAAAGTATGTATCTCTCACTCTGTCCAGTGTGGGCAGGATATGCTTAATGCATCCCAATTCTATTCTGTTACTTTGTAGCAGTTTAAAAACTGTCTCTTTCTAATATTTAAAAGGAAGAATGTGAAATAAATCAAAAGTAGTGTACCTGCTAGCCTTCAGAGCAGAGTGATTTTGGCAAGAGGACGAAAAAAGCCACAAACCAGGAGCTATTCACTGGGGAGGGGGGCTGACTCCTTACCTGTTGCTCATGAGACTTTGCCACCTAGTTATAGTCAAACATTTTGTCATTGAATTTAAGCAGAAACTGTTCCCACAAGTTACATATTTTTTTAATGAATTTTATCAAAAACAAATGCTTGAAACATTTAGAATACTGTACTAAGTATCTCTTCATAAATCAAGAATCTACATTTTGAGCATATTGTCCTGCTTTGGATAAAATTAATGCCTGAAATGAAAAAAAAAACCAAACACACACAACCATTCAGCTTTTTCCCATTTATACATACTACAGATACAGATCTTTCATTAAAACTTAATTACCTTCCTGTGTCTATATTAAAGGTTTTTCTTCTTCTTAAACTGGTATATGAAAATTTTTTTCAGCTAGTGAGCATGATTCTCCGATCTACACCTTTTATGATGCCAGTGTTGCTCGAGAAATTTGCTGCAGCATATAGGAAACTAGAGCTTACTGTCTTTTTTAATATTTTTTCATTGAAAGATTACCACAAACTAAGTCACACTGGTAGTCTCAGGGAGAAAACTGTCTCTTTGTTTTCTGAATGTATTTTTAATCTGAATCTCTTATCTTTTAAAAGCAGGAATAAAATGTTTGAGTATTTGAATAAGGTTTTAGTTAGCACATACAAAGGTCTTGAACTTTTAATATTTCGTCTGAAGCCCAACTACATCCTTTTTTCTCTCTATATGCACAAAGGTAAATACCCAGATGAAGATACTTGCTAATTACAATGAGTTTTATATGTAGTATATGTATAAATGAAAAATTTGTATGTTTTCATATAAACAGTATAAAATCTTCTAAATGGACATTTAAAAACTTACAACTCGGCTTGAAAACTCCACTAAAAGCTGTATTCTGGTGATGCTGACATGGACTAAAGATATGTACAGCAGATTTTCTGTAGCTGGTGGACTCAACTGTAGGTATATGCAACTTTTTAATTTTAGAAGAAAGCCATATTGGGCAAAATGTCAGATTTCTTGGCTGTTACCCAAAATAAAATACACTAGCTCATTTTGTTACAATGTTCTGAAGCAGTGTGGCGTATTTTTTCTTGCATGCTTTGCAAGGGCTCAGCCTTTTTCTCCCATCCTCCAGTTCATCTGTACATTTTTATATATGGGATTAATAACTGAACAGCAATTGGATGATGTTAATATCTGCTTTACTTTACCTATTCAGTAAAAGGTGTGCCTGTTGGTATTTTGCTTGTAGGCGTTTGTCTTTCAGAAGGGAGAAGAAAGTTAAGCAGCACTGAGGTACCACGTCTGCCACAGTCAGCAGCTCTTCCACTACCAAATCAGCCTCTTCACAAAAACCAAACAAACAGCAACTGCCCTAAACCAATCTGTAGAAACTCAGAAAAAAAATTATTTCCTACCGAACAGCATTGAGAACTCTGTAAAATGTACTCCTAAAAAGAGTTACTATCTGGCATTTGGGATCAACACAGGAACTTGCATTACCACAATGCTGCTGTGTTCCTGATCTTTACAGCAAGTGGCATTCTGCAAAAAGCTAAGGTGCACATATTCATGAGTCCAGCTGGGCAGAGTACTGCAAAGTCTCTGCTCACACATGCATGCAGTCTTTCCTAGCTCAACAGACAACTCCAAGTAAGGAGGTACAGAATTACCATGAAGTTGTATAGTATTATTTACAATGGTTGGAAAAATCTTTTGCCTCTCGGGAGCTATCTCTCTGCACTCTGACACATTAAATCTCATTACCAGCTCTTACTGTAGCTAATTCCCCCAACCCTTTAGTTTTATTCAGAAAGAACGATAAAAAGTCAAAGAGCAAACAATAAAGAATGTAATATTTTAATCCTTACTGTGTTTTCCTAAGAAAGAAATAACAGGCTATGCTTGATACAGGGGCAAAATGCAGAAGACTCCTACATTTCATCAGAATGTCATCGTAATAATCGGTCTCTTAAGGCCAGGTTTGGCCCTTCGGTCTGGGTTGCTCCATTTACTTCTGTGATAAGAGTTTGCATGCCAGAGAATTTTCCAGGTTAGCAGAAAGCTGCTTTAGCTGACCCATCTGACACAATCACGTAGCACAGGGAAGCATTACGTCCCAAGAACTGCATGGCTTTTTTTCTGCAGCAGGAATTGTACCCAGAAGGTATAATTGGGGGGGAAAAAAGAAAGCCCAAAGATGACTGAAAACCAGTCTGCTGTCAGTGCCAACAGAGAAATCACTTTATCAGATTGACTCCTTCCTTTTGTATTTTTTCAGTTACTTCAGCATACATGAACTATATTTACCTGAGACTTCAAGGAAAATACTAGTCCTATGAGAAGTACTGGCAACAAATTACATGGGTTGATATTATAGAATTTTTAACATTCTAATTTACTCTAAATAGATCTTCATGTCTGGTTTTTTCATGATCTGTTATTTTGGAAGAAAAAAAACTTGGATTATTTTCTAACTGGTTGGAGTATTTCTACATAATGTGTACAGGTTTAAAATTAAATGTCTTGGATTTGTAATCTTTGATTACTTTAAAGAGTAAGAATATGTATGTGTTCTATATTCTCCAGTTTTATAATATTTAGTCTTTTTTTTTTTTTAGGATATACCTATCAACTTTTCTGCCTAAATGTCTCATATAATGCTGCAAGAATCTTTGTTTTCATTCTTAAAGCAGAATATGATTTTTTCACTCTTGATGTAGGTAGTGCCTGGAACTAAACCTTCTGCTTTTTGAGACTCGAAAACTGTTTCCACAAAGGACCTCCGTTAATGAGTTACACTTCAAAACTGCAAGCAGCAGTGCCTTTGGGGAAAAATACTTCTGTTCCTGTAACTGAACATGGAGGGATTCTGAACTAAAGACCATGTTGCAGCACTTGCCTTTCTGGTGTGGCAGCTCAAAAAATTGTTAACAAATACACTATCCCAGTAACCATAGCTAGAAAACCCCAATATTAACTTTTGGCTAGTAATAATTCACTTTTTTTCCAGTTTTAGTCTACAGTTTTTAAACAGAGTTTCAGAGTAAGGACATGAGGAAATCCTAACAAATATCAGAAGACTTCACTCATAATATTAGAAGTCAGACCTGTTCACGATGTCAGAGCAATCTCTTGCTTGCTTAAAGTTTATTTTAAGTTATGCGTGAATTTTGTTGCATGATGCCCCTGCTATCCACAGGTGAATTTCACCGATTCTGCATTGAGAAAATTAGACCCCAAGCTTTCCTCCTTTGCTGTAATTTGCTTCCCTTAGAAGGAAAATGAGTGAGTCGCATCACTTAAGAAAACAGTGATCTTCAACCTCCTTTGCAGTCAACAGGCATCTTCAGGGGTGAATCAGCCCACTTACCTCTCTTGGTTGCATAAAGACTGTAGAGCAACAACAAATGTAAGTGCCTCCGTTGCCTAAATTTAGGTGTGAAGAACCCTAGGCTGTCATTTTTTTAAAAAACTTTTTTTAACTAACATTTGCAAAAACACATTAGCTTTGAAAGATGCAAACTGACTTTCCTTACAGGAGCTGTGTTGCTTTTTTCCTGGTATGTTCAATGTAGTCCAATACACTACTGTTACTATTCTTCCTAGGCAAATACTAAACCTTTTTTTATTATAATGTATTAATAAATAACTATTTATTTACTATAGTTACTATAATTCATACTATTTTGTTTAGCTACTTTTGGGTGTTGGGCATTGTATCAGTGTTATTCATGTATACATTCCCCGGCAAAATCTTTAAATGGAAACATGACTCATTTCCATGTATAATTATATACAGAAATCAGCTTGCAGTTCTAAAGCTAATTTACCTTGCAGTGTATTTTTGTCGTATAAATAAACTTCCATTTCTTTAGATACGCTGCAGTAATTGGAAGTGTCTGTGCATAGTACGGGTATCATGTAACAAAACCAGGCAGCCAAGCTGAAACAGAACTTGTCTTCAGCATGACAGACTGCTGAACTCCATTTCTCGTAATAGGAGAACTTGTTATTTGCTGGGCTCATCGCTGGACTCTTACACTGCATAACTGCATTAACATTTATCATTTTCAAGCACATACACAATAAGACAACTCAAGCTTTGTTGACTGTACAAACTGCACTGCAAGTTCCTAGGTTAACGATAGGACCTATGAGGTGAACTACTGATCCACTCTGGAGTCCTGCACAGCCTTAAGGATGAGTTTATAAACTGCCTGTCATGAAGGCAAGAGGCAATGGGCACAAACTGAAGCATAGGAAGTCCCATCTGAACACAAGGAAGAACTTCTTTACTTTGAAGGTGACGGAGCACTGGAACAGGCTGCCCAGAGGGGTTGTGGAGCCTCCTTCTCTGGACAAAACCCACCTGGACGAGGTCCTGTGCAGCCTGCTGTAGGCAACCCTGCTTCAGCAGGGGGTTTGGACTAGGTGACCCACAGAAGTCCCTTCCAACCCCTAACATTCTGTAATTCTGTGAACGCAACTCAGTTATTTTCAGAGTTAAGCGTGGTATAGAAGCCTGTTCTCAATAAACAGCTGGCAGAACATAACAAGAAGCAGCTGCTGCCAGCAGCACCGATAGCAACATTGCTAGGGAACAAGAGGAGCCAATCTTAAGAAAATAAAAGCATAATTCAGTAATGACTACCAAAATCTGGCTTCATTGTGACAGTGAGCACTCCTGGAAATTAACAGGCTTTCCACGTTCAACCTGACAGACAAACAGAAAAGTTTAGAGAGCAGCTGAGTCTTTAGCTGGAACTATGGCTGTTGAATTTCAGATCACCAGCACAACCTCTGGGCACAGCGAAGAGTTGGCTCACGTCAGGCTGTAAACACCACAGGCAGCCTCAGCCAGGGCTGGCAACAGCCAGGCCGCAGGGCAGAGACTGCAGCCCAGCATTTACGGCCACGTGAACATTCAACCATATCCATGCTGCTTAGTCTAAACCTCTACTTCACCTGTGGGATCCACAAGCCCTTCTCAGCGCTCGTGCAGCCTCGCCAGCAGTGTCCCAGTCACACGCTGGAGCAAGACATCTAGCAGTCACCCCAGCCACAGCATTGGCGGGCAGCTCTTGTACTCCCCTGGGACATTTCCAGATTGAGGGCACACACGACATCCTGTAAAACTGAAAAACAGAGGAGTTCTAGTCTTCATCTTTTTCTTTGTAACCACGCAAGGCTATCAGAAGTAACCCGAAAGCAAAAGTAGCAATACTGGTTTATGTAAGAGAGCCAAAGTGGAAAGCAGGGACAAACCGGGAAAGCGTTCTGAGCCCAGAAGAGAGCTTTCCAGGCTGGTAACTGCCAGCACTGTCTCCATCCACTCGTCTGAGGTAACTACTTTTTCTTGTCCTATTTTGCACCATGATTTCAAAAGGGGCTACCTCCTGGATTTTCAAATGGGCATGATGTATTTTTTTGATGACTCCTTAGTTGAGTAAACATTTCTTCATTACTCAGCTAAGTATGTAACTGTTACTAGCTATTAACAGATAATAATGAAATGATGCATTCCTTAGTTTCTTTCTTGTAGGAACCACTACCTTTACACATCAATATCAGTTACTTGCTCTGCAGTTGTAACTAGCTGCTTCGCTTCGCTTGCAGGCTGCCACATTCTTTTTCATCCCATTGCTCTAGTTGTTCAGGCTACGAAATGCAGGCTCTGAGGAAGCACAGACAGACACCTCCAGCAAGTCAACAAGCTTACAGCCCTGCCGTACCAGAAGGCGGGTAACTGCTGATCCGTCTAACAAACACGTAGGAATAGCTCTGTCCCATCAAGGGAAAAAAGCAGCCTGGTTGCATACCTTGCAAGACAGCCCCGTAAACCGAGTAAAGCTGACACTGGAAGCATACTGTGGAGACAGGGCTTGCTTGGCACGCCACCCGGGATAATCTTTACCAGAAAGAGTTTTGAATTTTCACAGTGATGAATTTATACATTATGTGCAGATCTCCGCAGTGCTTTTGCGGCCATACCCATTCAACTGGTCAGAATAAGACCGTTCTATAAAACAATTCGTCTTCCCTGAAGCACTCTTGGACTCTTGTGAAGTTTCCTTCAGACGATGCTCTGGGCAGCATCTACCACTGCTCTGAAGAAGTCGGCGCTTGCAAACAACGCAGGACAGGTGACTGAAGCCCTGCCCGCCGGTTTACCAGCCCGGAGGCGCAGGCAGGAATCCCCTCCCGACAGGCTGCATAACAGCAACCGGGAGAACCCCACCGGGATCCCCGGACCCCCAAGCCCCTCCCCGCAGGGTCCCGCGCCGCTCGGCGGGGAGCCGGGCCCGCTGCCCTTCACCTGCGCCCTGGGAAGCGGCTCGGGTGCGGCGCCGCGGCCGCTCTCCGCCCCATCGCCCCGCTCGGGGGCCGCCCGGCCCGGACGTGGAGCGGCGCCGAGGGGCGGAGCCGCTTCTCCTGCCGGGGGAGGGAGCGGCGACGGCGGCGGGAGCTCGGCCGGAGGGGCGGCGGCCCGCGCCGCAGGTACCGAGCGGGAGCGGGGCGGCCGCGGAGGCGGGACGAGACGCGCCCGGGGCAGCGCTCCGCAGGCGGGCGGCCGAGGTGCCGCGGTGCCGGCCCGGCCCGGCCCTGCCGCGTTCAAAACTTGCCGCGCTGGCGGCAGGCGGGGCGAGAGGCCCAGCTCCGCGCTGCGGAGAGCCCGAGCGAGCGAGCCGGCCACGGGGCGGCTGCACTTTCCGGCATTAACGGGGAAGAAAAACCCGCCGGGTGCCCGCCACCCTGCCGGCCCGACCGGGCGTGAGGAGCGCGGCGCGGCCAAACCCGCCTCTCGCCGGAGCGGTGGGTGACCGCCTGACTGACGGGGGCGGGGGTGAGTGACTGACGGGGACGGGGCGGGGCGGAGATGAGTGACTGACGGGGACGGGGCAGGGTGACTGAGAGGGGGCGGGGCAGGGGTGAGTGACTGACGGGGCGGGGGAGTAACTGACGGGGACGGGGCAGGGTGACTGGCAGGGGGCGGGGCGGAGGTGAGTGACTGACGGGGACGGGGCAGAGTGACTGAGAGGGGGCGGGGCGGGGGTGAGTGACTGACGGGCGTGGGGCGGGGCGGCCGATTGGCGGGAGCCGCCCGTGAGAGGCGGCGGGCGGCGCGCGGCGGAGCCTTCCCGCCACGGGGGGCCGGCCAGGGCCCGGCGCGTTGTGAGGTGGCGGCGTCGCGCGAGCCCGTTAGCCGGGCGCGCGTCGGCCCCGCCATGGGCTTTTCCGAGGGGAAAGTGAAGTTCTCCCGCTGGTGCGTGAGCTGACGGAGAAGCCCGGCCATGTGACGGCTTCCCCTCGCCCGCGCGCGCAGCATGGCGCTGAGCGCGGAGCAGGTGAACCTCGTGGGCCAGGTGTTCGAGTCGTACGTGCTGGAGCACCACCGGGACGACATCCTGGGCATCCTGAGGGAGCCCGACGACGAGGCGCACTACGCCGTCGTCGTCGACGCCCTGACGCTCTTCGAGACCAACATGGAAATCGGGGAGTACTTCAACGCCTTCCCCGCAGAGGTCCTCCCCATCTTTGACAGCGCGCTGCGCCGGGCCGCCCTGGCCATGCTGGAGGCCGCTGCGGCCCCTCCGCCGCTCAGCGCGAAGCAGAACCTCCACGCCAGGGTCTCGGGTGAGTGGCGGGCCGGGGGCGAGGCGTCTCCCAGTCGGCGATGCCCAATTCCCTCTTCAAGGGAAGGGGCGAGTTTAACTCCGGAGGTTCTGGTGTTCGAAGCGGCAGGGAAGGGCTGGTGTTTATGAAAGAGCAGAGAACACATGAGGTTCAGCAAGGCCAAGTGCAAGGTCCTGCAGCTGGGTCAGGGCAGCCCCTGCTATCCATACAGGCTGTGGGATGAAGGGATGAAGAGCTGCCCTACCAAGAAGGACTTGGGGGTACTGATGGATGAAAAGCTGGACATGATCCACCAGTGTACGCTCACAGCCCAGAAGGCCAGCTGTATCCTGGGCTGCATCAAGAGAAGTGTGGCCAGCAGGGCAAAGGAGGGGATTCTGCCCCTCTGCTGGGCTCTTAAGTGAGACCCCACCTTGGTCCTGCGTCCAGCTCTGGAGCCCCCAGTACAAGAAGGACATGGATGTGTTGGACCGGGTTCAGAAAAGGGCAACAAAGATGGCTCAAGGGCTGGAGCACCCCTGCTATGAGGACAGGCTGAGGGAGTTGGGGCTGTTCAGCTTGGAGAAGAGAAGGTCCGAGGTGAGCTTACAGCAGCCTTACAGTACCTGAAGGGGCCTACAGGAAGGATGAGGATAGTATTTTCCGCAGGGCTTGCTGTGACAGGACAAGGAGTAATGGCTTTAAACTAAGGGCACGTAGATTTAGACTGGATATAAGGAAGAAATTTTTTACAATGAGGGTGGTGAAACACTGAACCAGGTTGCCCAGAGAGGTAGTGGAGGCCCCATCCCTGTAAACATTCAAGGCCAGGTTGGTCAGGGCTCTGAGCAACCTGATCTAGTTGAACGTGTCCCTGCTCTCTGCAGGGGGATTGGGCTGGATGACCTCTAAAGGTCCCTTCCAACCCAAAGCATTCTGTGATTCTATGATTCTAAAACGTGGGGCAGTGCAGACCAACGCAGGAAAAAGCCCTGGTCGTCCCTGATGGTGGGCGTGTGATGGTTGGCATTTGTTGCTGGGTCAGGACTTGCATTAAAGCTTTTCCATGGCAAAAAGTTTCCTCAGAGCAGCATCTGGTCTCATGTTGTTTCTGTTATTAGCCTGAAGGTCTGAAGGGAAAAGAAAAAAAGTTTTAGGGGAAGATGTGTAGTTCGTAGGTTTTCTTGCGGGTTAACTTCCTGACCATCTCGGTTTGCTCATGGTCTTTATTGGTTCCAGCCACCTCCCAGAAGTCTAAACCTGGAGTTGTCTTGTAACAATTTAATCTGAAATTGTCAAATTTTATGCTTAACTAATTGTTATAAAATTATTTGTTATAAAATTGGAGTGAACTGTTGGAAGGCATGATCATTAATAGAAGATTTTTGTCCTTTTTTCACTACAAGTGAATATTCCTTATTACTGGGAAATTTTTAGTAGCTTTGAGGTGTGGTAAGTGTGGACTGCAGGTTCTGGGGTTAAAATGCCAGTTTTGCCTGTTGTGGGGAACTTGGTCAGTGGTGGCACCATCCCTTCCGGTCATCGATGACTGCGACTATTTGGAGCTGTCTGATCTGCTAAGCTGAGAGCTGGTGACCTGTGTTTCCCTCCCCTGCCCCATGTTGCAGTGGTTTGTGATGGTTCAGTCTTTCGGCAGCTTGAACGAATCACAGTTGTTAAACAGACCTGTGTTTTGTACCGTAAGTTTCATTAAAAATACTGTGATTAAAACACACACATCAGAAATATAATTAGCCTGTAGCTCTTGCAATGCTGTTTTCTGAAGGTTTTTAGGGGAAAAAAAATTTAAAAATGCTTACTACCTATTTAGGTGTTATGGAGCTTGTATACAAGTGCTGAACATGTGGTGTAAAAGGGTGGCCTGTGTTTTACTAGAAATGTCAGGCATTTCCCTGTACCCGTGAAAGCTGGAGTGAATGAAAACTTTCCTGCGAGTGTTCTAGGATGCATTTGCATCATTCAGGGCTTCAGCATGAAAATGGAGCTGTTTTTACTCCAAGTATGATTATTTTATAAGCTACCAGGAACTACTGGAAGGAGCAAAGCAAGGGGCAGATGTATGCCACCTGAGTAGCTGCACCTGTAACACATTCCTGCTCCTATTATCAGCCAGCCGTTCCTCCCACAGGGATGTTTTGACTGAATATTCCCTAATCAACATCAGGCAAGATTAGCCACGTTTGATCAAATAGTTTTAATAACTGCTAAAAGCAAGTCTGATTGATCATGGATGGAAGAAGGTAGTCGTCAGATTAACAAATTACTCCATCACCAAACTGGACGGAAACTGATGAAGGTGGTTATCCTCATGTGGTCCAGCTGGATCAAAAGAACATCTGTCTGTGTCGTTTGGTTTATGTTCTGTACTACCTAAAGTGTAGCTACTGAAGAAACAAAAAACAATAAGCTAAATGATCTGCCGGCTTTCTTCCACCCAAATTTTCCCATGATACTGTTACCTTTTAAGTTTGTACTAGGTTCTGATTGCCTTCAGGATTCTGATGTTGGAGTGCCGCTTCCCACTCCCACATCAAACAGGAATGAGGAGAAGGCTGTGCGCTCTTCTTGGTGGGAGCAGCAGGCAGCTACCTGGAGTGGGGCCGAGGGGATCTGCGTGTCAGGCTTGGGCTAACGTGAAGAAAAGTGGTTTCGCTTATGCTAGGTATAATAATGCAGTCTTAGCACGCTCATATCAATATGGACAGGGCATCTGGGAGTTCAAAGGAGGACTCGGGGAGCATGGATATTCAGTGATTAATAATGGATGATCACCCCGGCTTCACTGGAGAAATTAAAAGATGAAGTTCCTTATCTGAATTTTAGCACTGCGGGAATTTGATTTTATAACTTCTCTTTTTGCTACAAATCCATTAAAAGATTTTTGCCTACTTACCATTACCCTGAGCACCACTGTGTCTGTTACTGATGGCCAAGCTGCTTCTAATGGTTTAGTTTTACATGCTATTAGTAATACAGAAAAGCTCATTTGGAGAGGCACGTATTCAATTAAAGAGTTTGTCAGGCAGTCTAATATGACCACAATGAAGGCCCTTTTTTTCCCCGTCCAGACTCTTTGTCTCTGTAATATTCGCAGAGATGATCGTGTCATATATATCCTGACAAAAGTGCTATAGCTCTCTCTAGTGTAAGATGTGTTGTATTTTGCAAAGGTTGTTCAGCTGAACCAGTGTAGAGCTGGGAAGAAAAGATCCCAAACCAGTTGCAAAAATAATGGATTTTATGTTTGTTTTTTTTTCCCCTGAACTGAATAGAAATGCAAACCTGTGGGAGAAAAAGAATTTTCAAGAGCTTTGTTACAGTCAACCAGAAAAATCTGTTTGCAGTTCTACATAATACTTTATTTCTTTTCCAGGCTATTAATTAATTTCTACTCTTTTTAAACTTTCTTCTTTTACCATTTAAAATATTTTCTTTAAACAAAAGCAAAAGGTCAAACACTTTACTTAAAAGCATCAAAACAGAATGTTTCAAGATGTCTGAAACAAAGCATTTCATTTTGCAACCACTGACATAAATATATGGCATCCTTTTTTTAGCAGCCAAAGCTACTAAGAAGATTTGACCTAAAAGCACAAATAGTTTTGCTCCCCTTAGAAACATCTTTTTCCAGCAGATTTATTATTATACATCTCTGCTTCCTAGTTTTTTCTTGGAATTAGATCTAAGAAATTATTTTAAAAGCAGGTAATTTCTTTTTAAGTTGATAATTATTAGTATCTTGTAGTTCATATACTAACTTCTGAAGAGGCAGTATTTTGGTGCTGTTGTCAAGTGTGCATTTCAGAGACCATTTACTTTTTATAAAGACTTTATAGGCTGTTGAGGTAGATTAATCTTCCTGAGGATTTCAGCTGCTGTGGTGATGGCCGCACAGGTGAATGCTGGAGCAGGGTCAGTACACCACAGAACTGGCTGTTGGGGTGGAATTAAAGGAAAGCAAGTGCCACGAAAATGTTCGGTCACTATTCATTTGAACGCGCAAGTGAACTTGCTTTGGTTCTGTTCGTAACCCCTTCCTGCTCTTTTTATGCCATCTTCCTTGTGCTTGAGGTTTACTGGTATGCAGTGTGGATTTAAGGTGAAATGCTCACAGACTATGAATTTTAAATGTGCTTAGACCTGAGAATTCACACAAGATTGGGAGTTACACTTGTTTAAATGTGAGAATAACATTGAACCACAATTAAGTAGCATAACTAAAATTTTAATCAGATAAACCAGTTGTAGAATAAATGGCATTTGCCAAAAGTTCATTTAAATTAATAAATAGATGTGAGAACACTGGGATCTATTTCCATGAATGGAAACTGCTCATGACTGTTCAGCCCTTGGCAAGAGTGGGAGAGACGAATGACAATATTTTCTGTTAGTGCTCAGCGGCTGATGTTTTTCACTATCTGAGGCGAGTGAATCAGATTTATGGTACAACAGATTAATTGTTGAATCACATTTATGACACAGTAATAACAATGGCTACTCTTAATAGGTCTGTCATTTTTGCTAGTCTTTCTGTTTAACTGCATTGTAAGTTCATGTTTTATATGCATAGCCTTATGCTGCTATATTTTTGTTTAACAGGTTTGCCTGTTTGCCCAGAGCTGACTCGAGAGCACATTCCTAAAACCAGGGATGTGGGTCACTTTTTATCTGTTACTGGGACTGTCATACGTACCAGTTTGGTGAAAGTTTTGGAGTTTGAGCGGAGTTATATCTGCAATAAGTGCAAACATGTGTTTGTTGTCAAGGCTGACTTTGAACAGTACTACACCTTCTGTCGTCCATCAGCCTGTCTCAATGAAGAAGGCTGCAACTCAACCAAGTTCACATGTCTCTCTGGAACAACCTCTTCCCCTACGTGCTGCAGAGACTATCAAGAAATCAAAATTCAGGAACAGGTAAAAAAAAAATAAGATGGAGAAAAAGGGGAGGATATTAAAGTACAGATGTCTCAAGTACAAAAAGAATTCATTTACCAAAGAAGGCATTTGGAGGCTTAATCTCCTGCTGGAATAAGGGAACTCCGCTAATTTTAGTGAAATTGTTCATGCTTACATCAGAATTATTGACTAGACTTCCTTTGTTAGGTAACTCCATTCCACATTGTACAAAACACCTAGGATCAGCGCATAGGTTAAATTTCCATGCTGAATCATTGTAACACCAAGTTTTCGTTGTCTCTCTAAGGAGTAAAGCTAGCCCAGCGGTGGCCAAGGACAGCTGTAGTGGTGTGGTATGGTCAATACACAGTGTCTGCAAATGTCCATTCCCTTCAGCCAACATTGAATTCTACAATTATTGAATAGGTGCTCCTCACAGAATTTGCATTCATTTTTCTGAAGGTAGTCCTAGGTGGAAGTACAGCTAAGTTGGAGGAGTAAGAAACTGTCGGGCCTCTTTTTACAGTAGCGCATAACTAAGACAAAACTGGCACAAGAAAATCTACACTGTATGAAAATTCAGAATAAGCAGGGTATATTGCAGGCAACATTTCTGGTTTTATTTATATGTTCAGTGTCTTTTTCATATATCATTTCTAAGATCTCTTCAGTTGTTTCAGGGTTTTGATTTTATAAATTGAGCGTATAGTGGTGCCAATCTACGTGCAAGATGTATGAAATTAGAAATTAAGCTCTTGAAAGTTCAGAACAGCAAAAGAAACCAAGAGAACAAAACTATTTCTAGGAAATAAGCCCTATGCTGCATGTTTATATTATGGTTGTTTCTGACAGTTTCTGTAACATTTTTTTTGTTTATCTCTGTGACACACAGATCTCTCTGCTGGGAAGGATTTTAAGCAGCATGGGCTTATTAAACACAGTAAAGTTAAACTGGGAATAAATTTCACTCGTGTTTCCTACTGAGCTCTGCGAGTAACTGTATGTGCCACCAGTACTGACGGTGAGGTGAACTGCCTGTGGCCATTTAGATCATACACAAGGATGAATTAACCTTCCTAGGCACTAGAGAGTGAATAAATCTAGAATTCTAGCACATATGACCTGTGCTGCAGAATGAAAAGGTACTTCTGATTGTTGTTCTTGTGCAGTGGATATTCTAAAGACTGTTGCAAGCTTTAAGTGTAAATGGAAAGATTGCTGGTTGGAAATAGACTGTGACAAGGTTGCATAGACTTTGCCCTGGAGAAAAGAAAAAGAATTACAGGACTTACTGCACATTTGTCAATTTACATTTGTCTGATTGTGTGCCATTTATTTTTGCCTGTTGTTGATTTAATCCTTGACACCTAGGTGTAAACTTACATCTCAACCTGTCAAATTATGGTTACATACCAGAAAAATACAGAGAATAATCGTTCAGTATGTACTTCAGTGAAGGGTTATCTAACCCATGGACATGCTTCAGTACCCAAAGTAAACTTTGCATATCAAAGAAGTATCTACAGAGATCTCAAGTTATTAGAAAAGAAAAAAACCTGCTCTTTCAAATGACCTCTTCTAGTTAGCTTTCTTCAGCAAGATACTGAAATCACACAGGACCTCCCAGCATTGACCACTTTAAGCTAATGTAATACCCAAGTCCATTACCATTAATATCAGCATTAAAGTTCCATTATTAAGTTCATCGCAGCAGTAGTATGTTTCCTGTGTAAGTTTTGTGAGAAGGAGCAAGGACTGACCTCAGTTCCAGGAAAGGAATGTAGGTCTTTAAGGCAGAGCAGCTTTCTTAAGAAGTGCTTTCCCTTCCTGTCTCCTAGGTTCAAAGACTGTCTGTTGGAAGCATCCCTCGTTGCATGGTGGTTGTCCTGGAAGATGACTTAGTGGACAGTTGCAAGTCTGGTGAGGATACAGCATATATTGTATATGTTTCTTCCACACGCATTTTTATTTTTCCATTTGAGGTGAATCTTTGCCAAGTAGGCTGTCAGTGCTGAGGGCCTGCTGAATGAGATACGTTCATCTGTCACATGTCTGTTTCAGCTTGGATGTTAGTGTGGCAGTTGAAGACTATTCTAGAAAACGTCACACATCCCCATGTTACACCTTGACTGTATGACAGATCAGTTTCAATTAGTAATGTGCTGTGACGTACAGAAAGTGTATTAAATCTTGTTAGTGTGGGAACACCAAACCTCATAAGGCAAGCGCACCACAGCGCGTGGTGCCCCTCTGTAGGTTTGGAGAGCTAGGTAACCTGACCTCCTATCCAAGAGGTGCTGCAGGTGGACAAAGCTACTTGGCATTCAAAAAGGAAGCTAATTGGCAGGAGGATGTATGAAAAATGGACTAAAAATTCTCAGATAGGCATATCTCCACAAGATGTGTTGTGGTTGTACTTTCTCAAAGAACACTGTGGCCAGAATGTTGATGAGTGATTCTGGAATTCATCACAAAAGTTACCAGAAGTCAAATAAGTTTTGACTAAATTTTTTGTATAGTAAATCTGATTGAAAGAAGAGCTTCTACAGTTTACCGCTAATTCCTCTTTTCTAAGAGGAAAGAAGCAGAGGTATGCCTTTAAGAATTCACCTACCTTAAACAGAAGTAGAAAGACATAGCAACTTCCTACCACAGACCTAAGCAGTCTGCCTAATGTTTTTTTAGACTTCCAGTAACTACAGGAGGTTTGCTTTTTGTTGTTAGTTATTTTAACCTTATTAACTGTCACACAGATTCTCAATTGCATTATTATGCATCACAGCTAACTAACACATCTGCATATCTCAAGTCAGATTTTACTTTACTAATTTTTGTTGTTCTTTCCAGGAGATGACATCACAGTGTATGGAGTGGTAATGCAGAGGTGGAAACCTTTCCGTGAGGATGCACGCTGCGACTTGGAGCTTGTTTTGAAAGCCAACTACATTAAAGTAAACAATGAGCAGCTAGCAGGGGTTGTAATTGATGAAGAAGTCCGCAAGGAATTTGAAGATTTCTGGGAAAAGCATAGGGATGATCCGTTAGCAGGTTAGTAGTTGAAAGCTTTAAAGCAGGACACTTTTGGATATAGATGAAGTCAGGAGTGCAAATACAGTGACTGAACACATTTTTCCTCTATTATCCTATCCTACTACCCGTTCCTCAAAAAATACATTTTTCCAGTACAGGAATAAGAAATTCTTACTTTAATATTACTGGGGAGAATAAGTACCAAACATACTGCATTGGTCTTCCTTCTTTTGAGCTTTCTAGTCAAGTGTTTTGCTTAATACTTATTAACAAGAAATGATATATAAGTATCAGGGAAAAAAAGTGTTTTATCATTGTGAAAGAAAAAGCATACTTCTCAGAAGAAATAGCGCAGACCAGACCTGCTTTTTGTCAGCATAGCTTTTGACTCTGGGGTGAGAGATCTGACTCACTGTCTCTGCATCCCAAATTAAGCTGTGAATCTACCACAGGGCTTAGCGCATCTGATCTTTACCCTAACTCTTGGATGCTTAGACCCTTAGTTTAGGTGCTGTGGAGCCTGCTATCAAATACAGAGGGAGTCTCCCAATTCACAGTGGCTTCCACAACAGCCAGAGTGTTTAGTGTGCTGGCTCCTAAACTTACCATGGTCTGCAGTCAACCAGCTAGAAATTGGCAGGAGTTGTGTCTGGAGCCCTGTCCCTCTCCATAATCTGAGTGCCTCCTCCTGAAGTCGAGAAGCTCAATGGACTCTTCAGGATCTCTGTCACTGAGCTGTCTCAGGCTAACACTCTTGTCATTTAAAACCCTGAAAAGGGCTTAGTCTTTCTTCTTAAAAGACAAACAGGAGGAAAAGCAGGTGGAAATGTTGCCCATGTCATCTTAAAAATTAGAGCGCTCACGTAAGAAATTTGAGATCTTGTCAGTGGCAAAGATTCTTCAGAACTTCATTTTGTGGAAAGCAATTTGATTGCTAGCCTGCTGCTATTTGGAACAAGAACATTTCTTCCTCCTGCTGTTTGGAACAAGAACATTTCTTATCACCCTGGTTAGAACTGTTCAGAAAGTAATTCAGGATCCTCTTTGAAAGTCCCATTTACTCTTTCATTCTCAGGACAACTTTTGGAAGCCTGCAGGGAGCAATGTGGTTTTATGCAAAATTAACCTATTCAGAATAAGTAAATTAATATGAAGTGGCTACAAGGAAACTGAGGTGAAAATTAGAAGGACCCTGGCTGCCCAAGGTGTCTGTTTCAGGCCATTTGGCTGAATTTGAGGCCCCTCAGGTGAGGGCTGAGATCAAATTTGACTAAGGAGTTATAAGGTATAGGCCATTCACAACAGGATGTGTGTACATATACTGTTTTTTCAAGAGGTAGTGGTAGTTACTGCTGCATTTTATGTCAGTCAATTCCTGATGCTGTGTATTAGGCATCCTGAGAAAGTCTACCATGGCAGGCCTCTGAGAGAACTTCTGCGGGTGACTTTATTTTTTCTGGATACTGTCTAGGAAGAAGCAGAACTGCTGAGCTGCTCAACTCTGACAAGGCAAATGAATCTGAAGTCAAATAGAGGCAACTGTGGAGTTAAAGCTTGAGTTATGCTGTGGCTGACCAAAGTTTTTAAAATTTCATTTTTGGATAATGATGTGTTAATTCCCTCAGAAGACCGCCACAAGAAATGCATATGCCTCAAGTCATCCATTAGGTGCCTACATATTTTGCCAGTACCATATGCTTGCATCAAATTTTAAAACATTAAGTTAAGAACTCAAAATTGGTCACTCTGTTTTATTCCCTAGGAATGGGAGTAATGTATGGCATTAAACCTGTGATCCCTTATATGCTGTTAGTGTCAGAATCTCAAAGGACAGAATTAATTCTGTCACACACCTTCCGAGCCAACAATATTATCACAGCAGATTGAAATATTCTGTTGCTGGAAAGGGACCGTGGTTGGGAGGAGGAGAGAAGGATCAAAGGAGAAGGAGATTCAAGACAACAATGAGAAAATGAGCCATGCAGTGGGTGCACAGGTTTAGGGCAGAATAGTTCAAGTGTTAGATGTTTTCTTAAATGTACTACACACCAGTTTTCAAAGGATTGTTTTGAAGTCTGGAGACTTTTAAGTTTTATTCTTCATAGCCCCTACACTTTTATCTGTGAAACAAAGTAATTTGCATGATGGCATTTCATTAGTGCCTTTTCTCAAGATGTCCAGACCATGCATTCCTTAAATTTTGATAGGATTGGCTTTGCTGCTTATCACAGTGAAAGACTAAACTTCTTCATGATGAAGGACATTCGTTTCAAACAATTACTTTGGGTCCCATTTAACAAATAAAATAAAATAAAAATAATAATCTTCCTCTTGTTCAGGAAGCAGACCCAAATTATTTGTGAGTGTACATAGGACTGTGGACATGGGACAATTATTTGTCACTGTCCACAGGACTTTAAGTGTACATAGACGTCCATGGGAAACTAAGTTGTACTCTTAGGGTAGTGCTGAATGTCAATTTTTGCTCCTATTCTAGGGAGGAATGAAATTTTGGCTAGCTTATGTCCTCAAGTTTTTGGATTGTACCTGGTGAAGTTGGCTGTAGCCATGGTGCTTGCTGGTGGTGTACAGAGGACTGATACTACTGGAACTCGAATCAGAGGTTAGTGCTGTTTCTAACAGTATCACATCTTTTCTAACAGTTGTTCCCATCCCTGTCTTCACCCACATTCCTCCCCCCTCCAAAATGAAACGAGTAGTAAGGTTTCGGAAGCATAATCATCCCGTTTGCTTGAGTGGGAGCAATTTTTGGTTAATGCTGAATATTCTTCCAGAATCTCAGACAAATAAAGTGGGTGTCTAGACTTCCTCTTTTTATTTTAGTTTTTCCCAATAAAACCCGGTAAAAGCAGGCGTTCAGGATTCCATTAGGTAGAATATTGAGGCAGTTGTTTTAGATAAAGCATAAACTCACTTTTTATTGTATAAGTGATGTTTTGAAATAATTTCTAATAGAATATTCCCAGCAGTATTTGGCGTCAAAGGCTGGAATATTAATGTTTCCTTAATGCAGATCACTATAGTACGTTGAAAGGAAAAATTAAAGGATTCATTTTACCTCCTAATGCTAGACTTTTCCATCTGTGATTGTCAGCACATTTCACTTAGTTGTGTTAGTGTAAGTTATCTGCCTGCTGATTCTCCTTCTGTTGTTATTAGATGGCAAATATGCCATGTGCCAGGTGGTACGTAGGTCACAATCTATGTAGGTCATAATAATTCTAAAATAGTATGTCTGTATATACAAATATGGGATTTTCTTTATGCTCCAGCAGCTAAATAAAGTTACAGACTTTATATTTGAGGTGAAGTTGTATTAATATTTTGTAGAAGACAATGAAATAATTTTAGAGCACTTCAGTGAGATCGTAGTAGCCAAATTATTTATTTCTGTAATTTCATTGTTTTGAAATTACTAAGTTTTGTAACTGTTGACAATGTAACAGAATTAGTTAAGAAAAACAACCTGATGATTTTATTAGTCCTTTTTGCAATAATTTAAGTAAGTGAATTATGGCTGATAACTAAACCCTAGTATCCTTTTGTTTAATGATCAAGAGTGAGTTGAGTCTGAGAAAAGAGTATTCTAAAATGTAAGAACTCACATAACAGGAAGTATGTCAAATACCTGCTAATACTTTTCAAATATTTGATTGTAAATATTTGGTTTGGGTGCAGCAATATGACTAGATGCTTTTATTAAACTATATGTTCATCACACCCAATAGGTAGTGCAGTCTTAAACAGAATTACATATTGGAACGTACATGCAGTGCTAGGTGAATAATGAGAAGCATTATTTAATTCAGAGCATTGTGTGTGTATCTTTCTCTGTTTGTGAACCGTCTTCTCCTACACCAACCTTCCCCCCAAGGTGAATCGCATCTGTTGTTGGTTGGAGACCCAGGTACGGGGAAATCTCAGTTTCTCAAGTATGCAGTAAAGATTATACCGCGCTCTGTGCTTACTGCCGGAATTGGATCTACAAGTGCAGGTATGTGCTTCCTCATCTGGAATGCTTTACTTTTTTCACTCGAATATGTTCACATAGAGGCCTTCTATATATATGAACGTATGTGCTCAGGTTGTACGAGCACAGTTGAAGCAAAGAACTGCTGTGGAGGCAGATGAGGCTCGACACGACCCTCTGCGGAAGGGCAGTTCTGCCCTTTCTGCTGTGTCAGCGGAGCAGTGTGATTGGCTTCTAACAGGGAGCCTTACTAGCCTCATCCAGAGGCACCTCTCACTGGTTTTCTACCAGAGGACAATCTAGACCTGCGGTTTTAGTTTTCTTCCCACCTATGACAAATCTGACATCTTTCCACAGCTCACACTGCGTGATGGACTAGCATGATTTGGTGTCTCCTGAACAGATACTCTCCTCTCTTCTGTTCTTTTATGGGTTCTGGCTGGGTGCCAGTTTGATTTCCGCTTACTTTCTGGAAACTCACACCTGTGCTGAGGAATTATTTCTGACTCGTGAAGATGGTTTCAGGATGTTTTTTTTGTTAAATGTAGGTATGTCCCAGCTTGTTCTGAATGCCAGGTATCTTTACAGACTCTTCTGGGGAGAATGTGCAAGGTCAGATTACCTCTGCAAATGACTTTATTTGAGCAAATGACTATATTGCTAGTACATTCAAAATCACAAAATAATTAGGGATAAACCCCAGTGTTTCAGCTAGCATGTGTAACTTGAATGTTTCTCAAATAGTGCTGCTTTTCATTGTATGTCTGGGAAACAGCATTATTTATACATGGAAAAAAACAGAATAAATTTTTTCCAGGTCTGTAGCTATGTGAACATGTGTATACTGGGTTTTCTGTATCTGTGGAAGTGGAACGTAATGCCAAACATACACACTCTTGTGTGCAGGGAACTAGTTATGAAACACATAGGCCTCTGGTTTTCCGTTCAAACTGTTGACAAGTAGGTCTGGAGAGAAGCTGGAGAGAACATTTCGGCTCAGCATAAACTTTTTTCCACCTTTTGTTCTGTGTTAAGAACTGGGAACAGGCTGGATGATTGAAGTTTTGCTAGGGGACTGACAGTGACTTCGGGTGAAATTTTGCCGTGCATTTCAATGTGACTTTGCCCACTTCTGTCGGTAGTAATCTCCCTGTGTCAGCTGCTCTTGGCCTCTGATGTTGCTGTTGCCTTCTTCACCATGTCTCCTTCCTGTGCTTCATTTTCTGTATGATTTTCTTTCCAGCTCAGCCATGATACCTAGGTTCAAAGACATTTCCCTGAAAAACAGTATTGCAGTTTACAAGCTTGCTGTGTTATCTGTGCCATAGAATCAGCTGTAATGATGTGTGGAGATGGAGTTTCATCGTATGAAACAATTGTCTTTGGTCTTTTAGATCACCTACATCTCACTTAACTATTCCTTATATTTTAAAAAGCCTCTCCCTCTCCCTGCTGCCTCCCCCTGAAATTTGACAGCAGGTGCACCAAATTTCCACCTTAAAATTTTTTAGGATCCTTATCACAAATGAAACTGGAGACCCTAGCAAGAAATCTTACTAAGCCTAGCTTAATTTCAGGGAACCTTTCCGTGGCTAGAACTGCTGGACTAAAGCATTAATTTCTAGCCCAGGAGTTTGGATGTGGTGTGAATTATTTTCTTTGGCTTCCCTGTGCAAGGAGTGTCTTACTTATGAATATGTTTGTAACTGTACCTAACGTTGATTTTGTCAACTTTGCTCTCCATGCAGAAGCTCCAAATTATAACTTTAGAAAACTATTAAATTGCTTTACTTGTCGTAATTGCACACTTCAAATTATCAGTTTCTGCTTTCTCACAAGAGGAAAGTCCTAGCACACATTTTTCCCTCCAGCGTACTAAGACTAAATCCGTAAGTTCCACTTACAAATAGGTCCTTACTCTATATAAAAAGCAGCCTGGATTTCAGTTTAATTGCTGGCTCTGGGATTACAGTCCACATAGGTGAAAAGACACACCTGATGTTTAGTAAACCCTGGAGAAGTGTAAAAGCTGTCTTACCTTTGGATTCCTCTTTTAGAGAAAACTGCCGGTATCTAACCAACCTTTGGTAAGATTTTGTGCATTAACATGTCTTGTACCCTTTACCTATCCAGTGCTGTTTTAGGATATGACCTACTTACCAACCGTAGAATTAGCATTCTGCTTCCAAAACTGTCTATCATATCAGTTTTCCCTGGTTTTCTGTACAAGTATTTGTAGGTAGCAGGACAGCATATTAGATCATTAACATTTCACTTTGTGCCAAAATTCCTTTTCTTTCCAGCTCCACCTTAGGTATCGTGTGCTTTGAGACTCACTATGATCCTTCGGGGCCCTGTGGTGTCATGTGGCTGCTGCAGCCCGTTACCCCATCCAGACCTAACTGCAGTGGCCTCACAGAATTTCAGAAAACAGCGACCTAACTCCGCAGCTTGATTTGCTGCTGGGCCTCTGCTTTTTCCAACAGTTTCTTGCCTCCCCCAGCACTTTGTAAACAAGTGCTGTGCTTTATCAGGTGGGTTTTGCCTGATTCAGACAGTATGACCCAGGCTAAACCCCTGCTTTCTTGTTCTAGTGAATTGGAATGGAAGACCTTCATCTTTCTTGTCTCACCAACAGGCGCAAGTTGCCTGCTTGCTGCAAACAGCCCTTACAAATGACCTATAATGTCGTCTTTGTTTTGGAAAAAACAGAACTTTACCATCACGCTCTGGATAGTGTTTCAGAGTTTACTTGTTTTATTAGGTTACGTTTCTTGCAAACACTTAGTAGAGATTTTCTGTTCAGAGTTCCCTGCAAGTTCTCTGCAGGCTGTTCAGCCTGGAGAAGAGAAGGCTCCGGGGAGACCTTACTGCAGCCTTCCAGTACCTGAGGGGAGCCTGCGAGAAGGCTGGAGACAGACTTCTTACAAGGGCATGTAGTGATAGGACAAGGGGTAATGGCTTTAAACTGAAAGAGGGTAAATTTAGATTAGATATAAGAAAGGAGTTCTTCACTCTGAGGGTGGTGAGGCACTGGAACAGGTTGCCCAGAGAAGCTGTGGCTGCCCCCTCTCTGGAAGTGTTCAAGGTCAGGTTGCATGTGGCTTTGGCCAGCCTGATCTAGTGGAAGGTGCCCCTGTCCATGGAAGTGGGGTTGGAACTAGGCTATCTATAAGGTCCCTTCCAATTCAAACTATTCTGTGATTCTAAGTTTATGACTTCTGTGAGGAACTGGGGCTTGTTCCTCCCACATCTCTTGTAATAAATGTTGGCAGCCAGAAGGCCAGCCCACATTCAACAACTCAATGGGAAAAAAATTTTTGACCGTTATAGGACATTCTGTAAATAAGACAGGGAAACCATCTGTCCCACTGTCTGGTTCTGTCTACACAGTGTTCAGTTTTTGTAAAGGCCTGTTTCATTCCTCCTCCCCTGCAGTGGCTCATCTCAGAATGACAGGGAGTGATTAAGGTACCTTTAATTTTTATAAATTGATAGTTTTCCAGAAAAAAAAAAAGAGACTTAGTAAGGTTTAACAAATTCTCTCAGTTGGTTCCCACTTTACCACTGAGTTTAACCAACTGTTTTGCAGTCCTCAGAGACACAGTGCTGCTTGTGCATAATTGGATGAGATAATCACTAGTAAGAAAATATTTCATTTTCCCTTGGAGTTTGCGATATGCAGTGATCAATTGACTTGACTCCGCAGGGACAGGAACCAACACGTGCCTGCTACTGGCGGGTCTGGAGCTCGTGGACATCCAGGCCAGAGTTATTCCTTCTGTTTCCTGGTGCATATTTGGCTGTTCACATTTCTGCAGAGTTTCGTTTGGTGTTTTGTCCCTCCACAGATGGACTGTGTAAAGAGTTTCGTGAACTGTATTTAGAACAGCTTGTCTAAAGATCTGGGAGGCTCTCAGCCATCTCTCCAGCTCTCCAGTTCTGTACAATATGCCTTCCTGAGCTGAATGAAATGCAGCCTTCTGGTCTTTCCTCTTACAGCCTCTACAGAGCCTTGGGAGTACTGCCTTTTTGCAGCGTCTGCCATTGTCCATATCATGCCAACAGCAGTTTGGTACCATGTTGTTTTTTTTCTATTGAAGGCAACTAACTCAGGGGGAAACCACCATTTTTCTTCTTCATAGTAAGCCCCTCCCTGCTAGGCAGGCTTCAGGTGCTAACAGTTGTCTCTCTTCTGAGCCAATAAAACAATTTCAAAGTGGCCGACGTGAGCCCTCCAGCTATGGTTATGCATAGAGTATGTGGTGTCAGTGTCCTGAAGTAAGAAAGAGACTGAAACTGGAAACATTTCTCGCTCTTCGTAGATCCCCAAACTGTCCCTGGGCATTCCCTAGTTGACACAGGCCAAGGCAGTGCCAAAGAACACGCTAACAGTTTTACTACGGTGGATCCATACCCTGTCCCTGATCAGGTTATGAACAGATGCAGCCTTTAGGCCACTATTTTCAGATCTTCCCTTCTACCACAGGATTCTTAATTGTTTTCCTGAATATTTGTAATTGTACATGAACTTGGAAGTATTTTCTATCAGCATGTACCTTGAAAATATTTTCCTGAGAGCGTGACTTCTTTGGCTGTTCCTTAAACAGTTTGGTCTCAAGTTGAAGAGGCCTTAACTCTGTAGGAAGTCTGCTAGACTTCTGGAAGGAATGAATTTTGAAGTTGCGATCAGACCTCATCAGAGATAACGCCACATCTGTAGGAATGTCTCATCTCTTACAGATCCTTTAATTCCCTTAAATTCCCTCTCAGTAATGTTGCTCCAAGATGGCTTTGTCCTGAGACAGAGCTTACCTTGCCTACCTGCATGCAAAAGACTATTTAGCAAAGTAGGTATCTCTCTTTAGAAATCTTGGCCTGTTCATACATCTGTATCTGAAGACCTGTAGTTAGGATGGACAGTAAATACTGCAGGAGCAGCATCTTTGTGATACTGGCTGGAGGTGTTGGGTCTTACACACTTCTGGCATAATACATCCAGGCAGGCTTTCATCAAACTTTTTCGTCCTACTGTTGAAATGGCAGGTATTTCAAGCAGTTGGTTTTTGGATGGATGTCCTATGTCTTCAGGATTCCCTTTACCATACCATAAAGGCCCTACTTCTTCCCAGTTTGTATCAGTTAGGTCTGCCACACCTTTCTAGTGAGATAGGACAAACTGGAGGACTCCCTTATGTTGAAAGTTAGGCCTCCTTATCTCGTATTTCAGGGGGTGTTACGGAGGGAGACCCAAGAACTCATTTCAGCCAGTTCTTAACACGTAGCTATTGCCTGGTTCATCTGGTGTAGCTCTTCTGCAGCACACACACCTCCTTCCTCTGATTTCCTCTGTCTGCAGGGAGGCAGTCACATCCCTCGTGCCATGGACAGTGAGTACCCAGCCATGCCTCCAAGCTAGTATTACGGACAGTTGGAAATGTTGAAGTGCATCCTCCCTCCATCCCCTCCCCAAAGGGCCTTTCCTTTCTAAGTTCCAGATACAAGCCTGGGTTTTGCCTGTAACAAAGCCTCCCTAGTGACTCCAGCTGGCTCTTCTTTCGCATTCTTCTGTGCCTGGACCAAAAATCAAGCAAAAATCCCTCCACCTGTCTTCTGCAGTCCAGCTCTAATATCACACACTAAAAGACCAGCTCTTAAGAAGCAGAACTTTTAACTGGAAACATAAATACAAATGGGAAGGCCTAGCATGTGTAGTTCCACGCACACTGCCAGCCCTTACAGGAGGTTGGTCAGTTTTGCTGGATCTTCCCAGTTGACACTGAGCAGAGCCCTCCAGCTAGCAACAGGGACAATTAACCCATAATCTTCTTTGGCTCTCAAAAAAATGAGAAAACTTGCAAGCATGCAGACCACTGCTATGGATAAGGGGTAGGCTAGTTAAGTATGGGAAAGCTCTCCTGCAGCTGCCCAGACAGAAGCTACAAGATTTAGTTAACTTTCCTCTTTTTCCATCTCTTGTAAATGAGGATTTGCCAGGAGTGTACGTGGTGTACATAAGACATCTTGGGTTTTTTCCCTTTTTCTTCCCTACCACCATTTTCGGATGGCAGTGGACAATATTTGTACAGCTGCAAGTGGCTAGCCTCCAGTTTGAGCCGACTTCCAGAAAATCAGCAGTTGAGGCCCTAAAAAGGAAAATAATAGACTGCCAGATCATCAGATTTGTCTTTGTGACTTTGTCACTCGCATCTCAAAAATACAGATTGTCTGGCAAGCTATAAACTAAGCTACTGCGGTTATTGTAACAAAGTTCTGAGTTGTTACAGTCTTGAAGATTGGTCCTAAGGGTTGGCTTTTTCAGTGAGTCTCTGCAGAGCCACTGGAGAGGTTAGATTTCACCAGCCCCCATTATAACGGAGCCGGAGCCTTGCTGTCCGCTTCAAACTCAGAGGGCCACAGTAATTCAGACTGAAGGTGATGCATGAATAATCACAAGGACTCTTAAGATGGACAAGTTTTTTTCAAGCTAGACATAAAATCCCCCGTCCATGTTTTTCATCCCTAATGTTACTTTGCCTGATCAATTTACTTCTTTGTACGTGAATAACCTCTGATAAGCATTGTGACAATCTTCTAATGGAATCAAGTCTTATCTATCTGAGGTCAATATAGTGAGATGAATCACTAGTCCCATCAAAAGAATCCCTACCATTCCCTTGCACCTTGGTGGTCTCTGCAAGTGGAAGGTTGTGGGAAGGTAAACTCATCCTCGACCTTGAAATTGTAATGCTGTGCTGTCTGCACTGGCTGGCTGTACCTCATGCGTATAGCCCTGCTGTTTCAAAACTTTCAGAGATCAGGGAGAAGTCTTTATTATAGAGATGCCTTATATGCACTGTATCTTTTAATACCACTAAGTTTGTGCTCTGATTTTGCCTGATGATCAGACCTGAACCCTCTAGAGCACTGGAATTTGGTTTCTCAAATTCTGTGGCTCTGGAATGTGATTTTGCCAGGAAATGTGATATTCAGAAGACAGTGTGTATGGACTGGTAAGATATGGACAAAGTTCTACAAGACCTGAGAGGCATCCAGTCTCCCAAAAAGCACAGAAAGACCATTTCTCTTGCAAAGATCATGAGGCGCTCTCATGTGGTATGGTTGTTCTCCAGTTTTCACCAAGCACCGTAGGGTTATTTTTTTTTTCCCCCCTGTAATTGGTGGGTCAGCTATATCCAGGATGTGTTAGTGTATCAGGTAAGGTGGTGCCAAATTCTACTGCAGCATCATGCCATCTGCTCTAGCTCGAAGTTTATAGCACTCGAGTTCATGTGCACAGTTGACTTTTCCTCCTAACCAGAGCAATAGATCTTCGCTTTCTGATTTCTCTGAATTAACTGGTTTGCAGGGTGACGTAGTTTTGCTGACTGTATGTTGTAGTTGATTCTGCAATAGCAGTAACACAGTTTGCTTCCATCACTTTGTGGCACATGCTTCTAAGAAGCCTTCATGTTACTGATGGGTAGATTCTGTTTACAGCTTGTACTTGATCACATTTTCTTTTGAATCTTGAACAGGTGCAAGGGTTGGAAATGCTACTGCAGTAGCCTTAGCTCAAGGCAGACTTCACTAGCCTGCCAATCTTTCAGCAGATGACCAAGTCATTTACATGCTTACATTGAAGAGGTATCTTAAATAGATTCATAAATAGAACAATTAAGTGCATGAAAAATTTCAGTGTGTCACTGTAGACCTTAAAGTTGCAATATAATTGAAAATCAAAAGGCCTTTCTTAGAAGTTCACATCATTTCAGCCCTCAAGTGAAGCAACTGCTGGTTTGGGGGACCGGTTCTTTGTGTTAAGCCATACAGATATTAGAGTGTTAGTATTTTTAAATTGCCAATCATAATTCTAAACAATTACAGAGAGATTGTCAAAAGCACACATTAGAATTACGGTTCCAAATATTAATGGATTTCATTAAATTCATTCAGCTACCATATGTACTGCTGAATTTCCATACAAGAAAAACATGTGCACATACATTCCTTTCCAATTTAAAAAATATACGTTAGAAATGCAGACAACTTCACTAATGCTGTGGAAAGACAGAAGTGCTAACTGCTTGGGACATCTTCATCCCTGTTAGAGAATGCAGTAAGAGAAGAGAAAGTGTTCTATTTTTATTCAGAGCTATACTGTCAGTCATCATGAAATTCACCCTTTTTTTTTAAGGCCCTAGAACCTACAAGGGTTCACAGTTTGGACAGGACAGTTAGTGGTAACTAGCAGAACTATATTCTTGTAATCGTGACATGACAGATTACAATTTTAAAAGCATATATAGTCACAGTAAACGTATAAGGCTGATGAGGATTGGAAGGAATAACTCAATTGTTAAGTGTCATAATGTCTTACATCTTTACAATTTACTGCCTAGTTCTTTCCATCTTCAAGGATACCTCAGGTAATAGGGATATCTTAGTGCAAGAGCTTCAGGGCAGGCAATGTATTCTTGAGCATGTCATGCCTGTCACAACAAGGTTTGAACCTTGATATATTTCAGTGCATAGGATTGCCTTAAAAGGGTAGTTAGAAAAGTTTTAAATTCTAAATGTTTCAAAATGCTGAAAGCAGGCATCTAAACCCTGTATTACTAGTTAAAAAGACAGGAAGAACAGAGCATACCTGAAAATAAATGCACCAACCCAGCAGCTGTATATAATAATCTTGCAGAAGAGTACTTTTTGGATACTCATGCTACTCCTTTTCATGCTTTTCTAGTAATTGCTTGAATCCTTACAACCAACTGTGTGTGCTATTAGGGTAGCTGAAAAATGGTTCTTTGCTGTGATACCTACCCAAATTCATATGAAACATTGTCCTTAAACCAGTCTGACTAAACAGCAGCAGCAGGAGATTTAAAAAAAAAAAAAAAAACCTACACCACAGTTCTAAAATCCAAGATAGCAGATGGTAAATCTCAAATTGCATGCTTTAAGTAACAAGTATGTGCCTTCAAAGGAAAAGAAGTTTGCACCTAAAATTACACTGTGCTGCCTGCTTTCACAGCAAGAGGACTTTTTTGGACTTTTTTTTTTTTGAGATACTTTTTTCTTTGTGCTTCATGTAATGACAGTTTTGTTCATAAGCTGCTATTAAAGGGCACTTTATATTTGGCAATCTGGATATCAGAGATGAGGACATGGCATTATTCCTTCATTCTGCCTGAATGTTTTAACTTTTTTTTTTTTTTTAGCTTTTAATAGTGCTTACAAAGTAAAGGGGGGAGGGGGAGAATATGTATACTTTAATCAGGTTTGGTTTAGACCACATAGAATAACACATTAGAGAAAAAAGGCAATTACTTAAAAATAGTTGTATTTATATTCCACAATTTGCTCAAATACTGTTTGTTTTGGGGTTTTTTTTTCGTTTTGTTTTTTTTTTTTTTTATAAACTTTCTACAGGATGTTTTAAAACAAGTTCTTCACATTGCTTGTCAACTATGTACTTATGGAATTTGAAGGAAATAGTTCTGGTTGTTTTTACAGTTTAACACATGTACAGTACCAAAATGACGGTGGTTAGTCACATGCAGTCCATATGAGATTCTAACATAACACTTAATGAGTTTTCTGATGTTGACCACCCCTTTGATGCTGAAGGTAATGCATCTGTAGAAAGCAGTGACTGTAGATTTGGGTTGCTGCTCTCTGCATCTTCCAGTTTTTCAGTGTTGTCCTCCCAATTAATGTGGAATCTTGTCACTCTAGGATTAGATGCCAAAATATTCCTTTGAAGCTGGGAAAGAAGAAAATATGTGGATTATGTAATGTGTACATCTCAAACTGGAGTTCATGTGCATATAGATTCTTTCCTTTTACTCCCCATAGCCTTGTACGTGTAAAACAGTTTGTTTAAAAACGTGATTCTTATAAATGTGAATCTGTAGCTACTATCTATGGATCAGAAACATGCTTACAGAAACAAACCACTCGTTCATTTACTCTAATACCTACTCAGCAAAATAACTGCTTTCTTGAGAGGGTATTTTTAACTGTTCCCCGAGTTCAAGGCTGTATGAGAACTCTGCAGTAAAAGTGCAAGTGTTTATTATTTAGCCAGCTTTTAGTAAAGCAAATGACTACCCCCACAAAGATTTTGCAAAGCACAGTACTTCATAAGATTTTGCATCGACTTTATGGTGTTTGCAATAATTGTATCAATTCCATCAACTGTCTTCATTTAAGAGTACAACCTTCCCTTAAATTAAATTACCATGCTTTAGATCAGTTTCACTAACTGAATTTTAATTTGGCTACTAAGGTTTTAAAGTAAAAACATTACTTAGATGAGGAAGATATTAATACTGTGGCAGTGGACATGCCTAGATATTAGTCATATATTTTATTCTCATGGTTGGCCTTCATTTTCCTTTGAAAATATTCTATATTTGTTTACGTATGCAGCAAAAAAGAAAGCGTTCACTTTCTCTTAGTCTTTCACCATTTTCAAGATAATTTATAGTTAACTCTGGAGGATAGCAACTTACCACCATTGGCCACTGACTATGAAAGTTAAGACTGATCCTAGGAAAAGCTTGCTTTGGTAGTAAATGCTGATTTTATTCTCCAAGGAAGTGCACTCTTATTAAATATTTCCAACCCCTTATGCAAATTAACATGACCATTTCTTTTTTTGAACCTAGTAGGGTCTATTACCATCAATTACAATTAAGTAAGTCTAATAACCTATTCTGCTTGAATGTTTAAATTCTGTCCTATAGTCCCATTAAGGACTACTTACAAATACATGAGAGCTTTTGCTGTTCTTTTTCATAGAAGCAGAGCTAGCTTTTTACATAAGCAAACCAGAGAATTAACACAAATAGTTCTAGGAAATTCTAAACTCAAGTGCTTAAAGGAAGTCAACATTCTGGCGTTAACACCCAAAATAACAAATAAGTATATCAACTACATGAAAGAAAAAAGAAATAGATTGTAAGTTTAAGAATGCTCAAAATTCACAGTAATTGCAAATTTTGAGAACATACTGAGCATCTGATCCCTGAAAATTAAGTTCAGCATAGAAAATAATTAGCAACTTCAAAAAAAAAAATCAATTTACATGCCAATTCAGTTACATTTGAAGATCAGTTTCAGGGACTATGGGGATTAGATCTGTACTAGTCATTACAGTACAGTCGTTATCCCATTCATTTCTTCATATATCCAGTCATCTAATTTATGCAAACTTGAGAAATAAAATTTCACCATCACACAACACAACTTTGGACAGTGTGTACACATGTACCTCAGCTTATGTAAAGAAAAAAACTTAGCCCCACAAAGTCTTCCAAGAAAACAAACCCAGATGCTGTGTAGAGCCTTATTGGTTTGTACAGAATCTGCCTGGGTAAAGTATTTCACGGGATTTTGACTAGGTTTTGATGTTTAATTGATCCTTCT
The DNA here is from genome assembly GCF_030867145.1 of Opisthocomus hoazin. NCBI lineage: Eukaryota > Metazoa > Chordata > Aves > Opisthocomiformes > Opisthocomidae > Opisthocomus > Opisthocomus hoazin. Next base: position 74,552,715 of record NC_134415.1, read on the forward strand.
CAAGGTATTAGGTTCCAAATAATTATATCTCACGATCTTTTAATTCTGATCCTGGTTTAATTTTTACCATGAAGGATATATATTTTTTTTTTTAAACTTAATCTGTATCCTTCCTTGGTCAAGTTGTCCATTGATTGGACAATCCTCCAGTCTGCTCTTACCAGGTTAGCCATCGTCTCTCGTGTTATACGGAACTTGTTATTCAGTTTGTTATTGTTTTGCATAAACTGCAGCTCTAACACTAGAACAGCTGGATAACGACTGTGTTAAATTAATACTTAAAACTTAGTTCCAGGTGGACTGTCCTAGAAAACACATGAATTTGTTTTTCTGAAGAACAGAGCCACTTCGTCAACAGTGCTACAAGTAAAGGGAACCCAGTGATTTATTTCACACAGTCAGTATAAAACAATAATGAAGTCCAGCCAAGGCTTCAAGCTGATGGAAACTGTTGCAGGCTTCTCAATGTTCTCCAAATTTATGGCAACTACATGACACTTGTAGTTTGCCCTCCCAAGTCTTTTCCATTAATTGATGCTTTATTCCATGCACTTCATTCAATCACTTGGGGTTTGGTTTTGTTTCTTAAAAACCTCTTTCTATAAGCATATCTTTGATATATGACTAGAACAAGACATGCCTTACCTTAGAAAAATCTGGCTTTACTGGTGGATTCTCTCTCAGTTCTGTTTCGGTATATTCATTGTTTACATAGTACCCGACTCTTATAAATTCTTGACCTCGATAGGTGCATGTAATTAGCACAACCGTTACACCTACTGCATCTGCATCTGGAATAAGCCCTGGGTTAGGTGCATCAGCCTAAATGTGAAAGGGAAAGATGGATTAAAATAAAATTGATACCACGTGCCTATCTAGCAGGGGAGTCTTAAGTAGTGTATCTTACCATCTGAGCAGTGATTGTATTTAAGATTGTTCTTCAAGTTAACCAGAAAATATACCTGCTTTCACAACATCAACCCTGAATTTAGGCCACTATCCTCTAGAGACAGAATTACTTAGAATACAGTAATATTGCGTGCTGACATATCTGATGGGTGATTAGACAGCTTTGATCCAAAACTGCTTTTAAATGTATGTTCAGCTGAGCTGTTATTCAAGCAACTGTACTAACACCCCTCCAATTCTACAGTGCCACTGTTCTCCAGCCCATCTTGGTAGTTTAGTAGAACAACTTTTTTTTTCCCGGTACCTTTGGAGTTGAATTGGTCTGTACGTGTGTTTTTAACAAGACTAAACCCTTAAGAATACAGACTGCAATTTAATCTTCAGCAAGAAGAGCAGGGACAGGCTATGGTGAAGTTTCAGCCATCTCACAGACTTCTGGGAAAAGAATAAACTTCTCTTTCTCTTGCCTCCTTCTACATGCCTATGTTTGTTCAAGTGTATGCAGTTAAATGCATCATCCCTCTCAGACATCTGATGTTTTCAGCCAGAATGCAATCCTAATCAATAGGCAGCTCTTATAATCTTCCTCAACATCCTAACTTACTGTGACTCTGCAGTTATTAATAACCAATAAAATTTGCCTCCTAAAAACGTGGCTCGCATCAGTCCCTTAAAATGCTTCCTAACTACTTATCGACAAAACGTGATGCCTCGCTCTACTGTAGGATTTAAAGTAACAGCAATCTAAGCATAAATGAAACAGCTTTGTATTTGCAATTTTGCATGAAGATCTGAAGCCAACAGTGGACACCTGTGTTGCAGAGTACAAGCTGGTATTGACAATGTATGTTAGAATGGTTTAGGTGTAATAACAAATCTTGCCTTAGGAGAGAGGACAAATGAGATTAATTCCTGCTGTCCCTCTCATCTCTACTTTTCCATAGTATTTATATGCTCCAGCACTGTAAAATTTGGGAGCTAGTGCTCATGCATCACTGGCTTCTGCTCTTTGCTACTTCAATTCTAAGCCTTCAGACCAGTTCAGCTTTTTGTAAGAAGCTGTAGGCACTCTGCAGAACAATTAGATGAGCCAGACCTCTCAGGTACAAATAACACCAGGGGGGAGGAGAAGCAACCAGGGAATCAGGTAGAACACCATTTTCTCCAGCCCTGAAGGGAACAGAAGATGACCAAATGGCTTTCCAGCTTGCATAGGGGAACAAAAAAGATGACAAATGAGCAGGACAAGTGCAGATGCTTGAAGAAATCACAAGAACTGCCAATACAAATGAAGTCACTACTTTAATTCAGTAGTCTTGTTCTAACAGTGCCCAGGACCATTTGATTACTTCAGATTCCACAGGGGGCAGTTATAGACTAATACATTCCAGAAGTAATCTCCTTGAATATCTCTTGAATATCTCCTTCTCTGGAGATATTCAAGACCCACCTGGACAAGGTCCTGTGCGGCCTGCTCTAGGTGACCCATCTTCATCATACACATCAGCGAAGTCCTACCCTCACCTTAAATCCAGTGCTTTTGAAGTCTAATACACTTAGACCAACAGTCCTTCCATAAGACATAAAAGGGATACTTTATCGTTAACACAGGACTACTGACTCTTACAGGACCTATTCCAATCTAACCACAGTGTCTACATACCTACTCCTAATTTAGCTGTAGCGTCATTTATAACTAGGATATAATCGATGAGTCCATCCTACAGAAACTGCAACACCAGTAAATTTATTTTTCCAGGCTCTCCTAATCATACAGCCAAAACATGCCTTTTTACGCCTGCCTCCTGCTCCTTCCTATCACTATCAACAATGAATCTTCGTAACTTAGTTGAGAACAGCGTGTCTCAAATTATAAATGTAGATGCCAGCTGATTTCTCTGGCTACAGTGCTACAAGATAGCTCCTTTGTGGGCAGAGGATCACCTATTTCTGACCAATTAATGCCATAAGCTATAACAGCTTGACAATGGAAGAACTGTTAATAAATGATCCATTTGTTACACATCTGCTTTATTTGTCACGTGGAAAAATTAGGCCCAGCTCCAAAACCAAACAAAATGTTTCAAGACTAGTTTGCATGTACGTGGTCGACAAGTGTAACCACCAGCCTAATTCTATTCCTTTAGTCTGTCCTGTAAGAAAAAAAGTCTCCTGGAACATATAGGATTAATCAAGATGCCTCACAAATGTTAATACTATTTTAAAACAGTTACAGTAACTGTGAGAAATAAGGAATGATATTCATTAGCACTTTTTAAATGCTCATATTCCAGCATGCATTTGCCATTAGTTAAGTGAATTTATAGCATTTGGGAAACTAGCATGGTTCTTCTACAATAAGCCGTACTGAGTTTCAACCTGATTTTTCTGCTGATGGATTTTCCTCTCAGTTTAGAGGACAAATACTAGTATTTGATAAACAGAGAAAGAAGTGAGCTAAATCTAGCTTTTGGCTTCAACAGCAGTATTTTATAGGACTGTCACATGCTTCAAAGTTTGTTGGACAGTCTTTTATTGTACACACTTGTGTCCTAAATGCCTGCTATCTACCATTGGAATTCTATCTTATTTTACAAACTGCTATACTTTGCTGTGATTTAGCACGCTTAGCCAAACATTACAGTTGAAAATTTATCCTGCCAAATAGAAATGAACTCTTGACTGTTATGACTGAGTTTTACAATGTATTTGTCGACCTGATCTTCTGAAGATGTCTACATTAACGTAGTGCTCCTGATGGTCTGAAACTGCCACTGACTGCAACAGAGTTAAGCCTGATGGTGCTAGTGTAAACCAGGTAACTGGCACTCTTGATTACCGAGTGATCTAGCATGTATTTATAAAACCAGACTGGTCAAAGCTATCAGCAGCTACCGGAACAGTGCTTACATCACAGTCTGTAACGATACCACAAGTGAAAATATTACAATGGAAGTAAAGGAAGGTCTATCATACCTGAGGGCTGACTGAAATATTTTTCTAGCTTACCATTATTTTTCAAGTGCCTCTTAGTTTGATACAGTCATCTTGAAACAAGTTAACACAACCCTTTTAGAAAAAGTTAAACCAAACTTACCTGAAATACAAACATGTGTCTGCCTGCAGGAACAGGTCCTACTAAAACAGAGTCTAACACCTGATCATACTCTTCACTTTCAGCTGAACCCACATAAATTATTTTCCATTCCAGATCTAAAGCAAAACAAAAATAACAAAAACACACCAACATTATATATCATTACAGTTAAGGGTCTTCCACTCCTGCCTATCTAAAATTGCTTCTTTGGCAACAGGCCTGAAATAACAAGGACCTGTCTTCACTGGGGAAGGTTATCAATGCCTGTGCCAGCGCTCATGAGCCAGACCATCCCACCATCTCTCTCCAGTCAGTCAGTGCTGCAGGAATCCCTCCATTTCCATAGTCAGGTTAATTTTCAAATGTTATACAGAGGACAGGGCCCATTTACTTGTTGGTAGCTGTGTCTGTCAGAATGGCTTCAGCACAGGGATGATGCCTACATACGCCTATAGAGCACTGCATGCCTTGGAATACTGACTCACCTCCCAGAAAGAAATTCCCACCTTCCACATACACACCTCACAGCTTAAATTACACAAGTCATGGAAGGTAGTTAATTGAATAAGAAAGCCCACCGTGTAAGCACCAGGCACACTAACTGTATGCCCCATTCCTTGCATGTAACTTGTATAACCTGAGAAGTATGTAAAATTGCGATAGCATGATTAGATCGTATTCTGATCAAAGATATTGGTGCTTTGATTTTACCCAAACTCTGAAATGGAATTACAGGCAAAACTTAAATGTAGCATTTTGCTTCTTAAAATAATGCACCAAAATCAAACATTTCTTACAGTCAGTTTTTTCTAACTCACCCTCTCCACCACAGGTGTTTAAAAGTTGAAACTGCAAATTAGCACACATTAGCTCTTCCTGGGCCAGCTTTTAACTTTCACTTTGATATTGAAAAACACATGCATAAACACACATATAGAACTAATCTTGGTAAGACAGATTTTGGGGGTTCTTTTAAACAAAGAGGAAAACAAGATCACCGTTGCAGGGAACTATGACCGAATCTTTTTTTTAAATGAAACCATTGCTTCAAAACTGTACCTTAAAAAGTCAAATGGTATATTTAATAATTTTTTCCCTTATGAACAATGCCCTGATTGTTTGTGCAAAAGCACTAACCTGTACCCTATTACATTTACTTTGTTAGCATTCTCTGCAAAAATCCAGCAGTCTACATTATGGTTTCTTGATGCAGGAATAGAACTTAAGCATAGAAAAAACCCAGCACTTTAACAGAACTTGGCTGCTTTGGGATTGCAACTCTCTTTCCTCACTAGTGAATTCTTCTGGTTTATCATGTTTAACACCAATGCAGGTATTGGGGGTTTAAGTAACATAATTAACAGGGCTTAGGAAGGGATTTTACTCCTTTGTACGGCACAGCACAATTGGCCAAGTACTGTATCAGAGGTTTTGTTTACCTTGTAAGCATCTAGCACTAGCTACTGCCACTACGGCAGGCTACTCATCCAGGACAATTAAGCACCTTGCTTGTCAGCATCTGTGCAAGTTACCAGGTACAAGAAGTGAGGACTTTTAGGCTGAACTACTTAAGATTATGACACCACTCACTTTGTGCCATTGCTCTAGGAGAACAGTAGAAAGTTCATTCTAAGCCAGCAGTATTTAGTACTGAAAAATGGACTTTAAATTATACACTTAATAGGCTGATCCAAATATTGCTTGGTTATCTTGATATGTAATAACAACTTTTTTTTTTAAGAAAGGGGGGGCTGGACTTAATTTAATTTTGCAATCAGTGGTGCACAGGACTGACTGAAAACAGCATAATTATAGACAAACTAGCACCCGAAAGCTAAGGCAACGACAGCAAATTTTTAAACATAGCCTTTCTATACTTGGTGAATCTTATTTTTAAGTGTGAAAGCAGTGCTCATCCGGAATTTATGCTGTAGTCTGACTCGCATTTAGGTGGGGGAAGGGAACTGAGAATTTTGCATTAGACCATCTATAATTCTTCTCATCCCGCTTGCCCGGGGTTAATGCAAAGGCGGAGAGCCAGGAGCACGTCAGGTAGGGCCGCGCAGCGCTGCGAGGAGAGGCGCAGCGCCCTGTGCCGAGCCCTGCGACGGGCACTGCCGCTGGTCCCGGGGGAGGCCGGGCCGAGCAGAGCGCCCCAGGCAGCAGCCCGCCGCGGGCGGCCCCGCAAACGAGCCGGCCGGCGGCGGAAGGCCCGGAGGCCATCCCAGGCGCGGGCGAGACTTCCTCCGAGGTTCCCGCCGGCTGAGCTGGGAGCCGCCGCAGCGGCGGGCAGGGAGCCGGCCGGGCGTCCCCTTCGCCGCGCCTCAGGCCGCCGGGCCCGCCGCCGCCTTCGAAACTCCCGCCTGAGGGGCGGCTCGCGGCCTGCCGGCGGCCCTGCGGGCGGCGCTGCGGAGCGCCGCCGAGCCGAGCGCAGGCGGTTCGCGGCCCGCCCGGCGGCGGGGAAGGCGGGAGCCCGGCGGCGGCGGGGAAGGCGGCCGGCGGCCCACGCTCAGGCAGGGGGTCCCCGCGGGGCGGCGCGGCTGGGGCCGCCGCCCGCTCCGGCGGCAGCCGGTAACTTTCGAGCGACTTCCAAAAACAGTGCTCGGCGGTCGGCCCCCTCCCCCACCGGCACGGCTCCCGCAGCACACGGAACCGCGCCGCGCCCCCGGCCCCGCGCCCCCGCCAGCTGCCGGCGGCCGGGGGCGAGCCCGCCCGCCCCCACCTCCCACAGCGATTTAAAAAAAAAAAAAAAATTTTTTTAAAATTATTTTTTGTTTTTTGAAGTGTTAAGATGGAGCGCGCGGCTAGCCAAACGCTCGCCTTCCGCGCCCCGAGTCCGCTGCGGGGCGGGGGCGCGGCCGGTTCCCGGCGGGCGCGGGGACGCGCGGCAGCCGAGCCCGGTTCACCCTCTCCCGCTCGCGCTCCCCCTCCAACCCCCCCCCGCCCCCGCCGCACGCGCACACAAAGCTGGCAACATGGCTACCGCCACTCACACAAGTTCCTCGCAACTTGAAGCTCGCCTCGCCGATGGCGCGGCGGGGAGAGGCGGCCCCGAGCCCGGGGGCAGCCCAACGCCGCCAACTTTCCCCCGCCGGGCTCGGCGAGGGCGGCTCTCCGGGCGCCGGCCGAGCGCAGCCCCCCGGCCTCGGCGCGGCGATGCGGCGGAGGGGGGGGGAAACTGTTACCGCGGCGGGAGCAGGCCTGCGCCAAGTTTCAGCCTTAAAACCGCCGGAACGGGGAGCCCGGGGCCGCCAAACCCGCGCCGGGGAGAGCCGTACTCACCTTCCGACAGGTCCTCTATGCACTCGAATGTGATTTCGAACTGGAAGGGGTTGTAGAAAGGAGAAGGGTTATCCAACACCACTACATTGTTCACCTGAACCTTTGCCATATTTCGAGAAATAAAAAACAACCCCCACAAACAATAGGCGGAGAGCGCTGGCGCGGCGCGGCCAAGTCCGGCGCGGCGGCGGCTGGCAGCGCGCGAGCCCCCGCGCCCGAGCGAGGCTGCGGAGCCGCGAACTCGCAGAAACTTTTTACGCGCCCCCCCGCTTCCCCCCCCCCGCCCCTTTTATTTACACCGGGAGCGCCCCGCGCCGCTCGCGGCGCCCCGACGCCGCCGGACCGCGGCCCATTCTGCCTTGCTGCCGCCGCCGCCCGCCCGGATTGGCCGCGCGCCGGGCGAGGGCCCGCCCCCCCCGAGCGCCGCCGCCGAGCGGCAGCAAGATGGGCTCCGCCGCTCGCGCCCGGCCCGCGACGGCTCGACGCGCGCCCCCGCCCGGCGAGCGGCGGAAACGGGCGGCCAACGGCCCCGCCGTGCCGCGCCCCGCCCCGTCCGGGCGCCCGCGGCCATCCGCGCCCGGGGGCTCCGCCGTGTGCCGTGGGGCTGCCGGGGCGGGGATGGGGGGTGAAGGCTTTTCTTTATTCGTTTTTTCATTTTTCTGTGCCCGGCGGTGGTCGGGGCGACCCAGTGAGCTGGTTGGGCTGGGGCTGGGTGCCGATGCGGTGCCGGTGACAGGGCCGTGCGGGGGTACCCATGTCGCCACGCCGGCCTGGCCAGCACCGTGGTGACGGGCCTCTTGGTCGAAGGCAGGGTGCCGGGAGGCGGCGTACCGGGGAGCCCAGCTGGTGCCTTGCTCGCTGGGGTCCTCCCTGAATACAGGGGGGTTTGATGGCGGGGCGGTGGGCACCCCGGGTGCGGACGGGCTGTCTGCAGGGGCTGGGGTCTGCCACAACCCACCTCACCCCTGCTAGAGAGGCCACCCATGGAGGGGCTGCGGAGGGTCAGAGTGTGTCTTTTACACGGCGTTGCTGTTGAGAAGCCATCCCATTCCTGTGTTTGTGAAGAAGGGCTTGGGGAACGTCATAACCTGTGAGGCAACACGTATCCCTGTGCAGCAGCAGGAAGCCCAGTGAGAAGGCCATCCCGTGCGGCAGCAGCAGGCCCGGAGAGGAAGCCATCTTGTGTGGCAGCCAGAGGTCTGTAGAGGAGGCCATCTTGTGGCTGCCATGCAGGAGGGATAGGGAGGAGTGACTGTAGCACCGGTTTACGTACCTGGCACTTCTGTGGGGGAGTGCAGAAGGGGTCCAGGGGGTGTGTGTGGCGTACCCTCACTGCAGAAGGAGATTCTGCGTGGAAATAAACACACAGCCAGGCTTCAGTACTGTCTGCAGGGAGCCCTTGACTGCGGGGGAATACACAGCAGGAAGGTGCGCAGGAGCCGCCTTCCCACCGGCACGGAAAGGCCGAGCCCTGCTGTCAGGAGCGGGGCGCTGCCAGATCTGCCGTGGGTGAGGGCGCAGCGCGGAGGCCCTCGGCCTTCAGCAAATCTCCAAGGTGTGGAAAGTAGGTGACGCTTTTGGTTTGTATTTATAAAGAGGTGTCATCATCTGACACTTGCCTGATCTGTTGCTTCTGCACTTTTTGATAGCATTCTCCACATGTCTGGCACACGGCTAGAGATTATTTTGCTTTTTTATAATTCTGCTATATGATTGACTGCCGGAGTTGTTCAGTGCAGAGTCCAGGAAACCCGGAAAGACTGGACACAATGGAGGAGGTTTCTCACAACAGGCTAAAGTATGCGTTACACTACCAGGAAACATATACTTCCAATAACATTTTGTTGGCCATTTGGGAACAAATGGCGACTGTGGTGGGCTGCACAGCGATGAGAAGGCCTCGGCAGCCTCCCCTCCCTGAACCAAGGGACGCTGAGGGGCGGTTCTTGGGCAGGTTTTGCCATAGCATTGCAGGAGATGTTAGGCTGGTCACAGCTTGTCAATTACTAGGATATTCTAGGATCTTTTGAGCTGAACACTGGAGTGAAAAAGGAGGGCTAAAAATAGAGAAGAGGCTGGGAAATAGGGAGTAGAAGATTTGAAAAGAGCTGCACATACTTGATAATGAGTGGCCATTTTCACAGTTGTGTAGAGTTTCTGACCTGCCATGCTCTCGGTGTTGTACCATGTGTAGATTTACTGATCTCTTCTGGGAACTCTGCCTCCCCCCCCCCCCCCATTTCATGCTTGGGAATCTTTGAATTTTCATTTTTGCTTAGAGGAACTCAAAATCTCATGAAGACATTTAATTGCCTTAGTTTAAAGTGAGAATTTGTCTCCACTTCCTGAGACAAGGAGTTAAAAGACACTTGAAATAACATTTTATTTCCAATATTTGTTTTGCAGCCCCAAAGTATTTGTCTGGTTTAATAGTCAATGGAGAGGAGTAGATGAATGGGTCCATTCCATAAATTTGCGGTCTTTGCATTTGCCCTAATTTACAGTTTGATCTGGCAGATTTAGTCTTCTTACCCTAATCTCTTTTGTTCAATTAACAAAGTCCTAAAACAAATGACTATCAAACATGGGAAGCTTAACGGAATCTGCTCCCCAGATCCAGACTAACCTGCCAAATGCTAGTGGGGTTGTTTACCAGTAGGTGTAAAGTGAGTTACGTGGTAGAGGTATGTGGTGGAGCTGACCTGCTGTTTTGCCTTCTGTCTGTGGCACAAGCCAAGTGAGCTGGGTCCCTTTCTTTCACTCAAGTGCACTCCTGCATTTTAAGGAAAAGACTGAGTGAAGTAATTGATTCTTCAGGTCTGACAGTGACTGCTGTGAAGGACTTCGGGGAGTGGAACTTGGAAGCTGGAGCACTGGTGCTTGCAGATGGAGGACTTTGTTGCATTGATGAGTTCAATAGTATCAAAGAACATGACAGAACCAGTATCCATGAAGCAATGGAACAGCAAACCATCAGTGTCGCAAAGGCAGGGTAAGTGGCATGTTAACATATGATAAAACGACATAAGCTGTTTCTCTTGTACTTGCAAGTTGGAGGGAGGTTTGTCAAGCTGATTAAATATATCTGTTTTCTTTGTTGTACTTAATGGTTTTGTTCTCAGCAGTATTCTTAAACTAGATGGGTTGGGTCAGCCTTTCAAAGGACAGTGTGCTGGACCAGATGTTGCAAGCGATCAGAATAAATACATACATACCCTCTTCACTGCTGGGTTTTCAATCTACCACTGTAGGCCAGGGCACTTTCTTAAGAAGACTTGGAGTTCTTTTTCTTGTCCTTTGCTGTGAGTGGTTGTAATAATCATATATGAAAAGAGGAACTTTGTGAATTTTTTACTGGAACTCAGAAAGCAAGACTTCTTTTCTCCAAAGTCCAGTAATACTACATGGTAACAAAAGAAGACCAAGAGATTTCCAGGCTGCTGAATTTTGTATGTTGGGCATGGCATAAAGATAAACTCCTGCTTACTTTCAGTTCCTCTCTTTCTTTTTCAAAGTAGTGTGTGTTCAAACCTGCTATTCTCCCCCCACCACTTTGATCTTTGAGGTCATATCTCATTCTGTCAGTCATACACAGCTCTTCTCCAGGCCCATATCATTTCCTGGCTGGTATTGTTGAAATCTCTACTGCTTAAAAGACATCACCACGTTGCTCCTTGTCGCTTTCAACTCAGCTCTTGCTCCAGTCACATCATCTCAGCTTCTCTAACCGATCATGTCCTTTCTTTGTTCTGAGCATCTCCACTGAAGCTCTCTTTAGCCTCTTTGCTAGACAGTGGACAAGTAATGTCGCTTTCACCTGGGAGATGACTAGCCTTTGCCAGCCATGCGGCTAGGCGCAGATATTTGGAATCAACATGATCCTATCTACTTAGTAAGACAGTGACATATTTTAGCTGGGTTCTTTGTTGCAGTTGGCTGGGTTTTGTAGACCCCAAAACACAGTTTGCTAACTTGCACGTATAGCCTTCGTTGCTCACTTTTAAGGACTTCATAGAATGAGGATTTTTTGAGTAGTAGCTTGGCACAGATAGGTTAAGCACTTTCTTAATTTAAGGTCTTATTTTGGTGCATGGGAGATAAGTTTTTTTTCGCGTTGGGTATAAGCTAATAGAAGATCTGTCGTCCTTCCTGTCAGTTGCAGAACTTTGGACGTGAGGCTGCAGTTACTCAGGAGCTGACTAGAAATAGCTCAGTGACAAACCAGTGCTAGAATACTTCTGCTGCTGCCTTAACCGAAAGAATTACATTTGGACTACTAGAATAAAAATAATCTCTCCCCACATCTAAAAACACATGTGCCAGGATAGCATGGTTAAGAGAGGAAAATGGCTATTTCGCTGGAGAAACAGTTGAAATGGCTGCCATCATTGTTTGGTTGGGTTCATATTCGTAACATGTACAATTATATTACATTTTATTTTGCTTTCTTAAAATGTGAATTAAACTAAAATGTTACTTTCCATTATAAAAAATTGTTCCTATACTGTATGAATCAGCAAAGTAATATTTATTTCTGATAAGTTACAATAGTTTTCACCATTCAGGACCGAGGTGTATATAGAGATTACTCATGGCAATACTGCTTGGTTACTTTTGGTATCCTGATCACTGTCTTTCTGTCTAGTTGCTATACCCTGACTGAGAAATGCTGTATATGTAATATATATTAATACAATAATTGTATATATTGTTAGCTCTTGCAGTCTTTCAAGTTAAGATGTGCTCTTTATAACATAAAAACGTGACAATTTTTAACACTTTGGAATCATTTTCCCTACCCAATTGAATTCAACCATAATGTTTACCATACTTTTCTCTAGTTTGGTGTGCAAGCTTAATACAAGGACAACTATCCTGGCAGCAACAAACCCAAAAGGCCATTATGACCCTAATGAGTCTGTCTCTGTCAACATAGCTCTTGGCAGTCCCCTGTTGAGCAGATTTGACCTGGTCTTAGTATTGTTAGATACAAAGAATGAGGAGTGGGACCGCATCATTTCATCCTTCATCTTGCAGAATAAAGGTACGAGTAGTCTTTTTAAATTAGAAGGTGGTGTTTTGATTTGGTTTGGTTTTTAATTTCCCCACCTTTCAGTTTCGTTTGTTATTCTTGAGTCTTTCATATTAATCAGAGTTTACATTTTTGCTATGGTGGTTTCCTGCGGAATGGTTGTTTTTCAAGTATGAATAAGATAGCGATCACTAATTAATTAACAGGGGTGAGCTGAGAACACTGTACTTTTACTCTATGATCATTTAGAAGAGATGTCAGCCCAGGCTGCTCAGTAAGTGGATAGTTTCCATCTTGCGCCTTTACGTTGCTTGATACGCAGATCCTGTGCACAATGCAATTGTACATGCTGTTAGTGGGAAACTCAATTCAGACAGAACAAATCTGAGCTGCATGTGCTGCAGGGCTCAGAGAATGAACAGTAGTGTTCACTACATGGAGGTCTGTGCTCTGGAATTAGGGAAGGCAGTGTGATTTGATTTTAACCAGCCCCTTTTCCATCCACTTCAGGAACATGGCTTTGATCCCCATTATGGGAGAAGCGGTTAGAGGAAACTTCTTCAGCTAGCTTCCTTCCCTTCTCAAAATGTTTCCCTGCAAAAAATGTTCAGAATATGGCAGGTGGCTCTTGGCTCCCACAAAGCAGGTGAAGCAGCCAGAGGAGGTACATACATTCATGTAGCATTTTACATTTTAAGGAATACTAGAGCACGTAGTACTGACTGTACCATCTGGTGGGCAGTGAGTCTGACAGCAGTTCTGTTGAAGTTACTGGAGACTTTACAGTGGTTTTTGATAGGGGAGGGATTGGATGGTGTGTAAGATTCCACACTGGAATTGGACCAAGTCCTTGAGGACTAGTGAGCAGATAACCCAGTATGCCCCAAAATACGCTAATGTGACCTTTATAGTCATCTGCCTATTTAACAGGAATTCTTAGGAAAAAGCTTGATGTCTGTTGTTACAGAATTACTGACTAGGCAGTTGTTACGCAGGTTGCCCAAGCAAATCAGAGAAGCTCTGGAGCATGGAAAAGATGAAAACCTACTTCTGCCTTATAAAAAGTATACAGCCAAAATTGTCTGATGAGAGCAACCTGATCCTTGTACGCTACTATCAAATGCAGCGTCAGAGTGACTGCAGAAATGCTGCCCGAACAACCATTCGCTTGCTAGAGAGTTTGATACGCCTTGCAGAAGGTAGGGCCATGGCAATTTTATTTTTAGGCTAACAATTAACCTTTATGAAATGAATAGATCAGGAGCATAATTATAACTGGTAAGCAGAGTGGTAGATTTTCCATAGAGATAGGGATAGGTGATTCTTGTACTATTTCATCTTTCTAGTCTAAAGAGAGTTGGGGTTGGAGATTTTGAATGTGGGAAAGGGTGTTACATTTAGACTATTAAAATCAGTTTTAATTTTGCCCTTCTTACACCTGTAATAAAAACTAAAAACCACTGGAAGAAATCACATTTGAGAGAAAAATCTCAGAAGTTGTGTGTCTTAATGAAAAGCAATCTCAGGATTTACTTTACTTCCTTTGAGTCCTTGAGTCCTGCGTTGCCACCTTACTTAGCATGAGGAAAGGTGTCAAGTATTTGCTTCTATCCTAAAATTAATAGAACATAAAAAATAACACATTTTTGTTTCTTTAAGTATCAATAATCAAGTCTGTGTTTTGCAGTAGGATGTCAACATTTCCAACTCTTGGGTTCAGATGATATTTCATTTATAAGATCAACAACAAAGGAAGCAGTAGGTCTCTTTTTTAACGTGATTTTGTTTTATAAAATGGCATATCAGATATTTTCAGGATGAATTTAAAAGAGTGTACTTTATTTTTGTGTAACAGTCATAAATGGTCTTTATGCTTTTATATGCCAGTCAGCAATGTAGTGCTTCCTGCATCAGGTGTTTACATTTTGTTCTCCATTTTGGGGGAAAAATTATTTAGGTGAAAGACATTCCTAACTTTTAGGGATTCCCATGTTATTTTCACATTCAGTGTTTGTTCCATTCTTAAACGTTCACATGACTGGGGCTTTTAGTAACATTTTGTTCTTTCAAAGTATTACATAGATGATATTAATTAACCTGCCTTTCTCTTGCTGAATAAGAACTGTGTGTGTTTCCACAGCCAGTTAGGAGGAGAGCTTCATGTGGTAAATTATTTGCATTACATTCATTTTGTTGTGCTGACTTAAAAAAGGGAAGGAAGAAAAAATGAAGCTGTTGTAGAAAAAAGCATTTTAAATAATACTAAGTTTGTGAGACAGACTAGTTAGAGGAAATCAAATCTTTTCTGACCTGTGATGAAAGTTAGAATAATTTTTTTACTTTATGGTGATGACACATACCTATATAGATAGGGGTGTTTCATGTCACACTCTTTGTTGTGATATCCAGCATTTTAAATTTTTTAACTCTAGCATTTTAAGCATCTTTATTCGAACTGTAACTGTAATGTGGAAGCCACATTACATTCTTTGCTAGTGAAACTAAGCCTTCCAACTCCTGTTGAAATTGACACTAAAATCAAAAGAATTATATTCATGTTTAAGTTAGGCCCATACACGAGTGCTTGAAGAAATTTGAAGAAATGTCCTGTCCCTTCTAGTATAAAAAATTGCTTTTTGACTTTGGTAACGCTTGCTTTCAATGCTCATTTATTTTTGGTAGCTCATGCCCGGTTGATGTTTAGGGATATTGTGACGTTGGAAGATGCTGTAACTGTGGTATCGGTGATGGAATCTTCTATGCAGGTAAGGTTTCTTGCAGCATTGCCGTTGCTGCAATACCGCAGTTAAGGGATTCTGTTTATCTTGTAGATATATGCCAGCTCCTTTCATCTCTTAGGAGAGGGTTTCATGGGCTCATAGAAAGTAGGTCATCAGAGACCTTGACAAGTAATTTTTAGTCCATCTTGATTACTAAAATCCTTAAATGGAGATTATACTGACAAATCTGGATTGGTGATAAAGGCCTGGTAGCTTTTTTTATATACTTTGCAGTCTAAGTGAAGTTCTGGTATACTGCTGTCTTTTGGTAATCTACATTTTAAAGACCTTTTGAGCCAGAAATTGTGTGTATATCGCTGTGTTTAATATCCTCTGATTTTTCTTCCATGGTGTTATCTTGTCACTGATTAACTAGGTGTGAAAGAACCAAATAATTTTTTTGGAACAAATTTTGAACTGTTGCCAAGACCTACACTTTTTTTGTTGTTAGATCATTTTAAAATACGTTGTTGGTGATACTAAAACTCAAAACTTTTAGAAGACTGATTTTATTCTGAGAAACCTTCAAAGTCCAAGACTTTGGCTGCACTGAAAATTGTGCATTCCGATTACCACATGGATTTGAGTAATGTTTCTATGTAAAAAGGCATTGGAAAAATGTGGAAGGCTGAGTTTTAGTTTGCTGTAACATTATTGGGATGTTGAATGTAAAGCAAAAGCAACACATTTAGAATTAATGAAAGGAATGTGAATCTGATAGAGGCTTTTTTGAACAGAAGTGTGGAAATTAATATGGACGCTATTACTTCAGATAGAATATTTTTAAGGGAAATAAATATTCATGCTTTAGATTAGGAAAAAAATTACTGTAAGCAGATTATCCAAAGTTTTATGCATGCACATCTGAAATATTTGGTTTTGACTCTGTTGGATGGTGTGCTCCACTGCACAGATGACTGGTCTGATCCAAAATGGCATTTCCTATGTTTCTGTATAGGTTGATATGAATATATATTCAAGTTAAAACAATTTTATATAGCACCCATTAGCTGAATGGACCTTAAAGACCTTTGCAGGAGTAGATATGCTCCTTTATTGGAGATAAAGCTCTTCAGGATAGATGCTCAAAGTCACATATAGCAGGTAGGCACTTGTGATCTCCCTTGTTCTTTCAATGAGGGTTGAGAGACTAATTGCAGTTTGTGCCACGGATAATCTACTGCACAGTGTTGCAAATGGAATTTGTCTCAAAAATACTACAGGGGCTGACCTTATTAAGTAGCAAAAAATTATTTTGCTGTCTGCTGCAATTCATCTTGCGCTGTTTTGAAAAGTTCATCTTTTCAATGACAGCATTGCATTGAAGTTAAAATAAGAATCTGTACTAATATATCCAGCTGAAACAGCAGAAGATATCACATAAGTGTTTATTAACTGTAATTAAACCTCCACTTAACTAAATGGGAATTTGATGGGACACTGTTTTCAAAGCAATATTATTTTGGATATAAGAAATCTGAAATACTCAGGGTTTTTTTTGTAACAGATCAAAAAGTGGAATGTATATATATAATAATAATGAATGTATACTGTCATCTCGGTACCTCATCATCAGCATGAATAAATGTAAAACAATTGTTTTAACTGTGGGTCAGATTTTCATATTTATACAGCCATGCCCTCAAGGACGGCAGTTTGCATAACAAGCATTTACCTATTTAGAGTCAGTGAGAAATTTGCCTGAATTATGACGGCAGAAGACTACCTGGACGTAGTTGGTATGCTCATCATATTTGCTTCACTTTTCATTTCTAATGAGCAAGTAGGCAAATGTATTCATTTTTGCTAGGAATCTGCAAATTTGAGACCTGCTATTTAAGGCCAAATTTTACTTTCCTCCTGAAAAGCATAAAGGAATCACTTCCTTCTTTTTGAATGAAGTTATTTATTTATTTTATTAAAAAAAGAAACAGAAGTAACATGCAAAAGTTGGTTTTCAGAAATTGATTCATTCTCTAGAAAAAAAAATCACTTTATGTATAAGTACATCCTGTGTTTCCTGCCTAATTGTCAGTGTGTAGAATGATATTGTAAATGGGGAAATATCAGTGTCATTCTTGAAGGACTGGCTGCCAGCCACCTTTCAGCTCAGCAAACTGTGTCTTCAGCACTGTCTTTGCAACTTCTACAAAAAGTCTTATCCTAGCCAGTATAAAATCAAAGTTCACAGTTCTCAGATCGGTATTTAGACACTTCAAACAGAGCTAGCCTGGGAGGAATACAGAAACATTGTCCAAGCAGCCAGGGAGCAGTTTAGGAAAGCTAAAGCCACGTCAGAATTAAATCTGTCCAGGGACATCAGGGGTAACAAGGACAGACTCTATAGGTATGTCAGTGATAAAAGGAAGACTAGGGAAAATGCAGGCCCTCTCTGGAAGGACACAGGAGACCTGGTTACCGGCAATATGGAGAAGGCTGAGGTACTGAATGACTTTTTTGCCTCAGTCTTCACCTGCAAGTGCTCCAGCCACACCGCCCAAGTCACAGAAGGCAAAGGCAGGGTCTGGGAGAATGAAGAACCACCCACTGTAGGAGAAGATCAGATTTGAGACTGCCTAAGGAACCTGAAGGTGTACAAGTCCATGGGGCCTGGTGACATGCATCCGCGGGTCCTGAGGGAACTGGCGGATGAAGTTGCTAAGCCACTGTCCATCATTTTTGAGAAGTTGTAGCAGTCTGGTGAAGTTCCCAATGACTGGAAAAGGGGAAACATAATCCCCATTTTTAAAAAGGGCAAAAAGGAAGGCCCGGGGAACTACAGGCCAGTCAGCATCACCTCTGTGCCTGACAAGATCATGGAGCAGAACCTTCTGGAAACTACGCTAAGGCACATGGAAAATCAGGAGGTGACTGGTGACAGCCACTATGGCTTCACTAAGGGCAAATCATGCCTGACAAATTTGGTGGTCTATGATGTGGTTACAGTGTTGGTGGATAAGGGAAGAGCAAATGATGTCATCTGCCTGGACTTGTGCAAAGCCTTTGACACCATCCCACATGACATCCTTGGATTTAAATTGGGGAGACATGGATTTGATGGACAGACCACTTGATGGATAAGGAACTGGCTGGATGGTCACACTCAAAAGACTTGCGGTCAACGGCTCAATGTCCAGGTGGAGAGCAGTGACGAGTGGCGTTCCTCAGGGGTCAGTCCTGGGACTGGTCCTGTTCACATCTTTGTCAGCAACATGGACAGTGGGACTGAGTGTACCCTCAGCAAGTTTGCTGACAACGCCAAGCTGAGTGGTGCGGTTGACATGCTGGAGAGAAGGGATGCCATGCACAGGGACCTTAACAGGCATGAGGTGTGGGCCTGTGCGAACCTCATGAAGTTCAACAAGGCCAAGTATGGAGGTCCTGCACATGGGTCAAGGCAATCCCAGGCACAAATACAGGCTGGGCAGAGAATGAATTGAGAGCAGCTCTGAGGAGAAGAGCTTGGGAGTGCTGGTTCATGAGAAGCTCCACGTGACCCGTCAGTGGGCGCTCGCAGCCCAGAAGGCCAACCGTGTCCTGGGCTGCATCACAAGCAGCACGGCCAGCAGGTCGAGGGAGGGGGTTCTGCCCCTCTGCTCTGCTCTGGTGAGACCCCAGCTGAAGTCCTATGTCCAGCTCTGGGGCCCTCAGCACAGGAAAGACATGGACCTGTTGGAGCGTGTCCAGAGGAGGGCCACAAAAATGGTCAGAGGGCTGGAACACCTCTCCTACCAGGAAAGTTGGGGCTGTTCAGCTTGCAGAAGAGAAGGCTCCACAGAGACCTTATTGCAGCCTTTCTGTACCTGAAAGCGGCCTACGAGAAAGCTGGAGAGGGACTTCTTACAAGGGCTTGTAGTGATAGGAAAAAGGAGTAATGGCTTTAAACTGAAAGAGGGTAAATTTAAATTAGATATAAGAAAGGAGTTCTTCACTCTGAGGGTGGTGAGGCACTGGAACAGGTTGCCCAGAGAAGCTGTGGCTGCCCCCTCCCTGGAAGTGTTCAAGGCCAGGTTGGATGGGGCTTTGAGCAACCTGGTCTAGTGGAAGGTATCCCTGCCCATGGCAGTGGGGTTGGAACTAGGTGATCTTTAAGGTCCTTTCCAACCCAAACCATTCTATGATTCTTGCTTGTGAGCCTTCTTGGGAAGGAAGGCTATCACATTTTCATCACCAACCTAGTTCTTTTGGTTTTTTGTTTGTGTCATCCTCTAATTCACCCTTATTTTTATCTTTCCTGCTTTGTGAGTATATTCTAATCCCGCCTGGCTTGATCTTTTAGTTGCCTCATTTTGTCTTTGTTAACATTGTCTCCTTCCTTCTCTTGGTCATTGTTCTGGTTTGGCCTGGATAAATGCCAGGTGCCCACCAAAACCGGTCTATCACTCCCCCTCCTCAGCTGGACAGGGGAGAGGAAACATGATAAAAGGCTTGAGGGTCGAGATAAGGACAGGGAGAGATCACTCACCAATTACTGTGACAGACAAAACAGACTGAACTTGGGGAGAAAAGGGAGTTCAATTTGTCAATAATCAAATCCGAGTAGGATAGTGAGAAATAAATCCAGATCTTAAAACACCTTCCTAATTTATGCTTATAAATATCTCAAGGGTGGGTGTCAGGAGGATGAGGCCAGACTCTTTTCAGTGGTGCCCAGCGACAGGACAAGGGGCAACGGGCACAAACCGAAGCAGAGAAAGTTCCGTCTGATCATAAGGAAGAACTTCTTCCCTCTGAGGGTGACAGAGCACTGAAACAGGCTGCCCAGGGAGGTTGTGGAGTCTCCTTCTCTGGAGATATTCAAGACCCGCCTGGACAAGGTCCTGTGCAGCCTGCTGTAGGTGACCCTGCTTCGGCAGGGGGGTTGGACTAGATGACCCACAGAGGTCCCTTCCAACCCCTACCATTCTGAGATTCTGTGATTCCCCCCACCTCTTCCTTCTTCCCGGGCTCAGCTTCACTCCCATTTCTCTCCTTTCCACCCCGAGCAGCGCAGGGGGATGGGGAATGGGGATTACAGTCAGTTCATCACACGTTGTCTCTGCCACTCTTGGTCCCTCAGGGGGAGGATCCTCACACTCTTCCCCTGCTCCAGGGTGAAGGTTCCTCTCACAGGAGACAGTTCTCCACAAACTTCTCCCAGCGTGAGTCCTTCCCACAGGCTACAGCTCTTCACGAACTGCCCCAGCGTGGATGCCTTCCCACGGGGTGCAGTTCTTCAGGAACAGGCTGCTCCAGCGTGGGTCCCCCATGGGGTCACAAGCCCTGCCAGCAAACCTGCTCCGGCGTGGGCTCCTCTCTCCACTGGTCCGCAGGTCCTGGCAGGAGCCTGCTCCAGCGCAGGCTCCCCATGGGGTCACAGCTTCCTTCAGGCATCCACCTGCTCCGGTGTGGGGTCCCTTTCATGGGCTACAGGTGGATATGTGCTCCACTGTGGACCTCCATGGACTGTAGGGGAACAACCTGCCTCACCATGGTCTTCATCACAAGTTGCAAGGGAAGGCTCTCTGCTCTGACATTTCGGGCACCTCCTCCCCTCTCCTTCTTCACTGACCTTGGTGTCTGCAGAGTTGTTTTTTTCATATCGTCTCACTCCTGTCTCTAACTGCCATCTCACCCAGAGTTTTTTTTTCTTCCCCTGCTTAAATATGTTGTCACAGAGGCGCTACCACTGTCACTGATTGGCTTGGCCTTGGCCAGCAGTGGGTCTGTCTTAGAGCTGGCTGGCACTGGCTTCGTCAGACATGGGGGAAGCTTCTCGCAGCTTCTCACAGAAGCCACCCCTATAAAGCCCCCCAACTACCAAAACCTTGTCAGGCAAACCTATAACAATCATGTTTTAATCCTTAATTCCCTTTCCAATCTTTCTCCTTCTACTCCATTTTCACATTTTGTCTTCCCATCCTTAGGCATTTTTACACCCTTCCTTTCTGCTAACTTTCCCTGTAATACTTTATTTTTTCTCTCTCTGTTCTAGATCCTCTGCCCTCAGTTCCACAGTGTGTGCGTTTGTCATATGGCTGCCTTCCGCTCCTCAAAATGATATCTCGGAGTCTCAGAGGGGCAAATACCTCAAGAGATGTAAGCCCCAGAACAGGCATGAAGCTTCACAGATAGTTATCTTAAATTCGGTCCCATCCCACTTAAAATTTCAGGCAAATACACACACACACACACGAGAACTTTTAAAAGAAGCTCATTGTGATGGTCAAGGAAAGCACTGAAAAGTCAGTGAAAGCAAGACATAATTGTACCCCTTGGGCATGTAGCCCAAGAAAAGTAATCATATATTCCTTTTTTTTTTTTGCATTGGATCCTTAGGCCACAGGTTGACAATACTCAAGCCAGAAGCAACTATCCTTTATCAGTGTTTTGCTCAATGGTTTGTTTATTACCTGCTGTTCTAAAGGTAGAATTCTCAATTTCTTCATGTGTTTTTCTGTGGAATTCTTTTCCAGTGTATTTGAGCACTTCAGAAATACCAGTTCATTTATTTTCACGCAGTCCTTGTGAAGTGATGGGTTGGTGCTACTCCTGTTCTGTGATCTGGAGCTGCATTATGTATGATCCAGAAGAAATTGTCCACTGGAGCATACCCCATGAGAGATGGTTAGGGCCCCAGTTTCAGAGTAGCAGCACTGTGAGTGTTGGAGTACATTTCCCGTTGACTGCAGCTTCCTTCTGTGCACACACCACATCAGGATCCCAGTTACAAATTTATTGCCTTTCAAAACCTTTGCTTAATTGGCTCATTCTGAATCACAAGAACTGGAAATTTGCATCAGAGAGAGAATCTAGTTCTCCTTGGCTGCCTTTAACTGTCCTAACCTGCAGACTGGACTTTCCTGTCTACAGTCACTGCCTCATTAACTATGAACCTTCCAGTCCTTGAAACGAGTATGGCAGAGAGGTTCTCCAACAACGTCTTCCATGGCTACAGACTAATGCTGCTATGTGGAACAGGGCTATCACGTTCTTGAAGTCATATGCAAAAAAAAAATCCAAGTGATGACTTCAGTGGGATGCGTTCATGGTTGCATGGACAGCCTTAGTTTTATCACTGTGTACTTTTAGAGGGCTTTGATTAGCCACCAGAATGAAGTGTTTTTCAGTTTGGTTTTTTTTTTTATTTTAGTATAAGATTTTAAAATTTCAAATGGAAGAATGAGATACTGCCACAAATGAAAATGTGTGGTCCATGTGATGCCATATGTAGCGATTTCTGGTTCTAGAGACACTATTGACTTTTGCTATTGCTCTCATGGCACTTGATATGCATTTTGTTCATTGGTTGCACTGAGCTTTATAGATAGACAGTAGTGGTAAATGCTTGCTCATCTGTGGCAAAATAGAGGGTTTGTGGTGTGTTTGTTTTTTTCCAAAGAGCAATTAACTACAGAGCTATTCTAGATTATTTGTTGTGGAACAAATCACTTTGTGCAGATGCTCTGTTCCAAATAAAAACTACTTCATTTCTCACAAGGCACAGCAAAATTGTCCCAGATTAAAATCACTTCCTCCCTGGAATTATTCCTGAATAGTTACTCTTAAGGAGCTATTCAGAAATATTTTTACTGGTCAATTTACCCTGTATTGACAAGCCTTACTACCCAGGTCTTTCCATTTAAATAATTAGGCAAAGCTAATGAAAACTTTTAGCAATCAGAACTTCTTTGGTTATAAAAATTGCTCACATGGGCAGAATTTTTACAAGGTATTTGGAAAACTTCTTTAATCCTAATGTCCATTTTTAGTCATGATGTTCTTAAGCCTTAGGTGGACCTTCCATTTTTTGTATAAATAAAAATAAACTGGTACAAGTAAACTGCAGGCTTGATCATATAATTGCTTTATGTGCATGAGCAACTTTACCTGTGTGAGCAGACCTAATAGGATTGTTTGTGCGAATATTGTTACTCAGTAAATGTTTGCTACCTTAAGCTTTAAAATATCTAAGGGAAAATTTGGAATAAAATGGTCTCTGCTGTTTAAATTTGGTGCTGGATAATAAAGATAGCTTCCTATTTTTTTTGTTTATCTCTTTGGTGACATAGGGGGGTGCACTTCTTGGAGGCATCAATGCCTTACACACCTCATTTCCAGAAAATCCCATGGCGCAGTACCGAACACAGTGTGAACTGATATTGGGGCGACTGGAGCTGCAAGATCTTCTACACAAAGAGCTACAAAGACTTGACAGGTTATAATATGCAGAGTAACAAAACAAGTCAATGGCAAAAAAGAATTTTTGACAATAGTATCTGGAGAGGGTCTAAAAATAGAATCTGACATTGGGAAGGGACTTGTTCTTTAGAGGGCGTGGATAAGCAGGAAGATTGTTTTAAAGTAGCACTCTGAGATCATTACAAGGTCATTTCTCCCTCTGGGTTATGGAATTTACAAAGAATTTAAGATTAGTTCCCAACTCATATCTCAATTCTGTGCTCTGATAAGTTTCAGCGGAGCTTCTTAGGGTCAAAATGCCAGATTTTGTAGCTGAACAAATAATTTTATATAACCTTTGTTACTTGCTTGGTAAAATACAGCAGATCTGCTAATATTTTTTAAGCCTTCTTTTGTGTTGGCGTTGTCAGGTTCCTTCCCTTCCTTTTAATGGAAAATATAAGCCTGAATCAAAGTTCTGCCCTTTTGGGTGATTTTTCTTTTTTATGTGCTGGAATTTTCACTGTCTGTTCTCTAGTTTTCAGCTCACTGCAACAATCTTTGGAAAGTCTGTTTGCTGTTAATGTGCTGAGGCTGAGAGAAAAACACTAGGATTGGAAGGAAATAAAATACAAAAAAATAACATTTGTTTCCTGAAACGAGATTAGGCTCCAAAGAAACTCGTACTTTCTTATTGTTAAAGGAAGATAAAAGATTAATGTTAGCGAAGCTAATGGAATAAGAACAGCTGGGAAAATACAGTTTTTCCTTTATATATTTTTCAGACTTATTTCGTAACTCATAGCTAGGACATCTTAAATAACCACAGAGGCAGTAAGAGCAGATGAAAGTGGGATATCTCCAACAGACAGACTTTTAAAAGTTAGTTTAAAACAGAGGTGTTCATAAGGGATAATAGAAATGTAGGATGGGATGGGAGATCAAATACAGGATCAGGTCTGTGTTTGACCTTCCTGGCAGGGGCTTGTGTTACCCGCTCTGAAGGACTTCTAATGAAGTGAATTTTCCATTGCCATTGGGTAGTCTGTTCATTGTTGCTCCATCCTAATGCTCATAAAGATTTTCTCAGTATATCACTGAAGCCCCTATGCTGAAAATTAAGCTGATTTCTTCTTCCCCCTCTTAAGCAGCTTAGAGAATACTAAATGAATGTCCTCTTTAAAATGACCTATTCTGTGTTAGCAGGCTTGTCCCATGCGTTCCCCCTGAACTATATTTCAATAAAACAAGCATGTATCTTTCAGCCCTTCTTGATTAGTCAGATAATTTCTGCTACTTTCTGTCAAAAATTTTAAGAACAAGCATACTAGTGAATAATTACAATAATTATTCTAAAAGGTACATGTCAATATAGTGTTTTCTCTCTCATACAGCAGAGGAACTGTTCATGACACATAGAAATCATTTCACCTATGCTAATGCAGTCACTTTGGGGATAGAATGTGGCTGCTCTTCACTCATGGTTAGAATCACTATTTAGCAAAAAGTAGAATTCTGTCTCCCTTGGAAATGATATGTTTAGGTACTATAGACAGAGTAGCAGCTATACTGAGGTTGGAGGGAACCCTCATTCTAGCACCTCTGTTGTTTTGGAGGGCCTGAGAATATTAACAGCCACAGACAGTGATAATTAAGTTTTGTAGGTGATCTGAGATGCTTTCACTCGATGATGTGGAGTTTTTGACATGTTGAGTCCATAATGATGGTAAGAGAAAACCAACAACAACCACTGTTCCAAGTAATACCTAGATTTTCCATTCTGATATCTCGTTTGAGGCTTTGCCTTGCTCAGGGTAAAATCTAATGAGTTTCCTGTTCTAGAAGATACACTTACAGAATATGTAATCCCCAAGGGACTCTAGCAATGGCTGTAAGTAGTGCAAAGCTGTTTGTTTCGGTTTTTGTTTGGTTTGTTTTCCCCAGGAAATGAAGTTGAGGTGGTTGCTTTCTCTGTCCACCTGCCTGTCTTCTAGTGGGGACACTAAATTCTGCCACTTACTGTAGAAGGCGCTGAAAGATCAGACTAACACCAGCTTCAGAACTATAAGTGAAACTTAATAATGCACTTTCGTGACCTACATTATTTGTAGCTTTTCACATTCATACATATTAGGCATCATTAATGCAATAAAGAAAGAAAAAAATGAAAAATAAATTACTATTACTTAATTTTTTTTCATTCCATAGATTACAGAAGGAGAATTCATGCCAGCCGCAGCCTGAAGAGACAATTTTCAGTACTACAAGATGCTTGGACAAGGATACATTTGGGCAGTCAAAGCAAATGTCTCAGTCAGAACCTTCAGATCAACAAGAGACTAACTTCTGGCCACAGCCTTCTTTGCCCGAAGGCAACTGTGAAGGGGATACACATCTAGAACCCTTATGCAATCTGGCACACAGTAATAACAAAACGACAAACCACTTGATTAAACATAGTAAGAGAGGTGATGATGGCAGCCTGGCTTGGTTTGATAGCCTGGAAGAGAGCAACAGTGATGCTGTAGAAGCTTTTCAGAAAAAATCTCCGGTGCCCAAGATATCTCCAGAAAACTTGGCTTCAAAAACCCTGTCTAAAACATCCTGTTCTGAAGAAAAAAATTCTTCAATACCAAGGAAAGGAAATGGGATGAGGGAGTCACTAGCGACTGTGAATCTGCATGCTCCTTTGGAACAGGGCAAAGTTTCCAAGATAAGCAGGAAAAGGACTGAAGAACACAACTGTTTTTCTTCAGAAGCAAATACTCAAGACCCAGCATCACCAAGTGCTAGTGTGCAGGATTCAGTTGTTACACAGCGCGTTTCTAAAAGCTGGCAGAAACTGCACACAGAGAAATCACGTGGATTCTTTACAAGTACACAGGACCCCAAGGCAAAGGCCCTTCCTTCAGCATTACCTGTGTCTGGCCCAGCAGATCTTTCAAGTGATGCAGATTCTGTGCTAGGGGAGGAAGAGAACAGCATATCTGTACCAGCAAAAACTGCAACAATTTCCATGAGAAAAAGAAGTAAAAGTCAAGTAGTGAAGGAAACAGAGGTAGTAAGTTCCCATGAGCCACAAATCCTTGACAGTGAAAGTCCTCCAGCAGCTAAACTAGCTAAATTTTCTTTCAGACTAAGGACAAAACTTGATCATTCTTCAGAGGTGAAAAATGAAGAATTTTCTCTTTTTCAGAGTGAAACTATTTTTAAGCCTGGAGAGCAGCTCCAGGGAAAGCAGCTGCCAGAAGAATGCTGCCCACCTGAGACATCCAAGATGACGTTGACTCGCTTGGGAAAAAATAGTTTGGAAAAACGATCAATTGATAATAAAGGGAGAGAAGAGCAACAGAGTCAGGTCTTAGGGAAAGAGATCAGAGGAAGTGCAACAATACACTCTGATGTCAGTTTTGATGCCATGTCATCTCCACCCATTGAGAAGAAAATGGAGGGAGAGAAGAAGCTTGGTGGCCCAAGCACAGGGAAGGTGCGCTCCAGCACATTAGCCAAACTGTCGACATTCTCCTTTGCATCACGTCATGAGTCAAAATTGGAAACCTCACCTACCATTGAGATTGACACTAACAAACATAGCCCACTGCTGAAGGTTCACGTGAGCAATCCTAGCAGAAGGAAGAGTTTTGCATTGGGAAATGCTAGTAAAGCCAGTGTGGTCACACAGAGACCTCTCTTCTCGATAGCAGAGCTAGATGATGCTACATTAGATTTTGACTGGGATGAAGAGGTTAGGAAAAATCCAAGCACATAACATGTATATCCTCTAAATTACTTAGCGTACAGTTCGTCTTAATCTCCATCCTTCTACCAATTGTATCTGTAGTTCATGAAGCATTTAAAAATAATCACCCTGGAGCTCTGTTGATACCAATGAACATGTTTTCTTTAAGGGCCGTATACTTTACATCGGCTAAGGACTGCATATGCTGCAGGCCTGATGTGGCTTTTAGTTTTCTAAACTCTTCCCAAGACTACTTATATCTGTTGACTGTTTTGGTTGACCTGATGTAACCTGAAGACTTGTATGGTTATGTTCATATATCCAGAGTATATTGAATCTTGAAGAAGAGCAGGCTTAGTTGTCTGTTGTCCCTTATTTCATGTAATGGTTAGAACTATATGTGATTCAGATTGCCCTTCCAAATAACTATGCCACTTTAGAAAAATAATGATGCTAAAGCTATGTCATTGTATTTTGTTCATCTATATATGCTGTTTGTCTCAGCGTAGTTAGCAATATTGTGATTTATCATCATGCTGTGGTAAGTATTTCTGTATTATCAGTATCATGACAATTTTGCTGCATCTCTGGTTGCTGTGCTCCTTGTCACACTGCTGATGTTGAAGACATGGATCAAGATCTTTTTGTTTCTGTTTTTTTTTTCTTAATTTCAATTTTAAATACACTGGTTCAGGTATCTGTGTCTGTATTCTGGGTCATTTTATCAAAACCCACCTCTGTAATAAACATACAGTTCTTCACTGTGGAGAGAACAATTTCAGGTGATTGAACGGGAGTCCTCGGTTACCAGGGTAACTTTAATGCAGGCATTAGGCCCTGGCACTTAAGCTACACTTCAAACCTAGCAGTGTGGTGACGAACTACCCTAGTGTGGCTTGGTTCTGACTTGACTATTTTAAAAGTGGTTAGAGTTTTACTGCATCTGATACGCAGTTCATCTTGTGTAGCATGCTGCATCCTATGTCATTAATTTGTCTAATGGGAAATTAATCTACTAATGCATTACATGTTTACAGAGAAAGGTAAGCCTTAAATTTCCTTCAGTGACTTGCCTGGTATGTTTCTTCTGTATTTGAATTCTCCACAGAATATTCTTGTTATTACCTGCAAGGTAAACAGAGAATGGAGTGGTTGCTTACAGCACAGTAAATCCTTTGGGAGGCTTGCTAGTGCAAAGGAGATCTGATTCTCTCTTGATTTGCTTAAATTTAGAAGCAGCTCCCTTGAAACCAGGTGAGTCACAATATTGTAAAATTTCAGAGAATGAGGGAGTGTGAGGCCCAAGTACTTCGGCATGATACAGTGAAATCATGAGGACTGTAATGATAGTAGTTGGCTTGCTGTTAAGAGTTTGGGAAAGTGACAGAAACATTACGGACTGACTGTGTGGTAGTTCCTCCACTGGAAACATGACATGAATCAAAAGAAGTGGAATTTATCCACCTCTGTCCCAGAGCACAGAGCCGCCCCTTCCTGTTCCTTCTCGCAGAGACCTACAGCAGGGTGAGAGTGGCCTGTACTTGTGATCGTACAGCCTGTGAAAATCAGAAGTTTCCTACAGGATGCTGTGTCTACACTGAAGCTGGAGAAGGGTCAAGAATCCTGGAGCTATTAACATTTATAATGGTCTTCCTGCTTGAATTTTCACAGGTCAGCTAAAGGCATAGTTTCTCATCACCACTGGAGCTGCTTCGGCCCATTGCATGGCGGTCTCATTTACAATCAATAATTCTCCTTACTAGCTGTTTTGTTTGATGGATGTTACTAGCTGGCCGGTGCAAGGCCAGAACATAGGCACTGGATCTCCATAGTAAAGCACCATGAGCTTTTTTTACCATGCAAAATGAGATAAGAATTGGTCTGGAAGTTTCATCCACCTGTGCTGTAAGTATTGTTCTATTCATCATTTCCCTGTAGATCAGTAGCTAGGGCCTCATCTAGTGTAATTTGCTATGCAAAGTTACGTGATGAGCTGCTGTAAGAACTGCAAGACCTTTTTCTAAATATTCTTTTGTGGGAAGCTGGTTGACTTTCTTCCCTCTGCCCAGTGGAAATCAGAACTCTCTTGAAATGAGCGGAGTCGTGGTGGCACAAAACTGAGATGAAGTCAAGCTCAGAATTTCCTTTGTATTCTCCATGCTTATGCTGTGTTTGAGAAGGTTCTGTTTTTTACTTTCTGCTTATTTCAAAGTTGTTGCACCGTAAGATCTGCCTGAGGGCCAGGGAAACTGCACAGTGAAGCAGAGCAGCCGTGTTTCAGGAAAGCTGAAATGCCAGGTAGTGCAGACGGCGATCTTCCTTACTTAATGAAACATGCCAAGTCTCATGAAGCAAGGGAATGCCCAGTTAGCGACAGCTGTGAGAACTGGGCACTCACATTCCCCTGATGTCCTCAAACCTGTGCATAGATCATTGCAGCTGAGTAAATGGAAGATAATTAAACCAAGTTTATTTTTTCATAGATGAAAAATGTTCCCTCTGATCCAGTAAAACTCAGCCTAGAATACTGAGATACTGTAAGTCCCACAGCTTTTCCAGTCATACAGTGCTAATCACATTTGTGGTCCAGTTCAGCAGTTTGGCTAGATCGCCTTTTTTTTAATTTATTTGTTTTTAATTGAAATCTATGGTTTAACTGTTCTTTTAAGCACAGTCAGCAGAGCCATGAACACACTGGCAGCTTGCTGGAGGCTGAATCTCTTAGGCTAGGCTACCTGACGTGCTTGGCACCTGGTGGACTCGACCAGTTCAGTATACTGCTGGACCTTTGGGATGCATCTTTTTGTTGCCTTAGAGCAGTACAACCAAGCAAGGTATGTGTATTGAGATATCTGAACTTAGAGGAGGCTAAATGTTTGAGCTCTTCCACAGGGAAATTCGCCGACAGCAAGAGGAAAGTTTTAGCAGCTTCCAGTACAGCGTGCCTAGAAGGGGCCCCGAGTGCTTAGCAGAGAACAAAACCCGGAAGGGTACAGAAATACCATGGCATCCGAGCTCCTGCTTAATTGGACAGTTTAGCCCACTTAAACCAGGATTTTCACCAGTGAGTGCAGACTCTGTACACTGATTCTGTAATGGGCGCCATTTGTAAGGCCTGATTTGCAGATGTCCTGAGCACTTAACAGTTGAAGCTCAAATCAGTGAGACATATGTAAGGTACAGTGTAGTTATGATTTTGCTCTTCTGTCTTAATCTCTCTCATTCTTGGTTGTGAAGAAGTGGTAGTGAGTGGTCTCACGTAAGATACCTTGTGTTCTGGGGGTAGAGGAAACAAGAAAGTGATACAGATTCACTCCTCTTCTTACCAAGGATATCTGAGAACCAAAGACCTCCCACATTTTAGCACTTGTCTTCACTAGATTGCAAGTCAAGCTTGCATCCCTCAGAACAATACCTTTGAGCACACCAGGACAAATCTGATAATGCTCAGGAGACTTTTCCAGATCAGTGAAGATGTTTTGTCTATAGAGCTACGCAGCTCTGGGGAGAGCTCTTTTCAGTGGTGCCCAGTGACAGGACAAGGGGCAATGGGCACAAACTGAGGCACAGGAAGTTCCGTCTGAACATGAGGAAGAACTTCTTCCCTCTGAGGGTGACGGAGCCCTGGAACAGGCTGCCCAGGGAGGTTGTGGAGTCTCCTTCTCTGGAGATATTCAAGACCCGCCTGGACAAGGTCCTGTGCAGCCTACTGTAGGTGCCCCTGCTTCGGCAGGGGGGTTGGACTAGATGACCCACAGAGGTCCCTTCCAACCCCTACTATTCTGTGATTCTATGGCTGGGTTGCTCTCTGCCACTTAGATATGGTTTAGGTATCTAAATCCAGACACATACTGTAGAATTTAGGCAGAGTGATTCTGACATTGTTTGTAGTGTCTTAATGCTTAATATTTTTTGAGGGATAATATGTTAGATAGTATATCAGGAAAAAGAATGGTATTACTTTATGAAATGGAACTATGCTTCTTTATTGGGTCTGCTTCTCCCTTTCTTATAACATGAGAAATGGAATGAAAGCCAAAAGTAATCGAGGAAGGATGCTGCAAACTCCAGTCACTCTGAGGTCACTCTGCCTGGAAGGCCACTGGGCAGCTTTGTCTCCCAGTTAGAAGCACAGAAGAGGAGGCACAGGAACATTCCATTCAGCTTGCAGAAAGGCCCATCTTTTCTATATTAGCAAAAAAAAAGCACTCTTGTCCTTTCAAACAGTCTGCAGGGAGGTCCTAGTCACCCAAGTGTGTTGGGTAAGTGAGCAAAGTATCCATTTAGAAAAG
This sequence comes from Opisthocomus hoazin, assembly GCF_030867145.1. NCBI lineage: Eukaryota > Metazoa > Chordata > Aves > Opisthocomiformes > Opisthocomidae > Opisthocomus > Opisthocomus hoazin. Next base: position 74,584,006 of record NC_134415.1, read on the forward strand.
ATCTTTCTTTACTAGACCAGCTGAAATACTGCTGTTGTGGTATTGCTCCCAAATCGTAGCATGAATTCAGAGCATGCAAGCTAAATGAGAAGCACAGTAATAAGAAAACGATACCTGCTAATGATTTTCTCTCTCCCTCACCATTGCCATTGCTACAGAACCTATTTATCAGTGCCTTGGCAGGGAACATTGCTAATTTCTCTCCGTTTTTAGACCAACTTTCCCCACAAACAGTCATATGTTTGAATGTTTTTTGAGCGCTACATTAGCCCAATGATTGGAAGATTTAATCCATGATGGCAGTGACAGTCTGCTGGGCTGAATTTCTATTAAAATTTCTATTCTAAAATTCTACGGGTCATTTTCCTCTGTGAGCACGTTGTGCAGTCGATGGGCAGAGGAGTCACCTCCTGCCAGCCTGCCTTCCTGGACAGGAACCCAGCCATTACCTCCTTCATGTTTTAACACTTGCCTCTCTGACTTTATGATCTAAGACTATAAAACCATGTCCAATGTGTCTTCTCAGGATGACTATATACAAATATATATCAAACCTTTAACTCCATTAATTTTTAAAATCTTTTTAGTGATTTTTTAACTTCATCTTAATTCATCTCTTCATTTGTTGATTACCTTACTTGCAGATGAGCCTCAGCATGCTACATAGAGCAATCTAGTATTTGTCACATGTTCATTGTATGTATTGCTGCAGAAGTGACATTGAAGACAAACAGTGCAATCCATAGCTGTTTGTGTGAAACTTCTCAGAAATGAAAAGGCAGTATGGCAGAACAGAGCTGTGTTTCTATCCAATTTTCTTCTCATGTTTCTGACCTCTTAAACAGTTATACTATGAAGTTACACTGAATGATCAGTTCCAATCCTTCAGGATCACCTGAAATTCTTCCTAGAGACAGCAGGATATGTAGGTATTTGTCACCTTTCAGGATCTTACAGCACTTAAGAGTACAAAGCTGTGGTTCATGTCCTCCTTATAGTCCAGTCTTGCTGGAGACCATTGGCAATGCTTTATCAGGTGCAACTGCTGCCACTTGTTCCTTACCCTCCCCTTGATTACCTGCCACCCATGTAGCGGCCTCCTCACCGCCTTCCCTTCCTCCCACACCCTCATTACCTTGGGACTGTTGTCACTGCCTGGTCCTGCAATGTCAGTGCAGCTCTTCTCAAAACGCCCCTGGGAAGTATTGCCCATCTTACATAAGGCATTTCTGGGGCAGATATCTTGTTCTTAGGCTTGTAAAACAACCTATGATAGGAATCACTTGCCATGTAAACATCTTACAAAACCAGCCTTCAGTTCTTCGCAGTGTCATGAAAATTTTAGACATGACACAAAAAATGTGGCAGAAGACAAATTGAAAAAAGGAGTGTGCTCCATGTGTATCAGTGGCTCTGCTAACACATTCTTGCACTGACTGCCAGCTAGTCTTACTCCCATTTGTATGCTGCTTTTCATTCTAAATAACTAGTAAGCAGAAAAAACCCTGGGGTTTGTTTGTTGCTCATGTTGTTCTTGGGACGGTAGTTTGAATGTCATGATTCTTGACAGATACTTAGATTAATGTGTTAAATATCATGATGTGATGCGCACCAGGATTACAAAATCAAGTGAACTAAAGCCAAAGGCAAGGCAAAGTCAAGACAAACTGAACTGAAACTTCCTATTAGTGGATTCAATGCGAACAGATCTCCCAAGTGAGGACATGTAACATCACATTCTAGAGAGAATGTATTTATTGATGGAAAGATGAGGTAAACAGAGTATTAAGTGCTCTGTATTTCATGTGAATGAGGCAATAGCTTAATTAATAATGAATACTAATTATGTCATCTCCCTTAGGTATCTGGTATGCCTTTGCTTATCAATACTTTCCTTCCTGTTAGATAGAAGAACGTTAATAGTTCCAAGGAATAGCATTGTCCTTTACTGAGTAATGAGCACAGCTATTTTAGAAAAGAGTATGAAAATATGTTCCTTATTAAGTTTTATTATTCAGGACAAATATGTGTAATTACAGTTGCACACATAATAATTATATGTGCAATTGTACAACTGTGTATACACAATAATACATGCATAACAAATGCATATTGTGTAATAATGCAAATATTATTGTGCAAATAAAATGTATTATTGCAATGCAACTTAGGAAGAGATATCCTTCGGAGCAAGGACTTTTCAATCAGTAACATTTCCTAACTTGAATAAAACAGTCATGAGATAGTTACAGTAAGATTATGTAAAAAGGCAAGGAAAGAAGTGTATGTGTCATCAAAGTCCCCAGCAGAAAAGCTCATACAAGCAAAACCTACGTGACTGAGATCACGCATAAGGTGTTTCACATCTTCTGAATAGCATATACCACATCCCAAATCACCCTGTTGCCACTGTCAACACCATTATAACTCTGTGCTCCCTGGCAACTGAAAGCAGGGGTGAAGAACAGTGGGAGCTGCAAGTTCCTAGATGTCATCTTCCGTGTTCAGCTGCATCCTTACATTGTTCATCTTCACTGCCAAATACTGGGTGAGCGCACCACGTATTTACAGAAATGTTACTTGCCTTTGTCCTGAAGTGTTTTCCTTCTCCGTTCAAGGTACCTACTTGCCACAAGCCATTGTTTGTCTGTTAGAACAAAACATCACATAGAAGAGAAGCAACACCTCCATGACTTCAGCATGAGAGAGACTAGTCAGCAGTTTGAGCAGCTGCACCTGCAGTTCTGCTTCTAGCCCATCTTGGTGGTCTGGAAGCAATGACCTGGTTCAAGGAAGCAAGCAGCTTCACTCCCACTCTACACTACTAGTAGGACAGCGACTTTACTCCATTCCCTCTTTCATGGAGATGTGGAGCTGTAAAAACGCCTGTCTTTCTTTGAATGCAAAGGTGTCTACACACTAGAGCAATGATTCTTTAAGAGGTTCTTTCAGGTCAAAGACTGACCTCAGAAACAGCAGGCCAGCTGCTAGGAGAGAATACTACCCACTAACAGCTCCAAAATTCAGCAGAGTGAGCAGCCTGCAGTGGAGAGGAACCCAAAGCAATATGGGATGCCCGCTGGCATAGCCACTCACACATCAGCATAAGCATGAAGTGATGTTCTCCAGCCCAACCCGCAGATCGGGATCAACACTGCGCTGCCAAGTAAGCAGGTGTGTACAGATCTGTGCTGCGGCTGTGGCAGTGCAGCCTAGCAGCAGCTGGCACTCATTTCTGAGAGTCATAGACACTGCACTCACGCAGGCAGTCTTAGCTTTCATCTTAGCAACACCTAGAGCTAGTCATGACCATGGGAAACCCCAGAAATACTGAACATGAAGGCTAAAAACTAGAGAAATGCATAGAGTCACCTAGTCGTCTTTTGTGTTCAGGGGTAGGATAAACTCCCCCTGAAGGTTAAAGCAAGCATACCCACCCCCCCACCCCCCCCCACCCCCCCCCCCCCCGTTGAACAAGAACAGCAACCTCGTATCAACAGACAAGGAGAAGGATGAGGTACTCAACGACTTTTTTGCCTCAGTCTTCACTGGCAACCTCTCTCCTCACCTCTCCCCTGCTGATGCACTGCAAGATGGGGACCGGAGGGGCAAAGCTCCTCCCACAGTAAGGGAAGATCAGGTTCATGACCACCTGAAGAACCTGAATGTACAGAAGTCTATGGGACATGAAGAGATGCATCCCAGAGTCCTGAGGGAATTGGCTGATGTCATTGGCAAGCCACTCTCCATGATATTTGAAAGGTCACGGCAGTCAGGCAAAGTCCTTGGTGACTGGAGGAAGGGAAATATTGTGTGCATTTCTGTAAAGGGTAGGAAGGAAGACCCTGGGAACTACCGACCTGTCAGCCTCACCACTGTGCCTGGGAAGATCATGGAACAGATCCTCCTAGAAGCTATGCTAAGGCACATGGAGGACAGGGAGGTGATTTGAGACAGCTAGCATGGCTTCACCAAAGGTAAGTCCTGTCTGACCAACCTAGTGGCTTTCTATGATGGAGTGACCAGCTCAGTGGACAAGGGAAGAGCTATGGATGTGATTTATCTGGACTTCTCTAAAGCCTTCAACACAGTCACCCACAACATCCTTCTTTCTAAATTGGAGAGATATGGATTTGATGGGTGGACTGGTCGGTGGCTGAGGAATTGGTTGGAAGGTCGCAGCCAGAGGGTAGTGGTCAATGGCTTGATGTCCAAATGGACACCGGTGACAAGTGGTGTCACTCAGGGGTCCGTGCGGGGACCAGTGCTGTTTAACTTTTTCATCAATGACATAGACAGCGACATCGAGTGCGCCCTCAGCAAGTTTGCAGATGACACCAAGCTGAATGGTGCAGCTGACACACCAGAAGGATGAGATGCCATCCAGAAGGACCTGGACAAGATGGAGAAGTGGGCCTGTATGAACGTCATGAGGTTCAACAAGACCAAGTGCAAGGCCCTGCATCTGGGTCGGGGCAACCCCCGCTATCAATTGAGAGCAGCCCTGCCAAGAAGGACTTGGGGTTACTGGTGAGTGAGAAACTGGACATTGACCAACAATGTGCACTTGCAGCCTAGAAGGCCAACCATATCCTGGGCCGCATCAAGAGAAGCGTGGCCAGCAGGTCGAGGGAGATGATTGTCCCCCTCTTCTCTGCTCTGGTGAGAGCCCACCTGGAGTCCTGCGTCCAGCTCTGGAGTCCCCAGCACAAGAAGGATATGGAGCTGTTGGAGCGGGTCCAGAGGAGGGCCACAGAAATGATCAGAGGGATGGAGCACCCCTCCTATGAGGAAAGACTGAGAGCATTGGGGCTGTTCAGCCTGGAGAAGAGAAGGCTGTGGGGAGACCTTATGGCAGCCTTCCAGTACCTGAAGGGGGCCTGTAGGAAAGATGAGGAAAATGTTTTTAGCAAGGCCTGTTGAGATAGAACAAGGAGTAATGGCTTTAAACTGAGGGAGGGTAGATTTAGGCTAGATAGGAGGAAGAAATTCTTTACAATGAGGGTGGTGAAACACTGGACCAGGTTGCCCAGAGAGGTAGTGGAGGCCCCATCCCTAGAAGTATTCAAGGCCAGGTTGGGCTGGGCTCTGAGCAACCTGGTCTAGCTGAAGATGTCCCTGCTCACTGCAGGGGTGTTGGGCTAGATGACCTCTAAAGGTCCCTTCCAGCTCAAAGCACTCTATGATTCGATGATTCTATGATTCTAAACTATGGCAAGTTAATTTTTTTGGTAAAAAGTACTTTTTACAGTGTCTGGTTTATAGTTTGTGACTGTGACTGACAGCTCTGCTCTACTATATAGCTAGTGATTAACAGCCACTGAAGGATCTTTTCCGTGTTTAAATGAATAACAAAGACCCCAAATCATTTCAAATATACCATAAAATGTTAGGAAGATTGAAAACTTTCAGGTCGCTAGTGGGTCATTCCAGTTTCTGCAAGAATCACAAGGAATATTTAGAGTGGCTTCAGTGGGGTAATTTTCTAATGACCTTCACAGGGTTCAGCTCAGTGGCATATATTTATGAGTCCATTATATCCAGTTATCAATATTCAGAACTAGGTAGCCTTCTAATCCTTTGGAAGAAACCTTTCCTTCAAAGAAACTGGAAAGAAAAATGTGCTGTTCTCTCAGTGAACACAAAGAAAATATAAGGGGTTTTTTTCGATCATAGTAATTAAAAAATGTAATTTAAGTTGTTCAAGAGTTGAAAGTTAAAGTTGCATCTCTAATCACCTCTTGGTGTCACTGAAATAATGATATAATCTAATGTAATCATTAGATTTGAAATTATCTTATTCTGTGAAGTGCTATCTTGATTTAATCAGCTGTTCCTGTAATTACATTGTGGCTCTCTCATTAGTATGTTATCAGCCTCATTGAGGGCTGTGTACCTCCACTACTAAAATTTTTGTAGGCTGCAATTTGATGTGCAGACGTAATGTTGGTTGGAATTTATTGCAGCTTAACTGCAAAAAAACAGTGGGTTAGCTGCAAGAAAATGGGAAGAAAAGTTCTATACTCAATTTTCAGACCCCTTTAATCCATTCAGAAAATACTTGAGCACAATGAAATTTTACCTTTTAAAGCTAAAGCTGTTTGATATTAATCACAAAAAAAAGTTGGAGTAGAAAAGTGTATTTTTTGCAGGGCAGATTGCTGCATGCAGAGCAAAAGCGTGTCCCAGAAAGGCTGGAGTCTCAGATTTGGTCCCATGCACTTCGGAGGCTATTCTGCAAACTCACCTGTAATGACACGCCTGCTGTAAGGGAGTAGGAGATGCGCTGCTGCCTGTCAAAATGGAGAGGTTCATTTTAATCTCTGAGAATTTGGGTGAACAGCCTGAAGTTATAAGCAACATGAGCCAATTGATACAAAAATCCCCCTGAGCTCTCTTTGAAGGTAACGAAGAGAATGAGACTTGACCAATACCTTGGACTTACGCTGATCTCTGACTCTTCTCTCTCGCTTGTTCGGTTGTTTTTTAACACACGCACCCAAAGTACCAGTGTGATTGCGTTGTGTGGCACATTGAGCCTTGTTACAGCTTACAACAGCAGACTTTGAAACACTGTAGTGCTGTTTACGTACATGACAATGAGAAAATACTATTAATAAAAATAAGGGAAGTTCTAGACCGTGTAACATTTAAATAAGCTGTATAAAGGAGGGGTATAAAACCCTATACCTCGTTTCTTGGTGGTGCGTGCTTGTGCTGTTTTGTGCAGCATTTTCAGTGTCTTCTTCCTGGTTTAGTTTTTTTATATTTAGTAAGGCAGACTCTAACATATTAAAGTAGTCACATGAGTACACAAATATTAGGAATTCATGGAAGAATGGAGTGATAGGGGCATATGCTTCCATTAAACACTAGCGTGCATGCATTACGCAAGTCCTGAAACTGGACTTTGGAGCAGAAATCTTTTCTCTCCTTATTAGAGGAATGTCAGATTTTTATCCAATATAATGTCAAATATCACAGACGCATGTTCTGATAAGCAGTGTAGTAACTTTTTTTTAATACAGCAACGCATGAAATGAATTGTTTATGTGATAATCAGCAGTTGGAGAGAAGGGACAGCAGTTGTGAGTGAAAGTTGATGTAAAACCAGCAGAGGGAGCTCTAAAATGTGAATTCTTTTTTTTTTGCAGGGAGAAACGCTCTTGGGAGCCGACTGTGGTGAAAAATCCTCCTCGGTCGCGGAACACAGTGGCTGTCTGCAGTGCTTCTTCCCCCGTCCCAGGAATCACAACAGCAAAATGATGTCACATTTCTCTGGGTAGGAGTACTCTCCTGACATGCTTAAATGTAATTTAAAAGGTCTTTGTAGTACCACTGTTTGTGGCAAGAAATAATCATTATGTGATTGTAAGATCTTCCACTTATCGAATGATATGCTAAACTCTTTCTTAATAGAGTGTCAGCACTGTTGCCTTTATTACCTGAATCCATTGCACTTAACAGTAAGCCATGATGAAGAGCCAGGCTGTGACATTAAATGCTTTTTTCCAAACTCAGACATATGATATCTCTGAACAGAGTGCCCTGGCCTGTGTCACAACATGCTTTTTTTTTTATTTTTAGAATTAGTTCCAACAAGATGGGTACCAGGAAACTGAAGGGACATGGAGCGTGCCGAGCGCTTTCTTCATGATCAGGCCAGCAGAACGGATATACCTCAGCAGTCCTCCCTGGCATGGGCTCACGCAGACCTGGACCCTTTTGGCATTACACTTTCCTCAGCTCGGGATAAGAAACTGTCCTGGCCAAGGAGAAATGTTACTGGAAATCATTCCGCTGTGGAAATCTCAGACTGAAAACCAGCATGGCTGTGGAATGAGCTGGTCCGGCGCTCTCCAGATCTCTCTGCTAAAGGTAGTCATGGACTGCTTCTACCTTTAATTATTTATTTCAGCAAAAGAAACTGGAGAGAAGTTAAATGCCCTCTCGGCACAATGTATTATCACTGAGAGCTGCACAATCTAAAGTTTCTTGTCAGCAGTGGCCAAGGCAGGAATGGCTTTGGTACCTCTCATGCTTTCCTCAATAACATAATAACAACATCATAATAGCATAAGCATTAAGCTGATTAACATTAGCTTAATTGGTAGCAAACCAGGTTTGAGCTGAACGCTCTTGAAAACATTCTTCTTGAGTATTATTGTGAGAGACTTTTTCTCTCTCTGTGAAACAGGAAAACATGTTTTATTCTCATTCTCTTTTACTGATAGGAACACACAAATCTTTCTGAATTATTGTCTGAGACCTTGTCTTAAGTCAGTTGCCTCAAAGCTTGTTTGCAAAGCTTGCTGCAGGACCTCCTGGCACGCCAGCAAAACTTGTCTGGAGCCCAGTTCGACGCCCTGGCAGGCCAGCCAAACTCAAACCAGACAAGGAATAAAGAGCCACCTGAAACTAGCTTTGAAGGGAGCTGGAGGACGGGTACCCCGTTGTGCAAAATGTGTCTAGACAGCAACACCCTCCCCGACCTGCCAGAGCCAGGACTGAGAAAAAACCCACATGCACGGGACTGGGGGAATGTGGGGTACATGCCATTGCCTAGGGAGCAATCTCCCCGAACACCTTATAAAAGGCCATGTGACCAAACGACGAGGGGACCCCACCACCAACGCGCACAGGAACTGCGGACCAACGGGACGCTGCTGAATCCATGGTGGTGACTATCTCTTGTGACTCTACCCCGACTGCTTGCTGGGTTTCTTTCTTTCCTGTCTTTTCCTCTCTTTCCTGTCACTGTTTCCTCATGCTTTCGATTGAGCAAGTGATCAATAAACTTGTTTGATTGGTGGCATTTGACCTCAATTTTGTCTTAATCTCACTCTGGGAATAACAACGAATCTCTATGGCTGGGGTCTTCCCAGACCGTAAGAATTATAAACAAACAAACAGCTTTGACCGTACTGTAACACCAATTAATGACCAATATCTGCTAAAAAGACCTTTAGGAGATTTCTTTTTCTCCTGTTTCTCTGATCTTTAGAGTGATATTGCCAACTTCCCTGCATCATACGCATTTAGTGACCCCCTTCTTGCAAACAGGACAATCCTGTATTAAGACAACAGGAATACACTTTCTGTAATAGGCAGCATTTGCATTTCTGTCCTGGTTTCTGATGAAGTAGCTACCATTCCCTAGCGTTTTCCAGGGGCACATGAATGTTTTGGCTAAGGAGACTGTTATTTAACCCTAATGTTTCCCTGCCTTTCAAATGCTTGTTTGGTGGGTGATTAAAATTTCACAGAATTCAGCCACTTTGCTCCCTTGTCTAATGCACTTGGTAGTAATGACTGTTAATTCGTCAGCAAGACTGGTCTTAGACCTATGGTATTTGGGGACAGAGTTATCAAGCTTTTGTCATGTTACTAGGTTTAAATTCAAACTCCAGCATCTATTTGTGTACAATCTTTGATTGCTTTTAATGTAAGTCAACAGTTCCTTAACCAGTAGGCCTTCACAGCTCCATTTGTGGTTCCTCCCCATGGGCACCTCTACCTTGTTGGCTGAGCCTGTGTCCCAGGCTGCGCTGGCGACCCGCTGTGCCTGCTGGTTTCCATGCTCTGAGGAGCACGTGCTCAGGTGTGGCCTGAAGCAGGAGCAGGGCCTGGAGAACCTGCATGTGTCGGACACTTCAGCACAGGTTCCAGCAGCTTGGTGTCACATCCAGGAGCAAGCCCGAGGGCGACCTGCCCACCAGCAGATACCTAAGCAAAGCTTGGTACAGGTGCTTTGAGCCCAGAGTTCAGCAGTCAGTGACCGTAGAGAGGCTGTGGAAGTTTCATCACAGAAGGTCTTACAGACAAATTAAACAAGCATTAGCTCTTGGGACAGAGCAGCGCTCCACTGGGGTCACTGCTGAGATTGCCTGCCTCTGGCAATATGATGAGGGCAGAAAGCACATGTGTCGCTGGTGTCTGCAGATACAGAGGTAAGCCCATGCAGATACAACTGCAGTTCCTGTATCTCATTGTGCTGTGTATTTGCCAGCTGTGTGCCTCATACGGAGTAAAGACACACAAGGTGCAGGTTTTAAACAGTTCATTATCCATTCAATGAACAATTCCCATTCTGAGTCAAGGAACTCTGTTTCTGCCAATGTTCAGGAGTCAAGATAGCAGGGTTTCTTCTGAGAATGTGAGTAAAATAAAGAGCTTTATTTTAAACACATTCCCCATATATATAAAAGTTGAAATATTTCCAAAAGGCTTTGTTATTAGAAGAAGTTGGTAAGTGATGGATATGTTAACTTCAGATCTCTAACTAATTTTAAAAGATGAATTCTAGTTTATTAAGAAATTTCAGGGATTTTATCTAAACATCATGTAGCTGCTTTTAAAAAAAATCCAGATAGATTCTTTGTTTTTACTCCTAGAATGCTAAACTTGTATCAGTTAACCTAAACTAAGTAAAAACATATGCTTCATAAACTCATCCCAAACTGATACTGCTGATAGGCTTTCAGTCCAACTTAATTTCACTTCTTCATCCAAACTGCCACTGCTGGAGCCTCTTAACTGTTCTATTTGAGGTGTCTAAAACAGGCAAACAATACAAGAAATATCTGGTTCCTATTACTGCCACAGAACCGCCACCCTCCCTGAGCTGAGAGTGTTTGTGATGCCAAAAAGCTAATTAGGTCAGAGTGTCAGTTTAAATTGTACAGGAGATGAGCATTAAATGTTTACTAAATTTAACTGTCTGTTTCTGGGTCTGGAATGTCTGTTTGCTAGGACAGAGCAGAAGCAGAGACACTGGGCTTTAAATTAATCAAAACCAGTATACTGAAATGCATGCAGAAAATGAAGTGGCGGTCAGAATTACAGCATTTATTGTATTATCTATATTACAAGGCCAAGCAAAAGCTGAAGAAAGGGATGGCTTTCCAAATGGATATTCCCCAAGTGTTTAGATGGCTTGTTCTGGCTGCAGTCTGGAGCAGCTCCCAGATAAATCATAAAAAAAGTCATGTGAAGGAACATTTTTGAAGTGCGTGCAACATGAATTTGCAGGCCTTAGTTAGGTACCTCGAGCTGTGTCTCAATTATGGGACATGGGAGCACTTGCTGGGTCATGAGTGTAGGTGCATGCCTCAAAGGCGTCTCATCTTTGTCCTGTTCACGCTTTAACATGCACCATCGCTTTTGCGTAGGCCATATGCTTACTTCCACGGGAACAATCTGGGTGCACACCCCAGAAGGCAGCACAGCAAGCTTCTGGCAGGAACTCAGCTGTGAAATCAGGAGAGCAGGATATGCTGTAGAGCATACCTGGCCTGGAGCCTGGATACATCCTCTTTGCAACTGGGATTCACAGCCTGAACTGTTTTTAGGTTCTCAGTATGTGCACAGGGCATCAGCTCACCTTTCTTCCAAAAGAAGTTATGCACTCCCCTTGCAACACGGGGACTGGAGTACTCCCTCGTAAAGTGAGATCTTGATTAATAATATTCATCCTCAAGATTACTCTTATTCTTACACAATCACCGACACATCCACCATTATTTTTTGCTTTTGGGGGAAATAAGTTTGACAGTTAACGGTGACTTGCTTTTGCTCCCCAGTATGGCTGCAGTCTGATGAGCCCGTTGAGGGGAAAGCAACTCCTCTAGGAACCTTCCGGTTTGTGATACTGTAAGGGGAGGTCACAGGCAACCTGTTTCCTTCACTGCAGTCCGAAGTATCTTGAGATGTGAAAGGTTTATGCTTTCACTGTTGGCTCGGGTTGCAGAACATTCTGGTGACAAACCTGGTGATCTTTTGGGGAGATAACAGAGAGGAGCTTGTGAGAAATAGACTGGAAAGGAAAAGTACCTCAAAACCAGCTAAGTTTAGTTTTAAAAGCTTGACGGAATTAGGAAGAATAGCAGTTGATGCACTTTTCCTGCACTAAATAATGGACGTATTTTCTGGTACTAAAAACTGTGTATGGGCTTATTTTTAGATGGCATTGTGCAGTTTATGCTCACCCAAACAACAAGCACAAGGGAGTTGATGTAAAAATATGGTTGGAGTAAAAATAGATGTTTTTGTCTATATTCTTTTAGCTGCTTGGAACCGGATGTTTCTTAAAGTACTGGTGTGAAAGCAAACACTGCCAAAATGAAGAGGACAGCAGACACCATCACTGTTCCATGTGAGCTAGTAACCTGCCCAAAGTGGGCACTCTGTTACATTTTCTTCCAAAGTATGTTCCAGGCTGTGTAGTCTCTCAAGACTTGTAATCAAACAGAAGCTGCTGAAATATCAGCATCTGATACCAACTTCCTAAAAAAGCTGCTGTCACCTATTGTCAGGCATATTGTCACATTCTTTCTATATAATCCATATTTCTGTTAAATACCTAGTGTGCAAGTAGGCACCATTTTCTACAAAGCATAGAATCATAGAATCATAGGTTGGAAAAGACCTCTCAGATCAAGTCCAACCATCCTCCCAACACCACCACGCCTACTAAACCATGTGCCGAAGTGCCACATCTACATGTTTTTTGAACACCTCCAGGGATGGGGATTCCACCACTTCCCTGGGCAGCCTGTTCCAGTGCCTGACCACTCTTTCAGGAAAGAAATTTTTCCTCATATCCAATCTAAACCTCCCCTGATGCAACTTGAGGCCATTTCCTCTTGTCCTCTTGCTGTTATCTGGGAGAAGAGACCAACACTTGCCTCACTACAACCTCCTTTCAAGCAGTTGTAGAGAGCAATAAAGTCCCCCTCAGCCTCCTGTTCTCCAGACTAAACAGCCCCAGCTCCCTCAGCCGCTCCTCATAAGACTTGTTCTCCAGACCCCTCACCATCCTCGTTGCCCTTCTCTGGACTCGCTCCAGCACCTCAATGTCCTTCTTGTAGTGAGGGGCCCAAAACTGAACACAGTACTCGGGGTGCAGCCTCACCAGTGCCGAGTACAGGGGCACAATCACCTCCCTGCTCCTGCTGGCTTTTCCGAAATTAACAATGCGGACCTCAGTTGATCTGTTAGGAGTTTGCATGGCTAACGCCATCAGCAGAACTTGAAAATAAGGTATTCCTCTTGTGCCATGTCCTCTCTGAAGAATGCCCCCCAAAAAAATAAAAAGAAAAAAAAATAAAGAAGGCAGCAGAGTAGGAGAATGCAGACCCACACACAGGCACCCGGATGGGTTTACAGGCCAGGTCACCAGTTACAGCTCCAGATCAGTTTCCTGTGCTATCCCACCTACAGGTTTGATTGAACAGGGCAAAATAGCTACCAAAGCTGGATGTGATGGAAATGGTCATGCAAGAAATGAAGTGGCAGCAACAGCAAAAATATACTTTCCGAGCAAAACTCTCTGAACCAAGCTTGTAGGTTGGAAACATGACCTGGGGACAGGAGACTAGGAAAAAAGCCACCTGTTTGAGAACAGCAGCCCTCTGTTCCTCAGGGCTTGCTCCTGGCCGTGCTGTGGTGCTCAAGCTATGGTCTGCCCAGGCAGCTGCTGGCAGCTGCAGCCACCAGCTGTAGCCAAGGGGATCCTGAGAACAGACCCAGCTCAGCAGCCATGAAAACAGTACCCTGAAGACACAAAGCAATTGTTGGTCTGCATGCCATCAAGCTCCAGGGAGAAGAAATACTGAATAAAGGGAAGAATAATCTCTTCTCTTTTGATTCACTTATCTGTCCTGTTCTCCCTGTCAGATCTCTCTCTTCTCCTGTGATTAATTCTGAGTGTGCTGTTTTTAAAAGTTGAGTATTTCATTTGCGTCTGATACTTGGAGAAAGGATAAAAGGATGAAACTCCTAGAATTGTTGCACATTGACCCCTAACCTTGAACAGCGGTATTACCCTTCGGTAAGTCTATCCTCTGTCAAGTAACTGTACCCAGGAAGTAAATATTAGTCTCTTAACAGCTGTACATCCCTATTACTACTACTTGTGAACAGAGTAAACTAAATAAAGTTAAATGAAGTTATCAGACATGATCTCATATGCAAAGAACCAATGTCACTAAAATAACATTCTAAATTCAGCGGTCTAATGTAATTATCGAAGTGGAATGTGGTCTGTTTAACACTGTTGATTTAAGCCACTCTCTCTTCATTTGTAGCAGCAGTGCCAACGCTGGCATTGGGTTAGCCCTGCTGGTATCATTGCATCTTGGAAGACATTTGTGATATAGCAGTGAATAGTCTTAATGACCAAAATTTGTCATCTCAAGTTTAAGATTTTCAACAAAGTATTTAAACCTAACATTAAAAGGGGAGGGCTTGTTCGTATGGGAAAAAAAGATGAAGAGTAACAAGAAGCTAGAAAGCATAAGATGCTTCTTTTGCCTGTCTAGAAAAAGAAAAAAAGTGGCTTCTCACATTCCTTTCTGTGTAGGTTGATGCTGGGGGCGAGGGGGGAGTTCTCAGAAAAAGCATTGTGAGATGTGGTGGCACTCTTCCTTTGTCCCTACAATAGTGTCCTTCTCCCCAGCCTGTGGTGTTGAGCCTTCCTGCCTCCTTTGCTCTCCCACCTTTTATTCCTCCTCAGTGTCCCCATTCTTTCTCATTTTTCACTTTCTTCAGTGCTGACCTCTGAACCTCAATCTTTTATTTTTACATAGCTCTTTTCACCGTCATATCTCAGCCCCTGAAAGCACACACACACCCCCACACATGCACACACACGGATATCCCCAAGAATGCTCTTTCACTTTTTACCTCTTCTACTGTGAGTTTATATCCATTGTATACGAACAGGATGCATACATATATATGTATACAAATGACTCTGTACGCAATTTGTGAATGCTGGATCTGGGATGATGAATGTATCCTTTTTTAAATATGTCTGTGAAGTTGTGCGTACCCAGGCTTGCCAATAAGCTGTGCCAAGTACGTTCCACGCTAGCCTGGTTAGGCAGTCGCTGAACTGAATGATCGTACTATGAGCAGAGCAGCTGACACACTGCAGTAGCTGAAGCCAGCGGCCTTGGCTGTCTGCAGACAAAAGGCTGGAAGAATCAGGGAACAAAGGTGATAAAAACTGACAAAAGACCCCTTTGAGGAAGGCATTTAAATGCATGTTATGGTCGGTAAAGAAAGTAATCTCCCTCCACAGCACAGTTCGTCCCATCCTAAGATGGCTGTTTAAAATGGCACCCTGCCTGAGCTGACACACTTCTGACGCACTCCAAGCTCTCATCCCAGAACATCAGTCTTGCAGGGCACCAAGAACTAAACCAGACATTTGGGACACTGCCCGATTACACATACAGATACGTTCTTAGGTGCGAGTTCATCATACCTGAGTCAGCGCTGCTGCATGTGTGTCATGAGCAACACAGTACTTGGCACTGCCTCCAACTCCCGTTGCTGCAGCAATGTTGTTGAGAACGGCCTTTTTTGGTTTTTAAACAGTAATTTATTGATTATCTGTTGATTTGGTAGAAAGAAAAAGGAGGGGGAGGGGGAGCTTTGTAAGTGTGAATTCCCGTGCTCAAAAAAAAGGAAAAATAGCCAAAGAAATCCCACTGGTAGTACAGTCCATATTTAAACCCCACTTGTGATTTTTTTCCAGTTGCAGAGCAAGCAATACTGGTTTACGTGCATTTGCTCTTCTTACGTAGAAGGGAGAAAAAACAAATCACTTCTTCCTTCATATCACATGCTCATGTGAAATGTGCAGTGTATTGCTGAAAAGGTTGTGGACTCTTTTGAGTTTCTGTGGTAGATGCACAGAGGTAAAGCAAAACGAAAGTGACTGCCTCCAGCAGAGGGTGCTCCAAAATGTGATTTTTTTTTTGTGGGGCTGACAGATGGTACTTTTCTTTGAAATAGATGATCTCTGGTAGAATCCTGTTCTTAACATATAAATCCTTTGATGATTTTTATTTCCTTCTGTTAGCAATTCCTGTCTTTCTCTCTCACAATCCTCAGCACTAAAATGGTATCAGAACTCGTCTGTGCATGAGGGTATTTTTGAGGCTGTCCTAACATTCTAAAACAATTTTGATATTTAAGTTAATTTCAGCTTAAACTTTAATGCAGCAGTTAGCATACGTTTTCATAGCATTTATTTAAAATACTTTTGTTCAGCTTTTCTATAAAAAAATTCAGAGCATAGGAATTATTTATATACATTTTCCTAAATTTCAACATGCAAACTCATCTGGCTCATCAAATGAGCAAAGCTTTTTCCATTATATGGAACACATATCTATAAAATGCCATCTGTTTCATCTTCTGATCAAGTCAAGTCAGCCAGTCCCAGATGAAGCATATGGATGGTAATATATATGAGTCTTAAGCCTTCACCTCTACCACCAGCACCTCCTCTTCCCTCATTGTTCAAATTCATTAAGGAATGGCTGCAGATCCTGATGCCACTTTGTTGCTTGTGATAATATCTAACTACTAATCTAACAGGTATTCATCTAATTTGAGGTGTGAAGGGTGACATGCACATGCTATTGCCCTCACAAATGACATCTAACAAGTATGCTTCATTTGAGTTAACATGAAAAGAAAAACACTGCCTGTCTCTTGCTCACAGTACTTAAACCTTTGTCTCTGATGAGAAGTGGATCCCAGCCTTCATTGGCCCAGTGGCAGAAATGCTGAGCAAATGAAGTGTGGAAAGCAAAACCACGCTTAGCTCTCCCTTTTGGCTTCTTTTGTTTGTTTTTAGATTTCTTGTAACAAGCCAGGTCTGCTGCCCTCAACTTTAATTCTTACAATGAAGACAGAAAACACACGGCATTTAGCTCCTGGTCATGTCATGCCACTAAAATATCCAGTCTCTGGGGCTTTTTCGTTTTCTCTGTCTCGGAGGAGAAGGAGACATAGTGGGAGCAAGCTTTGCAGGAATATCTGTGCAGTCCTTTAGCAGCTGCTGTGTGTGCACAAGTGATCCAGATAGTTGTGTGTGGGCTGAACGCCCTTCTGAAACAGTGTGGCATTGCCCTTGATGTAACTCCTTGTTCTGCCAAGGAATTAATGTCATGATGTGCTCCTTCTCATCTCTGCTTACGCTGCAGTAGCCCCCAGTTGCAGGAGAGTGTGTCATCTTTCATTTTGCAGACAAAAAGGCAGTAAACGCTTGTCTGCTGCCAGCTACTTGATTTTTGCATACTCTGCTCTAGAGACAAAAGAGAGCTGGAAGCCATTTGTGCAATTCGGAGCTTCCCATCATGAGCTCCGGGGTGTGTTGTCGCTGTGTTGGGCCCGAGAAATCAGAAAGCAGGATCTGGCTCCACAATCTGTTTTGTTCCCCTCTTCCCCTCCTCTTTTTGATCTGCTTCCAAGAGCTTCCTCTGGAGTCAGTGATGATGGCTGGTCACCTTGGATATCTGAAAAGCAAGCCACTAATTTAGGTGCAAAAATAGTGCTTTAGGCTGATTTTTCAAGAAGTTTACTGATGCCTGGGCATGCAAATATTGAAACATTGTTTGTCACACTGCAAAGAATAGTTTCTAAACAGTTGGATTTAGATTTATTTGTGCATTTTAAATGCGTTAAAATTGTGTCACAAACTATTGCTTATAAATACGGTGCTTTCCAAGTCAGCCTGTCTCACAGAGGATGGAGGAGCAAGACTTCCATCTGATACCTTCAGCTCAAAGCCTGCTCACCTCCCAGCTCCTCTCCCTCTGACGTGCTGCCAAGCAGAGTTGGGAGATCACAGTAATTCCTGGAAGTCCTTGCGCTCTCAAACCACAGCTAAATTTCCTCTTCAACTACTTTTCAGCAAGGCTAATTTAAGGGATCGGTTCCTCAAGTTCACTCCATCTTATGTCATGCCTGCCCAAAGGAGTAGTCTCTTTCTTAAAAATCAAGGTCCTCCTAAGATCATTTTTTTAGTTTTCCCTCTCTTCTGCTTCCACCATCCAGAGTCTAACATCAGTCAAAGCTCACTGTTAAAAAGGTAAATGTGTTCACTGCATTAAGCATCTGTTTTCTTCTTCTCTTGTTCCTGTTTTTCAGCAGGTGATCTTTGCGCCTGATTCTTGGTTTGCAGCTGTGTGACCTCCAGTACTGCTGTTCCCCAACGCTCTCTATCCGAAACACATGCTCCAACAGGCTTGCCCTCTGAATCTGAGACCTGAGAGAGAAACAAACAGAAAGAACCCTTTTGATCTGGCTCCTCTTCTTTTACATTCCCATGGCCTGACCTCAGCATGTGACAAACGCAGGCCTCACGCTTGGCCCACGCACGCGCGCAGAACGGGAGCCCTGTGGCTCCAAACGCCATCATGCCTTGGCCCGCAGCCCCAGCCTGCTCCCCGGCCCCCAGCACCCCTGGTCCCCGCCGGCTGCCGCTGCCCGGGGCCAGGCGCTGCCACCGCCCCCGCCTCAGCTGGTCTGGGTAAGCGAGGCAGTGGCAGGAGCTAGGGAAATGTTCGGAGATGTGGGCCCAGTTTCCTCCGCAAAGGAAGGTGCCGCTGTGATTTTAAACAAATCGCGTCATTTACTTGTCCTCAGTTCCCTTTCCTATAGGTGATCCTCTGGGTGTTTCTTCCCCTGAGGAGGACAGAAGGGTGTGCAGCCAGTTTGCGTGGTTCCCATGAATCAAAATGGCCACCATCTTAGGCCAACACCTGTGAAGGTGGTACCTACACAATGGCCGCCCCAGGGTTCTGCAGTGCGTGGCCACGAGTCTCCTCCTCACAAAGGCAGCCGCCGTCTTCCAGCGGTGAGGCAAGGCGGTGTGTGTCTGTGTACGGGCTGTCAGCTGGAGTGCGAGGAGCGGGGGAAGCCCAGAGCAAGGTGGGAAGGAGGAGGAGGAGGCCAAGTTTGCAGGGAACAGGTGGGAAGGTGGAGCGGCTGTGGAGGTACGTGCTGGCTTACGCCAGCGGGCAGAGGTCCCTGCAGCAAGAATCACTATCTGTAGGATATCAGAGTAGCAGGAAATCTATCTCAGATTGAAGCTGGTGTTCCATATACTTCAGATGGAGTGTTTTATGATTTTTTTTTTCTCATTTCCTGTTTTTTTTTTCCCCCCATGCACACCCTCTTATTCTGAAAACATGTAATTTAAAAGCTTTCAGCAAACCACAGGCCATTGTGCTAATGTGCATCAGGCCTTTCAGTGGAGAAGTGGTTGCCCTTCCTGAGGGGGTATGGGTTTTGCCTGTGGTATTGGTGCTGGTATCATCAAATCCTAATTGAATTGTACAGCTTTTTCCAACGGAAATCAAAAGGTAGATGCAAAACTGAGCTGACCTTTAATAAATGCAATTAGGCACATAGTTTTTCTGTTATTGTTCTTGCTGTTTTTAAGCACTAAGTCAAAGAAGCACAAAGCTTCATGCATGTTGAGGTTTTAAAAATGTGCATGTCAGTAGTTTGGACACTGAGGCCATTTTCTTTGTGTGGAAGCTCCTTTTAAATTCAGTGAGGTTTGGATCCAGTCTGCAATGCGTGTGTTAGCAGTAGAACCAGGAGAATGAGAGAAGTATATTTTATCCATGCTTATTTCTGGTCTGGAGAAACACAGAAAGCTGAAAATTCAGAAATATTTCAGGTTTTTTATTTTATTTGTATATAACATTTTACAGCTTATAGGGCTATGCTACCGCAAATAGTGATAAAAAACCACATGCACAACAACTTTGGTGCATTTTTCCAACAAGCAGCATTACCTGATATCATGGAGAGGGAATCTGCCCTGTGTGAAGCATGGCTGGGTTTAACAACACCAGCTGAGGAGGCACCTGCCGTATCTCTGGAAGAAATGGGTGAACAGGGGGAAGTCTCTGCTGGAGTTCATTGTTACGAGGAGTTTTTGCTGTAACAAACACACCTGGTCTTTTCTGCCCCTCCTTGCCCTGGTGACAGTCCCCTGCCATTCCCATGGCTCCCTTCACCATCTCTGCACCTTTCCTGCTGTCCCCAAAATCCCCAGGAACAACCTCTTCACCTTGAAGTTCCTCCCAGTCACTCCAGTGTCTGTGCCACCACAGCCTTCTTGCCCAAAACTATCTGTTCCCCAAAATTATCCCATTTACCTTTTCCGGTTCCTTCCCATTTTCAAATCCTCTCACAAAACTAGGCAGCCATGGTTATTAGTTTTGTTTTCTAATATAGGTTCTTCTTTTGTTGTTTGACATGGCTTACGTGTGACACTATTAGAAATGTTCATGGCTCAATGTTTCCAAGTGAAAGCAGCCCTTTACCTATTTGTGAGTGAGATGCAGAGCACTGCTGTTGTTCTCAGGCAAAGCCTGAGGACCCATTGGGGTAAGCAGCTAAAACAATAAACTGGGGTGGCCCCAGAGAGCCTTTTAAAAGGCTTTAGAAGGCCGCTACCCGTAGACTACGTCTATACCAGAAAGCAGAACAGGACCAGGGCACTGGTCCGCAATCATGCGTCTTGTTTAATTGTTACAGTGCTCCATGGCACAGATTTGGTCCATGCCAGCTAGGAATATCGCAGGAAACAAAAAGGATTGGATGCCACAGACCTTTCCTAATGGGTGGTTCAGATATGACCCTTGTGTCCGTAGACAAAGGGGAACAGTTTGGCTTTGTGTACATGTGCCAGGCCATGCTGCCTTGCTTCAGGCTACAGAAAAGTGTCTAGCGTGTTTTATTTACTAGCATAGACGTAGCCTTACAATTTCATTCTTAGTGCTGCCACTGATTTTACAGAATAGAATCACAGAGTCACAGAGAGTAGGGGTTGGAAGGGACCTCTGTGGGTCATCTAGTCCAACCCCCCTGCCGAAGCAGGGTAACCTACAGCAGGCTGCACAGGACCTTGTCCAGGCGGGTCTTGAATATCTCTAGAGGAGGAGACTCCACAACCTCCCTGGGCAGCCTGTTCCAGTGCTCCGTCACTCTCAGAGGGAAGAAGTTCTTCCTCATGTTCAGACGGAACTTCTTGTGCTTCAGTTTGTGACCATTGCCCCTTGTCCTGTCACTGGGCACCACTGAAAAGAGCTTGGCCCCAATATATATAATAGCGGCGGTGTGGGGCTCTACACATCTGTGATGCTGATCCTAGGCTGCTGGCAGCTTTTAATGCTAGGTTGGATGCGTCTGCAGAAGATACAGTCACAGAAATGCCTGTGGTGTGAACTTAGCCTGAGGGTGATCTTAAAAAAGTCACTTAATTGTTTTTTTCTGCATTGTTTTTCTTTATTTTAAACCTCATTGGAACTGGAAATTCCTTGGTAGCACTATATCGTAATTCAGTCAGGCTGGTGAAGAGATTCTCCAGGTGGGAACAGCAAGTCTGCAGACAACAATGCAGCCTCTACCTTTTGTTCCAGACAGACCTGCCCAAAATCAGTCGATTTGTTCTTGTTTCTTCCTGTAGCTTTACCAAAAATGAGTGAAATCTGTTAAACAGTTTATACTAGTAAAACACCACTAACTACTCACTTGTCTTTTCAGTGGTAGCGAAGGAAAAGTACCTTTCCTAACTGAGCTGCTGCAGAGACAAGGGTAGTCACTTCAGAGGCTCCCTGTTTCACAGTATTGACATTTCTGGTTTGTGAAATAGAGCTAGGTTAACACTTAACTTTATTGTCCTTTCAGGGCCTTACAGAAAGGGTTTTAGAAACTGTTATATCAGTGTTCTTGTGAATAAGATTTTATTTTATGCCTCAGGAGAGACAAAGATAGTTCATTTTAAAAACACACGAGCAGGGCGTGAATCTCTTAGACGCTGTTGAGTGGTGCTTTACTCCCTGGGAGAAAGACGTCTGAGTAACGCTCTTTGGCAGAGCGGTTTTTCCCTGCAGAGTTCTGGGATCCACCTCCTGCAATGCCGCTGCATTCAGGGATGCAGTCACATGGCTATGGCCCATGGCTATGGCCCTCGCTGGAGTCCTCAGCAATGCTAAAAGAGGTTTAAGAGGGAGGTTTTCAGCCTTGTCCAGCCGTGCTCCTTGGCACATATCCCTTCCTCCTGGGGAAGGGCAGCCAAGTGGATCCCCCACAAAAGCACTGCTTTATAGGAGTTACCAGAGTGCCGGACAGAAGGACAGCTTTAGCAGATGTGCTGTGAGAGACCGAAGGAAACAAAGGCCAGAATTTCTGTACACTTTCTCTGCTTGTTTTAACTGATTGCAGGTATGCAGGTTTTGGGGGAGAGTGGAGGGACATAGAAGAGTCAGGACAGGTACACATTAAAGCAGTGGCAGACGGTTTGACCGAAGGCCTGAATAGCCCAGGTTTTCCGTATCACTGAGCTGAACAAGGCCGTTACAGAATGAGTAGATGCTGCAGGAAACTGTAAAACAGCAAGAGGGGAAAATGTTGCAAGACACAGAAACGAGCAATGAGGTCCTGAGGCAGCAGCAAGAGGTCTCAGTGCAAGTGCTTGCTCCAGCATGCAGAGATAGAGGCTAAGGTGCTCTGGGAGGATCGGAAAGGGGCAAGACCCCAGAATGGATGCTGCTTAGTCCCAGAGACAGTTCTGCTGTGGCTGGAAGCAAATGAACTGGAGGTGCTCCTCTGGAGAGAAGAGGATGAGAGGTCCTTCAGTTGTCAAGCAATGGACTGGAGCAAAGGCTCCATCAGATGCTGAGTATGCCTAAGACCAACAAGGAAATGCAGCAGAAGGTCAGAGAGGAAATGCCAAGCATTGCTGGCATGGTGAGAGCCAGCTCCAAGGAGCTCCAGGGCACATGGAATTACCTGGAACTGAAGCCTGCTGGTGGCTGAAATGCTTGAGGGAGTCAAAGGCAGGCATAAAATCCTGCTAAATGTGTAATTATTTATTTAGTAAAGATAGATAGCTTGGAAAGACGGGAAGAAGTAGCTGCTGATGTAAAACTATGACAGCAGGTCAAATGTATGTGATACTTATCCCTAATCTTCCCCAGCCTTTCATTTGATATTGATATTTGATAACATTCTGTGGATTTCCTATCCACTAACTTGTCCCTGAGCACGTGTAGACACAAAAAGAGGGAAGGGCACACGACTGTAATGTGGAACTGGTGGCACGAGGAGTTAAGGGTGGCTACAGGAGTGGGAGAAGCAGGATGTTAAGGAGATTAAGATTATGAGACTTGAATAGCAGAGAGCCTTGGTCACTAGCAGCAACAGTCATGTGGTGGCTGAGGGGATCCATCAGATCTTTGCTTGAGGGCCCTTGTGAGAGATTCACGTGCATTAGAAAAGAGACACTGTAACTGTAATGCATGACACGCAGACGTGCTGTGCGAGCAGGGAAGTTCTAACACTAGACGGCACACCAAGCACATCGACTTACTTGCCTAGGCTTAAATGCCATCATTTGGTGCTTACCTCATTGCTTTGGAGGTGTGGGCCTGGCTCAAGTCAGCAATAGTCCTCTGGAAAGTCAGAGTGGAGTAGAAATGAAACGGCACTTGCACGCTTTTTATTTTTTGCCCAGGCAGAGTAATGTGAGAATGATTATGAGGGGGTGGAGGTGGGAATCAGGACTTCCAGCCCCCTACTCTTGTAGCACTGGTAGGAATGAATAATTAGATAGTATTCATTATAAAACCATAGACCTGCTTTTGGCAACAGTGTCTTTGAAAGCATTTTTTAATATAGACTGTGTGTTGGCCTTGTTAATCACTGCCTTTTAGAAATCCCTTGCATTTGGAATCTCTGCAAGAAATATAATTGCTCTTGTGATTAAAAGAAGCTTTGGAGAATGGACAAGAAACATGATGTGTGGAAAAAAATTCTTCCTAATATTTTTTGGCATTTATTTGTAACGGCATAATGACCATCTGCTTCCCAGAACCTGGAAAAAAGATTTCTGTGCACCTGTTTTTATTCCAATGAATGTCAGTATGTTGTCTTTCCTGTTATCACAGCATTGGGCTCTGTTATCTGTTACTACCGCAAACTGATTTATTCCTAATAATAGAAAATAGGTCATAAATGAATGTCCTAGTTTTTTACAAAATTGGGGCCCAAAAAAAGTAGAGCAGATTTAAAGGTACTCATGAGGTTTCCATACTGCAGGGAAAGGTGGTAATTATTATTTTTTCAGGCCAAAGCCTTCTTAAAGTGCTTGTAAGTGTGTGAAAATTGTCAGTGCTACTAATAAATGGCTAAATCCCCTTGTTTAAAGCAAGGAAATGGCTGTCAGCAAGGTTTTACTTGTTTCACAGACATCAGGACCTAACTGTCACACAGCAAAATAGCAGCCTCTGAAGCCTAGTCAAATTGAATTTTTGTACATGAAGAAGCACTAAATTGTTCAAGACTGCTGTCTCTCGCTACGGACTCTGGATTGACATGAAATAGCAGCCCACTGCTCACCCAGAGTTTTGTTCAACATTATCATAGTTTTTAATAAAGTGGAAATCTACTCTTTAGAAAATCAATAATGGTAATTTTCAAGTGGCCAGGCCAGCGTTTCAGGCTCTCCTACTCCTGTGCCAATGCAGAGGCAAGAGAAGTAACAAACAACATGTAGAGGCAAAGAAGCAGCAAAGTAACAGCAGCTGAAGCCCAGCCAAAGTAGGTATTTATACACAGAGAAGTATCACTGTTCAGTAAAACAAATGTTTGTTTCCACCTTTGTTTAAAACCACAACATTTCTGTTCCTCTCAGTGCTTGCAGGCACAGGTATGGTGGAGACGTCTGTGAAGAGCCAGGAGGCTGCAGGGGTGCAGCTCTCCGTTGAAGTTCAGCACAAGGACCTTGCTGGTTTGGTACTGTTACTTTGAAAAGGAATTTGGGATGAATGGTTTCCTTTTCACAAGCCCCTATCCCTGCCCGTATTTCACAGGCAGGTTTTTCAAGCCGTTTCCATTACTCCGAAGCTGTTGTCTCGCTCCTTGGTTTCTTTCCAAGTATGATTCTCTGAAAGCTCTTCACTAGCTCGCGTTTGCAGGCTGTGAAATGCATGGTAGGTAGCAGGGAAAACAGGAAGTTTCAACGTAATTCCCAGAGGTCATGTGCGGGATTGAAACCAAAAACTGGTCTATGTTTGTTTTGGCCCACATAGCTGGAACCTAGTGCTGTGGAGTTATTAACGTTCAGCAAAACATTCCAGTGGGTATGTACCCATGAACCTGCTGACTTCTTGTTACTGTATTTAAAGAGATGCTGTAGAAAATAAGACCTAGTTTATCCAGTCAACTTTAACAGCACTGCATCTGTTCAGATGACGTGGTTTCTAAGAATATGCTTTTTTTAGAACTCCTGTTACTTTTCTGATCACTCCTTGGGCCAGGACACAGAATCCTTCATGCAAATACTGTCTGTCTCCTGTATTCCCTGCGACTCATGTATCGGAGAGGAGGAAAAGGAAGAGAAACAGCTCTGTGAATTCACCCTCTTCAGTACACTGAAGGTTTTTTCTGTGGAGTCCTTCATGCAGCTTACTGCCTGCAGTGTGCACAGGCTGCTCTCCAGCACAGGTGGAATTTTTCGTATGTCCCTTCATCCATTCTGGGCCTCTCTTTGCAAATGCTTATGGCTGCCTCACCCTCTCTTGACCTATACACTAACTTGTGGCTTTGGTTTTACACCAGGAAACAGGAGACAGTATCATGCATGTGTTCAGTGGTCAGCTCTGTGGCCAGCATGAGAAAAGCAAGATTGGAAAAAAAAAGTACATTAGCCAACAACAAAAGCAAAACTTACTCCAATCTGGAATTAAATCATCTCTGGAAGTTCCCACCATCCCCAGAATTGGAGGCTGGGCTGTGTTCTAAGGCATAAGGAGACCAAGCTATTACCCTGAAATTGTTATGATGCTGTCATGACTTAGGGTCTGCCTGGAACTGCACGGCGCGTTTCAGTAGTGTGCTCCCCTGGGAGAGTGGCAATGTTTGGTGCCTGTCAAATGGAATTTCTGGTACCAAAACCTTGTACCGGATTTAATTAACACTCTCACTGGCCTGCACTAGCTTCTCAAAAAGTGCTTCTCATGTGGGTCTTGTGATTATATCTCAGGGTATCTGTAAACATCACGTGCTGTGGAATGCTACTATTGCGTAGCTAACAGTTTGCCCTTTTAACTCCAGTATGTCTTTCTCTCATAACATAAGATAAATTTAATGATAAAATAAAGAAAAGATTGTTGAAGCAAGAATTCAGGTAAGGTTTTTAGCAACTGGATTGGAATCAACCATCTACAAGAAAAACAGATATCAAAACCAATCCTTGTCTTCTTTAGCAACGAAATATTGTTTAGTTGTAGTTGCTTAGCCTCTCAATTTATTTTATAACTTCTGAATGCATTTATTTTCTCTTTCACATGCCACGCCCTTTCTCTTGTAGAATGCAAGAAGAGAAATAAACTGACTTTTGTTACACTTCTAATCATCACTTCTAACAATTCTTTCAGCAATGATCACATGAAACTGTGCTATTATGTACAATAGCTTGCACTCACTTTGCTACCCTCTCATGCTTTTGGAGCTGAAAGCCCATGCTAGACCTTACCAGCCCAGTTAAGAATGACAGCAACGCATTATGGAAGGACGCATGTTCATGTTTCTTGCCCTCAGCTCAGCTCTATACTAATGCCCTGGGAAGGTGTGGGAGATAATTGCTTTTTGGTAGGGGGTGGCTAGAAAGTGGGTGTGGGGTGGGATGTTCTTTTATATTTGCTGTACCCTGAACAGATATAGATAGTAATTTGTATGAGTAGTTTAGACTAAAAAAAGATATCACAGCTTACCTTAAGCTTTTTACCTACTAATTGAAATTTATCTTCCACTTAACTGCCTTTCAAAGTCATTAGCATTGTTCAGCTGGGGAAATAGCTAAATTGTAACTGAGACTGGTCGTCATAAGAGACAAACATAAGAAGCAGTCAAGCTCTTTTTTAGTAACTAAATACCCCAGACACGTAGCAAAGTTTAAATATGTGCTGGGCTATGCCATCCAATGCTGGCTGATGAAAATGTCTAATATTACTCTCATTCCTGCTGTGTAAAGGGCAATAGGACTTTTTATGTTCTGTGTAAATAAGGAGGATGCTGTCAAAAGGTAAATAAGCAGGACTGTGACAAAATACATTGTTATTAGAGTTAATGTAGGCGTACCAAAGACATCTTAAAACTAGCAGCTTGACAACTTACTGACCTTCTCAGGTAAATGTTGCAGCACACATTGGTTTCTACACTTCCACAGCTGCCCTCCTAACAGCATGTAAGTGTCTAGTTTAAAATCAGCTCTATCATGGCCATGCCTCGAACTTGGAGTACAAACACAGTGCTAGTTTGCCCAGATAACAAAAATGACCCACTAAACGTTCAAAACTGGCGTACAGGTTGAGGCAGAGAGGAGTTCCTGTCCATACCCATAATGACTGTGGGGTCTCTTCCAGCCAAAACTGGGAGCTCCATACCAGGTAAACTAAGGCTTCCCTTCTTAGCATTGCTATATATTTTTCAGAAGGAAAGCCTCCATGACGTAGCTTGTCAAAGTCACAGGATGTCACAGACACTTCTAGACCAGCAGGACACAGCACTGGTATGTCCCATCCTCTATTGCTATTGCGAGCCTGGGCCTGGCTCAGAGAGCTTATCCTGCCTCAGTCTCTCATGATAGTGAGACTCAGCTTCCTTGTGTGGATGTTCAGGGAATCCAGTCCAGAGGTGGGCCCAGGCTGCAGCATTCCTGAGTGTCTGCAGTGCCACTCTTTCTGCTCTTCCAGTTCAGCAAGTCTAGCCTTGGAACATGCTTAATTTCCAAAACTCATCAAATACTTGTTCATGGGTGTGCAGGTAGCACCTGGCTTGCAATAAGGAGATCTACTTTCTGTCTTTCTGCTAGGGAATCTCTTAAATTACTGCAGAGGCTGTAGTTTGAGGACTTTAGTTTGCTTACAGAAAGACAAGAGTGAGGGCTGGTGGTGCAGAAATTACTATTTTTCCTCCAGGACAGCAAAGCAAGCTTTTCTCTGTAGCCTGATTCCTTACTGCCATCC
Organism: Opisthocomus hoazin; assembly: GCF_030867145.1. NCBI lineage: Eukaryota > Metazoa > Chordata > Aves > Opisthocomiformes > Opisthocomidae > Opisthocomus > Opisthocomus hoazin. The sequence continues at coordinate 74,611,854 of NC_134415.1, forward strand.
TCATCTTATTGCAGGCTTGTCTGAAGAACCTCGCTTCTTGTCCTTGTTGAGTATTTCCCCAGAGCTGCTGTCATCTGTTACAACTCAGGGTGTAGCCACAGTGGAAACCTCAGTGGAGCCAGAACACAGGCAGCTGCAGATGTGTTACAGACAGCCTCGACCATTAGCCAGTGCTTCTGCCACAGCTCTCGCCAGCGGATCTGAACAGCGGCACTGATCTGCATCGTTGGCATCTCGTTGTCTGGTTCCTGGGGTGGCTTGAGTCCATACTTCAGGCATGCCAGTGCAGTAATGCTATACACAGAGGAATTTTCATAATGAAAGCTCCCCAAATGTGGCAGTTATTAACAGTGACATGTCATCTTTAAAATCTCTGCTTAAATCTGTCCACCCTAAAAAATTCAAACCAATTGCTGGAAAGATTGGCTGCAACATGCAGGTTTCAGCAAGACCCATCTGGAAGTTCTCTAATAAAATGTATATGTTATCAAAATGATCATCTTAATTTCCTGCATTTTGCCTGTAGATCTTGCACTATTATAGCATCTTTTCTCCTTTCCGATACATATTTTCTATGTTTGGGATGACAGCTGATACTGGACTGTACTTGGCTGACGAGTTTGAAGAGAGAATGAAAGAGCAGAACGGCAGTAATTTTTGTGGGTTCAGATCACTTATAGCACTTTCCTTCAATAATCTGGGCCCATAGATGCTTCCAATGTAATCCTTCTTGCTCTATCCCACTAAATTGAACAGGAGAAAAAGATGCAATTTCGTAATGCAATTACCATTATGTGGTTGAGTCATTAAAGGATTAAAGTTGCAGTACACTTTGCATCACTCGCATCTTTTTATCTGAGGAACATGATCCATTTATATAGCCTCATTTATAAAACCTGCTCATCTCTACACAGGAAAATAATTAACTACTTTTACTTCTGTGGATTGCAATAAATAGCGCTTGTAAAGGAACTTTAAAACTGTACACCAAATTCAGCTCCCATGTAAATATGCGTGACTCCTTCCAAAGTACAGGGGATGGACTTTCCTACAAGTAAACCCTGTCCCTGTAGAGCTGAATTTGGCCTGAGATTTCTGCATCTCTCAGCTCATTAGTCCAGGTTGCACGGAGCCTTTTGGAGATCACTCCGATGAAGTGTGAGCAGCAACAACCAGCTCTGTGCTCCAGTTTTACACAGCCACGTGAAGCAGCAGGGGAAGCAAAGACGACAGATCACACTTGCTGTCACTTCGATGCAAAGATTAGTATTAATGGATTAGGAATCCAATTAGCCACTCTTCTTTTAGCAAAAGCTGGCGTGTCAGAGGTTGCTGTCTCTCGAGAGAATAATGGGGCGCAGATGGCTGAAAATCCTGACATGCTTTGATGCAAAATAAAATTTTGGCCCCATTGTTTTGTTTCCGACTTTGTAGCTCCTGAGGAAAGCAACCCTGTCACTGGCTGGCTGGGCTCCTCCGCACAGCCACTTCCATCTGTAGCCATCTTGCTGCTCTAATCGAACAGATTTCTTACCCAGATTGGTAGCTGTTTGCCAGACAGTGTTACGGGGCTGTCAACAAATCCACCACAAATCACTTCTGTATTTGTTTAAATGAAGTTTCTTCTCTTGTCTTTCACTCGTCTTCAGTGAAGCTCAAGATCAGCAGTTAGAAGCTTTATAAAAAGAAAAAACCAGTGTTTCTTTTCCACTTCTGTTTGTAGCAATTTATTGGGTTTTTTTTCTTATGCAGTTTAATGCTGAACTTCTTTCAATATTGTGTCCCTTCTATAGCAGTGTTTCCTATTCATCTTTTCTGAGAATTCACTTGCACCCTTTAATGAGGCATTCAGAAGGCTTTGTGTTTTATTAAATTGTTATTTGTTAGACCAATATTGACCAGAAAATTTCCAGAATTCCAAGATATTCACCCAGCCTCTGCTGGGCTTTGCAGCGATTGCAGAGGGATTTGTCAGAGTAGATTAGTGCTTTAGTCCATCACGCACAGTGCCTTGGTACTCCAGAAGACAAGCGATTTATCTGCCCCACTGTAGATCAAGTCCCATTCCACAAAATGCCCAGTTCATTGCAGTTTTTTGTTTAGGTCTTAAGGGTGGTCATCAATATTTGAGTGGTAGTGGGAGGGAAAAAGCTTGCTTTCCCCTTCCCTCTTTTTTTCTTCTCACACATGTTGTCCAGACACTACGGAAGTCTTTGCAGAGTATCCACCCAGATTTGTCAGCTGTTGCCAAAGCACTTTGCAGCATGGCTTGTGTGACCTTACTGATATATCGAGGTATAGGAAGTAATCTAGAGAAATCTCAATGAGTCCTTTTTAATCCCTTTAGTCCTCCTCTGCAAATAAGGAAATTTGTGGAGGCATTCTCCAGAAGTTCAGGAGGGAATTGGTAGGCATATCATGGTAGCACTTCATAGGAAAACAACATCCCAAACTTGCTGTGGAAGACCACCACTTTACTGTTACTTTAACCTCAGATCCAGGTATGAAGTAGGGTCTCCAGCACTGTCCTTCTTGATGACTGCCGCCTGACACAAGGCTCACCAAGGACATCAGCTTTCAGATTCTCTGACTGATCTTTTTTACATACAACTTTTTAGTTCCTGAAAAATTTAGATTGATGCATATCTCAGTCTTCATTGGAGAGCAAGTATGAATAAATTGTACAGACTGAATAGGGAAGGGTAGGCATAACTAGAAATTATTTAAAACTTCCATAAGGTAGAAATTCAGTTTAATTCACACACACACAAAAAATTTTTGCGAGAAGGATAGAGGGACCCAGCATTTCCATTGGCCTTTTTTGTGGCTTGTTGCAAATAGTTGCTTCTTGAAAGCATGTTCTTTCCAATTATAGGGAAGGTTTATTTTGCTAGGGGTTTTCAGTGGCAGAAAGGCTGGGTTTGAAATAGTAAATTGAAATTAACAAATGCCCCCAGCTCCATCATCATCAGTTTTATTCTTGGACTACTCAATGTCATAGGTATAATAGGCAGTGGAGGCCTCATCAGGTAGTGGAGGCTCCATCCCTAGAAACATTCAAGGCCAGGTTGGATGGGTCTCTGAGCAACCTGGTCTAGTTGAAGAGGTCCCTGCTTACTGCAGGGGAGTTGGACTAGATGACCTCTAAAGGTCCCTTCCAACCCAAAGCATTCTATGATTTTATGATCATTCTAGGAACCTCTAATTGGTGGTAGTTATACCCTCAGAAGTACCAGCATAATTAAAAAACAAGGACATTTCTATTAAGCAAAAAGGGAAACCCCAAACAGTGTTTAGGTAGAATGTTAGCTTGGTTCCTCGTCCGCTAGTACAAATTACCTTCAGGCGTTCATCATATCCCATCCTCATCTGGTGAGCCCTGCTCATGGCATAGTGCCAGTCGAGTCCAGGAGCCTGGAGTGCCCTTGAGACAGCCTCTCTCCTGTCCTGTCTTCATAGCTGCTCTTTGTCCATGGAGCCCAGGCCCACCTTGCTAATACCAGGGAGCAGACCACAGAAGACTCCACCTTCCCCATGTTATACTGAAGCCATATCCTGCAGTAACACTCGCCTCACTCCGAACTCTTCCAGTGGGCAACATCTGTCCATGTTCCCCTTGCTGCCTCCTCCCCTCCAGCATCTCCGTGCCCACATCCCCACCCGACAGACCGACTCCTCAGCACACATGGGGCTCTGGGACAGCTGCCACACACCTACTTGGGCAGCTGGTCAGCCAAGAGCCATAACTGGCCGGTCAGTGGGGCAGAGCCTCAGGCTGCCCTTTCCCCAGCACCCAGTGGCCAAGCTGTTACTGTCCTCGCTATCTTTTGCCTCCTCTCTCTGTGTTCAGCTTCATTACCTCGGGTGTAGAAGAGGAAGAGTTCAGGGAATCTCTACAGAAAGTGGCCAGGAGGAGGTCTGTGTGAATGACACTTTCACTACAGGCTTGGTACTCCCAGACACCAGGGGTTGGGGAAGGAGATGAGCCCTCTGTCCTGAGTTATGGGTATGTTGCTTGTGCAAGTCGGCTGGACTCTTTTCTCCTCTTTACCAGAAGATGGAAGGAGAGAGTTCTTGAACCTCTAGGCTTTCAGGCTTGCATAAAAAATGAAAATAACAGTTATGTACCTCACAGTAGGACTTTGAGGGATAATCCATTATTTTTGACACAGAATGGGTCAAACTATTTCAGTTTAACTAGAAACCAGCACCATTAAAAATAATGGTATAGCAGCTGACAGAGCAAAGCCAAAATTCCAATTCCAAGGAGCAGACTCATTTCAACACCTCAGATGGCCATAGCAATGTGAATAAAGCTCTAGTAAACATCCATAATTTATCAGAATACCTTCCTAACCTTTGGAGGTAAAGGGCAGGGGAACTTCAAGGAAAGCACGTCGTACCAAATCTTAGTGTGTTGTGGGACGGAATAGGGTTGACTTTTTATTTGGCCTGGATGAAAGGCAGTGTCAGAGGGCACTGTTCTAGCAAGCAGGTAAAGTACCTTTATTCTCTTTCCATTTTCTCAGTCTCTGAGGAAGAACATAAAGCTTTGAAAACTGAATCTTCTGAATGTCTCATTTGTTCTGAGTTTTGTTCGACTGTACTACAATGAAAGTTTTAGGGATTACTTAGGTCTGACCAGTCTGTTTTCTGTACTTGGTATTAATACTGACATGGACTTCTGTGGAAGCAGATGCCGGCTGTTGTTGGTCTCCCTCAAAATGCAATAAATTTAATGCCATTAAAAGAGACCTATTACGCTAATTAAAATGGAGTCCATTTTCTAAATACCAGGCATCCATGTACACCAGAAAGACCTATGGCCATGGAGCAGAATGGATCCACACAAGCTGTGCTGCCTGAAGCTTCCTAAGCCCCCATCACCAGTACCTGGAGACCTAGGGATGTCTCTTTCCTGATGGTCATGACTAAAGACAGTCCATGAGATTGTAAAACTGGCAGGAAAATAAATCTTCACAATGCTTGGAAACATGTAAACAGCTCCTCCAAGGTAGTTAAAAACGAAGAGCAATAAAGAAAATAAGTTAGGATGAAAGATAATATTTTACACTATTTTCTATTTTACTGTTTTGGATAAATAAACCATACTGTAAATTGAACAAATTCTGTGTTGATTAGCCAGCATATCCTTCTTACAGTTGCTAAAATTGATATAATCATAAGTTCTTGTAATTATAATTCAGTATCTGTTAGCTTGTTACACTGTCTTTGGACAATCCAGACAAGCAATAAATAATGTATATTTCAAGCCTAATTTAATTTTCTGTGATTAAAAAGTAATTAACACCAGTTCAGGCAATCTGCACAATCACATTTCTTGGTATCACTTTAGTTTTCTTGGAACTGAGAAAACTAACAGCTTTTTAAATTAAACAAAACAAATGTTGTTTTGGTCTTTCCAGACTGTTCACGGTAAATCCTGCTATTCTCATGCCTGAAAGTAGTTGCAATCATTTCAGTGAAATCCCTCACTTAAGTGGAGATGAAACACAGACCTTGAGCTGCAAGAGTAAGTATGAAGGTGGCTCTTTCAGAATCGTTGCTGGGTCTGGAACAGCAGGTAATCCTGCCACTCCGTGCTCTGCAAGGGGGTAGTGGGCTCCTGGGTAGAGCCCGGCAGCTGCGAGACCCAGACGCACAAGCTCAAAATGAGTGTGTTCACCCTTTTACAAGCAAAGCATTTGGCTTCTGGTTTATCTTTTTGGTTGCTTTCTTGTCTGGCTCTGGTGTTTTCTGCTTTCAAAGAGCTGGGTTATGATGACCAGCTTTCTTTGATGTATGTCTCCTTCCTTCTTTTCTCTTTCTTCCTCTCTCTCTTCCTCTGTTTTGCTCTTTAGGCTATGTGTGACTGCAAGCAAACTTCTGCTGGCAACGCTTAGGTTAAGTCACTCCAATATGCCACGCATAACTCAAATTTGCTGCAAAAGCTAAATTCTGCCTTAAAGTATGCCTTAAATTCCAGCAGGCTTGGTGTGCTCCTCATATGTACGTGAGGGGAGTTTTGCAGCTGCCCCAGCAGCCTCCTACCCTGAAGTCCCCAGGACAGCACACAGTATACGGCAGGGCCCTTTCACAGTGACAACATAGACCATGCGAGCAGAACTGCGCAATTACTACCAGAGCCTCTGGAGATAATTTTCTTCTTCATTTTGTGCCATAAAGATTTAACTGTTTTCTGTAGCACAGAGTTGGCACATTTTAATCTGCTGATGTATTTTCTAAGAGCCAGCACTGTCTGTCATTGTAATACCGTCCATACTTGTTGGGTGTTCTATCAGTACTAAAGTATGTTATTGCTGCTTATCTTTTCCGAACATTTGGAAGCATTGATATTTATCTGTTGCTGTGTCTACATTACAATGTATGTAATTAATGGGTTTTGTCAGTTTTTTAAACTTCGTCAGTTGTTCTGCAGAGGTCTCAATAATGAGTACAGTAATAGAAAGAGAATGTTAAAGAGGGAGTTGTAAACATTCATTCACCAGCTCCTGAAGTGATAATAATTGCTCTACAAGCAAATATCTTTGGCAATACATCTTTCCATTCATGTGCTCTAGGAAACAGACAAGGAAAGGGACCAGCAGACTTGATTCCTATCACAGCTGTTTTCATCACTGTCCTGCTAAATCATCTCTGGTAAGCTGTTTCATAGATCTTTTCTGACCAAATCTTTGTCAGTGTAGAACAAGAATTCCCAAATAACACTATTTTACTTATAATACTGCTCGTAAAATTGTTTACAGAGAAGGTCCTTAAGCTCAGCTGATTCATTAAGCAGTAAGTATGGCTTTTACAGTTGTTAGGTATGGGCTTCTGATCCTTTGGCTATTAAACCAGATGATGAAAGGAGCTCATCAATGTGTGACTCTCTTTAGAAGTTATTTGCATTTTAGTTTGGTGGTCTTCCTTGTCCTGATACATAACATAGAAATGGGTTGTTTGGAAATGCCAAGTGAATGTATTGTAGAAATCTGACTACCAAAACACAAAAGTCAATGTCCATTGAATACCAGGTATGCAAAATGTAGTTCATTTTCCTATCTGTCTTTATATCGATGATTAGGCTTTGAGGACTTTATTGCCCTCAGGCAGAGTGCCTAGTCTCTAGCAGTTGCACATGTACATTTCTTACTGTTTCCATATCCTGCACTTTCTGTTTCTTTTCATGGGCCATTGCTTAGCAATTGATTTTACTTCACATGGTGAATTCTCCATAAATAAAAGATTGGGAGTAACACTTTAACTTAAACAGTCAGTTATTGTAATTCTCTGTTTATTTCCTCAATCAATAGCTTAAAGTTGGTAAAAAAATAACATTTGCTCCAAGACAAGGAAATTTGTGCACTCCCAAGCTGGATCCTTTCCCAGCAGTTCCAAAAAGACCCCACAGCAAAGTGTTAGCAATAGGAGTTACCAGTGGATGTCACAGCACCCTGTGTTTCTTTCCTTCTGATTTATTTCTGCCTTGAAACATCAGCTGGCAGGCCCAAAATGAGTTGGCCTGGATGGAAGTTGCTGTATTCATTTATCTTGATACCAGGGAAACTGCTATTTCAAAAGTCAGTCTCTTACTTATGCAAAAAAATAACACAGTGGACAATACTGGCATACCATATACGGAGGTGTTGGCAGAGAGAAGCTGCTTCAGTCTGCAGCAAGATTGCTTTTTAAGTTAATTGCTTCATCATTGCATGATCGTGCATATGCATAGCAATTTATGCAGTCATTTTGGTTGTGTTTGTTATTATTACTAACACCTTTTGTCACTTTAATTAGGAACTTTCACTTCATTGAAAGCATATTTTAATGAGTTTGAAATGCAAATTTTATCTTCAAAAATCAGAAATTACTGCCGCTGAGAGTTAGTCATTGAAGGAGGCAGGATATTAATGCAAAAATTCCAGTGCTCTGTGCTTTAAATCCTTGGTGTGATCACTTGTTAATACTCAAAATACCTTACTCAGTTCTGAAGCAGAATTGTCCAATGCCAAGCAGAATCTCAGGAAATGGTGGTTAAAAGAATGTGACTGAGAAACTGGGATAAAAGATAGCAAGAGAAACATCATAGTTTATAAGCATATGATGTAGGGGAGGAAATTTGATATCATACTGTTAACTGGCAAAAAGGCATCTGAAGCCCTGATTCTGCAAAGGCCATGTAACCCCTAAATAGAAAAGAGAAATATAGAATATGCCTGGATTTAGAAATATGAACTGTATTTTTTAACTTTTGAAGTAAGTCTTGGTGTTAAATTCTCTGTGCCTGTAAACATTTTCAGTATGTCGCTTCAGTGACCCAAGTTCTGACAAAAGATGTGGGCTGAGAGATGATTTGACCAGGGCTAAGCTTTTCATAGTAATTTCACATTTCACATTAAATTCTGCATTTCCTAGAAAGAAGTTTTTATATGTATGATAGTAGATTCTATATATATTTTCATGGGGTGTCCTGCACTGTAAAAGAATTCCAGCACCTAAATATGTCTTACAGGTAACATTTTGTCATTAACTACAGTGGATATGCATGATAAAACAAATATGATGTCAATGCCTGATGTTACATTTACTGTATCAATGCAATAACATTTCATAAGTCCTTAAGGAGATCCATCTGCAAAAAAATTCACTTATACGAATGAAAGAGTGCTGCTTAAAATGCATGTCTTCTCTGAATCGTTATTCTATATTTTTACATTCTATGTTTGCCTTCCACGGTTTCCTTCCCTAAGGTTTTCCTTCTACTGAGTCAGATATTCTAAGTTTGTATACAGGAAGAAACACAAGTCTGGTCTGCCTAACCTGTAAAATCAATTTGGTACATGATTTTTCCATGAGTTTTTACAAATTGACCGTAACCAACAAAAGATGTCTTTCAAGTGAAGTTATACTCCAAAGAAATCTGGGGAATGCCATGACTTGCGCTGGTTTCTGTAAATTGCAAGTGAATAGGACCAAATTAAGAATTTTTTCATCTTATAAAATGTGGAGTAGGATGGTTCCTTCCCTCTCGTTTTGTCTCCACAGGTCTCAAGGAACTTAGAAAACCACAGATATTTACGTTGCCAGTGAAAACAGTGAGCTTAAAAGAAAGTCTGCGAAGAGCAAACCACAGAAGTGTGACCCTTCCTGTCCACTTTCTGTGTAAAGACACAGTTTAAATCAATGAATTTTGAACCTGTGCATAGGCTGCACAAGTTCAAGATAAACAGATAGGGAACTGGCAAAGTGAAATAAAAGAAATGCATTCTGTGGTTAAATAATTGTCCTGAATGCTAAGAGGAGTTACAGCCATGTGAGACCACAGCTGGAAATGATGGAAATATAGCAGTCTGACAGGGATTCCGTATTTTGTGTTCTTGCTGAGGTAAATAAAAGAAATGGGACATTTTAATTTTTTTTTATTGTACACATTTTTGCAACACTATGTTAGTATGACCACATTTCTAAAACTCACCTTCAATTGCTAACTATTCCTTTACAATGGTGTGAATCAATGTAGTGGGTCAGGAATCTGGTTTTTGTTTTTGTTTTTTATTTTTTCCTGTAAGATGCACTGTGGGGATTCCTGCTGAGTGAGTGGTTATTTCCAGCTGTGTTAATAAATTTTCTGAAAAGATGAGAAGGAATTGTTTGGATGTTGTCTTTTAACTGGCTAAAATCAATTCTGAATTTGAAAAGGAAGTGTGTACTATGGATTTCAGACATACAGTTTGCAAAGAATTAGCAAATGTACTGTGGGGAACAAATCTTTATGAGGAGTGGAGGAGGAGCAGCCTTGAATCATTTCTGTGATTCAGATATTCTTCAGAAATTCTTCCTGAAAAAAAGCACTTTGAAATTGAAAGGCTTTCCTTTTTTAAAAAGAGGAGGATTTGAGGCTGTGCCTGGTTTTAAACTTATCCTTGTCTCTTCCCACACAGTGAAGCCACATAGTTTGAATTAGAGAAACAAAGTAAGAAGCAATAACCTTATTTTTAAAATGTTGCTCAGGGATGTGTCCATTAATGAGAATAGCTAATGTGAAGAAAGAGCTTTGCATAACAAAAAGGCTGAACTCCAAAACAACTCCTTATTCATTAAAAAAAAATCACCTTGCATAAACATCTATTTACTATAGGTAGTACTATGAGCTCTAGAGAACCATGATTTTAATACAAGTTACTGTGGTTTGTTTTCATTTCAGGCAGTGTTCATCAAACAGACTGTTTACAGAAATTGTTTAGCCCACAGGTATTTGTCTCTCCACTCAGTGAACCTCTACAGCCTTCCTTCTCAGATGTAAACTGTAGACCTAAATTACAGAACTGATTTAGCAGATCTGATAATTCTGAGAACTGCTAGAATTTGCTCCAAAGCAAAGATGATTCTATTTGCAGTTATCTTTGTTTGGGTAAGGACAGCAAGCTGTCTCACCAAGTGAAAATAGTTGCATAAATGCAGTGGAGAGATTCACTCATTGGCAGGTGATGGCCTAACACCACCCAAATGCAATCAGTGGTAGCAATATCAATATTTATCTCATCAATATCTATCTGAACATTTGCCTGGATCCCAAGAGAAAATGGTAGTGGGTAAACTCCATTAATCCCATGAGGAGATATATCTCCTGGCAAGGAAAAATATTTCAGTAATACCTTTAGCCTCAAGAGTATTGCATCAGAAAAAGAAAGACTTGGGCATCTGAGTTAAAAATTCATATCTTCAAAACCCCTGCAGTACTTCTGCACAACACAGAAGGGAGTTTCTGTGTGCCAACTTTCCAGCAGTGAAGTTCCCTCAGGAGTTAAGCATATGTTTTGTGTATAGTCTGTTGCTACCTAGCGTACGTAGCTAAGCTACATTGAGATCTTTGTTTTAAGCAAATATCTACTGAGCTTGTCAGTAAGACTACGTGCACTTGGTATTCAGTGAACCTGTTTCAATGTACAAGATATTTTCCCCAGTAAACAGTAGTTTAAACACCTGTGTAAGTTCAAGTCCATCTTCTTTTCATGAGCTTTTGAACTCACCTCTATTAAGGATGCTGATATTAGCTACGTTATGCTACAGGATGAGGCAGCTTTAATCTTTTCTGTTGCGAAATGTTTTATGAAATAATTAGGGCAAGACAATAACTTCATGACTAGACTACTTGTCTAGATTGGGGGAGGGGAAGAAGATTCAGATTCTTCTGTCCACTCTTGTGAATACTTACCACTACCTATTATCCTAACATCCTACCAATAAATGAGTTTCTCCAAACCTAGGTGAATGCTTAAACGTCAAGGCCAAGGAGATGCTCAGCATGAATGTGTAAATATTCAATGCAAAGAGCAATCCTATCAACACAAGGAATCAAGAGAACCCCATCCTGTGCTGAGGTCAAACCTGGTAGCTCCTCTGGGGCTGTGTTGGCATCTCTTCCCTGCGAACTGAACTGCTTCCAGGGAAGTTCTTGGTATGTGACTTGCTCTCAGTCAAATGTAAATTTTAATATGCATTTAAGACCAGCAATATTTTGTTACCATAATAATAGTCCCGATATGTCTCCTTTAGTTAATTTAACGTCGGCTCGATCTGCCAATTCCAACAGGCTTTTCAGCGCCGTGTTTTCTGACGCTGATACTGTGGAACCCATGCTGCAGATGTTCATGACCCCCCCGGTGTGCCGCGGATCCGCTCCTGCCTTTCTCGGGCAGCCCGGCTCACCTTGCCAGCTGGCAGTCCCGTGCCTTTTTTTTTTCTGGCTGCGATAATAAATCCGTAGGGTCACCAAAATGCCGGGTCTCAGCTTTTGTGAAAGGATGGGAACGACTCTCACACGCATTGCTAAGATACACAGTCGGAACACTTTATTCTCCCGCTTGTGCAGTTATATGCATTTTCCATATCTGTACACACGATTACGCTTACATCGGATAGACTACAGACATAAATCACACGCTGTTCACACGCCCCACATTCCCTTATAATTGGTAACTATGCACTAACGCGAATAGAAACAGACTGCCTCCACGTCCTTGAACACATCTTGTTTTGCTAACCCACACCATGTGCGCTATCAGAACTTTCTCAATGGCTATTCTTAGCTGTCTTTTCCAGCAAGCCTGTTAAATCACACTGTTTTGCTTAAGCGGCCTAGTCGTGCTAATTCTCAAGCTGCATCGACCCCAACATCTGACCATTAGAGTATCTACATAGGAAAACACAGGTTTGCAGTGCTCTGTAAGGAGGTAAAAATGGAATCTGGACCTTCCATAGACTGGTCCGAGCAGTGGATGATTAAGAACTGTAGGTCTTCTGATGGTAGAACCTACGACAATGTATGTGAGGAAGCACTGGCACAGATGGCCAGTTTCAGGACAGAGTTCATGCCTGTGAGTACAGAGACGATGGAAGTTCTGGCCTGCAGTGAAGAGCGAGGTGCATAACACATGGCATCTCAAAGGGACCTCGCTGGCAGCTGGTCAACCACCAGAACCTGCATCTGAGCCCCTCGCAGAGCTCGGGCTGAAAGCCTTCCTTCCTAGCAACAGGTCAAGCGCCTCTCTGCTTTAGCGCTGTGGGTTTCACACAACGTTTGGGCTCTGAAGTTCAACAGAAAGCCAGTCACTTAAGAGCCAGGTGTTGCAACGTGCGCATCCCTGTGTGAAGCTGGTCTCTAGGACGTAGCAGCTGGGTCCTCTTCCCCCTCTCATGCTGCTGTTTGTGCAGGATGGCTCAAAACGATCGGTGATCCTTGGCCAGAGTGATGGGCCAAGAGGGAGAGGGCAGGACAGCTGGATAGACTTCCACAGAGGAATTAGCACTGTTAAACTGAAATGTTGAAGAGAAATGATGACTACAGCTGAAAAAGCTGAGGGGGGAAGGGGTGGAAGGGAGAGAGACCAATCCCAAGGGGTTGCGTTATACAGTCCGGACTGAAGGGAAGAAGAGAGGGAGAAACGGAAATGACCAAGACATAAAAAGGCCTTTAATCTTGTTTTCATTTATATCATTACTTGTTAGAAATCTTTTTAGTAAGAGGAGTAAGAAGGAAGTTAGGAAGCTGGAAACTGAAGCGTCACTTGAAATAGTAAGAGGGTTAAGGCAATAAGAGGAACCCAGAGAGGAAACAGAAGATGAAACTCAAGGGCAAAAGGGCCTTTAGCTCTGGACCGATTGCGCAGACGTCTGACTTGTCAGGGGACAGCCTTTTCACTTCAGTCAGCTCACAATGTCCACTGTTCTTGTCGAATCATCTGGTGCGGTTATCTGCTGATAAGATGATACTGGAGGTGGTGGGGGGTGGGAGGGGGAAGGGGAAGAAGCTACTTTTTGTCTACGTTTGCAGGTCCTTCAAAAAGCAGCAAAGTTACCTAGGGTATCAAATAACCTTCATGGCAGGAGCACTTGGTGCAGGCAGGTATTCTAAGGAAGTTCAAACTGTGTTTTTTCAGACGCTGCTGCTCAGACTGTCTGCAGATGCAGTGAGGAAAGACTGGGTATGTTTAACGGGGAAAAATGCAAAGAAACTGGATGCGTTTCACTGAATCCAGGTAAAATTTTTCCTTCAGGGAGTCTCTGCATCCTTTTACTTGCATTATGCAAGGCAGCATTGCTAGCTTGCTTTAGCTGCTGGCACAGATGTTTCGTTTTACATGTGCGTCTCCAGTGATTCTTTTAGTCTGACATGTAGCTGCGTAAGCAGGACCTCCTGGAGTCTATGTCATGGAGCTGACTCAGCTTACAGATGAATACTTTTCCCTAATCACTAACCCTGCAGAGTCAGGCCGAGATCCTAAAGGCACTCTGCAAGTTTCTTGACTCGTGCCCAGAAACATAGGTTCTGTAGGCTAGATGTGCCCTGCAGCAACCCTGCACAACCGCTCTTCTCTGTAATTTGGCTGTCTTCTCCAGCCACACCAGCCCTGCAATGTATTTCAGGTGTCATAGCAGTCAGACTTTGTTCTTGCAGTTACAACTTAGTTAACAGCATTTCATCCACTTCCATGAATATTTTGTTGGTCTGCTGCTAGTCTCTACCTTATCTAACCATCCAGCGGGTGACTTCGACAAAAGTGCAGATTTGAAAGTACAGAGCTTGGTGAGGCAAATTAAAGACATACCAAACTGCCTGCAGTATGTGGTGTTAGAAGAGCTTTTCCACGAGTTCACAGCCTTACATGCACATTTCTGTGAGCTGGATATTAATGGCAGCTTTCTGCATCTGTCAGATGCTAATTCAGAAACACAAAAGAGATCGTAGTTCCTGTTTTAAAGGCTGTGGGACGCTGGCACGGTTTCAGCTAGCTGCCTGCCCTAGTATGAAACCCTGTTGTAAGAAGAAGGTAGGAGCAGGGTCCTGATTCACTACGGACAAAGTTCTGCCTCAGCTGAGAATGCAAGGGCATGGGGAGCTGTCTTTGGAGTTACTCGACCCGTGAGTGGGCACATCTCTTCTCTGCCACGCTGCAGCAAAAGACAGGGCAAGAGAGGTCCAAGTTCATCCCTATGTGACAAAAAGGAAGTAAAAGGTCTGTATTGCCTTTAATTAAGACAGTGAACACCTGTCCACATAAAATCAGTAATAAATGATAGCACACCTAGGATGCTTTTCATCTGTAGGTCTCAGAGCTCTTCACAGAGGTGAAGTATCGCTGTTCCGAGCGTAGAGCTCTCATCAGCAACACAGCCTTTTTGCCAACGTATTTCACACGGATCTGTGTTAAAGCCACCGCTCTCCGCACGGCGCCTGTTCGAGATTTACATGCAAAGTACAAGAAGAAGGGGAGGCGGCTGTCGGCTGTTGCTTACCGACCCAGCGCTGAGTGCCTCTGCACTTTGCGGCGGGTGGTTGGAGCTGCAGGCGCGCAGCTTGCCCGTAATTACCGCAATTTCCTGTCACACTCATTTGAAAAGACAATGTTCCTGAGGAAGTCATGAAGACGGCAAGTAAGTTGCTGCCTTAATTTCTGCGCGTTTGCTTAAAGGTACTGTATTAATTATGCAGGTTAGAGCTTATTTACAGCGCTTCTCAAACGGTGCTGTCTGTCGGAGGGATGAGCAGGCTCGTGCTTGCAGACAACATGTGGGCAAAGTCAGGTATTCTGCAGTCCTCTTGGCACAGAGCTCAGAAACAGCTGCAGAAGGTTCAAGGCAGCTCTTTCTTTTGGTGGTGCTGAAACTGTCAGGAAAGTAGCTGAAATATTCAGTTGCAAGATGCTGCTGCAGCTGGGATGTCAGATAAGAAAATGTAACTGTTAGTAAATCTACTGCATGACTGTAAATGTTCCTTAAAAGCGGTAACTGAGAAGGCAGTTTCATGTGTTCAAACCAGCACATTTTTTAAAGCACTGAATTATTTATGCCTTCAGATGGACTCTTCCAACAGTTGCGAAGTGTGTGCTAGAGAGCTCCCTCGCTGCTCGCAAACCAGGCTTTTCGGCAGGAAGGGTATCTGTACCTTTTCGCTAACAGCCGCGGCTTCCTGCCTTTGTTAGGGGAAACGTGGTGGAGGGAAGCAGCAAGTTTGCTGCCTGTCCGATGCACAGACAACCTGCTCAGGGCGCAGAGCGCTGCTGCGTTGCCTGCAGCACAGGCAGGACCGGCTTGGCTTCGCCCGGGCTGTCGGTCATGACAGCAATTGCCTTGCTAGTTACAGCTCCCGTGTGTACAGAGGGTTGAATGTAGCTCTCAAATAAGGGGATTATCCAGTGAGAATATTAGGTGCCATACTTTTTTCTGGGCACACAACGCGTGCGAGGAAATGTTGTGGGAAAAGCTGGGTTGCTAGGCAGTTGTTTTGCTGGTAACGCGGGAACTAAGCCAAGGCAGAGCGAGCCGTAGAGGCTGTTCTTTTCAGGCCACAGGAGAGCAGAGAGCCTCGGCGCGTTCTTTGCACTCTGAGATTTCCTCTGTGTCTGAATGTTTGGAAACCATTGCTGGCACGAACCACCGCTCTTTAAAACCGATAAACCACCCATGACACTCCTCTCTCCGCTCACCCAGCAAGTTTTCGTTTCTTTAACACATCTCTGATCAGTTTTTAAGTTCAAGTTTACTCAGCTGTTCCATTGTCACTTCCAGAAAAAGTGAGACTTAGAAAAGGAAAGAAAGCTACTAACTTGAAAAGTAGCAAATGCAAGCAATTAGAGCAAAAATTATTATGGTTTAGTGTGTGAAATGAATAATAGAGAAAATAAATTATTTAACTGTACGCTCACCAGCAACACTTTAGGTTTCTTTGTATCGTCACTTTAAAGATTCATTCTGCTCAAGGTTAAGCAAACTAGAATACTCCCCTATACACTGACACTAACTTCAAGCATCATTAACTGGCTATGAAGCGACATGTGAAGGCCCGAAATGATCCCTGAAGTTTACGTGAAGAATCACGAGATCCAGAGACTTATGATGGCAGCCTTGGTAATAGGGACTGATTTCCATTTCTGAGATAAAGCAGAGACAAAAGCAGAGCCCTTGGGCATTACACTGTCCTTCAGGCGACCTGCGAGGCCATCTTAGGTATCTCAGCTGCCATCAGCCTTGGCACTCGTTGCATCACCGCTGACAGTGTCAGCAGGGTCTCACGGCCAGGCAAGTGTGGAGAACAGGATCTCGCATTCTGAGCCACCTTCCTGCTGCCTGGTGGCAAGTTTTATTTCAAAGGATTATTGTAGCTTAGTGCTGGTGGTGCCAGCCCAAATCTCTGTCAGTGCCAAGTCTGGCAATGGTGTGGATGGTTCGCCGTGAACGCTCAGGAGAAGGATGAGTTTCATGCAGAGCGGAGCTCTTATTCCTGCGGCCTGAAACACACAAGCTCTCCGGTGGCCTGAGAAACCAGAAGCTGGGTGTCATCTTTCGGAGTTACCATACGCGCCTTCCTTCAGTCGCTTTGGTGTTTTTCAGTTAATGTTTCCCAAGTAGTAGCTGAGAACATTATGGCATCTTTTCAGCTCATGTTTGTTAGTTTCAATTTTAGCTAGCATATTAGTTGAATATGAAACCTTATTTTCTTCACACACGTATTCCATTTCTTTCTTACTGCACTTCATAAATAAGTCAATGATGTTCAGAGTTGTATTACAGAAGGTCTACTAAATAATGAATAATGCCTTTGGTTTGCCATATGATTCTGTGCTTGTCTCCTCTGCCCAGTGCTCCTCCAACTCACAAAATGTTTTTTTATCATAGGGTATGTAAGTTAAGATTAGATTTTTTGTTGTACTTTTCATAAAAGTCATGCCTATTCTGAACTAGATGCTTCTGCAAAGAGTTTATACAGAACAATATTATACAAAGTAAAAATCTTCATTTATTTTGTAATGTGTCTCTGAAGTTTTAGTTTTGGGGTTTTTAAAATTTAGGTTTTTGTTATAAGTTAGTGATGTTTGGAACTGATAAGCAGAGTGTTCTCCTAGACCACCATGACTCTGTCACATACAGGTTCTGTTTCTGAAGACCTTCCAAAGGTGCTGGAGGAGCTCAGAGGCTAGCTGTTCTGTGTCTGTTGTGTACTTCACCTGCATGAAATCCAGTCATATTACCTGTATGCTTCAGGAGATCAAATCGTTCCATTACGAGGGCAAGGGTCTAGAGAGCAGCGTGAGAGAGATGTTTGTGTATTGAGTGCTGACTGGAATATCCAGATGCTGGCAGCTTGCAGGAGTAAGTGCAGCTGTGGAGCTAGAAACTAAAAAGTGAATGACTATTTCTCTTCAAAAGCTTCTACGACAGCATCTGCATGTGCATTATAATGTTCAAGCTAAATAGAAAATTGACCTAAGATATTCCACCTGGTATTGACAGTATCACGAGTGACTCTTCCCTGAAAATTCACTTGCCCCTTGATTATCT
This sequence comes from Opisthocomus hoazin, assembly GCF_030867145.1. Taxonomy (NCBI): domain Eukaryota; kingdom Metazoa; phylum Chordata; class Aves; order Opisthocomiformes; family Opisthocomidae; genus Opisthocomus; species Opisthocomus hoazin. Next base: position 74,629,695 of record NC_134415.1, read on the forward strand.
CAGTGACAAAGTTTCCAGGAAATCTCCTGTTGCTTTATAGCAGCTTGAGCAGCGAAGGCAAATCAAGATATTAACAGAAGATGCCAGAAAGACCTATGACAAAACTGGGTTGTGAGAAGACAGTGAGATGCAAGCTTTTGGCATGTGCCCAGAACAAAGCGCAGAGGAGTATCTACAGGCAATTAAATTAGCCCTGAAAAGTTCTGCCTTGAATATGCTACGAAAGTGGCAAAGGTACCCTTGGAATTAGAAGATACCCCAGCCTGCGAAAAGGCAGAGGCAGTGGACACTCTGAAGAGGCACACATACTATGAGTGGGAAAACCTCCAAAACTTTGCAGAAAAAGCAAGCAAACACCTAAGGTGGAAATACACCAATTTGCCAGGAACTTTGAAATTGCAGAATTATCATCAGATTTTTCAAGCTGAGAGAGGTATTCAAAATAATAAGGACTAAGAAGAAAGTACTACAAGGCAGAGTCTAGATCACCAATGCTGAACATTTGATGGTCTCGGGAAAAGGCACCCTAAAGACAACACAATATTCAAAATATAGACCCTTACAAGCAGGATGGTGATGGGGATTGCATTGTACCGGAGGAGGTTAAGAGTGTCGTCCAGAAATCACCAGGAAAAAAGGTCCAAACAGTGGATGGTTCTGAGCAAGATGATCCCGAGGAGGAGGAGCTGTTCTGTTCAGGAAGTCACATGTACTACCCAGTACGCAGAAAAAAAATAAAACAAAATAAATAAAGAATTAGGAAAGTCAGTTCTGTGGATAGTGCCTAAGAAAGGTGAGCTGCCAAGCTGCACAAGTCGCAGTGAGATGGCTGATCGTTGAAATTAAGTCCTCTCAAAAGTTTCACAGTACAGAGGAGTGTGTCTGAGGAGCAGTCCAGTGCTCAGTGCCTGGAGCTGACAAGACTTGACAGCTGTGACCTGCTTGGTCTGCCTTAGTAAAGCGCTTTGTGGTTCACAAAGCACTGCTCTGGAACCCCTGGGGGTAGGTAAGGGTGGCTCCTGAAAACATCCCGGGTGTGGTAAGATCAGTGGTCTTGAGAAACAGCACAGGCTAAGCAACGGGTTCAAGGTGATGACTGGCAGTAGGTAGGGTATCTGTTATCTCCCAGTGCTTCCCTAGCCTTCCGGGAGAAACTCATTAATGGAGTTATAACAGCACAAGAAGATTTGTTTTGTAAACACAGAGAATATAGGTTTGAAGAGTGAAGTCAACAGCTTCCTCCGACTGGTGAATTACTTGAACTGCTGGTCAGTGCGTACAAGGCATGGCAAAAACAGTGGCCTTCTGCAACGGAGAGGGTGAGAATTGCACGGCTATTAACAAGGCAGTGGTGTGGCTGATGTGCATCATCTTCTGTGCAAAGGCAGCTTGATCACACATGATGGCAATTGTTTAAGGAAGCCACAAGGGATTGTGCAGCAGGGATGGTCTTAGCTTGTGCAAGGTGTCTGCAAAGGCAGAGATTAATGATTTTCAACCTGTGGTTTGCAAGTCCCTGGGAATGTATGGAGAAACTCTGTGAAACACCATGCGAAAAAGCAAGCTTTGCTGTCAGTGAACTTAGCATTTGTGAATAGTGTTGAGAGAGCAAAGAGGATTAGTGAAAAGGACAGAAAGAGTGGCATGTGCTGCAATTTAGTTCCACCTATAAATGACTGGACCAGATCTGTTACATCTTGCAGCTCTCCCTGGCCCTATAACCAAAGTTGCTCTAATAATATAGACCTAGCATTTGCCTTGAATCTGAAACGCTGCTACCAAAGCTTTAAAAGAGAAGATATTTTCCAATGTGCATCATCAATACCTAAATTGGGGCTGGACTACACTGTGCCTTCATCACCCTCAGAGTAACTTCAGGTGTTGGTCGTGCCTCCATCTCCTTCTCAACAATCTGCCAGGAGGCAGAGGAGCTCATCCAAAGATTATTGCATCTACTGCTGGCTCTGGTGGAAATATAATAGCATTATCTTTAAAATACTGGTGAGTTGTGTGGCAGGATAGCATTTGTTATGATATTTCTCTGCCTTGTTTAATTCATTTGTATCACTCAGTGCCTTCATGGTTTTAATTTTTCCATCTGCTGCCCTTAGATTTATGTGCAACAGCATGGTGTCCCCTCTGAAAGAATCCCTTGGAATAGTTTGTGCAGCGATGTCTTGTGAGGGACAAGGACACAGGGTGTTGAAATCTTATTAGCCCTCACACTAGCTGAAGTGCTTTCTGCGGGACTGTTAAAAGCACGTCAATAAAATGTCCATAAAGCAGATTGACAGGAGGAGCATATACTGTAATGAAATACACAGGGGAGAAAATGACGAAGATCTCAGTAAAACTGCTAAGAAGTAAGTAGACATAGCTACCTTCCTTTTAAGCTTTTTTCCTTAATAACCCCCTCTTCTAGCAAAGGAGTAGTTTTGCTGCTTTGTCCTTTACCATATACATTCAGAGCTGCTTGCTGGTTATTAGCACCGCAGCATCCTTTTCAAATGCTGGTGACACATTTCTGTTCTCATTTCCTCCTCTGCACACACACATACGTCACACAAACACCACACAGTCACATTCTGGTGAGTTTCTGAGATAAAAAGAATAGGAGCTACCCAAGGGAAGCGATGAAATAAATGGCTCGAACGACTGGAGCCCAAAGTTGTAAACAACAGTAAGAATTAAGAAACTGATCCTATAGGGAAATAAAGGCATTTTAGAAAATGAAAAACTGAGCCCTAATTTCAGTCTGTGGCTTTCAAAGCAATAATGTTTTCCTTCCTCACTCCTCCCAGCACATAGGCACATCTTTCCCTCAAAACAGCAAATGATGATGACTACAGCACGGAGAGAGAGCCAAAAGATCTGCTAATATATATTCTACGCATACCAGTGGTGGCTATGTCATACAGAAAAAATGCATGGGATGTTTTTTCCGTTTTTAATAGCAATAAGCAAAAGAGGTCAGGGCATTTCCTGAGGATTTATTGACTGTTTGGACTTAATATCCTTCACCTTACTTATGGATCACCATTAGCTCCCACCCAGCCATTAATCTGCAGGAAACACCCCGCACCGCAGTCACCGTTTTCTACGTACCAGCAGCGCAAATCTGCAGAAGTGGTGTTTGAAGGGTGGGTTGAAGGGCTGCGCACAAAGTGCATGTCGTGCAAGCATAAGGGCAGGAAACGAAAGCCTCCGGTGCACAGGACTAGCCTGATTCCTGCCATCCTTCGACCTTCAGGGAAATAGGCTGGCCTCTTCTGACCCTCTTCCACACCGCAGCCTCATCACCCACACCTCAGATCGAAGTCCCAGCGGGAAACACTACCTGACCCAGCAGCACCTCAAGACGTTATGGCCTAGTTGGAGGGTCTTTTCTGTCACCGTTTACTTTTTCTGCATTTTTTATCCCTCTGTTATAGTGTTACAATAAATTAGCTAAATGTGTCATCTTCGATGAGTGACATTTCTTCACGCTCGCAGTTTGTTCAGTCTATGAACGAACCAGGCTGAGGGTAAGCGCAGCGCAAGGAGGACTGTCTCCGGGAAAGCACAGATGGACTCTGACAGAGTAGAACCATGGAAACCATATAAATAAAAGCAGAATTGCTTATAAATATTTCCCTTTTTTGGGGGTGGGTGTGAGCGATTGCATTATTTGCAGACACTTTTCTCTCGTGGCATTTTTTTCTGCCCCGGCGCGGCAGCGGGCTCCTGGGGAAGCGCCAGGCCGCGGGCACGATGGCTGTGGGAGCTGCCGGAGCCCCCCGGCGATGGCAGCATCGTGGAGGAGCCCCGGGATCCCCCGCGCCGGATCTGCAGCCCGAGCCCCGGCGCGGGGCAGAGCTCGGACAGCCCCTCTGCCAACGTGACTTCGCCATTTCCAGCAGCCAAAATAATGCTCCTGCCGCTGCTGCCAGCTGAGTTTGTAGCTGGTCCCGTCCTGCCGCTCAAGTGGTTGCAATTGGAGCTTTCAGCACGTAATTCAAAGCTTGTGTGACGAGAAGGGTGCTACAGTTTCACATAACGGAAATTGGTTTTCCTTTAATTTACAAAACAGAGCGTTATAAGCACTTCAGCACAAAAACTCTCCTAAAGGAGCTTTGCTTCCAGGCCGAGAGGTGACTTTACTCCTACGGTGGCCATGGTGCTTTAAAAGTGCTTCTTTCCATTTTACATAAACTGGCTCACACCTTTCAAAACAACGCCGTGCATGCTTATTAATCCAGCTCCCCAAAGCTCCTGGGGGCAAAGCTGAGGGGCAGCACCATGGCGGGGAGTGGAGTGGAGGGGACCACCGGTGCGGAGGTCCCATAGCAAGGGGAAGCTTCTCCTCTGAGCAAACACCCAAGCAAGGCAGGCGGTGAGAAGGTGAGCCAGAAGGAGAAGGCATGACCCCAGAAGAGGACATACAGTTAGAGCGAGGAAGGAGCTGAGAAGAGGATGTGATTGACCAGATTGGGGCAGGGCATGGGGAAATTACAGCCAGGCTCATGAGAGAAATCAAGCAGAAAAAACATGAGCAAAGAGTTAGTCTCAAAAAAACCCCATAAAATATGTGTCCATGACAGAACTGCTGGTATGTGTGTGGATATGTCTAGCAGTTATTTCTTACAGTTTTGAACAGATATTTCTAAAAGCATAGTGGTGTGATTTTACTATATTATATTCTTATTTTAAAAGCTTTCATTTGGTTCATCTGGACAGTATCCAAAAAGAACAGTAATGTGTATTTAGATCCTTTGTTTTGGAAATCTATCTTACGGATATGAAAGAAAGACCTCTCTGGTGAGCGGTATTGCTAGAGACAGTGAGGATGAGTAAGGCTGCGTTGGTATTCCCGCTTGGCGCTGCTCCACGGGCCCCAGCCAAGAGGCTGAGCTTATACAGGCACAGTGAGACAGAAAGATTCTGCTTTGGAACACTCACAGGGCTTTTATTCCCCTTTTATTCCCTGCTTTGAAGCCTGGGATGGGAGCGGATGTCACGAGGGCCACGCTCACTGTGCCGGGCCTCACTGCCTGGCACTGGTGTCAGGAGGGACACAGGTCCCGGGCTGGAGACCAAGCCATGCCTAGCACCCACAGCCCATGGCACCTGCCTCACACCCTCTCCCACAGGGCCAGGAACCGGTGAGATCCCATGGCTCTGGCTTGGGGAGATGGGGAAAATTGCGTAGCATGGATTAAAATCCGGCAGAAAATAGCATTCTGAAAACTTCAAGCAGCGTGCTCAACCATGGCAATGTCTTCCAGAACTGTCCTGGATGGTCGCTCTGTCTGTGTCTCCAGCCAGGCCAAATGTCCACCCAGACTTTCGTCAGGTTTAACTGATGATTTCCTGGAATTTCCCATTAGTTACACCAGGAGGAAAAAGCTTTTGACAAGACTTAGATCAAAGATAATTAAGTTTGCTAAACTGGAAATTCCCTTATTTGTCTAACTGTGATGATCATGGGGCAGTTGAGGGGAAAGTCAGAAGGGACGCAGGAAGCAGGCTGCTCTGCTGGTCTATGGCCAGGGCCATCACTGGGCTGCAGTGAGCCCTGGAAAGGCAGGAAAGTGGGTGGCCAAGGCAGGGAGCAGGGCTGGACACCAGACCCACGGGGTAGGACACGGAGCTTTGCTGCAGAGGAGAAGCTGGGCGGGAGAAGAGCTGAGCGCTGATCCTCATGTGGGCTGCTGGGGTACAGGTCTCTCCTCTCCTGTTCCTACCTTAACCTATTAGTGCTTCTGGTTTTAATTTTGATGAAGCACAGAAGGAAACATGGGTTGCACCAACTCATACGGTTTCTAATTTAGCTTGTACATTGATGCATGGAAGAAATTAGTGCATACCAGGATGTGAATATGTAGTTCATTTGTTACTTTGTACTCTATTCTTTATGGGTGTCCTTCATATACAATAAATACTACAGTAACTTACTCTGGTTTCACAGTGACCATGTAAAAGCCTAGTGCAGACCAGCTTGTGGGCTGTAAATTCACACTCTAGTTACTGCATGCTAACTTACCCATAAGCAGCATCACTTAAAGCTACTTAAAGCAGCATCACTTCTCTGCATAGATGAGGTTTATTTTCTTGTGCTCATAGTTCTTATATGATCAGGCATCAACTGCAGCTGGAGCCTCTAAGTGGTTTTGTAATAGAAGCAGGATAATAATGAAAACTAATTGAAATGGAATAAATTGGGCATGTCATTGTAAGCATGTTGTCAGAGGAGGTAAAGAAATCTCTTTGTAAGCTGTTAAACGGAGACGCACAAAGGCCCAGTTCCAGTCTTCAATCTCTTAACAGACATGCAAGAGAATAGCTGTGGTTATTTCTGCTACTTTCAACCTGTCATATGCGAGGCACAGTTCCTCCACCAGTGTTCAAGCAGTATGGGGTGTTTTGGCTGGAGGAATCGGCCATTTATGTGTCCCAAGCCCTGCTTGCCTCTTGTGTGTCAGGGAGCTTTTGGCTCACACCACTGGGACTTGAGGGAGGAACTGTGGAGCCAAGTAGTGAGGTGGGAGGCATCTTTCTTTGGTCTATTTTCTTTTCGGCCCAAGCTTGTGTGTTTGGAGGAGATGCAGAGCTATTTGCAAGAGCCAGGAATGCTGCTGTGGAGACAACCAGTCCCTCTTTCCCCAGGCTATGGGAGGGCCATAGCTTGGAGGCACTGTTCAGGGACAGCAGCTTTAATGGGATAAACAAGCACCCCAGGAAGTTCCCTGTATTGGACACGAAGGGAGACAAAGGTTAACTTGTAATTAATCAAGACTATTAAGGCAGAGATAATTAATTTTGTGTTTAATTAGGAGATCATAGCTGTGAAAAGGGATGTTCCATGGGTTAATATTTTCCTGCGATGTATAAATGCCAGGACCAAATTCAGTATCCTGGTAAAAGCAAATGCTGAGGTGAAGGGGTAAAAACACATAGTATGCAATGCACATGGGTTTGTAGTAGCACGATTTTATTTTATCATGGAAGAAGACTGAAAGGACTTGAATATTATTATCAGAGGCTCATAAGTGACACTTGACCACCCTATTATTAAAGTGCACATTGCATCAGGGGAGGTTTAAACTGGATATCAGGAAAAATTTCTTTACTGAAAGAGTGGTCAGGCATTGGAACAGGCTGCCCAGGGAAGTGGTGGAGTCACCATCCCTGGAGGTGTTCAAAGAAACTGTAGATATGGCACTTGGGGATGTGGTTTAGCAGGCACGGTGGTGTTGGGGTGACGGTTGGACTTGATGATCTTAGAGGTCTTTTCCATCCTTAATGATTCTATGATTCTATGATTCTGAGTTCTCTCTGAAAAGGCTATTAATTTCTCTACAGTCTTACAATCAAAAATCCCCTCTTTTATCTAAAAATCAGCTAGCCTTCAAAGAACATTACTTGCAAATAATGCTAGCTCTCTAGCAGCCTGACAGACAGGATGACACTCTGGTATCATTGCAAGATAATACCAGAGAAACAGGTCATTTGACAGGATAATGGTGCTGCTGATACATAAATATCCCAATATTTATGGAAAAATATGCATCAAGGTAAAAGCCACATGTTGATGTTCACACCAAATGACCAAATAATTTCTAGAGCAATGTGTAGTTGTGTGCTTTGGGGGAAGTCCTCATTTATACAAAGTCTCCTTCCTTCTTCAGGATGACCTCAGTATAAACAAAGACAAGCCTTTTTACGCAGTAGTTGCCAGTGAAGTTGCAAGTGGGTTGCTTTCTGTGCTGCTACAAACTGTCTGCATTCTGAATGACCCTCTTCTCTTTGGTTAAAACATAAAGTTATCTAGAAAAAAAAAGATGCTGTAGCACTCAAGAAAGCACTCACCTTACTCAATCTATCGTTCTCTCCTTCTAACTCTCCTTTGTAGTGGCAGCCGCTGGGGAGAAGAGACCTGCTGCTACTACTGTCCCCACCAGTGTGTCGGCCATGGTCTCTCCTCCTGATGCATACGCAGATTTGCCTTATTGTCTTCCCATCCTAATTTTTATCACTGTTGAAAATGTATCTCAGTTTGACCTGGTCCTTTTCAATTGTCTTCTCTGTTTGTTTGCTGTGATCTGTAGCACGTAACTTCACAGAAGGGAGACACAGTTTATGTGGTTTTCAAATGAAAAGCCCTTATAGGTACTATTTTAGGGCTTTGTAAGTTCTATTTTTTATTTGCCTATGCTTTTAAATATAATAGATGATAAAGGAATGTGTCCCAACTGCAGGGTTTTTCCCAGTTGATAATGTGAGAGACATTGTACAAAAGAAATTTTAACTAGCCGTGGATTAACAGACAGCCTAATCTTTGCAAGAGAAGGTTTATAAGGTGCCTCGTCCCTCACCTGCGCACTGCTGTCACAGCCCTTTAGGGCTGAAGCAGTCTAGTGAGGGTGGGAGGGATCTTCGGGGAAGGGCCTGGGTTGCGCTGCATGGAAGAGACACGTCGAGGTGGTACCGAAACAGTGGGAGCCAAGGTGAGCCTGCCAGCTCCGTGCTGAGGTTCTGCCTGGGCACCCTCCCATACCCTACCCGTTCCCCATGGGTCCCACCACCGGCAGGCGAGAGGGTGCTCAAACCATATCCCTAACGGTGAAGCAGGGCTGAAATGTGCGTTACAGAGCCTGCCTGGCCAGTGCTCGTTCCCTTCCTCCACCCAGCGCTACATGCCAGCTCACCGAAAGCAGCTTCAGCCTTAGGCTCACTCAGTAGCAGAAAAAAATGCTGAGACACAAATTTTTAAGGTCGGTTCCTGGCATTTGATGAACTAAAACTGAACTTCACAGACTTTAAACAGGCTTTCCTGAAAGCATGAATCTTGGCTAAATTTCTCCCAAAAAATCTGAATGTCAGCCCACCTTTGTGGTGAGGACACAGTTTCACATTCTGTGACTCTGTAAATGCGGCACCGAGTAATGGTAATTCTTTAATGCAATTGTACAAAGTCCTGAAAAATTTTATGTCAAGGAAACCAAAGTAGCACCTTATTAGAAAGCAGTGGGTTTGCAGATGCTACAGTAAATAGGGTCAGATATCCCACTCTATCATCATTTATATCCAGCCAAAGATGTGCAAAATGTCAATATGTGAAATTCACATTTCCAAATTACCGGTCACGCTGGTACTGCAAACCTCCACGCCAGAGCGGCTCCCAGTCATGAACGAGCCGTGCAGGCGTGGTGTCAAAGGTAAGCCAGGTTTCAGGAGATGTCTTTTGTGCCAGGACTGTGGTGCTGGGCCCTGAGGTGGCCGAGTGCAGCTGTGGGAGGGACACATTGCTCCGTGGCAGAGGGAAAACCTCTGGGGTGGTGCAAAGTGAGAAGAGGCCTGAGGTGCTGGGCAGCGTTGTCTCAGGTACATGTCAAGGGCCTGGTCTTGGTTTAGGGTTTGGGGTTTTTTTATTCCATTCCTACTTTTTTCTAAGCACGCAGATACTACTCTGACCTAGGCTGTTCTTTCACAGCCCCAAAGTCAGCGTACTCGCTCTGCCTGAGATCATGGCGAGAATGTAGACTAGTGTCCTGAGAAGTGCTAGAAGCTGTACTGTTCAAGACATTTGAGAGGATGCTGGAGAAAATAATGTTAAATAAAGAAAACTCATTATATATTGGAGGGGGATGAACTATGTCACCGAGTAAATTTCTTCTAGACGTACTTTTTGCGACTCTTTGAGGTAGAGCACAGAATCAGAAACCAAAATTATACGGTAGAGCTTTCAAAAAAAGGAAATCTCTTTTTTGGTCCCAGCAATATTAGAGAAGATTGAAGGAGAAACTGCAATTGTTGCCATCACTGGTTTTTAACTGGAGTCACACATTGTAGCTAGCAAGACACTTACTTAACACTGTCTAAAATGTCTTTGTGCTCAGAAAATATCATAAATAAATTACTTTGAAGCTTAATCAGTGGAAATACAGAACAATTTCTGCATTTCATTATAAAACCAGTTTAAATCCATTGAGGTCAGCAGAGTTACTTGGGATTTACAGCAAAGTAAGTGTGTGCAGGATATGGCTCCATGATTTTAACTGTGCGTTGTTTCCACCATGCAGATATCACACGTTTGTCTACAACTTGCACAAAAAAATTTTAAAGAAAAGTCTCTGTATACAAAACCATAAAATAATAGCTATAGGACAAAAAGTGATAAGTTTAACACCGTTTAATACACAAAATGTTTCCTAGTGTTTCTAAAACAGTCTATAAAAGTAGTGAATACTTTATGTAGGGATTACAGTGACTAGTTTTATATGTAGGACATTTTAGAATAGGATTTAAAAGTACAGCCTTGCTGACTTTATAGTCGTGTTTATCTTCTTGATCCACTTTATATTTTTGTGATCTGTAGGCAAAACCATAAACCCTTTGGAGAAGGAGCAGCTCTCCAGAGGAGCCTGGTTTGCTAAGTTTCTTCTGAGTTAGTTTAGATACCTGGGTTTACTGGGTTTGGTTTTTGGCACTTCGATAACAGAGAGCACTTTCACCATCTCAGATCACACAGAGGAATCGGTAGGGCCCTTTGCTTCAGGATATAAATGTGCTGTCAGCGATGCTGCGGAAGCAAAGGCAGCAGGAGGAGAAGACTTTCAGCATGAGTGGTCTGTCCGTTTTCTGAAGCAGCCAAGAGTGAAATGTTTGAACCTATAAAACAATTCTTGCACTTCTGTATGATTGCTTATGAAGATGACAGTAAAAGGTGAGACTTGAACAGAGGAAAAAATCAAACGCCAGAGGTAATAGAATAGGAATCACATTTGGATTCACAAGGTCTATGTGCAGGTCTGGGTCAAAACTTGCACAGAAGTCCCTGGATTTAGTTCCTAAGCCTGAAGTGGTTTCAGTTCTAAGAGGAATGATGTAAAATAGAGAAGAGGAGAAAGAAAACCAGAAAACTACTGGTGAAAGGTCCACGTAGACTGTCTAACACAATGTATCTCTCCTGGGATTCCTGTGTGGCTTTTTGTAGATGGGACCTGTAGAGACGTAACACTACTGAGCTGATGGCAGCAACTGCCTGCTCCCAGAGCCAGTGCACTTTCTGCAGCTGGGACTCTTCTCACTGATTCCTGTACAAAAATGGGTCTGGAAGTAAAAGATAAAATGATGGGAAGGTTTTGTTTAGTACTCTTATTTGTGGAGATGTATCAGGCTGTGCAAAATCCAAAGGAGTGAGTTTTCCTGTTCCTCTTCTAATTATGAATTATACAGTGTGCAACTATGGGAGGTGCACATAGCTGCAGTGGTTTTTCCTGCAGCAGCATCATGGAGCACACAGATAAAACAATACAGCTAATGAATTTAGGTGTTATTTAAAGGTAAAGGGTTGAACAACACAAGTGACTGTTAAACTCATTGCCAAATACAACAGCTTTTGTGAGTGCTCTAGAAAAATAAACGTGTTTGTATAAAATCTCTTCTGTTTGTACGTTTTGCTATCTCACTATAAATAAAAAAATGTCCTTCCTGCTGGGAAAATTTACTGTGATAATCACTTCTAGAGCCAGACCATGTCTGATTCGGAAAACAAGGTGCCGCTGCGCTGTCTCGGGAGCAAAGGACAGTGTCCCTGGGCATTCCCTGGCCAGGAGGAGTATGGCTCTGGTCAAAAAGGCGGCCACTCTGAGGGTACAGCTTGTGCCTGTTTTGGCTGGACACCTTGCTGCTTCACAGTGGCTTTCTGCCAGGCGGCAGGAGCAGTGCTTGCATGCTTTCTGGTAGGACCTATCAGCAGAAGGCCTCTTGATGCACCAGAACCATGGCTTTCTGCAGCAAGATGTCCATTTTGCTTGCAAGTTCAGCAAAGTATCAAGAGGGGAGGCAGCCTGGCTCCGAGGTGACCGCACAAAAGATGCGGCTCGCTGCCGGCCGGTGTGGTGTGCTGCCAGGCCAGCCCAGCTCCATCCCCGGCAGGGCAGGGGACAAGCCCAGGGAGGCAGCTGCAGGGAAGCTTCGGGGCTGGGGGCTTCAGAAGGCAAGGCCCTGTGGAGTCCGGCCTCCTGGGATGCTGGGCAGCTCGGGGAGCAGGTTATCTGTTTGGAGACCCAGGGATCCACCTATCTCAGCTGAGAACAAGGCCACATCTAAACTGATCTTGATTTAGTCCCCCATGGAAAAAAGATATTATTATCCTACTGATGCTAGGCATCAATAAGGGCACTAATAATGCCAGTCTAGGAGTGGGGATGGGACATTCATACTTCTCTTCTCTAAGCTTAGTCTAGTCCCGCTCATGCAACTCTTTCTGTGAGTTACTTGATAACCCATCATTATGAAATACCCAGTGATTTGTTGATTTGGGATGTATGCAGTGATTCCAAGAGAATTTGTGTTTGACAAGAAGTTTATAAATAACTAGAGATGGAGAGTCATTAGCGATGTATTCAGATTGTGAAACGGGCAGATACATTTTAAAAAATCTTATTTTACTGGGCTTAATACTGTACTGACAGTGCTGATGTAGTTTGTGGAAATCAATTTACATTTCCTCTAAATGTCTGAGAGTTTTGTTGACAGTGATTCTTTTTGTTTAATTACAAGAATGTCAATCTACACAGTATATGAAATTTACTGAAAATGAAAGAGATCATAGGACCATCAGACACTTGGGTCTTGTCCGCTTGCTCTGGTGGCAGGGCTGGGTATAGTGCGAAGAACATGACCAGAGCAGCTGGTTTCCACCAAATGGCATCATGACGGTATAAAAGCAGGTAAACTGGGCCCTGCTGGCTCTGTCGTTTATGCTCTGCAGATCAGCTGGTGTATCTTTGGTGGGCTGATGGATCTCTCTCCTGCTCTGCTGTATCCTGGGGAGCTGCACTGCAGTTGCCTGTTCGCACTGCACTTGACAGCTAGCTAAGTGAATAGAAGCGCACCACCCAAAAAGGCAGCGGAGCTGGCTTCCCGTTAACATTCCTGTGTGTCCCTTTGGAGGGCTCTAGGGGTAAAAAACCACCAAGCCTGGAATCTGTTACCGAGTAAGTAGTTGTTACCTTACAGACATGGCAATGTTGACGTAAGGTCTTGTGATACAATGGGTTTTGCAAAATGATGCCATCTGTCTACTGGAAATCAGACTCAGATTATGTACATCTCTCTATGTAGACCAGTGGCTGTGTGTCAATGGCAACATCCTTTGTTCAGTGACCTGGAGCCTGATTTGTAAACGCATTTGTCTGGCTTTATGTTCATATGCATCCTTTGTGTTTTTTAGTATGCTAGCACTGATATGAATGTGCTTCATGAAGGAAGACCTTGATTAATTTGGGCTTGTGTAAATATTTTTCTTTATCTATTCCGAGTTATTTCTTCCAGACAACTACATTTTTTTGCTCATCCAATATAAAAACCTACCAAGTGCTTCACACTCTGGTGCTCTGATGCCAAATTACTACAGCTTTAACTCTCCCACAGAAACATTTGTGAGCAGTAGTGGGTTTGTGCATGTTTTAAAATCACATCGTGTAGTAAACACAATGTTCAGTGACTACCAGAATCTGTTCAGTAAAAATGTAATGAAAAAATGGAATTATTAAACAATTATATTCCATTTAAGAGCCAAAGCCACACCTCATCATGATTTACCAGAAAAATTTTGTCTGACAAACATCTCATACATAATGAAGGGCGAAGATTTGCCTCTTTCCTAAAAGAAATACAGTAACAATTTCTGAGAGTCAAATGCTTGATAGCTTCTGCTTAAGTTCGGTCTTCTTTTAGAGTTGCAAAAAAATCCACTAAATCCCTCCTTCTCCTTCCCTAATTTCTGGAAAGCATGCAGGAAAGAGTTTTTAGATATCAGATCATTTTTCTATGGCCAAATAATTAACTTTCTTTAGAATTTGCGAACAGCTAAAATATGAATTATTTTTTAATCTACGCTGCCAGCAAGGATAAAGTTAAATACAGATGCTGTAAGTAACATTAGCACTGCAAAAAGAGCAAAACTTTGAGTGTCACCTTAACTGGCTGGCTATATTGTCCATTTTTCAATATATAAATATGAAGAAAATAAGAAAATACAGGCCATAAATACTCAACATGTCCTTTAGGCAGCAACTTTCAATCTAATTGCATGGAGAATGATATGCAAAAGCTCATTGCACAACACCTCTGTCATAAGAGTGCCATCCTCGCTGCATAGCTAAGAGCAGGGTGATTACAATCACCATCTTGTGCCTCAGGCAGGCTCTTTTTATTTGGCCTCTGGCTTGAAAGAGGGATGAATTCTAGAGTAGAAATCCAGCGTATTACATGCTTTTGTGATTAAGTGTGGTTAGTTTTAAATGACTTGTGTCCTATGGCTTATTCAAGCTCTGTACGTCTCCAGATCATCACCTACAAAGCCACTGCAAGGAGAAGAGCTGTGGAGCCCTGTGCGCTGGTCAGAGGATGAGGGAGCCGGCGGCAGGCAGAGTTTGCAGCTGGCTCTGGTCCCCTCACTGTGCCGGGCTGCACGCACGGTGGTCAGACACACACACAACATTCACCGTGGGAAGTGCTCTGTGAATTACGTTTTGAAAGGTCGTGTGGTGCTTCAGCTGCGGTGGCGCTCGCTGTCTCTCTAGAGAGGACACTGATCAAGACAGAGAGAAAAATGTTTTCAGGCGAAATCTATAAGTGGTATAAAACCTGGTGAAATAGTAAGTGAATGCAACGCCTTAGAGCTGTGCCTGCGCAAAGAGCCTGTGCCGGCCCTTTGGGATCCAGTCGGACAGAGACCATGGACACCGTTCTCAAGTGAGGTTATAAAAAAACATGGAACTTCTGCTCCAGATGACACTCTGCTTTCTAGCCTGTTGACTATGCCTTCTTTCTGCAGGCTACAAAGCTGCATCTAAATACAAACCCCTCAGAGCAATCAGATTTTTCCACTCAACGCGCCCCAGCTTGCTCTCCTGTGCAGAAAACTGTAGGTTTCCCAAACAAACCCCAGCCAGGTTGCTGGGACTTTGCTATCAGGAAGGTTTTCACTGCTGCGCACTGAAAATCCGGAGCCTGTTGCGCTCAGTGCCCATACTCTGTTTTGCAGCAGGGTTTTTTTATTTCAGCCAGTGCTGGGAACACTGATGTTCACCCAGAGTGTTTCCTCTGTGCTGAATTCCTCTAAGTTGAATGACTAACAAGAGACCAAGGAACACTGTGAAGATATCTTTTCATTGCTAGTGCTCAGATTTTCCATTCATTGCCAAGACACAGCATCAATTTCCAGCAGTAAATGTCACGCACACAATAGCTCTGCTGTCGGTGTGAAAACCTAGCTTAACTAGAGGAGGAGGCATAAAAGATCAGAGCATGTCCTCTGTGGGCAAAACTGCACAGTCCAAAACATATCTTCCACTGGCAGTTTGAAATAGATTGATTAGACAGGGTTGTATCCTAAGGCTTCAGTGTCTGCCTGCATCAAATGTTGTCTTTTTTCTTTCTTGAACCATCTAGGCACAAAAACTGATTATGGTCCTTACTCAGCCAGAAGAAGGCAGCATCTGAAGGGAGGTTTGCAGGCTACAGACCTGACTACACGTGGTCTTCACCTGGGTGAAGAGTGGTTGCGTGAACGTTAGGAGATACTGGGGCTGTTTGTCTTTATCCAGCTTGGAGCAGACAATATTCCAGAGGTCATGCTTAAGCAAGTAGGAGATGTGAGGGACAGCAAGGGAAGATGGTATAGGACAAAAGAAAGCAGAGCCATCAACGTCTCAGTGCCAGGCAGTGTTAAAAAACGAGTGCTAGGGAACATGTTTGAGGTCAGTTGCTGAACCAGGAGCAAGACTCATATCAAAATTTAAATCTTCTGCCTTGTAGTTTGACCTTCACTGCATAGTCTATAAATTGATTTAAAAGCAGTATAATTCCTCAGTGCAGAAGTGTTTCATGCGTATGAGAATATTTCTCCAGCTTTATATAGTAAGGGACACATAAAATCTGATTAGGAAAATAATATAGCGTGCAATGAATAAGTGATATGCTCTGACATTTGGTGGTGTTTGTGAGATATAAGTCTATTTCTAGTGCAGCGTAGGCTTAAATAGCCAACTGGTGTTTATAGGAGATGGACTGCTGCATTCCTTTTCAGTTGGCTAATATGCGCTGGTCTGCTGAAGTAAGCCAGCCCTGTACCGAATAAACACGTGGGACTCTTCATCTATAGGACGATGCAAATAAACCATCATACCTTCACTGGGGATCCATGCACACATCATGTCTTAAACTATGAAAAAATCAAACAGAATTTAAACTAATTGACTATGGTCATTGGATACACTCTCAGCCTATATGCCTTAGTTTACCCAGTTGAAACTTGAACTAAAAAAAAAAATCCATAGCTGGAAAACCTTTGTGATGGACACTGTAAAATTCCAGTGAGATGATTGTGAAGCGTAGTTTATTCTTGTAAAATCCTTTAGGATCTTTGTTTTAAATGTGTTTAAACCATAAATGCTATTAAGCATTTGTTCTACTGCTCTTCAGTACTTTCAGTGTTGCACCATTACATGAAGAAGTGGGGGCACGTTGTTTTGACTGGGTTACCATGGGAAGATTTGCTCTGTACGGTCCTCCAGCTGGAGCACAGAAACATGAGGTCTCTTGCTCTGGTGAATATACGGGAGAGATGGGGATACCAAGCTCAGTAGTGCCACCACCAAGTAGTGGAGATAGGAAAAAAAATCATCTTTTATGACTGGACTGACATTCAGTCACTTGAAAAAAACAAAGCTAAGACAATGGGGCAAATGTTAATGATTCTTCCTCTTCAAGCTAATTTTGGCTTGTTACAAAGTGATTTTAAATCCAAAGTACTTTGGGAGATTGTGAGAAAGGTTTGAATTTGAATGTAGATTCTGCCCTTAGTTTTACGGTGGCTCTCTTTCTCTACAGTGACCTGAACAACCCCCCAAAACCAACGTCTGAACGTTCTCAGGTGCAGCTGGTGCAGCATTAGGAGGTATCGTCAGACTTTATTCAGTATCCTGCTTTCAGTCTCCAAAAATCCAAATCCCATCTAGTTTAGGAAGGTGGTGAGCCAAGGTCCCTGACCCTTTCTTCTTGGATCTTGCCTGGGTAGTAGCTGAGGGAAAAGCTTCATTCAGTTCTGCTAAAACAGCTCCCCCCTACCGTTTCACCGAGCACCATTTCAGCTGAGGTTATTGCTGTGATCAGTTAATTAAGCCAAACAGAAGCATGCAGAGAGCCAAAGCATGATTTTCGCTTGTAGCATCTGGGTCTTGAGAGGGAAAATGTTAACGTGTGGTGCTATCTTGCTGCCTGGAAATACATAATTGTGCTCGAACACTGTTTCACTATGGAGGGGGACTCTGTAAGTGGAATTGCAAACCTTCCTAATAGAAACAAGGACAGATCACAAAAAAGGTAACTGAAGTAGCTGCTTGATTGATTATATTAATGCCCAGAAGGGAATATGTCCATTACGTTTTTTCCTTGGCTTTCTATTGTATCTTTCTCTCATTTAACAACGATCCACATACAAGGAAGGGTAAGGACAATGCAAATTGGAGGAGTGAAATAATTGCCTTTAAGCAATGTCCTTTTGCTTTCAGACTAGCTGGGATTGTTTTCCCTCTCTCTTAGAAACCCCTGTGTATAGCCAGTGAGCAGGGTTGGCTGCTTGGTTTGAATTTCTCTTTGTCTGTTTATTGTGACAGAAAAGACCTCAGCCTGGAAGCAAACTGCACGGCATTGAGCAAGGATGTGTTCGGAAGGACAGGGACAGCTGAGCCTGCTGCGGCCTCGCTGCTCAGTGGGCTCTCCCGGCCGATTTTCCTTACAGTTACACACATGTGATTTATCTGCATATCCACTTCTATAAACTGCTCCAAAGAGGAATCGGTACCACGCTGCTCTCCAAAATTCCCCCCCCCCCTCCAAGATGAAGAAATAGTCTCTCCAAAACTGCATGTTATCAGAGCTTTCTTCTTGCGCTTTCTCTCTTTCTCTCCTTTCTTTCTTTCTTGTTTCCTTCATTCCCTCCCTTTCCTTTCCTTTCCTTTCCTTTCCTTTCCTTTCCTTTCCTTTCCTTTCCTTTCCTTTCCTTTCCTTTCCTTTCCTTTCCTTTCCTTTCCTTTCCTTTCCTTTCCTTTCCTTTCCTTTCCTTTCCTTTCCTTTCCTTTCCTTTCCTTTCCTTTCCTTTCCTTTCCTTTCCTTTCCTTTCCTTTCCTTTCCTTTCCTTTCCTTTCCTTTCCTTTCCTCCTTCTTTCTGTCTCTCTTTCTGTCTTTTTCTTTCCTTTTCCCCTTCTCTTCCTTTTTTCTTTCACTTTCTTTCCCTCTAAGTCTCTCTGCTTCTTTGTCTCTCTTTTTTTGCCTTCTTTCTCCTTCTCTCCCCCTTCTCTTGTTCTGTCTCGTTCTTCCTTTCTCCCTCTTTCTTGTTCTTTCTCTCATTCTGTTTTTTGTTCTCTTTCTGAAAGTCACTGCATTCTTATGGAGGGGACAAACAACTTTATGCTTTGTTTACTGCTTTCTGAAACACTTTGTATGAAGAGAGCTCATGATTGAAATGCGTTATCTTGCTGATAGCTCTTTTGGCGCTATGTGAGCTTAGCAAACCAGTCACCAGCTTCATTTGGAACAGGATTGGGCCCCCAAGATGGATTGCAGTACCCACTGCCCAGCCTGCATGAAGGCAAGCAAGAAAAGAAAGACTCATAAATCTATTTATTTGTCTGCCTAAAACTTTTACATTGAAGAAAGCTTGAACAGTTTCCGGACTGCAGAGTTCTTGAGGAGAACATGAAAGCTCTAGGAGCTGATACTGACACATTTCTGAAAAGGCATTACTTCAGAGTACAGATACACGTTCCTTTATAGCATCCAGAAAATTACATTTGACTGTTTTTATTTAGTGAGAACTGACAGTGCACTTCATGCCATTCAAGAGGCAAATGAAAATTCAGGGCATCCTACCAGGAGCCTGTTTCTCATTTCTGAAAAGCTTACTACGCTTTAATTGTGGTCTGGAAGTTAATGTTAT
This sequence comes from Opisthocomus hoazin, assembly GCF_030867145.1. Classification (NCBI taxonomy): domain Eukaryota; kingdom Metazoa; phylum Chordata; class Aves; order Opisthocomiformes; family Opisthocomidae; genus Opisthocomus; species Opisthocomus hoazin. Next base: position 74,648,686 of record NC_134415.1, read on the forward strand.
ATCAGAATTGTCTTCTTAATTCCCACCATTCCCATTCTGCAGATGTGGAAAATTACCCTCTTTACTATATTGCTCATGACCGTCTTCATTACCATCTGCTAAGGGTCCAAAATCTGTTATGAGCTCACTGCTAATTTCAACTTCCTTTCCTTTTTTTGGGGAAAAAAGCCCAAACCCATAAGCGAAAACAACCCATCTGTATAGCTACTGAACACCTTACCCTGCTGTAATACAGAACTCCTTTCGGAGACATAAGTCAATACTTCTGCTTAGCTCAGCCAAGAGGAATCGTCTTTTCTTGGGTACATCCTATACCTGTCTCCTCTTTCCAAGGGAAAACTGTTTTCAGCAGGCAAGCTGATACTCTGCCTGCCAGAAAACCCTGTGGTGTTTGAAAAATTAAAGCTGTCTTCGATAAAAACCTCTTCTTTAGTATAACTGTTCGTTTAGCCGGCTATGTAGTATTAAAGTGTTCGGAAAATAGTATCTAAAAGTATTATGAAAAGTCATTTTCTAAAATATGTATTCATTTTAAATTTTATTTTCATTTTTATATTTATAAATTAATATTTTATTTATTTGTCACATTTCCTAACAGCTATGCACAGCACAGAAGTAACAGGACTGTTTGGATTCTCCCTGTATATTTTTGAAGGTATTTAATTTAAATGGTAGGCTTGAAACTGGTTAGTAATAATGACATCGCGGTTATAACAAAACCAATTTTAAACAAAAGCTCAGCTTACTGAACTCTGAATAAACAATTCTACAGGTAATAAGCACATTTAGAGCCACAGGGACCCCGAGCACTCACCCTCCTCCGCGCCCAACTAAAAACTCTTGTATCCACCCTTTTTTTGGTAAATCCGACCACAGCGCATCAGGGAGCTGGTAAGTCCATGTTGTCCTGCTCCGTGTGGAAACGCCATCAGGCAAGGAGGACCTGCCGTATGCACCACGCGCCATGTGCTGTGGAAATGTGTGAAGTGGCTGAGGTCCAGCGGCAGTAAAACTCGGTACTGCAATCACTGCTTGGGACAGCAAGAAGGATTTCTGTGGGAAATCCTTGCAGCTGTAGATATGGTTGATCAGGACTCTGCAAGAAAATCCATTTCAGTGACTGCTTACTTGTATTTTAAATGAACCAGTCTTTAGCAAACTAGTCTCTTACCATACTGTCCAGTCTGAGTACCTATATATGTTTCATTTAAAATTATATTTAAAAGGCATGTAAAAGATTATGCTAAAAAACCCAGGGAGGCAAAATTAAGGACTTTATTAGATTAGGAAATACAGCTCACAGCCTCTCAAACTAGATAGTTGGATTTGTTTGATCCAACTTTGCTCACAATTGGGCTTGCTAGCCCAAAGGGAATTACCATAGTTACTAACCTACCTGTTTGGTTTTTTTCCAACAATAAACTAAACCAACATTTTCTTTTCATCTATGTTCACCCAAATTTGAATTTGCAATAGGCCATGTTTTGTTTGTGATGGTGAGCTTCAAGAGGTTTAGGTGAGAGAAAAAAAATGTTGATCATTCATTTGAATTTTAGGACTTTTTGGTGCGGCTGAGTCACCATTTCTGGAGGTGTTTAAAATACGTGTAGACGTGGGACTTAGGGATGTGGTTTAGTGGTGGAGTTGGCAGTATTAGGTTAACAGTTGGACTCCACGATCTTAAGGGTCTTTTCCAACCTGAATTATTCTGTGATTCTATGATGTGGAAATCTTGCAAGGTGAAGCTTTATTCTTAACATTTAATGTGTCTCATGATGACATGATGAAAAAATTACTCTTTTTTTTCTAGTGATATTTTATTGTTTCAGTAGAGGCAGTTTCAGCAGTTAAAGCATGACACAGCAAAGGCTAAATATAGAGTCAATTAAAATGGTCAGTTTACACAGCTCAGTTTTCTTATCTCTGTAAGGAAGACTGATTTGTTTAAATCAAAGTATGTAAGCTTAAGGATATATAGCACTGAGTAGATACTACTGCTTGATTATGTTCTGCTTTTAGAGTTTGTCACATACTTCTGGGGTTTTAAGTCTTTTAGATTATTTTGAAGGTCTATTAGAGTCAACTTTCAGAGGTCATATATTATGCTTCAAACTTATGTGTTCTTGTATATTGGTAATATCTGACAGCAGCAACATAAATGCACCAGATGTGTTTTCGGAATATGCGATTCAATTTATAATTTTTAAACTTAGTTCTTGAGTTCTACCTTTGCAAAATACATGGTTTTCTTGTGGTTTTAATCCAAATTTTGTTAGCTTATCCTTGCAGCAGTTATCTTCAAGCACGGAAGTGAAAGGCAGGTAATATTTGTATGCATTTAAAAACACTTTATTACAGCTGTCTGCTTCCTTTTAATTTCTTTCCCATTTTTCTGTTCTATCTTGTAACCGCAGTGGCTGTGCTAAGTACAGATCTTCTCATGGTGACTGCTGGGGATGCGTTCCAGCAGGGCCAACATGGTGAAAGGCTCACGGAATGTAAGCTCAGTGGCGTCTTCCAGCAAGGACTTCCATGAATGAATCGACTTCATGGAGCATTCGCTTGAGTAGCTTGCAGGCAGGAGTCTCGTGTATGACTGCCTCTTGCACTTTCTTAATGCATATTAGCTGCTGTCCATTTTAGCTTCCTCCTCTGCTTGTCGTGTCCTGTTTCAGTGTATTTTTGGCTCTTTATAATTTTCGCTTTGGGAGCATATACATAGTGTTGTTTTGTAAAGTTGCAGCCAGCTTCAAAATCTGAGGCTATTTCTCTTCTCCCATTAATGCATTTCGTTTGGGTGGTTCAGGCTACTTACTTTGTGAACAGATGGCAATCAGCCTTCCTTCAGAAGCTAGGTGGATGTTCCCATGTTCTGGATTGACCTTCCGATATTTGGCTCAGAAGACAGTAATGCTGAGAACTAAATGGTTAAAGTATAGAGCATATTTGTGCCGTACTGCCCTGCATTAACCAGAAAATTGGAATTATGATTCTTCAACTTAATTTTCATTGATTTGACGAGATATTCTTATTTGAGGTATTAGACTGGTACACCAGTGCACTACATGATGTGCAATTCTTGAACCATGGGACTCCTAAATCAGTGGGACAGTCCACAACGATTCAAGCAGCAATACATAAACTTCTATGCTTCTTTTATTTATGTATATTTAAAGTTACATGCTGACTTAGAAGCTCAATTTCTTGTTGTTGTCTCTGTGACCAAAGATCAGGTTGCATGTTTACTAAAATGTCTCCCAGATCAATTTGGTCACTCAAGCAATGCATTAAAAGTAGAACACTAGAGAGCGATCTTACCGCCAAGCCAGAGCCACAACGTTACTTTTAATAACGACTCTTGTCTGTGTTAATTTTAAGTCAAAAGCAAAACAGTCTAAGGATACAGTGGTGGATTCGTACGTATGTCATCTACTAACCCTGAGGTCCTGCGAAACAAACCCGATGGGCACTGTGGTCAGTACAAACTAGTACAGTCCACTTTCTGCACTTCAGTCATTTTCTACCTATTTTGGTGGTCTGGGTTTGTATGGAAAAGTATATGCTAATATATACCTTATCAGTTTAATGTGAAAATGTTATTGAAAAGACTGAAGGATCTGAAGCCCGTGACACAAGCCAGCTGTGCTTTGCAGTCTCTGGCATAACAAAACCACAGTGTTCCCAAAGGCAGCCTGTCCCGTACACTGGGAAGGTCCCAGCAGTGCCATGGCCGACGGCTGCCGGCCCCTGTGCAGTGTACCGGGAGCTGGCTGGTTCTGAGGCATCTGCAGTGGCCTGCTGGGTGGGCCTAAAAGCGTCCTTTTGAACTGGATTTTATTCTACGAGCATAGAATACCCCGTCGTTTTAGGCACGGGCCTCTCACTGCTGAGAGAAAGCAAATTATTATAATACTGATGCGTTATTACAGTATGTAGTAGTGAATTATTGTAGCATCAATGTCAGTGATTTTTGTAGAATAAAAGTCAATGGAGAAAAAAATGAGGTGGGGAGCTTCATTGAGTTAATCGTATTTCTAGTTAAAGCATGAAATAAATTTTTCCATCCGACTTTCACATATGGGCATATGACAGTACTGAGCTGACTAAACCGAGTGCTGGCATAACTCCACTGACTTTACTGAAATTTCATCCCTTTGCAGCAATACTGGGTTTGGCTCAAACACAAGCAACCAGATAATTTTCTGACTGGTAACGTGCATAGGTTGTATTTCTGACTTGGAGTAAACGAACTACATATTTCAGGCTATAAGCAGATAATGATGGCCATTTGGAAGAAATCTCCATTTCCAAGTATTCATACCCTGTTGCATCGCTGGCTGGCTGTGCTGTAGTGCACTTGGCCTTCCTGTATGCAGTCACTTGTAATTTTAAATTCTGTATTTCTCAAAAGTTATGTCATTCAGGGGCGGATGTTTGTTGCAAAAGGAAAACAGGATTTATTGCTTTCTGCGCAGAGGTAGGGACAGAGCAGGGAACCTCACTGCAGGGTCTGATCCTTTGTTTCCATGACTGCATACAAGGGGGATGCTTTTTCATTAACCTTTAAAGCAGGTAGGTTTTAAACAGGTCAGGCTAAATGCTGTTTTGCCCTTCTAATAAGGCAGTTACTTCACATTTCAGATGGAGTTTAACCTACATAAGAAGCTTAAAAGGTCTGCAAATCATCGTATAGAGATATCATCCAGTGCTTTATCCTTCTGCACTCATTTGTCTGGGTATAACACAGAGGCAAACACGACTGCCTGGAAGTAAAAGGTCAACTGTCAGAACACAAGCACTGCCAATGGCAGTTGGATCGAGAACCTGAACTGCAGCGTTGCTGAGTCTTCCTAGGCTTTAGTATAAGTTTTAGCACAAAAAAGTTAACACGAAAAGTTCAGTATTTTGATGACTCCAAATTCAAAAGGTTTTAGCACAGCCATTTTGAAACTGAATTGTGCTTGCCTGGCCTGAGGACTGGTAGGTAGCACAGTTATCTCACGCCTTCGTTTTCTTCATTTTGTTGGTCTTTCTCTCTGAAGAATACCAAAGAATACTGTCAAGCACCACATTATCATTTTTTAAAAATTATTACAGAGAAGCCTCTAGACAGCAACAGGTCCCAAATATGGCCTTCCTCAGATGTTTCAGCATCATAACAGATGTAGAATATTACCAAGACATCTCACCCCTCTCTCTCCAGAGGATTTACAGCTTGCTATCTCTTTTTGTCTTAGACCGACTGGGAAAACAAAAAAAAGTGAGTTCAGAGAAAGTGAAGGTGACTTGAGTGGTCTCAAGAACTAAAGGACTGGAGAGACTGCAAAAAAAATCGTGCAATGTGAGTAGGAGAAACAATTTTTAAAAAATATTTTTTGTTGAAGTGTTATGTCCTGAAAGGAAGTTAGATACGTGAGTGAGTCCCACTGGGGCTAGGGGAAGAGGCTTGCTGCTCCACTGCAGGCAGTCCGGCTCTTAAGTGTGCTAGGAGCCAACCCTGGACTCCTGGGAGAAGGCAGCCTGCCTGCAGCCTGTAAGGTTTTACATATTCTCTCCATCCCCTCCCAAGTGACTTGTATTTCCCTTTCTTTCCCACTGCCTCTAGGAGAGGAGGGGGTGGAGAAAAGGGAAGGTAGAATAGCAGAACTCAGAATTTTCCCCCTGAGAAAAACACACCTGGGAAATTTCTGATTATCTTCATAAGTTACTGGTTAGATGTCACTGGGTCCCACCCCCTGCATATGTTCTTCTTCCTGCAGTATCAGAGCTGATGACATAGAGTTGATTCAAATCTCTTAGACTTCTTTTAAAATTGTAGGATGAAAAAACCCCAAAGTGTTTGTTCCACCCAAGGGTCTTCTAGCAATGATGTAAATAAAAACATTTTCAGGCTGAGATTCCCAGGTGAAAATCTGATTCTGAAACCTGGAACATCAAGAAGAATCTGAAATTTCAGGAGGCTGGTAATAAACCACAGCTACGGTAACAACAAGCCGCTTGGTTTTATTCTCTCCCATGGTGTAAGCTGTTACTGCAAGTGCAGGGCAAAGCATATTTAAATCGGTATCAGTTTGCATTCATTTGCGAAAGATGTGCACTCTCGTTTGCTGGTAAAGGCAAAGGTGAAAACATTGCGTACCCGGCGTTATTTCCTGATGCCTGCCTTGCAAATGTCGGGCTACACGGCTTGTTGTTACTGCTGTGCAGGGCACGCAATGTACGTTCTGTGGAATGTTTCAGCCTTTTGCAGGCCCACCTGCCCCCACCAGCAGGGGTGCAAGGTGATTAGGTAAAATAATCTGTTCTTAATTATAGTGCGCCCAATAGGGTTTAATAACTCTATGACTTACGTAGCCATATTTTGCACAGCAGAAGGAATTGCTCTAAGGCCTCTTAAAGGCTGCTTAGACTTTGCTAGGACACAGTGTTCAACTGAAAAAGTTGTGGGTGGAGGAAAAGGATTTCTGTACTCCGTACTACTTTCAATAGCTGAAAATTTGTGATTTTAATTTCAAAGTCATTTACAATATAGATGTGTTTGCAGAAATGCCTCTGTTGCATTTTGATAGAATGCACACATGCTTGATGCCTTAACTACATAAGGGAAATAGTCTGCATTCTCTTGGAACAATGTATAGCTATTTAGCGTTTGGGTTTTTTTAATAATCTTTTAATTCTATTAAATGTGAAAGCAAGTGTGTAGAATAAATATTGAATGTGTTTCTGGTTTTAATAAAAGAAAAATGCTGCTTTCAGAGGTTATGCTTCAGCTTAATTCCATTCAGAGCATTATATTTTTACTCGAGGGGGGGGCAGAAAAAAAGAGATGTGATTTCTGAACCTGGAAACAGATCACAAACCCTTGGGTAAGATGTGCTGCAATTGACCTTAATGAGACAGCATCTGCCTAGTGCCAATGCTTAAGCTGTTACTTTCTATTGTAATTTTTCTTTGTTGATCGTGCCAAGAGGATGGTGCTTGTGTCAGAAGAAAGAGGTGGGGAGAAGGCTTTTCAGACAATAACAACCTGAGTCCGTTCATTGTCTGGAGCATCACATTTCACAGTAATCACCCAGGGAAGCGGGCTGTGTCCCCTTACTGAGGATTCACGTGTAAGGTTACATGAGTTTTCCCTTCTACCACGCTGCCATCTTCTACAAGTAGCGAGACCTTTATACCCCTCTTGAGGGGGGCAGTACTGGAACACAGATTGCCACGCTCCTAATTCCTACCAACCCAAGAGAAGCAAGGGGTGATAAGCCAATGCAAGTCATTTTGGTGTAGGTAGGCTCCGTCAGGCACAGAGGGACAAACAGACGCGGACCAGACCAGAGCCAGCACCACCCACCAGCTCTGCATGGCTCGGCGTCGTGGGTGGGACAACAGATATCCGGTCAGAAGAGGGGCTTGGGGTGTCCTCAGGGCCCGCTGCATTGCCAGGTTGAGGTCCATGTGGAAGCTGGGGCTTGCTTCAGAGGCATTAAATAGCACAAACTCCTCTCCGCAAGAGGGCCAAGCCAGTTAGCACAGTTTTTCAAGAGGTTTTTGAAAATCTAAAACAAATACGGCTCCCAAACTGCATACATAAACAGACTGCAGATGTAAAACATTGCTGGACAGTGAATAAAGCATTAAGATGCTAAATTTGTTCATAGAGTAAAACTACTGGCTTCAGTTTGGCCCGGTTTCCAGACAGATAACACCGAGGTTTTCCGTAGCAAAAAAGCTTTACTAATTACATTGAGTTTCTATAAAAACAACTTAAAATCCAATCAAAAGGATGAACGTGTCTCAGGTTCTGTTATTTGACCGCTTCAACATTTTTTCCCTTCCTGCTCCGAGCAGTAGCGCTGTCAAAGGGCGGGTGCCCCCATGGGGACACCTCGGAAGATTCGGCGTTGCTGGGCCTGCGTCCCCCACAAGCTGCGTTACGGGAGATGAATCAGCCAGACCTCCTGGCTGGGCTCTGCCACCCTCATCTCGGATTTTTTATCTGTTTTGTTTCCTCATGAGTAGGCAGGAGATACATAGCTTCCATGAACGGCAATACCAAGGTACATAAAAACACTGCAGTGACATTTCTTAGGAGATGGAGGAACTGTTACCACACCTTTTCCAGGCATGCAGCTTTCTGGGGTCATGATATGCCTCTGGATTCTTGCAGCTGCATTACAGGACAGCATCACAACCTCCAGAGCTCAGCAGCAATGAGGCAATTTTTCTCCTCGCCTGTTGCTAGGTACGTTCCCCTTCTTGATTATTCAGCTTCCTCACAGGTCACTGGATCCCCCATGCTAAGTACACATGCTTGTCTGACAAAATGGCATGCAACAAATGCTACATGCAGACAAATCCTTTAAAGAGGTCTTGAGCTAAGCTGTTTACACGTTTCTTGGTCTGAAGTGTCTTGCAAGATACTTTAGCTTTTCTTCTTTCTTGTATTCACGTTTACCTACCACGCTCTCACTAACATTCTTCAGTACTGAAGTTGGCTTTAGGGTTGAAAGGTTGGACAACTTCCCTGAGGCATTAACAACGATAATTTAGTTTCCTGCACTGGTCTCATACTGTAAGCTGGTATTTGTGGCTTCTTGAAAAGGCTTCTGACCTTTTTACTGGACTTCTAGCAACAGTCTGAAGGTTTTGATGGGATCTCCTGGAGTTTTAGTATTTGGGGTTTTTATTCAGTATTTCCTAACTTTTTGAAGCCTATGTTTGTACAACTCTACCTACAAAACACCTAGTGAGAGTTACGCTCCACAGTTAAAATGAGCTGGTGAGGAATGCACATCGTCTGGGGTGTTCAGTGAGTACATAAGGGCTTTACATGGGTAAGAAAGAGAATGAAATAACAATACGCAGCATTTCCACATCCTCTTGCCAGTACTTCTGAGGCCTCTTTTTTACCGAGTACATCATGAATAGCTAGCTAGGCATAAATAAAATACGACTTGTGCTGAAATATAACATGTAACTTTCCAAAGAGATAAAAGCTATTCTGTGATCATCAGCCACTAATTGAAAATGCATCAGGCCAGCAGGAAGTGTCTGAACGCAGATATTGATTGCGAATGTTTCCACACGAACACAGAACTGCTCCTGCTTTCCCTCACCTCCCTAAGCTGCCATGTCCATCATCCTCTGCCGTGCTAAAGCCTTGCTCTTCTCGTCTTGCTGGTGATGGGTTTTGTAATTTCGGGATGGTTACACTGAAGTTAGAAGCTGCCCAAGTACTTTCTCCTTATCATGTTTCTGTCTGGCTGTCGCTGGTCGAGTCAGGGTACATTTGCTGGGAAGGCAGCTTACGATGGGGAGCACTGGGCAAAACAACAGCGAGACGCAGGCTGCTGCTGCGGAGCCCTCTCTCCAAGTGTTGGAGCAGGCTCAGAGCAGCTGGGGGGAGGGAGGTTCTTACTGGGTTTGAATTATTGCTGACTGCAGCATTTTGTTTCCAGTCCTGTGGGTTGAGCTTTATGGTGATACCGAGGATCTTTCGGTGGAACGGATTGTTCAAATGAACGTTATGAATCCTTTCTCGCCACTTTGTTTTCTTGCTAGAGCAAAAAAGTACAGGAAAACTGTGATTTTATTACAAACTCTACCAAGTCTGCACCCACCATCCTTGGGTGTTTCCAATGCCGTAATCGGGGAGCAAGGCCTTTCACTTCTCTTTGCCAATTATCTTTACACCCGCTCAAGTGCCTGCCCCGCCGACCGCCACACGCCGCTGCCTCCCGGGCCCCTCCTCGCCCCCGGCTCCAGCGCGGCTCCCGCCGGGACTCAGCCCTCGGGGGCGGCCGGACGATGCCGTCAACAGACTCGGGGCCAGCGGCAGGGCCCGAACCGCCGCCGCGGCCCCGGCGCGGCCTGAGCGCGGCGCGGGAGCCGCCTCGCCGAGCATGCACGGAGCGGCAGGGCCGCGCCCTGCGGGCCGGGCCGGGCCGGGCCGGGCCGGACTCGCCCCCAGTCCCCGCGGAGCCTGGCCTCGCCCCGCCGCGGCCGCCCGCCCCGCGCCCCCTCCCCGAGGGCCGGGTTATGTGAGCGGCTCGGCCCCGAGCAGCGGCAGCATCGGCGGGGCTCCCGCCCCCGTCCCCGCCCCGCTCCCCGCGCCGGAGAGGCAGGCGGCGGCGGCAGCGCAGTAGAGCAAGTTTTGTCCGCCTGGCGGGGGCGGCGCGGTCCCACCGCCCTCCGCGGCCCGGCAGCATGGCTGCGGCCCCCCCTCGCTAACCGCCCTCGGCAGCGGGAGCGCCCGCCCGCGCCGGCCATCCGGGCCGCGGCCCGCCCGCCCGCCCGCCGGAGAGCGCGCAGCTCCGCGCCGCAGCCGTTGCTGCCGCCGGAGAGCGGCGGCCCCCCGGCCCGGCCCGGCCCGGCACCATGTGGGGCGGGCTGCACCCCCAGCTCGGTTTGCGCGGCTGCAGGGCGGGTAAGGAGCTGCGCGGCGCGACCCGGCGGGGCGGGAAGGGACGGGGCTGCGGGGAGGCGCCGGGGCCCCGCCGCGGCTGCCCCTCCGCCGGCCCGGCTGGCTCCCGGCTCCTCGCAGAAGCGCCTGAGGAAGCCGCTTCCCCCCTCCCGCACCCGGCCCGTGAGGGGGGACGTGGCGGCGGGGCCTCCGGAGAGGGCCGGGGCGGCGGCGGGCCGTCCGTCCGCCCGCCCGGGGGCTCGGTGTTGGCTTTAGCGGGCGGTGAAAGCTGTTAGCTTGGCTGGGGACGCGTGAGCTGGCCGCGGGGCCGAGCGGGCATCGCCTGCGGCGGGGGCCCGGCCGGCGGCTCTGCTGGGCGCCGGCTGCAGGGTCGGCACAGAGTGCCGGCGGTGCTGCCGGCTGTGCCCTGGCAGGGCTCCTGCCGGTACTCCCTGGTACCTCGAGTTACTGAAGCGACCGGTCCCCGTGGCGGTCTGTGGTTCGGCTCTGCCGTTATGAGCGTTGCAAGAATTTCTCAACTATTGAAATAATTGGTTTTTTCTTCAAAAATTCGGATTCATGTTCTAATTTTGAGGTGGCAAAATATGACCACGTATTGTGTATGCAGTTAGTTGACATATTTAAATGGCAGGATTGTTTTGCTTGCAACTGACAGGGTTTCTCTTGCAAATACAAGAGCTGCTAAGACGTTCTCAGCAGCTGCCTGGGTCGCTACAAGTAGTCCAATGTTCAGTCCCTATTATGTGAAAGAGGACGTTGTTCCTTTTTTTCTGTACTGTTATTATTAATTTCTATGTATATCACGTTTGCCTTGTTGAGGTGTTGTGGGGTTCTTTGGGTTTTTTAATGCTTGCTGTCAAAGAATAGACTTATGTTATCTTTGTGCTACAGCTTGCAGTGATACTGGGTATTCGGTACACTGTGCAGAGATTTCAGTTAATTTGATAGAAACTGCAGGAATTTAGGGTGTTTCAGTTCTTGATTTTTTTTTTTTTTGTGTGTGTGTTTGGGGCAGGAATACTAGAAGGTTGTATCACAAGCGCGCACTGGCACGAACTTCAGACTGTTAGAAAGATTGTCAATGTTAATTTTTACATCCGTTTCATAAAACTTTGGATGGCACCATTTGTTACTGTGTCATGCCTTTTGTTTTGGGGTCAAATAAAGTATTTTAGTACTGTGAGTTTGTCAGCAGTTCTGATCAGTCAGTTGTTGGATGAATGTTTTACTTTTGCTTGGTTGTCAGAACTGTCTTTAAGATTTGAGAACTAATTTTGTGCAATGCTTTTTTTTCATTTTCCTTTAAACACTCAGGGCTAATACAAAGTTCAAAATGTGTGTTTATCTGTCAGCAGTAGAAGTGTAAGGTAGGAAAACTCATAGAAAAATCTCTAATTTGAGATAAACTAATGGAGGGTGGTGGTTAGTTGGAAAGCAAGTAAAGGTTTAACCTTGAGATATGGTCTGTGTGTTATAATTTCCAACATAGTAGTCCCTTCAGCAGTCTTGCTTTGAAAGAGACGAGAAGCTATTTAGCGAGGTTTGTAATCCCTCTAAAGAGGAGGAAGTTCATTAGCTTCATGCAGATATTTTAATGAAGGGATCACGGCTACTGAGATTCAGTGCTATTATGTTATTGACAGGTAGATTTCTGGTTTGTTTTTGAGAAGGAAGCTGTCCATGGGAAAAGTATTTTGTCGCGTAACAGCAGTGTCCTACAATGAAGCAGGAGTTTAAACAGCTACATTTCAAGCTGAAGAAATTCTTCTTTTGACAAAATATGTTTATTTCTTTAACTTTCTATGGATTCTGATTGTCTTTTAAATATTGATGGGGGACCGTAACAGTTAATGACTGTGTGTTGTTGTTAAGCAGTGTTTATTACTGAAAAGCTTTCTGTTTTGCTAGTTGTATTTTAGTTATCCAGGGATATGGCTATTTAGAAGTCCTATTTTTGTTGAAAATTTTGCAATTCCCTGACAAAGCTGGGTGTCTACTGAAGAAATCTGTAACTGTTTACACAGGAGAATTATCAGATTTTTCAGTAACAGATGCAAATTAATTCTGATTTTCTTGAAATGTAACAGGGAAGGGTACTTCTTGGGGAGTATTTAATTTGTGCCCTTCAGTTTTATTCCCTCCTGTCATTTCTGAATTGTCCTTGCTCTCCAGTTCCGTGGGAGTGCACTGTCTGAAAAAAATGTGCTGTCTTGTTTGCATGCCACTGAGATTTTATTTTTTTAGATACGTGTTTCATGTTCAACCAGATAGACAAAGTTTGCTGCCTGTGTAAAATAAATTCCGCTTCCTACCGTCTCAGTACCTGTTCTGAAAAATTCAATTGCTGTTTTTAAGACGTATATGATTGACTGACAGTCTTTCAGTCATCTTGTACACATTTAGCTGTTTGTGAAAACCTTGCAGCATAGTTTGTACCGGTTACCCACTATGCTGCAGGAATTTAAATAACTGCTGTGAAGGGCATAGAGCATTTCAAGCCCTTTGCTTGTTCATCTAGACCATGCTTTGAAATGCACGGTTGGTTAATAACTCTTGGAAGAGTATGAAAGTGTTCATCTAGATGTGTTGTTCCTTTGAGGCATGCAGTCATTTAGTTAGGCTGTGTGTGTCCAACAGATGCCTATAGAAAGTGAAACAAACAATCTTTAAAATGAAATAACAAGTATTTGTTACTTTCAGTGAACTGTACCACCTCTAGTCAAGCTTCTCTTCACTGTCCAATATTACCAGTAGTTGACCACTACTGACATTTGTCTGGTAGTAGCTGTTTAGGTGATAAAAGTAAGAAGTGGTGAAAACTAGAAGTCAGGGGCTCAAAGGGATGTGGTTGACACTCCCTAAAAATAGTAGCCTGCATCCCTCTGCTCCTCGAGCTCTGGCAACGTGATTTGTTCGTAAGGCAAATCCCAGAAGTCGCCCATGTTCTCATACTTAACTCATGTTGGCAATGATAACCCACGCGTGTGGGTCTGAAAGATTCTTGAATGATGTCACAGTCAAAGTGTCAGCAGCAAGAAGGTCACAACACATCGTAAGGCCTGTGAGACAGGGCCAATGGCTGGGGCGAAGAAATGCAGTGGTTTCCATTCTGTAACAAGTTTTGTTGGTCTGCTGTTGGAGGTCTGCAGCTGTGGACGTGACAGTTCTCAGGACATCTTGAGAAGGTGGGCTTATCTTTGCAGGCTAGGCAAGGCAATAAATGGTGAGTTAGTGTTACCAAGGGTAGACTTCAAATTGGTTGCCGGTTATAAGTGTATATATATATCTGTGGTACATTGTAAAGATTGATTACCTGAGCTTAAAAATGTGACGTTCCAGCTGCAAGAATGGCTGCTAGAATGGCCTCTGCTATCTTTCACAGATCACAGTGACGTGAAATGACATTCTGTGTTTGCGTGGTGGTGAACAGGAGTTACTTACTTCCCTTCAAAAACAATGCCTTTTTCTTTTCCTCCCTTCAGACAGTTGACTTTTATGGGCATAGTATCCACTCTTTTAATGGGTACAAAATCTGAATGTTGTAACTGCTTAGCAAGAAAAGAGTGATAGATATAAGGGTATATTATATTGTTGGTTTTAAGGTTAGCAATTGATCTAATCTCTTGCATGTTAACTGTATGTTAAACATTTGCTGACTGAGTGTAGACCTGTGGTTTCAGTAGTCTGTCCTTTTAAAACTTTAATTAAAGGAAGTGGTAATTAGTATAATGATTTTGAGAAGAATGCATTAAACAGTTGTGCAGAATAAGCACACAGTAAAAAGCAGCCTGAGCCGTCGAGTCTGCACCAGGGGATGGTGGTGAGGGAGGTGCTCAGTAGGATAAGAGCTCCTGTAGTTTCTCCAAAGAACGCCTAGGATTTGTGTCTGCCAAATATTGCTTGTTACGGTTACAAATTATTTATGCTAAATTTTTAACCAGCCATTTAATACCTGTTAAAGCACCCATGTGTTTCCAGTGTTGGAGAAGTTGGCCAATACGGTAACAAGGCAGGGTGGTAAGAATAGCTGAAAGCCTGCTAAATCGGATAGTTCTTGCATGGCTTGAGGTTGTAGCCAGAGGGGATCATCTGCCCTTGTTGGAAGCAAAGCCGGTTTGTTGTAGACAGGGCAGTTAAGGGAAAGAGGGATAGCACTACACTTGTTCAGTATCAACTGCTCTGCCTTTTGTACTCTTTGGATGCTTGGTTTTATCGTATAACTTCCCTGTGATTTAATAGTTAAAGAGTTAAACTGATTGTCAGTTCCTGTGCTGGTGGTTTTTTGGCTGAAAAAGTGCTGACTTTGTAGTTGTCAGTAGTTTCTCAGATGCCCAAATGTGTCTTGAAACTGTGCGCTGACGGTAAAGCCATCTCATGGTGGTTGTGATTAGCTTTAAAGCGTGCTCAGTGTGTTTGTGATGTGATTCATAAAGTGGCTTTTTTGCTGACCGCTGGGGCGGGTTAACCTTGGCCGGCTGCCAGGTGCCCACCCAGCCGCTCGCTGGCTCTGCCTCCGCGGCAGGACAGGAGGGGGAACAGGGTGGAAAAGCCTGTGAGTTGAGATGAAGACAGGGAGACTGCTTACCAGGTACCATCACGGGCAAGAGAGACTTGGCCATGGGGTCAGTCCATGGCAGCTCCTCTCCATGCTCCTTCCCCCTCACGCTGCCTGCTGCAGCTTGGGCTCTCCAGGGGCTGACGGGGAGCCTTCGCTCACGTGCCCAGAGCTGCTGCTCCTCCTCCTCCCGTCCTGCTCTCGCCTCTGGCCTCGCAGGGCTGTTTCTTACACTTTGTCACCCTGTCACTCCCAGATGGTGTTCTGCCCTTTCTTACGTTCCCCGGGGCGCTGCCATCTTGGCTGCGGGGCTGGGCTGTGCCCTGCGGTGGGGCCTCTGGAGCCGGCTGGAATCGGCAGAGTCCGGCACGGGGCTGCCCTGCAGCCCGCCAGCGCCTGGGCATCTGCGCCCGGTACAACTCCTGAAGAAGGAAGAAGTTTCTGTCTTAGGCTGCCATATGGGAGTTTCTTGCTGCCCAGGGCAAGTTGAGGAGGTTCTAAACGTGACGTTTGGGAGACTGCAGATCAGCTGCAGAGGCCCACAGGTGGTTGGCTGGAGAGGAGGAGGAGAGCACATAACAGCAAATAGCTTATGTAAATATGCTCACAAGTATGCTAAGTTTGTGTTAGTCCTGATCAGTCATCCCTCGTGTGCCCCAAAACTGCTGACCCCGGTGAAATTGCCTCTGAGGCCGCTAGCGTTCACCGGGCACCATTCTCCACAGCATCTGGCTTGGTTGCTGGGGCTCGACCATCCCACTGATTGCACCGTGCGCTGGAGTGACCCGTTTCCCTGCAGCCAGCCATGCCATAGGTGGCACTGCATCTTTCTTTCCTCATTCCCCAGGGATCTTTGCTGGTTTTTGATAACCAAATTGTTCCTGTGTAAAAGGAGTCATTAACAGAAATAAAAGAAGGGCAGGTGTTGAGATTTTTTTATTTTTATTTTTTTCTTTCAAGGTGTGATAGTGCCTGAAATGTGGGAAGATATGACAGGTAAATTCCTTTTGCCTGAAGAGGTAGATGTGGGTGGATCGCAGGGTGTGATTTCATTTTACAGCTGGGATAATCTGGTGGGTAGTTGCTCCCACCCTTCTGGGTACCTCCGCTCATGTATCCTTACTGCTTCCCGTGTGCCCACTCTAGCACTTGTTCAGCCTCATGGTAAATGAATTCCGGGAGCTGGATCAGGGGGATGCTAAAGTTAAATAAATACTAAAAGGGGGATTTACAGTTGCCTGACCCCGCTGTGGGACATTGCTGCAGGAAGCATCTGTGCTGGTGTCAGGTGGGTGCGGAATACGTGGAGTCAAATGGGCTGGCTCTTCAGTCCGCTGATGGATAGTGGAAAAATCTCCTAGCACAATCTTGCTTCACCACTGCTGATGACATCAGGAAGTATATAGTTAATTCTCAGACTTACCATGAAGGCCAAGGAAGATTAAGAGAGAGGATCAGGAAAAAGTGACATTAATTCCACTGGACAGCATAGCTCCCACCAATTAGTAGACTCGCATGCAGGTTGAAATGGGTCCAGAATGATGGATAATGGCTGCAGAGGTAGTAGGAGAGTATCTCAGTCTTGCTGAGGAAGGGCAGTGCAAGAGGTGTCAAGGAAAAGTCATGCTGCCTCTTTATTGATTAAAATACCTGAAGTAGACAAGCAAATGATGCTTTTCAAACTTTCAGCTTCCTAATGTGTTAAGAGACCAGCGGCGTAGTATTCAGACAAGAAACATTCTTGAATCGTCCTGGAGTCAGATCGGCAATTCCTTAAAAGGTATCCTTGTGTTTTTAATGACTGCTTTACTCCTTTTGTAGCATAGATTCCAGAAGGTGTGGAAAGCTGCAACTTTTTCAAATGTTTCAGAATAAACAAGACTTTTTTTCAAGTCTGTGTTTCTTTAAAAGATGGTATCTTCTCTCCTGAATGCCAACTCTATAGCAAAGCTGTTTATACGTTTTGGCAATTCTGAACCTTTGGAGATGTTATTATAGTTGAGAATTAATGCTTTGTATAAAAGTTCATTGACTAGCACTGATCAAAGGCCCAATGGATCTGTGGCTAGTAAGAAAACAAAGTGGGAGTATAGTGATCCAGCTAGAAGCACTAAAAGGCAATGAAAATACCATTACTTAAAACTTTGTCACTTTTGTTAGAGACTTTACGGAAAACAAAGCTAACAGTTGAGATCTTAACTTCTTTCTGGTCATTTCATCATCCGAAATGCCAAACTGATTGAACAAGGGCTTGTATGTGCTCAGTAGAATTATTGTAATGTGAACTTTTACATCAAAAGTGATTGTAGCTGTGAAGATGGAAACACAGGGAGTACCAATTTTGACTGGAAGTATCCTAGGTAGGGTTGATGGTGTACAGTGTGCAGGATTTCTTTTTTTTACTACTGTTCTTTCTTTTTAAATTCCAGAGTATTGTCCTTGCTTATATTGAATAGGTGTGAGTTGAAGCTGAGCTTAGGGAAAAGTTGTGCCTTGTGACATGAGCGTTGGAAGTTTGTAAGCAAAATCTCCTAATGACTCAAGTGAAGCCGGAGTGTCATCTTTTTAAGCCAAATGTAACAATGTGGGAACTCCCTCACCTGATGTGCCTAATTCTGTTAGCTTGCACTAAAATTACTGTCTGCAGGCTCTGTCTCCGGTATGTCCATATTAAAGTAGATCCTGTTGTTTGTATAAGGCACATCAGAAGTGTTTGAGAAATGGTGGGAAAAAATCTAGCATTGTTATACTTGACCAAAATGTTTCAGTGAAAATTTTTTTTGGCTTTGGTCTCTGTCTTCACCATTTATTTTAGCGTCAAGGATATCTTTAGATCTGATACCTGATCACAAGGAGCAGAGAAATTATGCTCTTTTTTGAAAAAAGTAAGACTGCTAGACTCCTTCATTTGATCCACTTTGGTAAGTGTGGGAACGGTTTAAAATCATGTAGTATTTTTTGACTCATTCTAATAGCTGTGAATACTTCACTTCTCCCCATACATAGAGGAGATTGAATTAAGTCTTTAAACAGAAAGAGGGAGGACAGAGGTAATTCTGTAAGAAAAAGTTTTGGAATGACAAACAATTTGGAGAAAAACTTACCTGATCTTGCTTTTGAATACCAATAAAGCTAAGCTGCAAGAAGGGCTGAAACATAGATGATAATCTGTCATCGTGAGTTTTTTTTTAATATGAGAAGAAATCAGCTGGTCACCTGTAAGTGCACAGCTTTTTAGCAGGCTGTAGGAACCGACTGCATGTCCTGAGGGCTTGCTGTTAGAAGTTTATATTAACTTTAAGCATAACTTAATGTGTTTATTTTCCTAGACGTTCCCCTCTTCATATTGTAAGTGTTAAATTTTCCAAGTTTAAAAGGTAGCCTTCTCCTCTGTGGTTACTATATGGAAGTGAATGGAAACTAAGAATATACTTTTGTGTTTCTATGGGGTGAATAGTGCATGGAGTCCAAAGACAAAGAGGCAAGCCAGCATTAGCAGGCATGAGGTAATATATGTAGTCTGTGTGCCAAATATGAAATAAGAAACATCTGCAGTTTATATTCTGAAGTTCTGTTTTATGCAAATACTCTATCTGGAAGCAGAAAACTCACAGGAGTGCCATCAACAATTCAACTGTGAATTCCTGCGCTTGCTTCTGTCAATGATGAAATGAAAGGAAATCTCTTTCTTTCCTGACAAGGGTAGGAGTTTCATCATTGGATTGATATTAAATAACTAAAGCTAAATGCTGTCTATGTAAAAATTATAAAGCGTGTTACCAGTTTGAGTTCATGTTTTACGTGCTTTCTAGAACAGAAATCACGGAGGCAGAGTCCATTACTACATACGGTGTCAGTCTAAGAATTTTGCTACCGTTTTAGCTAGCCGAATGCTGTGCTGAACACAGCTTTTTGCTAGCTGAGCAGGTTTTGTCCTCCAGAGTGAAGCCAGCAGAGATTTATGCCTGTCTTGCTCCAGTTTAGACTCTGCCTTAATGTGCAATTTGGCAGCAGGGATAAGCCTAGTTACTAGCTAGTTGCTGCTATACATGTACATTCTCCCTCCCTCCTTGGCACTGCTTCTAGTCTGACCCCTTGCTGAGCCAGCTTAGGAAATCAAATTAGCAGATAACCTTTTTATGTAAGCTGGGACAGTTTGTTCCTGAACCACTTTCTGTGGGGTCTGGAGTGGCAAGGCTTATGCTGGGGAAGCGAAAGCGAATACGTGGCTGGGAAAGGTGACCAGCCTTTGCGTAGCAGCTGACCACTAGATCCGATTAGCTCTGATGTCAAACAGCATTCCTGGCTCAAACCCGTTTTAGCCAGCAGCGTAAACTAGCCAGCTGGACTCTCTGATGGAAGGACAGAGCTGGGCACCTCTTAATTTCTGTGGTCTCTGGTGTCGGGGTTGATAGAGAGTGAGCTACCTGATTATGTCATTAACTGCCATGGCAAGACTCTCTAAGCTCATCTGTCAAATTGAGGTATTTATTCTTCTTAGTTCCAGTTCTCTAGATTGCGTACTTCCCTGCATGAGAAACCTTGTAACTTGTTGCTGTACAGTGCCATACACATTTGTAAAGTCATAAAAATTTATAACTTATGAAAGTTCACACTGAAGTAGTATTTTGTATAGAAGACAAAGGTTTTATAGCTACAGTTATCTATGATGAAAAATTGTACATTTAGCCACTTGCGGGGGGGGGGGATGGGACACACGCACAGACAGTTTAACTTTTATTAAGGAGTCCAGGAGGCAAGAGAAGCCAGAGGTTTGGTGGCACAATCTGCTTAAAATTTAGCTCTCTTAAGAAGTTGGAGCACAAGTTTATATTCCTTAAAATATGATCCTAGTCAGGTTCTTCTAATAGATACTGCCAGTCAGGTGTATGTTTACTTTGGGGATTGTATTTTGAGGATTTTCTTCTTTGGGTTTCTCTCTTCTACTTTCATTTTTCTCCTCTACTATTTTATGATGTTTTTCTCTCTAGAAAGTGAATTCTTTTGCCTGTCAATAGTACTGAGAACAGCCGTGGGCCTTTGTATGCCAGGCAGTACGTTACCAGGCTGTACAAGTAAAAATGCCCGTAAAAAGGTCTCTTTCTCCATATCCTTCTGTCATTCCTGCTTTTCTTTCCCTGCTTCCCCTCTATATCTGTGCATTTTTACCTTTCTTCATGCTTGGGATTACTCTCATCAGTTGCCAGCTGAAAAACTAGGAGAATTTAGTTAAACAGCTTGCAGGCTCTGTCAAGAAAGCACACTAATAAAGGATATGAGTCCTCAGGATGAATCATACTTTAGCTATCTGACATTGTAAAGTGCTTTTGAGAAACTGAAATGTAAAATTCAGTAGTTAGGACTGTAATTTCATCCCACTTTGACCTGCTTCTTTTTTGCACTTAGTTTAAACTGTATCATCCACCTACTCTCAGCTGTATTCATGTGAGAGGAGGGGCTAGGACCTTCTGATACCTCAGTTCATGACCAGCTGGTAGAGCGGTGAGCTTCTACCACCTCTAGAGTGTTTGTGAAAAGGGTCCTGAAACTGTCATCTGGCCGTCTTCCCTGAAAGCGTTAGAAACCCTCCCTTGGCAGTGTGCTGCTCATCTCAGAAGAGAAGACCTGGAACTTGTTTTGGACATTTATATGAATAAAAGTGGCCATTTTCTTTACAAAAGGATCATAGAGATGAAGTGTACCTAGCAAATATTTGTCTAGGTGTCAGGGTTGGGATGCCAGGTTGTTAACATTATTTTCAAGAGTATCCATTTGTCCATACAAGTTTTCTTTTTGTGTGTGTCTGCAAGGAACACTTACATGCCTGGTTCTTTTTACTGTGTCAGGATATCGGATTGAATGAATCCAGCTTAACTTTCATTTCACCTTTCATTGAAGGAGGCTGCTGTTGCACCGTTCTATCAGCAGACTGGCAGCTCTTTCTTAAAACTATATAAGAATGTTAAAAGTACGGCATCTGCTCTTGTGTCTACTTTTTTGAAAGGTGTTTTTTGTATGGCGGAGTGCTGGAACAGGCTGCCCAGGGAGGTTGTGGAGTCTCCTTCTCTGGAGATATTCAAGACCCGCCTGGACAAGGTCCTGTGCATCCTGCTGTAGGTGACCCTGCTTTGGCAGGGGGTTTGGACTAGATGACCCACAGAGGTCTCTTCCAACCCCAAACATTCTGTGATTCTGTGATTCGTTCTGTATTTTAAGTTTCCGTGCATCTGTTTCCTTTGCTCACTAGTTCAGTTCTCTTTCCAGCAGTTGAAAAAAGTAGGCTATTTGTTGGCAAAGAATTGTGTACGAAACACACACCAAAGTGAGATTTTCTTTAATCTTTCAGCAGTAATCATCTTGCAGCTATAATGAGTAAACCTAAACATTTTCCAGCTGAAGTAAGTTTACAGTATAGCAAACAGTTCACTGAGAGACCATTTGTGGGTTAGTTTGTAGACTTTTCCTTTTGAAGTGATGTGGTGTTACTTAGCCCTGTGGGACAGGGAGAGAGTGCAAAAGAGAGGCTGCAAAACCTTAAAGGGTTCCTTGAGAATGGCGAGGAGGAGAAGTTGCAGCTGGGGTAAGTTCAGCAGGGTCAGGGGGCTCTATGAGTAGCCATGCGGGAACAGGGTTGAAGGTGGGTTGACTTCTTTCAAAGTACTATCGTGTGATCTTCTACTGTAATTGGTAGGGTTTGGGGTAAAGTTGTTGATGGTGAGGGTGAACCGAATAACTTTGGCAGTGTGTTTGGCCTGAACTGCTGACTCTTCTTTCCTTGAAAGAACTTCAGACAGGCTTCACCGCCATCGTGGCGTGAAATGTTACTGTACTGCCTAGTCACATCTGTGATCAGTAGAATGAGCTTTGTGTAGTTGACAGTTTTGGTAGTACTGCAGTGAGATGTCCCTTCAGAATCCTTTGGCTCTATAAATTTACACGGGCTGTGACGGGTGATTCACTTCTGGTCATAGTCTATGTCAAAGTCATAGTGTGGAACAGAAGAAAGCAGTATTGTTATGTTAGGATGTATCTGCTGTGAAACCCAGTTAAGTCTTTTACTGTTGCTTTCCGTTCAGGGTCTAGGTAAAATAACAGTATCATAGCTGTCACTTAAAATAATACTTATTACAGTCAAGCATGTTAGAGGTGTTTTAGGAACTGAACATAAAGATGGTGGTGTTATTATTTTGGGTATGTAGATCATGTGGGATCTGCGCATGCCACTGAAATTAGGAGTGGTAATGATCCAGTATTAACTAGGTGCCTTCCTGCCAGCAGTAGCTGAAGCATTCTGTAATACACAGAAAAAGATACATGTTTTTGTGGAGTGAAATTTCAGCAACTGTTCTCTTTTATTAAACTATCTCCTTCCTGCACTCTGTCTTCTTAGTTGTTAACTGATCTGTTTTTAATTGCCGAGGTTGGAAACACAGCACTATATTGGGATATTTAACTGGCCAAATTCAAGGATGCAGTGAACTGTTTGTATAAACAAGGCTCCTTTTGAGATTTGTTTGGGATCTTGGATGCATTTTATTTGTCATGTTTGTTGTTGGAAATTATAGCCAATATAGGTAGGATAACACTGCTTTTCTTTCCTTTCTGTTAAATCCTATGAAAGGTAAGTTTTCCTGACCTAGTAAGGAATGGTCGTAGTCAGGTGGTAATATACAATTTAGCGTAACAAGTATCTATTAGAAGTTTTTGCTTGCTTTTCTTGCCCCACTCTGTATTTTGGGCAGATGGACGCTAGCTGTTGATTGGCAGGTTTGAGACTCGAGCAGTGTGCTAGCTGAGCAGCGTGGGGACTCCTGTGTGTCTTCTTCCCCTCTTACACTTGGTTCTTGTAGCGTAGGCTGTTCGCTGCATTAAAGTTTGTATATTTATAAAGAGCTCTTGGAAAGAAGATGGGGAGCGTAGAACAGAGTGCATAGTGACTGGTGATTCTTCAAGACTTGGCTCGGAAGGTCAATTCCAAATAATGAAACTAATAAATGAGTTTTTAAATAATGACTTGGACTAATGAGATCTATAAGGTCGTATTTTGTGGGTTACATTTCCTTACTGCAACTTGCGTAATTACCTTCCCTCAGTGACAGGGAGGGGGTCTCCGCTCTGGCACTTTGAACTGGGTACACATGACTTGCTGTTGAGACCTAATTAGTGAGTTGGTTTCTACTATCTTGTTGCTTTTATATGGCCATTTATGGGAGTGGGTTCAGTTAGCTTTGAAGAGCTCTTTTTCATGTAGACAGTTTATTTTTGCAATGGCTTTCTACTGTGCAGAATCATCATTAGGTCAGCAAGGTAAAACAGTGATGCAGATGCGCCATGAAGCATTAATAAGCGTAGACTCCTGGAATATGTCATGAGCTATCTTTTTAAAAATTGCATCACGTTTAATGCCAGGACTTTTGTGGGGAGGCAAAGAGAAAGCGTTCCTTGAAGTGATCACTGCAGACATGTTCTGTTGGCATGTCTAAAACAGGTTTAAAAAGCACAAAGCACATACTGTTTACCTGTTCAAATTCTGAAACATTTCCCTTTCTTAGGATATATCCCTTTTAAAAGCAGAGGCTGCTCCTGAACAGTCGAAGCCCAGTGAGTGAGAAATGAGACTGTTCCAGCCCATCCCTGCCCCTGTCCATGCCTGCATGCAGGATGGCTGCAAGGGAAAGGTGCGATCCCAGTGATGGCACTGTGGGTGCACTCCAGCTGTGCACAGCCAGCTGTGCGTTGTGAGGGGTGGTGAGAGGGAGCACCGGGGTGAAGAGACCCTTCCGGAACCCCAAGCACTATGTAGAGAGACTTGGGTGTTTCCTTGGCGAGGCAGGTGGGATCTGGCAGACCTGTGCTGAGCCAAAGCTCATAAATTCTTGCTGGCCTCATACTGGTCTGTGTGTGGCTGTAGATGTGTACCAGTGCTTAGCTCTTCAGGCCTACCAGCTCAAGAATCAGGCTTCTTTCCTTAACTTAGAAATGCTGAACTGCCCCTGGCTGCAAAGGTGCTCCACAGTGTTACAGAATCACAGAATGGTAGGGGTTGGAAGGGACCTCTGTGGGTCATCTAGTCCAACCCCGCTGCCGAAGCAGGGTCACCTACAGCAGGCTGCACAGGACCTTGCCCAGGCGGGTCTTGAATATGTCCAGAGAAGGAGACTCCACAACCTCTCTGGGCAGCCTGTTCCAGTGCTCCATCACCCTCAGAGGGAAGAAGTTCTTCCTCATGTTCAGGTGGAACTTCCTATGCTTCAGTTTGTGCCTGTTGCACACACGGGCGTTAACTCTGTGTTATGCCAGCAAGCCCGCCTGGACCTGTGCTTCAGCACCACACTTGAGGCTTGGTGCGTCCCCAGGCTGTGTGCATGTAGATGTAAAAATTGAGAATAGATAATAGTAGGGTCTTTTGTGATGCTTTTTATTTCCTCAACTTGTAGTACCTGTAGAGATCCTGATGAGGATGACTCTGCCCCGTCTTGTATGTTCACCCTTTTTTGTAGAGGCAAGTTGTGCTGTCTTGTTGTTATCTTTTGGGATATACTGCAATGTTGTGTTTGGAGCACAAGAGACACTGGTGAGTTGGTTGGAGAATCATAGAATGGTTCAGTTGGAAGGGACCTTATAGATCATCTAGTTCTGGGCAGGGGCACCTTCCGCTAGACCGGGTTGCTCAAAGCCCCATCCAGCCTGGCCTTGAACACTTCCAGGGATGAGGTGTCCACTACCTCTCTGGGCAACCGGTTCCAGTGCCTCACCACCCTCATAGCAGAGGATTTCTTCCTTGTATCTAATCTAAATCTACTCTCTTTCAGTTTAAAGCCATTACTATTTCTCCTATTGCTACATGACCCTGTAAGAAGTCCCTCTCCAGCTTTCTTGTAGGCCCCCCTCAGGTACTGGAAGGCTGCAGTAAGGTCTCCCCGGAGCCTTCTCTTCTCCAGGCTGAACAGCCCCAAGTCTCTCAGCCTTTCCTCATAGGAGAGGTGCTCCAGCCCTCTAATGATTTTTGTGGCCCTCCTCTGGACCCGCTGCAACAGGTCCATGTCTTTCGTGTGCTGAGGGCTCCAGAGCTGGATGCAGGACTCCCAGTGGGCTCTCACCAGAGCAGAGGGGCAGAATCACCTCCCTTTTGTACCTCCTTTGAATCTTCTTAGCACAGAGGGTGGTTAAATGTTGAGCAGGCTGCCCAAAGAGGCAGTGGAATCTGTGTCCCTGGAGGTGTTCAAGACTCAGCTGGCCGGAGCCCTAAGCGATCTGATCTAATTAGCTTTGATTTCAGCTGTCGGTTAGAATAGATGACCTCTGAATGTCCTTTCCTATCTAAGTTACTCTATTGTTCTGTGGTATTTTTACCTTTTATTCCTCAGAGTTTCACCAGAGTGAAAAGTATCTCTCCCTTTTGGGGGGCTGTCTATGGGTGGTTATAGGTTCACACACTGAACGTTTTTCGAACCAAGAGACCTAAAGAGTTTGACCCTTAATGCTGTGTTGATTTAAAGTGCAGTAGGGGTAGCGTTATCTGCTGCATTTCTTTTAACACTTGTTTAATGCCATAAAAGCTGAAATGTCACCAAACAGTTGTGTTGTGCAGAACAGCATAATAAAGGGTAAAAGAAACTAAATTTCTGCTCTATAAATGTGTTTTAAATGTCTCCTAAATCAGAACTGTCTCTGACTTAATTAGCTCGGGCTCCCATAAGTCAACTTTAGTTTTGCTGGAATAGGCAGATGCAGCTTGAAGAATATGAAGTGGAACTCTTGTGGAAAGCAGACCTATTTAGAGTGAGGGACAGAAAAATTACTGGTCCCGAAGCAGCCAGAGTGTTTAGCTGCTGGGTGGTAGGAGAGGAAGAAGCATCCCAGTTTCCCACTAGCTGTATGTGAAACTATCACATTTCGGTATGTTAGAGAATGATATGAAGAATGACACCTGGAGTGGTTTTCGCTTAGGTGCTTGGCTGGACCCTTCTTATAGGGTGTGACTGGTGAGCCATGGGCAGTTGCGTTCATGTCTGGCTGCTTTGGAGTCCTGTTCTGCTGCCTCATCCTTGGATTTGAAAGCTACTCAATGGAATAATTAAGAGTTAAGAGACTTTTGGGGAGGAAAAGCAAAAAACTTAAGGAAGAGAAGGAATTACATTGCGCAAGGTATGGCTAAAGTAGAATGGAGGGGAAGGAGAATCAAGTGATTCTGAAGACTGTGAGAAAATATAGGAAACTGTGTTAAAGGGTAGAAGAGGCAGTAGCCTCAAAGGAGGATGAAGTTGAGACAAATGAGATGGACAGGCATATCTAAGACCTCCAAGAACCTACTTACAGAAAGTAGGCTGTCTTAGATGTCATGTCACAGTTAATAGTGCACACAGTAAGGAGGCATGTACTGTATTCCTGAATTTACAGGTGGCTTGGTGAGCAGCTGTTACCACTCTGGCTAGTAGGTGTAGTGATTTGGCTGCTAGGTGGAAAGTATGTACGTATTCATATATGTGGGGGGGTAATATATATTCACACGTGTTTGTTTTTACAAACTATTTAATTTACTGGGAAAGAAGTACAGCTGGGAATAACAATGATCTGCAGATGTCATTGCAGAGGCAAATTGCTGTTATGACTTTGGATGGACACTGCTTAAAATGTTTAAATGACCTAAAAATAATCACATGTAGCATAAGAGACATTGTATGTGAACTGATACTGCTTTGTGAGTCATTTCCTGCTGAAAGCGTTATGCAAAGCTAACTGCTGGAGGTGGTGTATGTATGTGATTATATAGAAAATCAAGAGCAGGCCATGCTTTTTTCCTGGCTTCTTTATGTGGCTCTGCTGGTCTGGAGTGCGAGTGTGATGATCAGTATTCTGCCTATAAGCAATGCTCAGATTTAGATACTGGCTATTGGAAATTGTGATGGTCCTCCGGGGTTGTACTCTGTGGTGTATTTTCCCTTGAGACTGACTATAAAACAGGCCACATGTTCTCAAAAATTCCTTGAACAGAGGAACTATTTGCTGCTGTTAGTTGTGCTTTAAGATTTGGTATTTTAACAATTATTTAAATAAATAGAAAATTAAATAACCAAAATGAACGAAACCACTAGATTGATAGACGTCTCACAAAGACACCTTGTGTGCAGCTACCGTGTGCCAGCTTGAGTTGGTAGTTTATCTTTTGATAGCTGAAAACTACTGATAACAGTGAAACATAACGGATTAGTTTACATACTAGTGTTAATGATTTCATTGCTGGCTTTATTTTATCACCTAGGTCATGTGGTTTATGCACAGTTGGAAATGACTGTATTTCACTGGCCAAAGCTTCAGCTGGTTTCTGTCCTAAAACTCGTTCATCTCTGATTGTAGTTAAATGCTTGCAATGCAAAATTCTGCTGTGAGTTGAGAATCACCTCTAGGATAGGAATAGTATGATAAATACCTTGTTAAAGTTAGTGCAAGAACAGTTTAAAGGTAATGTTTTTAAATAGTAAAAACATATTTACTAGATTTTTTGGGACATTTCCACCTAGCAAAAGGATTTTAATTAAAAAAAAAAACCAAACCCCAAAAGGTTGGCACAGAGTCTGGCTCAAGCCTGAATTACGAAACATGGGATTCAGTTTTCATTTTGACCGGTATTTTGTTGTTGACTTCTGTACTGTATCTGTAATGACAGACTTCTGGCTTCCTTCTTTATAGGCTCAGATTATTCCTCAGTGGGATGGTTACCTGGTACTGAATCCCTGTGGCAGTCCACAGCCATTTCGTCAAGCAGTCAAAGCAATCCTGTCAGAAGACACAGTATAGCTTCCGACAGCGGGGACACTGGGATTGGTACCTCCTGTTCTGATAGTGTGGAAGGTGAGTTGACACTGTTACGTTTTGAATGTTTCTGAGAGTAATGATCCAAAATGTTTTAAAGGTATGTTTCCCAGAGTAACGGTACTTTTCCAAAGCAGCTGAGCGCGTGCAGGTCTTTGTTTCCCTGGCTGGACCAAGTAATTATTTTGGTGAGGTTTAATTAATTTACTTCTGCATGAGTTGCGTGCATTAACTTGCTTGTCTGCCACAAAGCCGGTACTTGTGTTAGATGTTTTGATAATTGCAGTTACAAGAAGTGCCGTATTTATACAGAGAAGTAATATCCCATACCACAGAGCTTGATAAACAAAAGAAAAACTTTTGAGGGAGTTCATGAAAGGACAATGCTTTCAGGTATTTATTGTGTGTGTCAGCAGAGAAAGCTTATTCATTGGGGCTGGGAGGAAAATGGGGCGTGTTGTCTTCTCATTTCTTTTTTTCTGGTGGGAAATACGTTTACATTTTATTGCGTGGCGTTTGACATATGATCAAAGAACTTCAAGGAAAACCAACAGCATCTAAAGGTTGTTGAAGCTTGGTTTGGACTAAATCATGGTTACTCAAAGCTGATCTTATCAGTGAGGGGTTCAGCCTCTAAGTTGGCAGCTTCTCCATACCATTGGCACCCTCCCTATGGGATGTCTCTCTGGAAGTAAGCCTGAATGAGAGGGAGACTAGGCAGTGGCAAGGCTTGAGGTTTTCTTCTTGCACAGCCTCGTTTCATAGTAAGATTTTGAAGACAAAGGTAACGACAGTGGGACTGTGATCTACCTTTCTCCAGTGCCTTTCTATGCCTCGTAAATTTTTCAAAAGGAGTGGGTGGAATGAGGAAGAGCAGGAAGAATGACTAGAAATGAAGTAAGGGAATGCTGAATCAATGTAAGAGACAGAAGTCTCTGTAGGGGGGCTGAGCATCCCTGAGGAGAGGCCCAAATGCCTCAGGGTTCAGTCTGTCAGGCCTCTTCGCACATGAGGAAATCCTTTCCGCCTGCTTCCTGTTGCATCTGTCAGTTGGAAAGGAACTCGGTAGGGGAGTCCTTATAGATTGCTTTGTGCTTACTTTCATATCTAAACCTTTACTGGCTTTGGCAAAATAAAGATTTTAGTCAAATACTCAAATTCTTGGATGTAAACCTGAGATAGTAAATGATTATTAATGTAGAAGCCTTTCTCTTCTCTTAAAAAAGACATATATATATATATAAAGAGAAGTAAAGGGAATAAAGCTCTCTCATGCTGTATGTATATAGATTTGCAATCAGACTCGCTGAAGTGTTGTGCAATAGTATTTTAAGATGCAGTATTTGAATTAGAAACATGCTCTCCCCTCCTCCCCTTTCAGGGCTTCCTCATTTGAGGGGTGGGAGG
This sequence comes from Opisthocomus hoazin, assembly GCF_030867145.1. NCBI lineage: Eukaryota > Metazoa > Chordata > Aves > Opisthocomiformes > Opisthocomidae > Opisthocomus > Opisthocomus hoazin. Next base: position 74,677,881 of record NC_134415.1, read on the forward strand.
AAGGAGAGGAAATGAAGCAGCACCTCCTCCTCAGATGTCCTCCTGGTTAAAGAGGAGAACAGAACAACTGTTCTTGGTGAGGGGCTGGGGGGGGAGGGATGGTGCACTGATATAATCACAAGTTTAGTAGGCGTTTGTTACCAGTTAACTAACAGCTCTGTTCATTGACATGCTTTTAATAGGGCATTGTTACAAGCTGCTTTTGGGTTTTCTTAAAGTAAAATAAAGAGGGAAAAATTGTTCATGAAGTTTGTGCCTCTGACAATGCTTGGCAATGATAGTTCTACTGTATCCTTAATTTTATCGATTACCTGTCACCTTCTTTGAAAAACTTTTCAGTAGCAGAAGAAAAAATGTTGAAGAAAAAGGGGGGGGAACCTAAATGTGAAACGAAGTTAGTGGAAGGAGCATAGAACAGGTTTGGAAACTGAATGTGTACATACATTTCTACTGGAAAGTGCTGTTGCCTAGGATGCCTGGTTGTCTGCATCTCTGAAGCTGCCCCCTCCCTGCATCCACAAAAAGAGAAGAGTGTCACTGTGATCTGTGGGACTGCCAGGCCAGACTGGTAATTGCAGACTTGATGCTGGCCATCTGCGCTCAATGTGGTGCTTGGGAAGAAGCCCGTGGGGATTTTTCAGAGGGAAATTTTTTTCACAAGTCAGCAGATCATTACGGTTTTTAACAGTGCTCAGAGAATGAAATGTGCCTTTGCTCTTTCCTTTCTGTTATGCCTACTAAAAATATAAAACTTAATTTCCAAATTAAGATGCTTTAATTATGGAAGTCATAGGTGAATTATTTTGTGCAGATAGGTAGTTAATAGTAAATACGCTGGTGCAGGGAGTGGAGCTCAGATGCATTTAAAAATGTTTTTATTGTTTTTTCTCACATCTTAAATGTTCCTTTAAATTAATCCTTTTGCTCATACTGCATTTCAGGAGCATTCGCTCTCTTTGAAAGTGCAGGTTTTGAAGAATAGTGCCAGGTGGCTCTTGTGTTTGGCTCAGACCTGTGTGGTTTGGAGGGGAGATGAATTTTGACAAAAGCAAGAGGAAGAGAAGTCTTTTACACTAAAATGTGTTCAGCTGGTTGTCTCTATTATGTTGTGCAAAGGTAGGAAAATGAGGAAATGAAATGACTTGTTGAGAGTCATTATTGAAGTTGAGCAATTTTGATGTGTACTGGGGGAGGTTGAGGAGAGAAATTTAGGAACTGTAAATGTGGGATGTTTGGGTAGAATGGATCTTAAATTTCTAGTTCAGAGTGCCCTTTATTTAAGGGGTCATGTAAAAAGGCATTTTTATCTCTGCGTATACTACAGTTAATGTGGTTGGGTTGGTTGGTTGGTTTCCTGTCAGTAAGTGGTTCTGGATTCAGATCAGCTTTTGAGTGAGATAAAAATAATTACTGTATGCTGTATGGAGCAGGAGGAAAGGATTTTGATACAGTCTTTTCCAGGTTCTCTTCTTTTTAAACTTACTTCTGCTTGGAAGTCAACCCTGTTATTACTGTTTTCAACTTACCCTGTACAAGTCTGACTGAATAGTTCACTTTTGGGCATTAATTGCACCTAGTCTTCAGAAAAATGTCATGTTCTCCGTTAAGAAATACGGTGGAAGTGAAATGTAGAGCCCTATGAAACTGTTGAAAAGTTCCTGCATTGCTGGTAGAGTAGGAGGTTGTATTCAGGATGAATCGTGTGGAAGAAAGCGTTTTAGCTGGTGGCCAACAGCTGATCATCTATCGGTAAAGACTATCTGAACCTTTTTGTTCTTGTTCTGCTTCTCGCTGGCAACTCTGAAATTGCCGGACTTAACATTTCTGGCTTATGTTTATAGGGTCAAAAGGTAGCTCCCAACACCAAACAGCTAACAGTTGTGCTATGTGTAGGTCTTTACATAGAGGTTGCCTCTTCAACCAAAAGACTGTTAATATTACTTCAGAAGTGAAGCTGAAAGAGGAAACAAGGGTAAGGGGAGGTGGGTGGCAGGAAAAAAAAGCCTCTCTTGTAGTGAAAAAGTGCAGGTATGAAATTCTGATAACTTTCAGTTACAGGATCTTGTATCTTATCTTTGTGTAACTGAGAAGTTTTTCAAATGGCAGCAGATTCTGGAAAGAATGGTAAATTGAATATTTAGAGTTTTTTTGATGTAGGAAACATGATGGCAAACTACTAAATTGTGACCTCTCTAAGTCTGTATGTAAAATGCATGGTCTAGATTAAAGTGCTTTTACAATTTAGAACATCTGTTGGGAAAAAGGCCTGAGATACTGTACAGAAATGGTCAAGGCGTTCATAAAGCACAATGTTTCCTATTCTCTATCAGCAGTAATAGCACTCGTACTTGCAGCTTTAAATAACCATTGAGACATCCATGCCAATCACCCATCAGTCTCTGCATAACCATTCTTTCAGTACCATTTACGTAAGAAACATGAAGTCTGTATTTTAAGCGTTTTTTTAGACTGTTTTTATTTGGGTTACTTAATTAGAGAATCCGGGTCTTATCAGAAATTAAATCGGCTGTAAACCTCAGCCAGAACTCTTTCCTCTGTGCACATTCTGAGTCTTGCTGTTTGTACAGGAGGGATAATAACTAGAGATTGACATGACAAGATACTGTGACTCTTGCAGTCCAAAACATTTTCCTCCCATCATATCAGCTTTCTTGCAGCGGAAAGTTCCGTATAAAGCAGATATTTCTCCCTGATTATTAAATAGGATTCTTGATTTGCCATTTCTGATTGCAAATTATTAGGCATGAAAATGTGTAGAATGTTGCTTTCCTGGAAGAGAGAGATTGGATGCAGAGGATCAGTTACTACTGTTTGACTGGGGAGTTGATGTTCTGCTAGTTTAACTTTTTTTCAAAAGTTGATTTAAGATGGATGCATAATTGTGTCTCTTTTCATAAAGAAATCTGGATAGGCGTGGTCTGTTCACATTTTAAAACGTCGTTCCGTAGCTTTGTATAAAGGTTGCCTTTGGGAGAGGAGTTTCACAAGCAGGGGTTCGAGGGGTGTTGTGGTCTAGATATGCAGCATGTTTGGTATATTGTCACTGCGTTTTGTATAGATAGGACGTCTCCGGAAGGCTTAATTAATAGAGTAAGAGCTTGTTTTAGTGAGGTCCAGGGGAGTCTCTTGTCTCTCATTTTGAAAGGAATTCTTTACCTTTCTAACAGACTGAAAAAACAAGTAGTTGTTCAGTTTAATTGTAGCATTTCTTGGTACACCAGGGAACATGGTACAGCCAGCTGCCAAGTTATTTGATTTTGCTATTTCAAGCACTCTTCTTCCGTCAGGTCCTGAGCATGGTATTCTAACACTTTTTTTTAGTTTTTTCACTGAAGGGAAAAAGAAGAGTTAATAAGTGTAGCTATCGAATATAGTGAAAGGCAGAACTGGATATCAGGAGACAAAAATCTAATTATGAGTATCTTGGGGGTATTCTTTCGTTTAGCATGCTGCTAAATATAATGGGGATGAGAATGTGTGCAGGTCAAATACTAGTTTGCGCTATCAGTTTTGAGGTCAGGAGGGTGCAGTAGCACAAGAATCCTAGATCTTGAGCTGATGGTGTACTTTGTGCTCATTGTCTACGTGCTCAGTGAATTTTGGAAGATGATGAATGTTCAGAGAAGTCCCTGAACTTACCTGAATTGAGGTTAATCTTTATGCCTTTGGATCCTGGCATGTAGTGCCGTAAGTTTGATGAAGTAGCCCGATTATATGGAGATTAGAAAATAATGGTGTTTGAGACACTCTTCCTTGGGTTCCTTCCTCCCTGCTTGCCAAGTCTTGTGTTGTGAAGCAGTGTCCTGCCCTCTCTGAGTCAGCCTTATTATGTTACTTGGATATTATCTATCCTGACAATCAGAAATGTGCACTTCACTTAAGCCTGTGCTAGACTCTGTTTCTCGTAAAAGAGTTAGTGTCATCCCTTGCTAGAATGAAGTGTCTATATTTCTGAGGGGAGTGTAAATATTAATGCTCAGAGCTTGTCTGTTTATTTTCTGAGTGTGTTTTTGGTAGGATTTGAACAATATTTAAACATGGTTTATTTCAGAATTCTAGTAACTTATTTTCAGTATGTAATGGGTAGGAAAAAATGATGTTGATAAGTTTCCACTAAAATAAGACATGGGGAAGTTGCTTCAAATGATGCTAGCATAATCCCTGAGTGAAACTGTGTACTCCGAATTTGAAATTGGCTTGAACTAAGCTAATGGCATTCACTGATTCCACATGTGAATGTTCTACAGAGAGAAATAGATGCTGCTTTAATTTCGTGCTTTGCCTTCCTTTGTGATAGTTTCTGTATAGAAACTAGCTCATGGTGTGCACATGCTCAGTTTGCCTTGCATGAAAAATACTCGCAGGATTTTTCTTCAGCTAGTGGGAGTGTTCTGCCCAGTGAACTCAGTGAATTTTGCCTTCAGGTAACATCAGTACTTGGTTTTTAGAAAGATGACTTCTGTTTGTTCTGGTCAGAAGTAACTTAGTGAAAATAAATTGTGCTTACTTAGTATTTGGTAGCGTTCACTTTGATAATGTGGAAAAAGTTATTTCTACCATATATATTTTGGAAGCTATGTTGCTGTTTGAGCTGTATCAGAATGAATGTGTTTGAGGTGGTGTGGGAGCTTTTCCTCTGCTGGCAGGTAAGCCTCCACGCAGTCTCTCTCTCACTCTCCCTCGGTGGGATGGGGGAGAGGATCAGAAGGCCAGAAGCAAGGAAAAACCCCAAACTTGCGAACTGAGATAGAGACAGTTTAATAAGTGAAAGAACAAATAAACAAAAATTGAGTGATGCAAAAGCACCACCACCAGACTGATGCCCGTCTAGTCTCTGAACAACAAATGCTTTGGAAAAAACCTGCCCCCCAGTTTTATTGCTGAGCATGACAGTATGTCGTATGGAATCTCTTTGGTATTTCAGGTCAGCTGTCCCAGCTGTGTCCTCTCCCAACCTCTTGTGCACCCCCTTGCTGGAGTGGCAGAGGCCTTGGTGCTGTGTAAGTACTCCTCAGCAATAGCTAAGACACTGGTATGTTACCAACACGGTTTTGGTTGCCAGTGTAAAACACAGCATGATAGAAAATTAACTCTGTCCCAGCCAAACCCAGTACAATCTCTGCCCCTTATTCCATGTCATTTCCATCATGTTCAGGTGAAATCTCAGGAAGTTTTTTTTAATATGTCCTGTAATCTGTGTTTCTGGAGTGTAATGGATATCTGGCATTCTGGTGGGAAAACAAGGAGCATCATACAACAATCTTGTCTATATTTACGTTGGTGTCATGAGACCTGGGCATGCCAAGCATTATATGTCTTCACTGAGAAATTTCATGGAGGACTTTACGCTTTTCCTTGCTACTGTTATGTCAAAGAAAACTCTATGGCCTGCATTCGGCAGCTCTGTAATTCAGAATCTCATGAAGCAAACAGGAGGGACATCGGTTTCAGAACAGCAAAAGAAAGGAACATTTTAAGCCTTAAACTACCTTTGTATGGGCATTGGAAACATTCTGCAGCTACTCAATACTTAATGTACATATTCAATTAGCATTGCAGCCTTAGCTGAAGAAAACACGGGACTCCTTTTTAATCCTTTCCACTGCAGGCAAAGTAGTGCACTTAGTGACAGACCATGGTCATTTGGGATGTAGGGAGTGAGTTGCTTATAGCCTACTGCTGGACAAGAAAAGACCTGTTGCTGCTGCCTGGAGTTCTAGCTCACTTGACAGAGAAGACTGGTTGTAACCCACGTGGAAAGATTTGTAAATCCCTGTTTTTTAAACAATGTTTTTGCAACGCTAGCTGTTTCTGGAGGGCTTATGCTTTGCTCTTAGTCTTTATTCAACAGACTATTTCTATCTTAGTGTATGCACAGAAAGAACTTTTTTTTTTTGTTGTTAGTGTGAAGTCCAGTTAGTGTGTTCAATGTCATCCTCTTATTTTAGCTGTGATTTCAGTGTTCTGTGATAAGGAATTTCTGTAAAAAATCTTTGAAGTAGAATGTAAAAGCTTCCTGTTAAAGAGAACCTTTCTCTGGGCCCTTGATGTTTCTGTGAGCTTCTGTGGCAAGTCAGATAGACTTTTTACATCAGTTGTGGCAGTATAAAGGCAGCAGTGAGAAAGAACGGTGGGCAGAGATCACTGTTACATGAAGCGTGGTTACTCCATCTCACTTCCTTCATCAATGACTTTCTTCAGGTTAGGGGAATTCAGCATCTGTGTGAGACAGTGAGAAACATGCAGCAAATGACAAGTCTGACTAGTTAGCCCAAGTTTGGGTGGAATGAAGCAGTTTGAATTGTGGGGTCTGGTAAGGAGGGAAAAAAAAAAGCCTGCAAGAATGCTTGCCTGTCTGCCCATAGGGGGTTTGTTTGCAGTAACCTCACCTGGGCAATGGTTGGCAACAGCTGGCCTGGTAATTTTCAGGCAGAATGGATTCAAGTGTGTTGCTTTTGATAGGTGAAATTCCTTGGAGAACGTGGCTGGCTTGTTTTTAAAGCAACTGTTCTTGTCACTGTGCTTTTTTCTTTTCATCATCTTAAATGCTTCTTACCCAGTCAAGTTTAGAAGGAATATTGGTGTGGGTTTTTCAGTGCAAAGATGGTAAAAGGAATCTTTTGGGTTTTTTCTTTTCTTCCTTTTAAAGGGCAGACAGATAAGGTTTTGCTATGACCATGACTGCGTTTGTGTCAGCTGCAGTCATGGAAGGCTGCGTTGCAGAAGTATCCTCAGCTGCACAGAGGTCACTTCTCTGCCGCCGGGAGGGAACAACCCCTCGTTCGAGAAAGTGTCGTTTAAATGTGCACTTGGCCAATGTGAATGCCCGAAGACTATGAAGGGAGGTGATGATGGAGCTGATCTGTATTTTTTACATTATATTGAGCGATCAGCAGTCTTTCTGTTAGAGTGGTTTTGCTTTCTTACTGGTCCTTTGATTTTTTTTTTTTTTTTTTTTTTTAGGACTTCTGTTAGAGGCTTGTACATGTGTATTTTTCATTCAATGAGACTGAAGAGATAACTAGGACATGTAATTTGAGATGAGCAGAGGTTGGAATAAACCTGGAAAAACAAGGGCTATATTTCTTAAAAGGATTTGTTAAACTCAATCTTGGTTTATTCTTTCTAATAAGTGATGTGAGTTTTAGGTAATATTACAGTAATTAGAAGTTCTACTAAATATTATTTCTTTAAATGTAGATGTTAGTTTTTGTGATTATTGTAGTCCTTAGTGTGCAGTAAACATAATCTCCTCTTCTGCTCTATGTTTTTGTTGTCCTTAGACACGGTTAAAGCTCCTGGAGCCAGTGGTCATATTCTCACACCATCACATTACATTCTCCGGTTGCTTGTGAAGGTTGCTTCTCCTTTCTCTCCACAGTACCTAGAATCCGTGACCCTTTTTCACAGCCTCTTACGAATGCTACAGTGTAATTTTACTGAAGTTTTAGAGACTTCAGGATGTGTCTCTTTCTTTAGGTACACTTGCATACTTGTAATAACTGATTCACCCAGGTTTACGGTTCTTTTGTATTTTTAGCTGAAAATACAAAAGTGTAAAAGTAGCATGTCACTAATTTATTGCAAATATAAGTGTTTGAGATTGAAGAACATTGAGTAATGACCGAGTACTAAAATTAATTAATCATTTATATTGGGTCTTAATGGAAGAAAAAAAGATTTTCCAATGCAGAAGTGTATAAGCGAATTTAACTGCTCTGATAGCTCATAATTTTACTGTTCTTTGTTCTTACCAGCAGCAAGGTTTTAGGAATGTGATGAAAGAAGAAGGTGCTTAATTCAATATCTACAAGTGTTTAAGAGGAATTGGTACGAAATATGTTGGGAGAGTGGAGGTGAGAACATCTCTTGAGCAGATGTTCCTCCATTTGATATTTAGCTTTGTAGCTATGTAGAAAAGATAATATTGCAGATGCTATTTTAAAATAACTGGGACAAGTCTGTACATAGTCTGAAGCATAGTCTTGGTTATACAAAACAGAGAAAAGTCTTTTCTTGTCTGTTTTTTGCCAACACTGTATGAACTATTTTCTGAGTTTATTTGGATGTTCCGGGTAGGACCAAGTGATCTGTTGTGAGGATCAGCAGTTGGTGTTTGGGTTGAGAGCAGCACTGAATTTGGAACTGGGTTGAGATGAACTTGTTGCGTAAGATTTGTTTTCTTGTGGCTCTGTTGTTAAGATCTAGACAATATCAATAGTGTTGGTACTGCCAGGAAAAAAAAAAAAAAACAACCTGAAAACTGGAGGCCCTGTGTTCCCTTCTGGCTGCAGGATGGTCATTGAAATGTAGCAGTAAATAGCCTTTTGATTGAGGGTGAGAGTTGGGACCCTTGTCGGTTTCATTCTGTTTCATTTGAGAGAAGCTCTTTTCACCTCTAACTTAACAATGAAGGAGCAAAGCATCATGCTACAAATAGGACATCTGAATATGCTGCAGTTTGAAGCCAGTTGCTAAGAAAACCTTAGGATATGTCTCAATTAAAAGTACCTTTTTTTGCTTTGTGTCGTGATGACTTGTCAGTGATCCTGAAAAAAGAATGTTTAAGATTCCAAAGAGTAGGTTTTAAAATGTGGGGGTTTTTAATATTCTTTTATTTGTGTAATAAGTCTTGCCTGCTGCTCTTCAAAAGCCTCAGCTTTCTGCCTGTGATGCTCTTTGTTTCCCTTAAAATTTGGCTTAGTTAGATCTGTTTTGTCTGGATATAGATCCTGGACTTGCTTTTGTCCAGAATGACATTTACTTAGAAGGAAGTAGCTGAGCCTCATCCTGTGGATGGCAGAATATTGGCACCTCTGAGAGGAAGCTTGTGTCTTGATTTGGCTTAAGGGTCTTTTTTTTCCCCTGTTGTTAGTGGTGGGGTTTTTTTATACAACCCCCAAGCAAAACCCACAGCTCTTCTTTCCTGTGAAATCCTTCCATGTTTCCCGCCTCCACAGTGACAGAAAATTCTCTTATGAAGTGACCATGTAGAGGCTTGTGAAGGTTTACTGGTTTATTGGTAATAAACGTCTTAAAGTATGTTCTTGTCTCTTCATTGAAATTGTTGGAGGGAAAAAGCTTCCATTAAAGGTATTTTTCACTACAATTTTATGTTCTTGTATTGTAGTTATCCTTTGCAATTAGTTGAAAAGTTTATGCCTCTATCAAAACAAATATAACCTATGTAATGGATAGCTTTTTAGTGAATATTCAAGCTTTTTCTGCAGAAAAATGCTTGGAGGCAACCCTAGTAGGACATTAGTTGCATAGATCTAAAGAATATCTTCTGTGTATGTGTGCATATTGTTTTAAAAATGTCTGTTAACTAGCAATATCAGGAAAAAATCAAAAGGCAATTTAGGTGTTTATGTAAGAATAAAATAATGTATGTTCTTAGAGGGAGAAATATGATTGGCAAGAAAAAATGCAATCTGTCTTACTCTCTCATACAAAAGCTGTCTCTCGGACAGCAGTCCTCTGTGCAGCTGTTTTTGAGTTTCTTCTAGTAACAGCGAATGCCAGAATGATGTTTTTCATAGAGATGGTACATGGCTTGGTAAAGAGACTTGGGTTTGCGTGTGTGTTTTGTTTAAATCTCATGCAGAATCAATGTAGTTCTAAGAGAAATTAATTTGGTTTTGTAGACCAGGATGATAGTGTTATGGTGGTGGAAGTCTAGAGCAAAGGTTGTGTTAGTGATCTGAACCTATCAGATCAGTAGGAACCCAAGGGTTCTTGTAAAAGATACAGGAGTAACTTCTAATTGTAGGTCAGGGGTTAACCTATCACTGTCAAAGGCTTAAAATATCTTGTATTTTCAAAAATAGTACAGTCTTTCTAGGCTGATTTAAGCAATGGCTCTTTTTCCCATGAAGTGGCAGGATGTTTTTGGTTTTCCCATTTGTAAGTTTTAAGGTAGGAGCACCTAGAGGTTCTGGACAGGATTATAGTTTATTGTTCTATCTTATGTACAAATTCTAAAGAAGCAGACACTTTTTAACTGGGCGAGAGACATTTTTGGAGTAAGCTTTTCCTTTGAGAAGTGATAGGGTTAGAAGTACTCCTTCCATTCTCACTGCATCAGCTGTCTGCATGCTCTCATACTATACTGTTGAGAGTCATGGCAAGGTTTTAATTCTAATTAGCTCAGCTTGAAAAGTGAATTAAAAAATACATTCAGAGTGCATGGAAGGGGAGTTGGATTCACTGGGGCACCCATAATCATTAGTTGTGGTTCTCATCACGTGTTAGAGAAATCTTAATAGCCAAAAGAAATCTACTCAAAAAAATTTACAGCCTATTAGGAATTCAAATGAGATGTGCCGAGTTTTTGTTTTTTGTACTTTTGGCGGTAGTAAACTAGGAACCAGCAAGTTCATGGTGCGGATACTTAGTATAAGGGAGCATGCAGATAAAAGATTGTCTGGTATAGTATAATGATCTTTTTATTTAACTTTGTGTTTAAATGGGGTTCTTAAAAGTATTAATTTTAAAATCAGCCTTTATTTATTATTTTGCCAATTTTGTGTGTAATGCGCACTAGTGGTTTGTGTACATCATGTAAGTTTCACGATCTAAAATTAGCTTGATAGGTACTAAGGTGTGAATTAGGATGTGTAGATCCACAAAGGGTCGTTCTGGATTGAAACTGAATGGAAGGCTATTTACAGGTTTAATGGACATGGGGTCTTGGAAATCATGACTTTTCTGTAAGTTTGTAAATCACACTGGAAAAGTTTGTTCTGTTGGATGATACTGCTTGTGGAAGAACTCTTTTGCCCAATCTAGAATAGGAGATAAAATACTCATGATGAAAAAAAAATCCCTTGTGACGAGAAACATAGCACTTCTTCTAAAGGTTGCTTGGATTCTATTGTCTAATACAGCTTCCAAAAAATCCCAAATGAAGGGATTCATGGCTTCTGTAGAACTGGAAATGTGCTGTCCCTGTGACACAGAGTCTGAATGTGATCTTATGTCACTTTCTCTCTCCTTTCAACTCCCTTCGGTGTCACCACCTTCAGTATTCCTGGTCAGGTCTCATTACTGCCCCGTGTCCTCTGTCGTAATGGGGTTGAGGGAGAAGAGAGGGAAAACAATTCTAACTTGAAGGAGTCCACAGGGTAGGTATGCTTTCCTCATTCAGACCTTTCCATGAAAGCTCTCTCGCCTCCACCAGGAATTCAAATGATCTTACTCCTTAATGCCGGGGGGGACTGGGGTAGAGGAGTTCAGTGCAGAATGCACAGCTGGATTAGCTTTATATACACAACTGCTCCAGTCTGTTACTTTTCTATTCTTTCAGTGTCAGTTCCTTTAAAAAAACGAGAGTGGTGAAAGGTTGGTTCTGGCCAGACTTCCTGTTTTATGGTCTTTGTTGTAACTTCTGGTGTTACTAATGGCTCAACTCTTGTAAAACTTGGGTCTCGGCTTAAAAGTAATAATATGTGGTAAAAAGAAGAAAAGAAACAGACCTTGATTTATACTGGTAGGATTTTTGCGTTTAGAATATGCTTATGAGTTGGTGTGGCAATACCTTTGTCCTTTTGTTGATGATTATTTTTTTCTTTTTCTTTTATTAAATGAGGTCTGGGAGAGTTGCATTGTTTTTCTACATGTTAAGAGTAATATCAGTAAGTGATATAATCAAACTCTTGCAAGACACAAAGATGCGGTATATATGTAGACATAACGAGTGAATAGCAAAAAATGCAGGTTTTGTGTTTACCCATGTGTTTATTTTTTTAATGGAAATTAAAATTTACTTAGTTCTTAGTGGAAATTGGGATGGAATATTTTGGAAGGAGATGAGGAGTATGAAAAATTTGGAAGCTCTTAAATGAGTACTTCTGAAGTTTTGGAATGAAATGGGAATCTGAGAGTGGGTAGGAATGTTATGAATATATATGAATATTTACTTTAGTTAGTTCTGGCAGGTAGCATAGTCTAGTAGAATTAATAACACACATGACTTACTACCAAGAGTTCTTGTTTATATGACTCTGGGACTACTATACTCCTATGGGAGTAGTATACCTGTTATTTACTGTGGAAGTTGAAGAAAGTTAGTTAGACTGTTGCTTACATGAGTGGGTATTATTCCAGCTGTTGGGAGGTAAGTGTGGGATCTGATGGAGAGCCTGACACGTGTGGTGGAGTTGTGGGTTTCAAAAGTCATATATCAGACTTTGAGAAGCATGGTTTGTTTGGTTTTTTTCCTCTTACTGATTTGTAAGGCTCATTAAATCACTTTATTTATCTTTTATATGTGCTTATATAGATAGTTTCATTAATATGCATTATGTGAGAGTTTGTATGCCTATATATATGTACAGCACAGTTACCATGCTTGTTTTTCCAACATCATTGATCTGGCCTGTAACAAGTGCAAATACAAAACTAAAATCTAAAAATAAAGTGCAATACAGAAAGGTTAAAAAAGAGTTTCTGTTAAGAAGCTGTTCCTGCATTCAGTGTTTATGTTTTTGATACAGTTCTGTTTCCACTGGTCCATCATTTCAACATTGTAATTGTGCCTAATCTGCCTACAAATGCTAGTCCAAGATGCGAAAGGGAATTTAGCAGTGGATGATTATAAAAGTATTTTATGGCATGTGAAGCATGTTAGTTTTGATTTATTAAAAATCGTTTGTGTCAACCTCTCTTCTAAAGCTGAAGTGCATTAATAGCCTTCTGCCACATGAGTGGCGATGTGAAGATCTGTATGTAGCTTCTAAAATTGCGACCCTTTGCAGAGTTTCAGATTTCATCCTGGTAGCTTGGATGCGGGCTGAATGCCGTTACAGTTTGCTATGTTAGGGATTTACTGGTACTGTTAGGTAACACTGGAGAACACATTAAATAGCCATTTTCTGCAGTGTAGTTGCTTGTGTTTCTCTGGGGTGAAAGATGACTTCAATTACCAACATCATTAGACAAATTCAGTTTTTTTATGTTTAAATACTTGCTGTAAGGAGACAATTCAGACTCTCTGAGCTAGTGGTTGTGGAGCTGACTTTATTTCACAGCCAGAGAGCACGTCCTGGTAAGCTGTTTTCTCCCACACCAGCTTTTATGATATACTTTGCTCCCTGCTTGTTTTCATCAAAAAGTAAGATCTGAAATTGAGTCTAGCTTTTTAAGAGTTCTGTTTTTAACTTATGGAACGTGCTGTGCTAGTAGTACTACAACTGAGGTGTTTGTTAATAGGTTGTAGACCGGAGAAGAAACAGTTTTGTATTGTTCTGTGTGGGTCAAAGCACTGCTAATGTGCTTGGATACTATAGTGATGAGTACTATAAATATCCAAATATATCAGCCAACAACTGGAAATAAATTTATAAACATTAAATTCTTTCCATTATCAAAGGCAGCAACTGAAACATTCTCTGCTCTCCCACCTCTGGCTCAGTACTCATGACTGTGCACATCAGAAAACAGAATAGACATACAAACTCTGTCTTCTAATTTTCATTTGGTGCAGAGAGAAGTGGTCACCAAACTTAGAAGAAAAATGTAATTCTGATTGTGTTCAAGCTTGTTAGTTGTTTGTAAACAGCAAACCCCTCTTCTGTTTTAATATTGTCTAGGAATGAGTGCTCAGAAGACTGGGTAGCATGACAGGTAGCAGCATTTAAAATAACTCTGCAGTTCTTATGTCATACAATATGCTTTGTTTAAACATGGAGGCTGTGCTCAGTAGTGCTGATTCAGTGGGTACTTGGGGAGGTGGGCTAGTATTGAACCAGCATCCCGTTTAGATGCTGGGTAAACCACGCTGTTGGGAAAGGAGATGCCAGACTGATTTTTAGAATTATGGTGATCAAACTCAAAACTTTATGAAGGAAGGATATTATGTGTGTGTGTTATCTTCCTTTTGTTTTGAATACTTGAGCATGTTTTACCTTGAATGACTACAGAAATAATCTCAAATATGCAAGTTGGAGTTTGGTTACGGTTTTGTTCTCTACAGTGGATTAAGTCTTTTAATCTGAGACTGTTTATATCATTTGTAGCAAGTGGTGTGTTTCATACCAGGGAGGATGGATTCGGTGGCCAAATGGTGCCTGACATATATATATATATGTAGGTTGGCAAAGGAACTTTTGGTCTTTCGGGATGAGAAACATTCTTTTAAAGCATTTATCATAATTAATGACTTACATTTTCTTGCTCTCATGATTTAGTTGGTTTTGTCACTTTCATTTAATTTGTGTGCTAATTCATAGAATTTTCTAAGTGCTGGTAATGTCAGGACACTAAACTGTCTCTCTGACATAGGCAGTGGGGGTGGGAAGCAATAACGCTTTTAGAAATGAATTGCCAGTGAAAGAGTGGAGAAGTAATAAACTGCTGTTAAAAGTTTTTTTTAGAAATTATTTCAAAGCTAAATATTTTCATTAGGAAAAGCTGGGATAAAAGACTGTACTGGGCATTATGCATTTCTGTCCAAATTTGGTATCTCTTTGTTTAAGTGTGGTTTGTAGTTAAAATCAGATCTTTCAGCCAGCCTTTTCAAAGGATGCAAATGGCCTTCAATTTTCAGAATATTTCTAAAAGAAGTGACATACAAGTTCAGATGAATAGTATATAGCTATCATTACTTTACAGACAGACTACTAGCAGGTGAAGAAATGCTAATAAGCATTAAGATCTGTATATATATTCCAGGAAAACTTCAGAGTAATATTAATCAAATGGTAACACGTGTGAGAGTGTGTTTTTCCAGCCTTTAAAATTATCTTTTGTGGCTTCTTTGATGGTGGACGTATAAGGAAGTATCGTTCCCTTCTGGAGGGGAGGCTTATTTCTTACAGTACAGAAATTCTCCTAAGAGTGTGAGATCTAGTTCTAAATATAGCCTCTGAATTAACACTGCTAATTTTACCAGTGTATTATTCACATTTGCTCAAACTACCAACTGTCCGCCAAAAAAAGCAAAATTAAGTCCTCAGAGCGTGTGGGGGGAAGGTGGAGGTCATGGAGGGAGGGTTGTTTATGGGTGTTACAGAAATGTGAATCCATCTCTTTGACAAGTATCAAGTTTTTGGTTGCTATAGGAAAATGCTGAGAATTACAGGTGGGTCTCGACTTCCTTGCCCCCCCGGTTTATTCCTTCTTTTTGTTCTGCTTGAATTTGCAAAGTTTAAAATATATGCATTGTACCAGGGTAGGCCGTATTGCTCAGTGTAGAGAGCAGTGGGGGGAAGCAGGTGAGGTTTACTAAGTGACATCAGGTTAGTTGTTGTAACACTTTGCCTCCTGTGCTTCGTTTGGGAAATAAGGATAATCATGCTTAGTTTTTGAAGTATAAAAAATGGCGACTTCTGTAGGATATAGAGCTATGCTCAAATCCAATTTAAGGTTAATCCTCTGTGACCTCAGCTGGGTTCCAGATGGTGACCTACATGTGGACTAGGCTGTTGATGTGTTATCAAAGACCTAGAGTGTCCAAGAAACTTTAATGGAAGGATAGAGTCTTGCATAGTAAGTGGAGGGTAGAGTAACAAAGCTAAGAATGTAAAAGTTAGAAAACAGAGAGATAGATCTGAAGTACTGTATTTTGTTCTTTTGTGTATTTATTTTATGGGCTTTTTATGCTTGTTTGTTTGTTTTTACGTATCTTGCTTTTTCCCAAGTCTTGGTAAGTAATTACGTATACCAAGACTGCTGGGCCCTCAGCAGGCCTATTCCAGTTGAATATAAGCTACTGTTAACAATAATAAGCTTCTGTTACCATTTGGGGATCAACATCTGAAAGTGAGAGACTTCCCCAGTGAGCTGAATTATTCTCGAGGCAGCAGCTGAATTTTTAGGATTTGTGGGATTGATTTCTGGCTCTTGGAAGGGATTACTGCTTGATGCAGGCATTCCCAAAGCGTATGAAGTAAATTGCTTGTGGCACATTAACCACTTCCAAGTGGTACGTAGCAGTGGTAGTGCAGCGGCAAGCTGGTTGTGTTTGGCGACCTGGCCTGACCTTTGTCTGCAGCAGGAGGATGGAGACAGACGGAGACAGTCTTGCTATGAAGCAGTGTGAAAGCCATCAAGCAGTATCCTCCTGCCTTGCTGGACCCGTGGCAGCCTCACTGCTGTGGCTGCCTACAGCACCTGCTTCTGCCTGTGAAAGGATTTCTTTTTCCATTTGGGTAAAAGCTCGTAACGCGTGCCCCCTTACCGTATAGAAGCCTGCGTGATACTTGGAAGGGCCTCCCGTTAAAGGGTTACCAAGCACTGGAACAGGCTGCTGGGGGAAGTGGTTGAGTGACCACCCCTGGAGGTGTTTAAAAGCCCTGTGGATGTAGCACTTAGGGATGTGGTTTAGTGGTGGAGTTGGCAGTGTTAGGTTAACAGTTGGACTCTATGATGTTAAGGGTCTTTTCCAACCTGTATGATTCTATTCTATGATTATGAGTTTGGAGCTCCCGAAGTGAGAATGACGAGATAACTAGGAGGGAGACTACTGTGTGTAAGGCTCAGCTGGGAGAAATCAGCAGAGGAAATGGGGTTGTATGTATGAGGTATGGGAGAGAAAATGACGGTGAAGGTGTGTCCTCTCTTCCACACTTGTGCAGCCTGGTGTAAGGCTGAAAGCTGCTGCTCCTGTTAGAAAGAGCTGGTGTTGTTCTTGGTGGAGTGTGAAGCAAGGTAAGAGATGAACTGCTTAGTGGTGAGCAGAACAGGTACCAGATGAATCTAAATATGGTATTTTTCAGCTAAAGACCCTCTTAGTAGGAGGAGGGATTAAACTTTCATTAGTGGATAATCATCTCAAAAACGTAGCCAGGAACTCCGGTCTGCTTGGAAGCTGACAGTGAGATTTAACTTTCTAAAGTTACTTGACTGATTGTAGGCTCTGTTTCTGCCTGTACTTATGAATGTAATGTAAGGGATTGATACACACTGTGGTCGACAGCGAAGTTTTAACTGCATGGAATGATAATGCCCTGTGGGAACACTCGGGTTTTGCTCTGGTCCTGTGGGCTGGGGGAGTCTCTCCTCTTAACCTTCCTCATGTGAGTCTCTCCTGCCATGCACCTCCTTTTCCTTTCATGTCTTAGATGAGGTGGTTTCGCTGCTGAAAGGCATCAGCCTAGCTCATCTGGGAATGCTATTGTTGGAGATTGCACCTGGAGTAAGTTAGAGAGTTGGGATAATACAAGTAAGTTTCCTTTGGAGCCCGAGAAAGTACATCTCAGTACAGGAAAGTGGAGGGGTAGGTATGTTCCTGCTAATGGATGTTCTATTACAGAAAACAAAAATACCTAGGATATTCCCCCTTAGGAGAACAGGGGTGGATTTCTCTTCTGATGGGCGAAATTACTCCAATTTTCTTGCAGTCATCCCTAGCTGGGGATGAAGAAGTAATGCTAGCGAGAGGGAGTATCTGGTGGCTGCTGAAGTAGATAGTATTTGTGGCTTGGATATCTTGCAGATTCAGAAGGGAAGGAGGACAGATACACTATGACATCCATAGTAATTTTTTTTCCCCCTTTCACCATTACTTTTAATGAAGGTCCTAGGGGGATATTGGATTTCTGCATGTCTTCACTATTAAGTGCTTGTTGCTGGAAAATGGAATTGGAAGCTGTAGATGGCCTTCATAAAAAGGCAAATGCAAGTTAAGATCTAGAGTTTTTTTTAAAAGAAACAACCAACCATAAAGGAAAAAAAAAATCCCTGTGGCAGTGTGAGTTTTCACTTGTGCTTGCATTTCAGCAAAATGAAGTTGCCTGATTATGTGACTGCTGTTCTAGAATATTGCTTTATCCTCTTATGGGGGTGTGGGGTAGAACTGTTAATCTAAGAGTTGTTCTACTTAGTTATATAACTATTTCTTAAAAATAGCTCCAGATTGCTGGAAAAGGTAGATAGATACTACAAAGTACAAAATTTCAGTTTCTGATCTTTTACATAGAGCATCCACATTTTATACGTTAAATTTTTTTACTATTTTGTGGTGACTGGTAGTATGTTACTCACATGCACTCATACAGTAGCTTGTGAACATCGTGTAGCACAGTTCTCTGTCAAATACTGCATATGTACAGTGGTAATAATAGCACCAAAGCTGAATGCTGACGAGCTAGTAGGCAGAGAGGTACATAACAAGAAAGCATTGAGGATGGGCTGTTTCTTTGTGTGTGTGGCGGTCACTGCTCTGAAAGTTTAATTTTGAAGATGGTTGTTCAGACTATCCTTTATTATGTTGTGCTTCTAGAAATCACAATTATATTTGGCTGTGGGTATGTGATATCCTTGGGATAAGGAGGCAAAATGCATGAATCAAAAGGTTTATTGTATTCTGGTAAAACTAGTTCATTCTTTTAAGACATACCTCTATCCTAAGGTGCTCAGTTTTGTCATCCAAAGAGATTTTGTGTAAGTCGAGTTAGCCTTTGTAGATGAGTTTAGCAGACAACTCTGATTCAGAAACACAGTTTCTGAATGAAAACATTTTGGATGGCCATTGCAAGCTTGGACCAGTAGGAGTTCTAAATAACTTGTTTCCAGTGACTAATACAGAGTAAAAATTTGCTCTTGGGCTTACCTGCTGTTTACTTTAGACTCTCTGATCAGATACAGTCTGTGAAAAGTTTTCTGCTTCAGTTAGATACCCTGTAGTATTGTGTTTGCCTCATGGGCTTTTAAAGAGTCTGTTCTTCCACATTGCTCTAACACTGGCATCTGCAATAATTGAGTACAGTAAGGAAAATAGAACAGAATGTTGCAGTAGTTGACTCTGCTGTAATTATTTCTCTTGCTGGATAATCTTTTCCTGTTAAACATATTTCACCTGCTGCTTTTTGAACTGTGTGCTACTTTTTTAAAGTGGTCAGTGTTGCACAGGACTGATACCTGATTTTGGAGTGGCAGCATCCCACCTCTGTATAGCGCTACTCTTCTTTACAATCCCTTGCTAAATCATCTTCTGAATGTGGACTTCATGTGAGTGAGCTAATTTGACCCAGATCTGGCTCAAGAGTAGGAAGTTACTGAATTTGAAGATGTTTCTCTTCTGGAGTTGTGGATTCCCTATCTGGGTATTATTAGCCTAGATATTGCTAGGCAAATTGTCACTTCACAGAAACATTAGTAGGCAATACTATTTTGTGTTAAAACGTAAACTACTTGTTATTTTGAGATCCTTTAAACAGGATGTCTGTACTTGGGGTGTGTGTGATGTGTTGGGGGTTTGGGGGTTTCCTTCTCTTCTTTTTTCTCCCTGCATGTATATACCTAGTGCCTATAAAACCCTCAGTTTTATCACAGCAAATCCCAGGAGTTTTACTGTGCTACACATATGTGTTAGTCTTTGTTTGTTTGTGGAGTAGGTATTTGTTTCCCCTGTCAAAAACTGTTACACTGGATTGATACAGTCTCCCTGAAGTCCACTGTTGCAAGCCATGACATGTTGTTAGAAGTTTTTGTTAAGCTTTATTTGTTGAAATACACAGTAAAGTTTTTATTATTTGAGACTTGTGATAATTTATATTGTCAAACAGCTAGTTTAAAGGAACTTTTTTTTTTCTTTTAGCCAGAATGTGGATCATTTTACCTGATAACTTCTTCCCTATTTGAAGGGAATGTGTATTAAATTTTAATGAGGGTAATTTTGATGACAGGTCGTTCTACCAAATGTCTTTTAATTTTTGTTAATATTGGGAACTTTAACTTGAAACCTGGCTGCAATGGAACGTAGGAGAAAACTGACACTTTCTGTTGAGCTTGTCTCTGCTGTGTAGTGATTTTGACCCCACTTTTAACCATAATATATGGTCTTCAAAAAAGCAAATGTGTATTCTCCATTGTGTGCTTCATTTTGGCACAGATTCTGGTTTGATCACCCATATGCAGTTCTGTGGGAAGATACTCAGATTGCCTCTTTTCATCTAACTTAAGTGATGAAATTAGGAATTTTGGCTCTTGAAATTGCCACTGGAATGCAGAGATTGATTTGTAGTGCTAAGGTGAGATCGTGTGAAGATGCTAAGTTTTTTGTTAGTCTTTTGTTGTAGTTTCTTGCTGTAGAAACACAGCACTCTACAAACAAGTAATGCTTAGGAATTGTATGAAGATTTTGGGCCCACTTTCTCATACAGAACTTGTTAAATGTCTGAACAATTCTCTCCTGTGTCTGCAGCACATCCGTTTCTGACACAGCTTTCTATGACGTGCACTCGTATTTATTTATTCTTTGGAAGAGAGTTATTTGCAGTGATTTCCTCCATTCATTCATCTCTCATATTTTGACATAGTAAACTTGAAAGAGTATGAACAGGGCTTGGAAAGAGAATGGTGAAGACTTCTCGAGAGTAAAAAAAACCCAACCAAAACAAACTAACCAAATCCAAGCCCTGCCTGTGACTGCTGCTGCACCCTGAAGAGGCATGCGTTTGCTTACAGAGGTTGATGAGTCAGTCTCTTCAGGGCTTTTTGCTAGGGCTGGCCTCCTGCCTGTCCATTCTGAAATTTCTCGGTTGCCTCATCTGATTGTCGATGCTGCATTAAGGCTAGTCCAATTTGTAAGTAGGTAGGTAGGGGGAAACCCACGTGTAGCACAACTACTGCTGTCACGGCACATCATCCCATGGTCTTTGTGTTTTGATGAACTCCCAGGAGAGTTAGATGTTTCTGTTGTTGAAAACAGCTGTTTTGGAGAAGGTATCTGGGAGGCAGCCACATGCTTGCATGGTACAATGAAAACTTGTGGCCTTTTCAGTAAATCATACATTGGACACTGGAGTTGCTTGTGGCTTGTTGCTGGGGTCTGTGCAATTAAGAGCTACAGAACAGTTCAGAGAAGCATTCAGAAGAACTGACATTCTACAATGAATGTAAGAACCTTTGTACACTAAACCGTAGCCAGATTCAAGACCTTCAGCTTTTATAATAGAGGCTTGACTTCCTCTGTTTGTCTTCTGCTTGGTTAAAAAGAATAATTCAGTTTATTTTCCTGGATGGGGGTAATCTGTGTCAGTGTTCTAGGGGGTGGGAGGGGGAGGGCAGGAAGAGAAGGTCAGCTGTTTTTAATACTGGTGTACTCCATGGCCAGGGCTTTCTAATTATAGTGTGGATAAAATATCAATTTTCAAAGTCTTTCACATGAGGAAGGTTCTCTGTTTCAGTGGCGTTAGATTTGCATCTGTCCCATAAACATATGCATCATATGTATTTTGTATCTGGTTAGTATTGGGTAACTGTATTAGCTGGTTGCTCTGCTGCAGTTTGGTAGTGTCTTCGTGGGAGCAGTGAAGACATTGTCATATACAGAAGTATATCTTGTATACTTAAAGCACTTGTTTGACTTTGCAGCTAACGAAGGTGTTCAGGGTTACTTTGAACCTTCTCTGTCTCTTACGCGTTATGACTGATTGTTGGAGAACAGATAAACATTTGAAGTAGCTGAACGATTGTGTTGTGTATCTGGCTTGAGAAATGGCTTCATAGATTTTCTTGTAGTTATGATGAATATCGTTGGCACTAGTGATTTGAGAAACAGCCCAAGCAAGTGTAAATGAGTAGGAGGTGCTCATTAAACTTGTGTTGGAGGATTTCTTTCTTCTCCCTGTTCTTCAGAAAAAATGTCTCTGCTGTGCTGTCTCCCATTTAAACAAAATTTCTGTGATTAGATTTTTAGTAAGACCAAAATTGCTTCTATTGTATCATTTTCTGTGCCAGATATGCAGTAATGAAATAGTTCAGAGATAGTAATACACTGTTTTACGAGACAGTAAGAAAGCCATATGAAGTGCTCTTCATTTTCTATTCCATCTGTTGTTATTATGTGGTAGTAATCTTGTATCATGCTTTTAAAATACAGTTTTTCCAGTTCTCATATTTATGTGGTTTGGGAAGTGTTGGATCAGGTGTTAAGATGTTGTGCCTGTTAGATAAGTCCTCTAAGAAGCTTTGTGGTGGGCACAGAAAAGAAATGGTTAGGATAATTGAAAAGCAAAAAGTGTCATACGGTCGTGGTGCTGTTCAAAGGGAAACCAGTAGCAACTAGCTATATTTATTTTTTTTTTCTTCTGTCTCCTAAAGTTTTCATTGATGAGAGCAGTCTTAAGCTTTGAAAGACTCTGGAGACACACAAGCTGTCTAAGAGTGTTTGTAATCTTCAAACAAGAAGTAGTGAAGTGAAAATGTGACTAATGCTGAGAAGAGAGCACTTTTAGCTCTGAACCAGGCATTTGCGTACCTCCGACTGTATGGAAGGGAAAAATCTGCTGCTTGGATAAAGTAGTCTTTTGGTAGAATTTGCCCAGATGGAGCTTATTTCTGTGACTACAGAATAAGTAATGTCTCTTAAGTTCTGGATTCTCTTTTTCAATGAAACTTCTGAATTTCATGCTTTTTCTGTTGTGAGGGGAGGTTTCAGAATGCAGACTGGCTCTCCTTCAGCTGAGCCCACAGTCAAGGCAGACTGAAGCAATATGCTCTAAGAAGTGTGAATTTTCTCATATGTTTCAGGGAGCATTAATGGAAAGACTAATTAGGACAACTTGAAGCCAAAATTGATGTGTTTCACTTGGAGATAAATTATCAGAGGCATCCATCAGCTGTAGATGGATGTACATGGCATTCCAAGTTTAAATCTGCTTGAAGAGTTTAGAATCAGAAGTGAGGAAAAAAAGTTTCGATCTATCTCAGGGCTTAAATTTAGAGTAGAACAAGGAAAAAAAAATCTACAACGTATGAACTCTGTACTCTAATAAAAACAGATGAAGGGGATCATAAACTTCTAATTATTATTGTTTTTAATTCTAGTTTTAAGACAGTGTATAGGTGACATTAAGTCAGTATTTCAGACTGAAAATGCTATATTAAATACTAGTGTAATTTTTTTGGTATGGGCCTGTAACTTTTACAGATACATGCATACAGATAGGGTTTCTTCTCTTATCTTTCTCCTGAATTTGTGGCATTTCTGCTCCTAGAAATCTAAAACATAGGTCTCCACAGTCAGTTCTTTTTGAATCCTAATATACTCTATTTTCTTAAAGAGGTTAAAAAAAGTCTGCCTCCCCCACCCCCGAAGAGGAATGGCAACCTCGTATCAACAGACGAGGAGAAGGCTGAGGTCCTTAACAACTCTCTTGCCTCAGTCTTCACTGGCAGCCTCTCTCCTCGCCCCTTCCCAGCTGATGCACTGCAAGATGGGGACCAGAGTGGGAAAGCCGCTCCCACAGTAAGGGAAGATCAGATTCGTGACCACCTGAAGAACCTGAACGTACAGAAGTCTATGGGACCTGAAGAGATGCATCCCAGAGTCCTGAGGGAATTGGCTGATGTCATTGGAAAGCCACTCTCCATGATATTTGAAAGGTCACGGCAGTCAGGCAAAGTCCTTGGTGACTGGAGGAAGGGAAACATTGTGCGCATTTCTGTAAAGGGTAGGAAGGAGGACCCTGGGAACTACTGACCTGTCAGCCTCACCACTGTGCCTGGGAAGACCATGGAACAGATCCTCCTAGAAGCTATGCTAAGGCACATGGAGGACAGGGAGGTGATTTGAGACAGCCAGCATGGCTTCACCAAGGGCAAGTCCTGTCTGACCAACCTAGTGGCT
Source organism: Opisthocomus hoazin (assembly GCF_030867145.1). Taxonomy (NCBI): domain Eukaryota; kingdom Metazoa; phylum Chordata; class Aves; order Opisthocomiformes; family Opisthocomidae; genus Opisthocomus; species Opisthocomus hoazin. Next base: position 74,701,477 of record NC_134415.1, read on the forward strand.
TTCTATGATGGAATGACTAGATCAGTGGACAAGGGAAGAGCTATGGATGTGATCTACCTAGACTTCTCTAAAGCCTTCAACACAGTCGCCCACAACATCCTTCTCTCTAAATTGGAGAGATATAGATTTGATGGGTGGACTGGTCGGTGGCTGAGGAATTGGTTGGAAGATCACAGCTGGAAGGTAGTGGTCAATGGCTCGATGTCTAAATGGACACTGGTGACAAGTGGTGTCACTCAGGGGTCCATGCTGGGACTGGTGCTGTTTAACATTTTCATCAATGACTTGGTGAGATTGAGTGCACCCTCAGCAAGTCTGCAGATGACACCAAACTGAGTGGTGCAGCTGACACACCAGAAGAACGGGATGCCATCCAGAAGGACCTGGACAAGCGGGAGAGGTGGGCCTGTGTGAACGTCATGAGGCTCAACAAGACCAAGTGCAAGGCCCTGCATCTGGGTCGGGGCAACCCCTGTTATCAGTGCAGGCTGGGGGAAGAGGGGATTGAGAGCAACCCTGCCGAGAAGGACTTGGGGGTCCTGGTGGGTGAGAAACTGGACATCGACCACCAATGCGCACTTGCATCCCAGAAGGCCAACTGTATCCTGGGCTGCATCACGAGAAGCGTGGCCAGCAGGTCGAGGGAGGTGATTCTGCTCCTCTGCTTGGTGAGATCCCACCTGGAGTCCTGCGTCCAGCTCTGGAGCCCCCAGCACAAGAAGTCATGGAGCTGTTGGAGCGGGTCCAGAGGAGGGCCACAAAAACGTTCAGAGGGATGGAACACCTCTCCTATGAGGAAAGGCTGAGAGCATTGGGGCTGTTCAGCCTGGAGAAGAGAGGGCTGTGGGGAGACCTTATGGCAGCCTTCCTTTACCTGAAGGGGGCCTATAGGAAAGATGTGAAAAATGTTTTTAGCAAGGCCTGTTGTGACAGGACACAGAGTAATGGCTTTAAACTAAGGGACGGTAGATTTAGGCTAGATAGAAGGAAGATGTTTTTTACCACGAGGGTGATGAAACACTGGACCAGGTTGCCCAGAGAGTCAGCAGATGCCCCATCCCTGGAAACATTCAAGGGCTGGTTGGACGGGGCTCTGAGCAACCTGATCTAGTTGAAGATGTCCCTGCTCACTGTGGGGGGGTTGGGCTGGATGACCTCTAAAGGTCCCTTCCAACCCAAAGCATTCTATGACTCTATGGTTCTATGGATATAAAAAAGCTTGTGCCTGCTTCCTTTGCAGGACTGACTTAGTGCAGTGTCAGATTCGGCTTCTGGGTAAGGTATGATACAAAAAGTTAGTTTGCTTCAGTGTCACAAAGGCAGCAGTCTCTGGCTAAGGAGTACCTGCACAAGAAGAGATGCATTTCTTTCTGTTGTGTTTTTTTTTTTTCCCTTCCTACTTGCCTGAGGAGAGCAGTATTTTCTCTCTGCTCTTCTGCTGAATGCTCCCAGAAAGCAGGACTCTAACCCTGTGCGTTGCACCCTTGTAATATATGTGTCCAAGACTCCAGTTCCATCGTGTCATGTACCTCTTTCACCTTCTTGTCACTGCTTTGACATCCTCAGCCAGGGATGACCGACTACCTTTATTTCTATTGCAGAGCAGGGCTGTAAGCTGGCAGCCCCTGCTATGCAGAGTAGCAAGATGCGCCTGATTTGTAGTGGCTATCTGTGCAACCATCTACTGTGCTCGGAGAGAAGGTTGGAAGGCAGAGCTGAGAGAAGCTGAGAGTGCACCTGGCACAGGCAGATTGGTTACATGTTGTGGGCATATCACAGCTTTGGCAGCTTGCAGTGTTGCATACCACTGGATCCACTGCTACAATAGCTGTGGGCACAAATGTGTCTGCTCAGAAGACTGTGATTCCTTCCACTTGAAGTGGGTTGTGTGGCCTTCTGTCTTCCTCTTTTTGTATGTCTCACCTCTTGAGCAATATCAAGACAGAGAACAAAGCCAAGGAAAATGTTTCTCTCTGCAGTATAGAATTTTTAAGGAAGAAGTGCAGGGAGGAGGCAGGGTCTTTCATCGTGCACGTAAAGAATGGTGCCTCACACTTATTAGCAACGTGATCCATCAGGTAACAAGCTGCTAGTATTCCCCTCTCCCTTTCATTTCTCTAATATGAGCATCCTGTGTGTATTTTATGGCCATCATCAGCACTATATGAATAACTCTTAAACTGCTGGTCCTTTTCAGTCAGCTCTGACAGTTTTGTTGGGTCTTAAAGATAGCTGGGTTGTGTAACCACTGTGAAAGTAGGCGGCTGGGTAGAGGGAAGAGACAATGTGGGAGCTCAGGCTTTGAAACGGGAGGCTATGTGGCGGGGCAGTGGCCCATTAGGAGGCAGGAAGGCTTCAGCAAGAATTTCCACCTTCTTGGGAGCCCTGGCTCCTTTAGGAGCCAAAAGACAAGTATGTAATAAACAGGTATCAATCAAGGAACTGTTTATTGTTTTGTGGGCTATAATGCATTTTTCTCACGAGTAGTGTGGCTGTAGAGCTATATTGTTTTGTGTCGTGCTGCAGGGAGTGAGGAAATCTGGTCCCAAATAAGGAGGAGTTTGTAAGTTGAGGGCAAGGTTGTCTTTATTTGGATACATAGAAAAAGAAGTGGTTTTGCTGTCTTTAAAAGTTGTGGCACCATTGGAAGCTCTCTTCTCTTTCCTGTCTGTGGCATGGCATAGAGTCAAATATATCTTCTGAAAGTGTGCCCACTTAATAATGTGTTCTGGCCTTTACCAAATCACATTAACCTAGTGTAGCTATCTTCTGGAGCAATTCATTGATATTTTTTTTTCCCCCCTTCTCTTTTTTTTACTTTTTAATAATCCCACTGTGAACTGTGGTACCAGCTGACAAATCCCAAAGAAAGCAGTTCTCTCTAGGTTAGGAGGAAAGAAATAAGAAGAGTGTATCTGACTTGCTCTTGGCAAAAAGGACCCCAAATGAATCTTTTAATTAGAGCAGTTTTGTTCTGTCTATCTGCCATGAACCTAACGAGCAATATGAGCTTGCTAAGGTGCAGCCATGTGACTTGATGGGAGCTGATTCTCTAGTGAGAAGATTAGGTGCTTATTTCTGGCTGTCTGCAGCCTGTGATGCTAACTAAGCACGTGTTGCTGGGTGTGTGAGAGCTCTCAGCCAGTCCCGAGTTACCTCTCCTTCTCTCATCTTTGCTCTTCCATCCCTTCCTGAGTATTGCCTCACCGATTTCTCTGCTCTTGATATTTCAGCTTGGGATAGATTTCACAAATTATGCTACATTCAGTTTCTGTGTGGTATTGTGTTTGGATCTGTAAATAACACAAAGTCTAAATGGAACATAACATTTTTCAGAATCTTGTTTTTTAGCAAATCGCCTGGGGAAGCGTATTTTGAAATCAGTGAAATACAAAAGGGATTAATAGCTCTGACCAAGAGGTCATCATTAAACTGGCTTGTCTCCAGCACTGCCATTTTACAAAATGCATTTAGTGAATTGTTTTGCCTTTAAAAAGTGAGAAGAGGGGTGGTGGAAGAGGAACCAGTCCTGGGGCTCTCGAATTGTGACAGCTCTACCATTTGTGATGTAGAAGCTATTTAAAATTATGTGGGGTGGGGAAGAAATCCAGCCTGCCACGCTGAAGCTGGGAAATGAACGCTGCCTTCTGCCCACAGGCTGAGAATTGTGACTGGAGCTGCAGTTTCCACCACTTAGTACAGTTCTCTTTTTGTAATGATGGCACCTGAGCAAAATAAATCTGAAAATCTTCCACTTTAATAGGTTCCCATTCTCATAATCTTGAATGATTTGGAAGACCCCATTTTGTCAAGAAACCTGTTTCCTTTTATTTTTGAATTTCACCTTGAATTTGATGTTTTGTCCTGTGGGCACTGATGTTAACATGACTTCTATATTGTACTTACTTACATGATAAATCTCTCTTCCCAGATCATTCAACTTCAAGTGGTACCTCCTCGTTTAAGCCCAGCCGATCACTGGTTACTATTCCCACTGCCCATGTGATGCCGTCTAATGCCAGCTCTTCACTTTCCAAGCACAGGGAGGCTTTTAAGTCTGATGGCTCAAAATGGAGTACAAGCTTTGTACGGTCAGGAGGAGGCAGAAATCAGGACAATTCTCTTGACATGAAAGGTGCAAGACCTGTAAGAAAATGGTCCTCCTTGTCTAAACTCAGCTCATCAAATACCTTCAGCCAAGATGGCAGTAGTCATTCAGCGGATTCCAGGGCTAGTACAGACAAAGCTGTGTCACCGCAATTACGGACAAATGGGCCGAGTTGTTTGCATGATAGCATGGAGTTGCTAAAAATTGAGGACAAAGAAATGGGGAAAAAACGATCTTCTCTACTGGACTGCAAATACAAATTTGAAACGTGCAGCAAAGACGATTTTGTTTCAGATTCCTCAAGTAGGAGACATGCCTTAGACTTGACCTACAGTGCCTTACCTGAAAGCAAACCTGCAGCAGCCAGTTGTGAAGCTTTCGGACAGCGGTACGCAACTCTGGGACAGCAGGCTGTGAGTGGAGCTCCCATACAGCCGGCAGTGAGGACTCAGATGTGGCTTAAGGAGCAGTTACGTGCAAATCCCCTGGACTGCAGGACTGCTGAGGAGCCCTACGGCCTAGCTGCGTGGCATGTGCAGCAGCTGGAAGATTTTAGAACAGGAGGCGAACAGCCTGTGCAGGTAAGGCTAAAGCTTGGTGGTTGCTGCCATCGTGTGGCATCATGTGTTATACCTGAGGAATAACACCAGGCAGTTTTTAATAAAACAAGAAGGGGAACAAGTCCTCTTACCCAGGTGATAGAGTTTTTAAACTTTAATGGGGGATGCTGCTGCTTGTTTCTCAGTATTACCTGAGTGGCAGCAGGGTGGTTTTTTTTTTAAGACTTCTGCTTACAGTTTACTCTGATTCATTGTGCCTGTTTACATGAGACTAGCATCTTTTTTTCTGAAAATGAACACAGTAAGAGGTTCATCAAATAGCATTTTCAGTAGCTCTTGAGAGAATCTTTGGTCGTAGTGTAGTGGGGGAATGTGAATGTGTTTTGATCTGAATGGATTTAGAAAGAAGCTGCATTTATACATTTACTGAAAGAGGTATGACTCCTGCATACTGCAAGGATTAATAAATATTCAGTATTACTATGCCTAGGACTTAAAAACTTAATTCAGTTTGATATTACTGCTTATTTTTTTAACTAATTAGAATCAACTAATAGTAATCAATCTGGTTTATTTAAATAGAATAATACATAGTTTTTGTGTTGTACTTTCAGATTTCATGTATTTCCGTATAGAAACCATCAAATGTGGTTTTAAGAGACAGCTAACCATTTCTAACACGACTATTCACGTTCTTTGTTTCCAGCTCTTACCCTAATGGGGAAGGATGGCTTGTGAAGGAAGGCAGTATTAAAAATCTAAATGTTCAGGTTTACCTATCTAGGTAAACTTGACTTGCCAAAAAAGTCCCAACAGAGTACAAGATGTAGATTTTTCTGAAAGGCAGCTTAAGGTTAGAGTAGGACATTATCTGAGCAGAGATAATGTCGATGTATGTGGAAATACCTGTTTCCTCCAACCAGAGGATACACCGAGTAATTTACGAAGAGTTGTGCTGAGATTCTGTTATTTCTTCCTTTGTGTATTGAAGGAAAGACTGACAAATTCAGAGGTTCTCAAGATCCAATTTTACTCTTAGTAGTGATCTTGACCTTAAAAATCTTGAATCCAATTAATATGGTTGAATTAATACTAATCCTTAAGGGTCTTTCTAAAAACCTGATGTTGTTCCCGGTAACCACCCTTTTACATTACCCTTATTACTACAGAAGCCCTCGCTCATCTTGCTCTAAGCTTTTTGAAGATTTTCACTTTGAGGAGCCACCGAGGTAGAGAGCTGAGGCTGAGGGGTCCTCTTGGAGCCAGAGCAGCAGAAGCTGGCTCAGTGCTGAGGCTGGGTTGGGGGCACGGCTGGTCAGGCGCTTGGCAGCTGCCAGTTGCACTGGGGACACACGAGGGGCTCAGGGAGGGACAGCTGGGCACGGTGGAGAACCTGAGTCCGTCCATTTGTTCAGATCTTCCTGGACACCTGTGAGACAGTACCTGGCTGCAGCCATCAGCGGTGCCATCTGTGAGGTTTGCGTGCAAATTGCTGTGCCTGGGGGTTCTCCTTTTGGACTTAAATGTCTGTTCAGAGTAAGCTTGATTTAATTCTTTCCTTCATTTAGATATATGTCTCTTCACCTTGCATGTACCTTTCACAACACTTTGTTTAGGATGGATGTTTCAGAAACTTCTGTTTAGGTCAAAACAACTCCCAGCTTCTGTTGTTCAAGTTTCACAAGCGAGTGCAAGAGTGATGAGCCTTTGGGCTCCTACAGGCATCCTTTGCAGGCCCTCCCTGTCTGCCCTGTCTCTCTGCCCAGAGTTACAGCTGTAGGGAGGAAGGGGTGCTGGAGAAGATGAAGAAAGGAGAATGGTTCTTCCTGTCTTGAGACCTGTGTGTTTGGGTTTGTTTTTTTTAAGAAACCTCAGCATAAGGACAGGGCAATCCTGGTTATATGTACAAACTGGGGGACGAGAGGCTGGAGAGCAGCCCTGTGGAAAGAGACCTGGGGGGCTGAGTTGATTGCAAGTTGAATAGGAGTCAACAGTGTGCCCTGGCAGCCGAAAGGGCCAGCCGTGTCCTGGGGTGCGTCAAGCACAGCATAGCTAGCCGACCGAGGGAGGGGTGATTGTCCCACTCTACACTGCAGGTTTGGGCGCCTCAGTGTAAGAAGGACATCAGACTGTTAAAGTGTGTCTAGAGGAAGGCGACCACGATGGTGAGAAATCTTGAGGGCAAGATTTATGAGGAGTGGCTGGGGTCACTTGGTTTGTTCAGCTTGGAGAAGAGAAGGCTGAGGGGCGACCTCGTGGCAGCCTACAGCTTCCTCAAGGCAGGCAGCGGAGGCACAGTGTTGGTGGTCTCTCTCTGGTGACCAGCAAGGAAATGGAGTGAAGCTACATCAGGGAAGTTCAGCCTGGACATTACAGAATCACAGAATCACAGAATAGTAGGGGTTGGAAGGGACCCCTGTGGGTCATCTAGTCCAACCCCCCTGCCGAAGCAGGGTCACCTACAGTAGGCTGCACAGGATCTTGTCCAGGCGGGTCTTGAATATCTGCAGAGAAGGAGACTCCACAACCTCCCTGGGCAGCCTGTTCCAGTGCTCCGTCACCCTCAGAGGGAAGAAGTTCTTCCTCATGTTCAGACGGAACTTCCTGTGCCTCAGTTTGTGCCCATTGCCCCTTGTCCTGTCGCTGGGCACCACTGAAAAGAGCTTGGCCCCATCCTCCTGACACCCACCCTTCAGATATTTGTAGGCATTTATAAGGTCCCCTCGCAGCCTTCTCTTCTTCAGGCTGAACAAGCCCAGTTCCCTCAACCTCTCCTCGTAGGGGAGATGCTCCAGTCCCCTCACCATCCTCGTAGCCCTCCGCTGGACTCTCTCCAGTAGCTCTTCATCTTTCTTGAACTGGGGAGCCCAGAACTGGACACAGTACTCCAGATCAGGCCTCACTAGGGCAGTGTAGAGGGGAAGGAGGACCTCCCTCGACCTGCTGGCCACACTCCTCTTGATGCACCCCAGGATCCCATTGGCTTTCTTGGTAGCCAGGGCACACTGCTGGCTCATGGTTAACCTGTCATCCACCAGGACACCCAGGTCCCTCTCTGCAGAGCTGCTCTCCAGCAGGTCCACCCCAAGCCTATACTGGTGCATGAGGTTGTTCCTCCCCAGGTGCAGGACCCTGCACTTGCCCTTGTTGAACCTCATCAGGTTCCTCTCTGCCCAGCTTTCCAGCCTATCCAGGTCACGCTGAATGGCAGCACAGCCTTCTGGTGTATCTACCACACCTCCCAGTTTGGTGTCGTCACTGGAGCAGGCTCCCCAGGGAAATGGTCACGGCACCAAGCCTGTCACTTCAAGGAGCATCTAGACGATATTCTTAGTGATATGGTTTAGTGTTAGGTGGTCCTGCAAGGAGCAGGGAGTTGGACTCGGTGATCCTTATGGGTCTGTTCTAACTCAAGATATTTGATGATTCTATAATTGTGCTATGATTTTTTTTTTTTTTTCTTCAAAGATAACATATGTGCACCTGGGAACTGGTATGCTATTATTTATGAAAAACTAAGAAAACTACAGTCCAAAGTGGAATATATATGTAGGAAAGAAAGAGAGCAGAAAGCATAAGATTTTGCTAGAGGAAGCTGGTGATTTATAAAAGGGGGGGAGGAAAAACCCACCTCTGTAAAAACTTTTTATTTTCCTGATAGTGGGGATTATTTTTGTTATTTTGCTTTTAAGAAGTATGTATGCTGATGGAAATAACAGTGGTTTGTACAGGACTTAAAAAATGACACTTCATCATTCTTCTACTTTAAAATCACCATTTCCATGAATGGAAAACAAAATGAACTTTGCTTTTAACTGAGAATCTAGAGTGACTTTAAGGTAGGCTGGTAGATGGAGAGACTGTAGAGGGCAGCCATCATTAGTGAAGCAAAAATAGACCACAACAATATTCTGAGTTGATTTTGAGGACTGGTGGTTCAGGAACAGCTATTGAGCTTAATACAGTCTACAAATAAATTTTTATGCCTTTACAGATGAGTATGGACAGTTTACCCCTTCAGAACTCTGAATTAGGGTTTTTTTTTTAATAAAAGCAAAGAAGCTTTATGTTTAAGTTTACTGTGAAGGATAATGTATTACAGCCCTTAAAAGCTGTTCTGAGGTTAATTGCTCACAAATTAAGATTCTCTGCTTCCTTAATAGTCTGAATTTAACTGAACTGAGCATCTACTGTTTTTTTGTTCCACTTTGGGGAGGAGGGGCAAATTAAAAAGCCTGTAATCTGGCTTTTCTATTCCAATTGTAAACCACGATTTTTAAAATAAAATATTACTGTGCATTGTAAGGGAAGCTCAGAGTGTCGAGTAGAAGACCTACAGCTACGTAGAGATTCTCTTTCAGGACATGGTCAGGTTTGTAACTGCATAAAAGATGCTATGGATAAACAGAACACCTCTTCAGAGAAGGTGCGTTGTTCAGCTGTGGGTGTGCTGTTTGTACGTTGGGAAATAAAGTCTATGGTTATTGTGTAACTAACATCATGGAGTTGTATATGAAAAATCCTTTCTTTAGCTAATGTGTACTACTTAATGTATACTTTTTGAAGATAAACACTCCTACACATTTCCCAGGAACAGATTTTAACAGTACTTCAATGAAAATAATTTCTGTGTAGAATTTATATTTCAGCATACACTCAATTATTTTCAATGTACAGCTCATCTTTCAGAAGACATGACCATCATTGTATCTTTTTTTTTTCTAACATCCAAAGTAAGGAATTGTGTGATTAGGCCTGTGTTAAGGGAAAAAATGCTCATAATACATGACAGCGGTTCCCATTTACTGGTATGGGAGGCCATACAAATCTGAATAAAAAGTCTGTATGTTTTCATGTAAAGACATTTCTTAAAGATTGATCCTATTATCTGTCATATTATCTGAATGTACCTAGGTACATACTGTATGCTGGTTCAGAAATGAGGTTTAAAATGAAAGCATGCTTTTAAAATTGTGGGAGAGAATACAGCAAGAAGGCAGGTTTCAGAATAGTGTTGTAGGCATCACGTCATGAATCTCTGTTTTTTCCCCATTGTATGGGACATCTGCATGAATTCTTCATGGTGTGCTAACTTGTGTCAGAATATAGCAGAGATAATAGATGGAAATTGCTTAATTGCATCTTTTTCCTTCAATGTATCTGGTTTATTGTTTTTTCTTTAATGAGGAAAAAAGTGCCTTGTTCGTACCATGTATAAAAAATTACTAGAAATTAAATTTTACTGCGTAGAGGAATTTAGAGACTTCAGGCTCCATCTGTCGTAACAGTCTTCCGTGGCAGGAGAGGTGATGTGTGGTGATGGGCGGTCACTTGCTGCATCTGGAGCTCATGGCTGATGTATCTGGTGCGGCCCGTGCCCACAGTCTGCAGGAGATGTTGATCTTGATGAAGTTGCTGGATGCCAGTTGTTGAAAACCAGGTCCAGTTCCATCATCGCTGTGCTCTGCTAGGTTTTCATCAAGAAAAGTCCATCCTTCTTTAATCTGGACGATTCTTACTATGCTACTACTGGTACAAAGTATAACAATTATAACAATGATAACAGACAGTGACAGGGTTATTTAACAATTAACTTTGTACAATTTATTTACGGACTATTTTCGCCCAAAATCAAATCCCCATGAGGTACACATCGGACTTCCCCATCCTTCCGCATTACCCACCAGGTACACCCAGGTCCTTGAGCAAAAGCAATCCCCCGGACGGGCTTGCCTTTGCCCGAGGCAGGACTAACCCAAACCGTCTTCCCTAACATGTTCCGCATGTGCACTACAGAGACTTTATCCCCTTCTATGGGGTGCTGAGGTTTTGACTGGGCAGGACCAGCCCGGTTGGTGGACCCTCTGGTGTTAACCAACCAGGTGACCTTTGCTAAATGAGTATCCCAGTTTTTGAAAGTCCCACCCCCCATTGCCCTCAAAGTGGTTTTTAGCAGCCCATTGTAACGTTTGATCTTTCCAGAGGCTGGTGCATGGTAGGGGATGTGATACACCCACTCAATACCGTGTTCTTTGGCCCAGGTGTCTATGAGGCTGTTGCGAAAGTGAGTCCTGTTGTCCGACTCGATTCTTTCGGGAGTGCCATGTCGCCACAGGACTTGTTTTTCCAGGCCCAGGATGGTATTCCGGGCAGTGGCATGGGGCACAGGATAGGTTTCCAGCCATCCGGTGGTGGCCTGCACCATTGTGAGCACATAGCGCTTGCCTTGGCGGGTTTGTGGCAGTGTGATGTAGTCAATCTGCCAAGCCTCCCCATATTTATATTTTAGCCATCATCCTCCATACCACTGAGGCTTTACCCGCTTGGCTTGCTTGATTGCAGCGCATGTCTCACATTCATGGATAACCTGTGCGATGGTATCCATGGTCAAGCCCACCCCTCGGTCACGAGCCCATCTGTATGTCGCGTCTCTTCCTTGGTGGCCCGAGGTGTCATGGGCCCACCGAGCTATAAAGAGTTCACCCTTATGTTGCCACTCCAGATCCACCTGAGCCACTTCAATCTTAGCAGCCTGATCTACCTGGTGGTTGTTTTGATGTTCTTCAGTGGCCCGACTCTTAGGGACGTGGGCGTCCACGTGATGGACTTTTACGGCCAACTGCTCCAGCCGGGCAGCAATATCTTGCCACAATGGGGCAGCCCAGATAGGTTTGCCTCTGCGCTGCCAGTTGTTGTTCTTCCATTGCTGCAGCCACCCCCACAAGGCATTGGCCACCATCCAAGAGTCGGTGTAAAGATAGAGCACTGGCCACTTCTCTCGACTGGCAATGGCTAAAGCCAGCTGGATGGCTTTCACCTCGGCAAACTGGCTGGACTCACCTTCTCCCTCGGCCGTTTCCGCGACTTGTCGTGTAGGGCTCCATACAGCAGCCTTCCACCTCCGCTGCTTCCCCACAATGCGACAGGACCCATCCGTGAACAGGACATACTGTTTCTTATCTTCTGGCAGCTGGTTATACAGTGGGGCCTCTTCAGCACGTGTCACCTCCTCCTCTGGCGATGCTCCAAAATCTTTGCCTTCTGGCCAGTCCATGATTACCTTCAGAATTCCTGGGTGACTGGGGTTTCCCATTCGGGCGCGCTGGGTGATTAGTGCGACCCACTTACTCCACGTAGCATCGGTGGCATGATGCGTAGAGGGGACCTTCTCTTTAAACATCCAGCCCAGGACCGGCAATCGTGGTGCTAGGAGGAGCTGTGCTTCAGTGCCGACCACTTCTGAAGCAGCTCGAACGCCTTCATATGCTGCCAGAATCTCTTTTTCAGTGGGAGTATAGCAGGCCTCGGATCCTTTGTATCCCCGGCTCCAGAACCCCAGGGGTCAACCTCAAGTCTCCCCTGGTGCTTTCTGCCAGAGACTCCAGGTTGGGCCATTCTCCCCGGCTGCGGTGTAGAGCACATTTTTAACATCTTGCCCTGACCGGACTGGACGAAGGGCTACGGCATGAACTATCTCCCGTTTAATCTGTTCAAATGCCTGTCGTTGCTCAGGGCCCCATTCAAAATCATTCTTCTTCCGGGTCACGTGGTACAGAGGACTTACAATCTGGCTGTAATTTGGGATGTGCATCCTCCAAAAACCCACAACACCCAGGAAGGCCTGTGCTTCCTTTTTGCTGGTTGGTGGGGACATGGCTGCTATTTTGTTGATGACATCCACTGGGATTTGACGTCGCGCCCATCCTGCCATTTTATTCCTAGAAACTGGATCTCTTGCGCAGGTCCCTTGACTTTACTTTGCTTAATGGTGAAACCGGCTTTCAGAAGGATCTGAACTATTTTCTCCCCTTTCTCAAAAACCTCCTCCACTGTGTCACCCCATACAATGATGTCGTCGATGTACTGCAGATGTTCTGGAGCTTCACCCTTTTCCAGTGCAGTCTGGATTAGTCCATGGCAAATGGTGGGACTGTGTTTCCACCCCTGGGGCAGTTGATTCCAGGTGTACTGGATGCCCCTCCAGGTGAAAGCAAACTGTGGCCTGCACTCTGCTGCCAAAGGGATGGAGAAGAATGCATTAGCAATGTCAATTGTAGCGTACCACTTGGCTGCCTTTGACTCCAGCTGATACTGAAGTTCTAGCATGTCTGGCACGGCAGCACTCAGCGGTGGTGTGACTTCATTCAGGCCACGGTAGTCTATTGTCAGTCTCCACTCTCCAGTAGATTTTCTCACTGGCCATATGGGACTATTAAAGGGTGAGCGAGTTTTGCTGATCACTCCTTGACTCTCCAGCTGGCGGATCAGCTGATGAATGGGGAGAAGGGAGTCTCGGTTGGTACGATACTGTCGCCGGTGCACCGTTGTGGTTGTGATGGGTACCTGTTGTTCTTCAACCCTCAGCAACCCCACAACGGAAGGATCCTCCAAGAGACCAGGCAAAATGGACAGCTGTTTAATTTCTTCCGTCTCCACAGCAGCTATGCCAAAAGCCCACCGATACCCCCTTGGGTCCTTGAAATAGCCTCTCCTAAGATAGTCTGTCCCAAGGATGCACGGAGCCTCGGGGCCAGTTACAATGGGGTGCTTCTGCCACTCCTGCCCAGTGAGGCTCACTTCAGCCTCCAGTACACTCAGCTCTTGGGACCCCCCTGTCACTCCAGAAATACAAATGGACTCTGACCCTTTGAACTCTGATGGCATTAAAGTACACTGTGCACCAGTGTCCACTAGAGCTTTATACTCTTGTGGATCTGACATGCCAGGCCACCGAATCCACACCATCCAATAAATGCGGTTGTCCCTTTCCTCCACCTGGCTGGAGGCAGGGCCCCTCTAATCCTGGTCAGAGAATTTGCTGCTCACCTGCTGTAAAAATGACTTGGAGGTCCCCTCCAGAGGACTGGAATCAAGGTCAAACTGTCTACCTGGTCTAGAGAGCTGGCTGCTGGAAACTGGAGCAGCATTTTTCCTAACAGAATCCCCTTTTGTGATTGTTTTACCTCGCAACTCACGCACTTATGCCTCTAGACTTGAGGTGGGTTTTCCATCCCACTTCCTCATGTCCTCTCCGTGGTCACGCAGGTAAAACCACAGGGTGCCCCGGGGTGTATAGCCTCTGTATTCCCTCTCCTGAGCAGAGAAACGCTTGCCCCTAATAGCTGAGACACTGGCCTGTACAGGTGGGGAGTAGGACATACTCTGTTCGAGTCGCTGGACCTTCTGGGACAATTTATTTACAGCTGAGACAAGGGAGGAAGAGAGACTTTCCTCATATTGCCGGAGTCTGACAGCCACCTCATCCACTGTTGGTGCCTCCTTACCCTTCCAGTTTACAACTGCCAGTGAGTTGGCATATGAGGAGGGTGCGCTCCGCACAAACTTCCTCCACATAGGTGCTGTGCACTGGACTTCATCTGGGTCGGTGGGTAACTGGTCATCATCTGGTTCATTATAAACCAGCTCCCGCACAGCTAATTCCCTCAGGTACTGAATACCCTTTTCCATATTGGTCCACTTGCCAGGATAACATACAAAATCGTCACTGAAAGGGTATCTCTCCCTCACCCCTGAGAGAAGTCTCCTCCAGAGGCTGAGGACTTGTTCCTTCTTCCCAATGGCCTTGTCAATGCCCCCATCCCTGGCCAGGGATCCCAGCTGCTTGTCTTCCTTGCCCTCTAATTCCAAGCTGCTGGCCCCGTTATCCCAGCACCGCAGCAGCCAGGTGGCAATGTGCTCGCCAGGGTGGCGGCTGAAATCTTTCCGCATGTCCCGCAGCTCGCCCAGGGACAGGGACCGGGTGATGATCTCTGTCTCTGTCTCCCGTGATGACCCTGGCTCATCGTCATCCCTCCCAGAGCGATCTGCTCTCTTTGCGTCTTTCTTTAGTTTTACGGGGGCAACTGCTACCTGCACAGGTTGGTCATTGGGCTCAGCCGCGCTGCCTGCAGCTGGAGCTGGGGCTGCAGCAGTTGCTGGGGCTGCCGGGCAAACCGAGGCAGACCCTGCAGCTGTGGCAGCAGCAGCCGTGGTGCCGGTCGGGGGGGCTGTGACTGCCTGCTGGGCTGGAGGGGCTGCAGGGCCGGCTGGGGGGGCAGCGCCAGCCGCAGTGCCTGCTGCTTTGTTTCGCCCCCTTTCCCCTTTAAGGCGCTGAACAGTGTTGAACAGGGCTCGGTAGGCGTGGGCCAGACCCCAGCACGTTGCGGTGATCTGTGTCTCTCTGGAGTTCCCAGGGTGGCAGCACACTTTTTGCAGATATTTTACTAGTTTGTCCGGATCCTGCACGTGTTCAGGGGTGAGTTTAAAAAACATCGGGGGTGTCCACTGCCCTAGGTACTTGCCCATGCTGTCCCACACACCCAGCCACTCTCAGCTATCCAGCCCCGGGGCAGGTCTCTGCACGATGATCTTAACGACTTGTTTAACCCTAAACAAAACCTGCAACCCATTCAGGAGGCAGAACAAAAGGAGAGTGCTGCCCTGAGCATCCCAGGGGTACTCGAAATTCTCAAAAGCAGTTAGGACCAGCCTGAGGGAGAGAGGGGGGGCGAAAGAGTGGGGGAAGGTATCTCCTTCGGTTTTCCCCACAGACTGGGTTTGATTATTAACAAATTCTAAGACATAGGATCCGAGGTATGGAAATGACCGCAGTGCCGCATGCAAGTACAAGCCTAATTTCATGCACAATGATGTTATCATAAGTCGATATCGTACAGTAGAGGAAAATCATCATCCTGATCTTTTTCCCAGCCATGATGAACAGCATGGCAATGAACACATAGTGCAAGTACGGATTTACATACCAGAGCCACTTGATCAAAGTCAAAAACTTTTTTTTTTTTTTTTTTACCGGCGACTACTTAACACAGAAAAATGTGTATAACAAAATTTAAGAAAATCTAAGAAAGCAGTTTTAACACCCGCTGCTCAGCCTAGCCGTTATCCCCACCCCACGCTTGGGCGCCAATTTAATGTTTTGGTTTCGGCTGCCGCCGGCAACAAAAGCGCCACGCGGCCGCCCCTCCCCCCGCCGGCGTGCGGAGGAGAATGAAAAGAAAGAGGCAGAAACTGGTGGGTCGGGATAAGGGCAGTTTAACAGAACAGCAAACAGAGGGAAACAGGAACAACAACGGTACAGATAAGGAGAAAACACGACAAAAACAGACCCGCTTTCTCGGACCACACTGGCGCCGCGCGCTCCCGAGCCGCGAGAGCGTTCCTGCCGCGCCGCCCCCCCCCCACCGGAACCCAGCGTGACGTCACATGGTATGGAATACCGGGGTCTGTTTGGCCAGGTGGGGTCAGCCCCCACCCCCTGGCTGTGCCCCTTCCTGGAGTCCAGTGAAAATTAACCCTGTCCTGGCCGAAGCCAGGACAGAGATACTACAGCAATCTTCATTTCAAAATGGAGAAGGAAGTAAACTGCATGCATACCTAAACATTGGGAAACAAAAGTTGTAGAACTGTAAATTGGAAAAAAAAGTTCTGGCATTCTTCAAATAATATTGTTACCACAGAAAACTTTATTCTTAAACTAGTTTTGGGTTGACATTTGTCTTATGACCCTTGCAGATCAGAAAACTAAAACCGATTAATACCAACATTTTTCCTGTGTCGTATTTTGATGAAACCATACTTTTCATCAAGATAAAACTTTTTAACAGGAAGAATTACCACCTTTAGTTAGCAGAGTGAACTCCTTCACTGTGAGCCACAATCAAGCTGTTACGTTCCGTTCCTTTTGCTGTGAAGTTGGTAGTCCAGCAACGGGGATTGCGTTCATTATAGTCCCTGTGTGGGCTCAGTCTGGAGTAAGCACTAGCAGACGATGGGAAACCAAACTTGGACCATGTTTGACTGCAAAAAGAGACTTGGCATTGGTTGCCTGATGACTTGCCAATTTTATATGTCATCTTGGAAGAATGTATTTTCAGTTTCAGCAGCAAACTTCAACATACATTGAAGATTCTATAATTTTCATTGCTGGCTGAGAGAAGGCTGCTGGGGTTGCTGCTTGAGGTTGTTTCTACATGGTAATGGCAGGGTTTCTTACGGACTTCCTTTGTATGTAGTTTTGGATCTGGAAGTACCTGATTGTTGGTGGCGGTAGATTCATCTTTTTCCTTTTACTGAAAAGGAATATGTGATTTTTATTTCTTGTCAGGGCTAACTCATTTGTCTGATTTTGGCTATTAAACTGTCACAGTGGTTTCTCTGAGATAGGAAAACTTTTTTATATACAGAAGAGCACACAGAAAATAAGCTTTGTGCAAGCCCGAGCAGTGTATCGGTGAATTGACATTTTGTTTGGAAAACCATTGTTACACTAATTTAGACTTGAGTGGGCTTCATATCATTTTCTGTGGTTGTCATATGTTTCATGCTATCTATGTCAAGCACTAGCAGAAATCCTCCTAAAAAATGAGTAACCATGTAACTGTTACAACGTCTGTCCCTTGTATATAAATTCGCTTTTCTAAAAAAAAAAAAACCAGAATATTTCAAGATTATGAAAGTGATAAAGTGATACAGCTGTGCAAAGTTTTCTGCTTTAAATGCAAACAGACAGGAATTGATGTTACTATATCAACATAAAAAAACGATAGAAGTGTAGTTTACAGAAGCTATTTTAAATATTCATTTGCACTTATTTCAGAGCAGATGAGAGAAAAGCTTTCATTTTGACTATCTGTGCTGCCCCAGCTAGTGTTGCCTAAGCTTTGGAGCAGGTAGCATAGAGTGGAACATGGATGCCTGTGAATGGTAGAACTCAAACTTTATTTCCCTAGACATACTGGCTTTTTGCTGTGAAAAGTCTTTTTGTCAATCTAGTTTAGATGGGTCTCTTCCAGATAACTTAACCGCCTCACAACAACAGTAATTGTCTGGCAGTCCTGCGTGTGACCATGAGTAGGTCAGCTCTGTAATAGATTCTGCACTTGTGCGAAGTGCTGGGTCGACAGTGTCTGCGCTGAATCGGGGCTGTGCTGTTGGCAGTGGGAAGCTGGAAGCTGGGGCTTCCCCCACCCCCCGAGCAACATCTGTCTCTTTTGCCTGTGTGCAAATGACTGTTAATATTTGTATGTGTGGTATTAAGTTTACCGTACAATGGTTATGTGTTGGTGCATTTTGTTCCTGCGTTGTATTTAGTAGACAGGGATACTATGAGTAAGGTGTTGGGCCCCAGTCTGGCCACCTTCTTTCCCAGCATATCTCAGATGTGTAGAGCTACCTTCTGGGCAAGTAACTCCAGCAGAAGGAAGCTCTTCTTAGCCACTGCCCTTCCCAGGCACCTGTGAGGAAAGTACATCATCCTGTAAGGGGCCATAGGAGAAGGTCCTGTAAGAAGCTTATGTTGCACACGTAATGTGAGAACAAACTATGGACTGGGTGATTGCACTGGCTAGTAACAAGTAGTATGTCAAATATGGCTTAAGGGCTTCCACGCTGCATGCTTGACCTGTGTGTAAGTGGTAAATTCAGCTTATTGAGGCTGTAGCACACTGGTTTTGCGCATATGCTCCTGCTGCTCATGTATGTGGAAGCGTTAAAAGCTTTGTAGGCAGAGTTATGATAACCCTTGCTAATGGTCGTTTGTTTTTCAGTTGTTCTTATGGCTTCATCTTTTTATATTGCTGGATAATACTAATGGCTTTTGGCTTTTAAGGTGTTGCTGTGAACCGCAGGTGTCAAAAAAGGTGTAACTAATAGTTATGCTTTCATATTAAACTTAACTTCTCCCCATCTCAGCTGGTGCAAGCTGCTTTTCATGGATATCCTTGTTTCCACCTCCAGCATCTCTGCTTTTGCTCTCTGCAGGTAATTTGATGCGTGCGGTCAACTGAACGTAGGTGTTTTGTTCTGTCTTCTGCTCTAGCAGTGTCATTTCCCATGAAGTAACTGTTCTATGGAAATCCCATTTTAAAAATTTGATTTCTGCTGTCCCCTTTGAAGAAATGATGTTCCTTGAAGGCTGCAGATCTTTTCTAGATGTTTAAATACAGGTCTGCTGTAGCAGTGAGCAAACTACAGTAACTGCTGACGCATGCTTGGATTTCCTCATGTACTCAGCAAGGCTCTAGATACTCTTTACTCAATGGCAGGTAGATAATTGTGCATAGCTTTTAGGATCGCTTTTTGATGAAATAGATACGTGAGCGCTTTCTTGAGTTGTCAAATATTTCAGTCTATGCAGTCTTCGCATATTGATATTCAAATAGTTTGAAGTGTCTACGTTATCATTGCGAAACCCTCAAAACAAGGTTTTGTGAGGTTTTGTGAGGCAACGGAGCCTCACAGAGGTTCACATCAGCTTCACAAGGATAAATGCGAGCACCAGAACCAAGACAATAAGCAGAAAATTGAGTAGCAGGTTGAGACCTCTGTTGTTAGCAAGATCCATAACGTGCATCCGTCTGTGCCCCCTTGTGCTTGCAGCAGACTCTTGATTGTAGCTGTGGGTTGCTCCTTCAGTAGTAAGCAATGTAGATTCACATGAATTTCATTGTGTTCTTAGCCGTTTACCTGCTTTTAGTTTCTGCCAATTAAGAAAAATCTGTTTGTTTACAATAACTAGATTAATTTTTTCCAGAAAAAGGAATCTGGATGCTCCTAAAAGCCTTTTTTTTTCCCCCGAATACCTTAAAAATAAAACAAAAAAATACATTAGAGTTAATGATAGCTTTCATTTCACTACTGAAGAACTTCTAAAGAACTGATTAATGGAGAAAGTACTTGGATTTTATACAGTTTGGCTCTTTATTTACTTTTTTAATGTGTATGTTACTTTTCAGGCCCATTTGATTTTCAAAAGAATGACTGTTCTCAAGATTTATTCTGTTTCAGGAGCAGACTGTTGAAGATTTACTTTTAAAAGATCTCCTATAGGTGCAAAAGAAAAAGACGACTTTCTCATCTGGGCAAAATGCACATCTGATAACAGGAGTGTTTCCTACCCTTCTAGGGTTTGGCATCGTTTGGTGCGAAAGGTGGTGTTTTGCTAGCAGTGTGGTGTGTAGGAGTCACTGCAGCTTTGCAAATGCTTATTAAGAATCTAGATTAGACTGGCAGAGGATGCATCCTTAGTGCTTTTAGTAGCACATATGCAATAGGCTATTTTAAGATAATATTAATACCTTAGCAATTGTGTTTTGTACATAGGAATACATGTGTATGCAAATAAAAGAAACAAATAGGACCACTCAGCCCAAACAGTGAAATGTTGCCAAAAATTCGTTTTACTAACCAGCTTTAGTTTTTAGGGAAGATCACAAGAGGGCAGTGTTTGATAGTTTTATATTTTGTACAAAAATGGAACTTTGGGCATGCTTTTATCTTACAAAAAATGTAACAGGCTTATAAAGCAATCAGTTTGACTAAACTAACTGTCAGATATTACAGTAAATGTAGGGCTTGTTTTAAATACTTAAATACTTAAATTACCACGGTTCTTACTGAGATGAACATCAGTTTTTACAGGAACCCTGTTTTCAGTCCTTGCAATGAGCGAGAGATATCCACTCATCTCCTTCCATAATCAAAACAGATTTTATTTTCTTCAATTTTTAACATATAGGTCAAAGCTAAAAGGACTACATTTGCTGTTAATAAAAGATACCTATGGATCTTGTAGGACTCTGCAAATCTTTGCTAATTGTATTCTGTCAGACACTATTTATTAATAGCCGTACAATTATAGGTATCTGGTCTGTAATCTATGGTATATTAGTACACTTCCAGATATGAACAAGAGTGCACTCTAAATGAATGCGGTCATTACTCTGCTGTAATTTTGACAGAGAAGATATAGGTAAGGTACATCTCGGGATGAGTGTGTGTTTGTGACATGATGATTGTTCTGTGTGTATTTGTAGTAAAACTTGCATAGAAGTTCTTTACGTGGGGAGGTGGGGGGCAAACATTTTGTGCATGTTTTGTGAAAAATTTCATTTAAGCCTATTTTACACTTGTCTTTCCACTGAGTGGATCAGTTCTGCTAGTAAGGGCAGTTGTTCGTAAATTGGTGCAGAAAAGTAAAGAAATGCAAGTACTTGCTGCCCTCCGAAGTACCTTACTGTCTAGTCTTGATCAGAACAAAATTTCTGATTCTGAAATGGGTAATGTCCTCACCTAGAGAAAAATGGGTAGATTTTATCAATATTTGCTGAAGAGCTGTCTGAGGAGATACATCTTTAAAAGCAGTATATTCTTGGTCCCGATTCAGCTTTTTCCTAGTGTAAAATTGCCACGGAGGTTTACGTAATTTGTTTTTTCTTGGGGAAGAGTAATACCAGATTGCTGCCTGTTTAGCTGTCTATCTGTGTGTAAGATGAAATTAGCAAAAAGACGTAGCCTTGAGTGGAGAGGAACAGAGACATTAAAACTTAATCCAAGCCACGTGCTGTGTTAGGAATTTTTATTATGGCTCATGGAAGTAGTGAACTTTTTGATTACACTTTCATAAAATTCATTGGGATCGCTTATGTGCAGTACTAATGAGAGTAAATTAAGTACGTGTAAGTGATCTGGACATCGCAAAATAGGCAAGACCACTGTGGAAAACTGAAAAAGAATAAACAGAGGTATAAAGAAGCAGAAAGCTGTGTGATGACTAGCTCTTTTTTACATAACTTTAATAAGTAGATGCTATCATAACTATAAGATGGATGCTTGTTTCTGAACAGAATTGTATTTAAGTATCTTATTTTATGCATTAATACATTTTCAAGCAGTCATTTTAATAAATAACAATACAGTAGATGTTAGTTTTAAAGCCAATATAATTACACAAAGAAGAATCTACTAGGTACAAAAGGTTTTATCTTTTTAATCTCTGGGTTCAGTTGACATTTAGTGATACAGGGGATGGTAGCAGTTTTTCTGATCAGCAGAACCATAAGATACCATACAGTACATGTAATTTATCTGCATTGCTGTAAAATAATAGTAGGGCTTCCAGTTAATTTATACCTTGGTTTCATTCTTGTTTATTTACTGTTTTTAAATAAATAATGGCTTTTCAGGTACATAAGAGGAAAGTGGTGGGTTTGCTTTTATAAGGGAGGGTGGGATTTTTATTTTTTTAGCAATATTTTACTTTGACTTCTGTATATGTCTGTTTTGTGAAATCTATAATCCAAATGTGTCCTCAGAATGTATGTGTAGATATTTTGCTCTTAACACCTTTTTTCTTCAGGGAGTTTGCTGTACCGTAAAACTGTTGCCTTTTCCCATTTGAAGTTTCTTGAAAGACCTCCAAAGCAAACTAAAACTGGAAACCTTATCCATCACAAAAATATAGATTTAAAAAAAAAAAAAGGACTGTAACTTTTTCTTTATTTTTTTCCTCACACAGAAGAGGGCTGTGTTTTGTTTTGTTTTTTGTTTTTTTTTTTTAATAAGAATAATTAATAGGGAAGGTGCACTTATTAAAATCTCATGCATTTTTGACAGTGGTCAGAATGCATGAAATGAAAATTGAGATTTACATTCATAATTCAAATCAGTAGTATTCATATACTAACTTGCAAGTGGGGGTGTGTGTTGCTGAACCCATCAGTGCTTGCCCTAGTCTTCGTACAATAACTAACTAATTTCCTTTAGTGATTAACCTTATTTCAGAGGTCTGGTCTCAGCATATCTATTTGCCAGACAGGAAGTGTATCACCACCAGACTTTCTTGCGTTCCTTTGAATACAGAGTTTTTCAAAGATTTCTTCCCTTCCTGCTCAGCTCTTCGTTATCAACCTCTAGTCATGGAATATTAAGTCTTAAAGGCAGAATACAACATTAAGATAAAATTGTCTTGCTTTTCTGTTCATCAATAGGATTGCTTACATAGGGTGGTATAGAAGGATGCTGGTTTCAAAAAAAATAGGTGTCTGTTTTGACCTCTGTTTATTTATTTTTCAAGCTCTCTGTAAACTTAAAAACTGTATAAAGTCTCTAGGATTTTAGCTTAATACCAGCAACGCATATGGGAGCGTGAAAGTCTACTGCTCAGTCTTGTTACTGACAACTGCTGGAGTAGAAACTTCATCTTTTATGTGTATAGGCTGTGGTTTACATGTTGAAAAAATATTTCTGCAGTGCTTTCCCTCATGTGCGTAATGGTATTTTTATTTTTAGGAAGGTACTTGCTTGTTGCCTAATAGGCATTTGCAGTTGAGGGTGGTGTTGTTACTTGCATTTGTATGGTACACTTCAATCACAGCAGCAAATACCAAGTTTTCTGTAGTTTTAAACTAAGGAGATCACTGCATAAGTTACAGCAGGCCATAATAAAGTTGTCTGAAGCCAAATACTAAGAACTCAGAATTATTTTTGAGTTGTGCTGATTGTCATGTCAGCTAAACGACTATAGAAAATTAAATCTTTGATAGTGTAGTGTCAATTTTTCTGCAAAACGTATTGAAAAAACTTTCCGATGTCACTGAGTCCCGTCAGGATGTACCTAGTGAAAAATACTGTAAATGAAGTTGCCTCTTTTTTTCAGATCCAAGTTGTGTGTGTGTGTGTGTATACACACATACGTATACATACATGTTTATATATCTAAAAGATCCCTTAAGTAAGGAGAAAAGCATATGAAATAGTTTTGATTTCTGGGTTAGAAGACCTTTTTTTTGTTTATTCTCATATTCCCTTAAAACCACTGAAACAATTTGAATGCCTTCAGCTGGTAATGCAGAGAGGTGGCACCTTCAAGTAAACAGAGCAGAAATTTTCCAAGGATGTGTTGAGGGCTGTGTGCCTGTAGCTCTTCTTTGGGTGGACATGGGCGAAATTTAGAACCCTTCCAAGGGCTCGAGGATTTTCAGAGAAATTTGAAAAAAACACTTAGGCCCCCCCAAAAGTGAAGTTGCTGTTTGTGTCATCTAGCTAAAACATTGAGGAACTTACCAACTCCGTGAAGAGGCAGTACTTTACCCCATTCAGAAAAGACATCTCTTGACTGAGACAGACAAGTTAGGTCATGCACAGCTTTGTAACAACAGGCTCTAAACACCGTTCTGCAGAGAAGTGTGTTTTTAATACATGTAGCAGGTAGAAAGAGAATAGTGCGATGGTTGGCATACAGCTCTAGTCCAAGTGCTAGCCCCTCTCACAAGAGGATTCTTGCATTGGGAGTTGCAGGTGTAGGTCTCTCTTCCCTTTGGGGTGACTTTCCTAGAGGGCAGTGCAGAGGAGTGCTGGAACTTCAGAGGAGCATCACAATGATACAGATCAGCAAGAGGCAAATTAAAATCAGGCAGAAATTCACAAAGAGCTCTTGGAGCCTTTGGCGTGCTTGTGGGTTGACCTCAATAGTTGAGGCTCTCCTCAGAGCAGAGCGGGTTATGTATTGGACCTTCTCCATGGCAACAAGAAAGCAGAGGGCACAAATCAGAGGTTTTAGGAGTGCAGGAAAGAAGAAAAGTTGTCAGGAGCAGTGCAAAGTGCCTATTATCTTCTTTTTTTGTGTTTTAGACAGCCTTTGTGGAGCTGGGAAAGCAGGAAAGTGAAGAGTTAGAAATGCAGAAGTAAAGTGTTTTGATGAGTGCAAATGGAGATTGGTTTAAGGTTCTAAAAAGCCCGAAGCAAACAGGTTGCATTTACAGTGCTTTTACTTTAAAACATGATTTGTACAATATTGTGCTTCTCCTCCTGAAGGCCACCGAGCCCCTGCTGCTTAGCAGTGGTGAGGAACCGTAAAATGGAAATTGTGGCTCTGTGGGATTCAAATCATTGCTTTAGATCCTAATCTCTCCATCCTTCACAGTCAGTGGAAAGGCCATGTATGATTACCTACCCACCCACCTTATTTGTTCAAGCACATGTGAAAACCTGATGACACAGCTAGAGTCAGAGACCCTTCAGCCAGGAGATCTGGATATTAGGATATTACTGCTGGCTGTTAGCAGTACCTTATTTTGGAAGGGAGGAAAAGAAATCTTGTTGAAGCATTTCCATTCCAAGTAAAAATACTTTATGGTGCATGATTAAAAGCTATATATCATCAGTGCTATAGGGAATTCTAGTAGTCAACAGAAAACAGAGTAATGACTAAATTTTTTTTTATATATACGTGCATGTGGGACCATGTGTTCCAAAATGTAGGTGCAAAGGACTGCTATGCAGAACAAAATAAAGCATGTATAACTATCTCTTAAGTGGGTGTTTTATTTCAAGTGTGTTTTCCCCCTTTTTAATGGCAGATGGAAACACAGGGTGTCAATTGTCTTGAAACTCCCGTTAAGTAGTTGTGGTGTAAAATCTTCCTGTACGAACCTTCCATGGAAAGTGGCTGGCTGTGCTACACACTTGCTTAGCTCATAGCAAGGTGGATTCTGTAGGTGCTACCACAATGGGAAAACTTGGTTTTCAAGATCATGATATATGCATCTCTCAAACTTTGCTCCTAAAGCTGCACTTGCCACTAAATGTTTTAAATGTTTTATGAACGTATATCACGATATCTTTCACAGAAGGTCTCTCCTTGTCATCTTTTTTTTTTTTCCTCCAATAAATGAAATTCCTATTAACTTCTACATGCCACATAAAGGAAAACCATTGCTTAAATATCTGCTACCTAAATTACACGATGATCCTGACTGAATCGGAGATACTTCAGTGTCCACAAATTTGTGTTTAAATGGGCTAAAATGGAAAACCTTAAAATGAAGTGTCTTTCAGACTCTTCTTTTTTAATCCCTGCGCATGGGGCTGTAGAGTCAAATGGTGCTGTATGAGCAGAATACATGTGCCTCCAGTGGCAGTGTTGGTATTTAAAGAGAGACTTTTGAAAGTAACCAGATTACACATGGGTATTTTTAATACCTTTGGAGGATTCCATGTGATGACATCTCCTCTGAAAATTGAACTTTAGATTTTGTTATGATGTTTTAAGCTATAGTTGATCTTAACTTTATTGTGAACAAAACACACACCAGGAACTTACTTTCATAGCGACTATAATTTTTCAGCTTTGTTTGACTTAAGATGTAGCTGGTTTTGTCTATTTAAGCAGTTAAAGTGCTTGCCAAGTAGATTCTGCTTAGCTCTTTGCTGGTTGCTGTCTACCCCAAGTGCAGTAAAAGCAAGACATGCACAGGAATTCTCAAGTGAACTGGCCGAAGGCACGCGCGTTCTCCCAGCTCAGTGTGGGCTGGGGTCCATTAGGCTGCTTATCCTCTTATAGACAAGGCACGGTAGGTGAACCACTAGCGGCTGATTTACACTAGTACAGAAAAGTTTGTGTACCTAGCTTGGGTGATGGACACTGCACAAAGAACAGTATTTCCTGAGGACGACTTCGTCGCAAGCTGCTATGTCGCTTTGCAAAGCAGGGTGTGTGCAACCTGTGGGCTTTGGGCTGTGTGTGACCTGCTGCAGCAGTGTACCTGTCTTCTTCCTGGCTGCCCGCAGGAGGACTGCAACAGCAGGAGTTTTTGCCTGCGTGTGTGCACCAGAAGTCCATTTCTGTGCACAGCATTAGATTTACTGCACATATGCAAGCAGCTGCACTGCTGTGTTGCTGCGTATGGACTCAAGGGGCAGGACCTGGGACTTTGAAGTGCTTCCATAAAAGGCAGTATTATTAACCTGGCTTGGCATTGTAGATGCAAGGCCAGCACAGATGAGGAGAGATGGTGAGGTCCCTTGGGAAAGGAAAAAAGATTATTCTTCGCTTTGGAATGGATGAGGGATGTTTCTGAGGGAGCAGGCAAAAGGTCAGAAGGCTGTTTGAGCTGTCACACTGACCTTAGCTGTTTAAACATACATTACCAGACAGGTGATAAGAAAGGATCTTAAAAAAAAGGAAGGTAGTGTAAGGTAAAATCTATACCTTTTATGGCTAGAAACCTATGTAGAGAAGGGATGAGGAAAGGTCAAAATACAGTAACTTGGTTTTGTTGATTTTTAGAAGCTCAAATGGAATTCGAAGTTTTTAAAACACCTCCATGCTGTTTTGCCTACTAAGCCTGTCTGTGGGAGAAGTTTTCTTTTAAGCAATGGAAGCAAATTCTGTGTCTGTATTTCAACAGCTTTGTATTTACAAGTGCATGGCTTCAACTAAAAAACACATACCTTGCTTGTTAATCCTCCATGGTGTTGTCACCCACCTAAAGTGTGCAGAAAGAGAAACAGGTTCAGTAACACAGCTGCATATGGGTGGCTATCAAGGTCAGAATGGACAGCCTGAAAAACAGTGACACTGAAACGAAGGCTGATCATTGCCACAAATGGTAGCTGTTCTCTGCTGTGTAGTCTCCTGCCTGTGTTTTAGGTCAATATTAAAAAGTTTTATGCATGTGCACACCTTCTTGAAAGTGCAGCAAAAGGGCAAACTATATTTGACTTTTTTTTTAAAGTTGAACAGTGTTACTAATGTGTGACAAGACCAAGTATTGCACCAGAGAAACCGTAGGCTGCATTGCTGTGCAGTTGTGTGTTCAATCCAGTGCTGTTAATGGCCGTGAAAGACTCGTCTTCTACACGGTGCGGATCTGCAGGAGGAGGTGCTGTGGCTGATCCCGTACGTTACTGTGTGGGAGATCCCCTGCACCTGGTGCCCTCCGGTGAGTCACCGTCGTGATTGCTGCTTCCTTCTTCACTGGCATGTGACTGTTTCCCTGACTTATATTAGGTTATTTTTATCTTTGTTCCTGGGTGTCCTTCACAATGAGAGGAGATATGTGACCAAAGTGAAAACAGTGCACCGCGCTTGTTCCTGGTGCAACTACATTGACTTCATTGAAGTCACACGGGATAAATTTGGCTCCTTTGGAAATGCCACAGCAATTTTAGACACAGCCTGTTTCCTGTCATATGTTTACTAAATGCAGCAGTGATATCAGTGGAATATAAGAGGTTTGACATACTTGATTTGTTGCTGTCCCATACAACCAAGTGAGGCCCTCAAAAGGCATTGTTAAAAAGTAATATTGTGAAACAGTCTATTGCATAGATTTTTACAATGAGTTGTCCCCAGACCCCAGTAATTTAGTTTCATCTATTGAAAATAAATGTCTTAATAACCACAAACACAGTGATGCAAAAAGTACCATCAAGTTATGTGATCCTTGATCTAGTACATGTCAAGAACTGTTACTGGAATTACCTAGCCTGAGAAATTCCTGGAGCTGTTTGTGTGAGGAGTATGACATGCCTAGGGAGGAAGAAGCATTCTCTGCATATTCAGAGGAGGTAAGTTTAAAGATCTGTGTGTATAGTGCTGAAGCAAAGAATAACCCTGCATGCAGTACTAAATGCTGTGAGTTGAATTGGACCGGGAGCCCTTTGTCACCATTGTCTGTGGCTTGAGTGGCTCCCAGAGGAGAACACATTGCAGAGTTTTAAAGCTCTGCTTGTGCACTGCAGCTGCAGCTGGTGTGTAGGCATGCTTGTCATCTTTACTGGCTGTCCTGTGGTAATGTATGTATCCTATTCCGAGTTGCATTTCTTTGTTTTGAACCCTGCT
This sequence comes from Opisthocomus hoazin, assembly GCF_030867145.1. NCBI lineage: Eukaryota > Metazoa > Chordata > Aves > Opisthocomiformes > Opisthocomidae > Opisthocomus > Opisthocomus hoazin. Next base: position 74,729,567 of record NC_134415.1, read on the forward strand.
GTAAAACACCTCCTCATTGGCAGTGTGGAATCACTGCAGTTGAGACCTCCAAGTGTGAAAAGTCTCCTTTTTCATGTGAGGAAGATGAGGGGTGAGAAGGGAGTTGAGAAGGAAGCAGTCTGAATTAACTCTAGAGAGCCCTGGAGGGTCTCACTACTGTCAATTTAGTTTGGTAAGTAAATGCTTCCAACAATAAACCAGAAGTTGCTTACAGGTTTTCAAGTACAGAAATTAAAGCTATGTCATAATTTTTAATTTTTGTTCTTTGTACAAGAAAATAAATAGGATGGAGATGGCAAGCTAGGATTTACCCTAGCAGCTAGATTTACTTATGCTAGGAGTGCAGAATTCTGTTGCTTATTCTCATTTTAGGCATAGAGTTGCACTAAGCAGTTGTGTCAGTGAGGAAGGATGTTAAGGGTATTAGCCAATTCAACAGCTTGACTGCAGAAAAAGTTTTTTTTTTTTTAAATTACTTTCTCTTATTTCTGTTTTTTTTAAGAAGAAAGCATAAAAGGGGAAAGAAAGGTCTGGAGGTTGAAAACAGAGACTGGGATGGGTGAAGGCAAGAATGCAGACAATAGTACAGGAGAGGGCAGATTGAGGGAAAAACGTAAAAGAAAATGAACAGGGGAAGAGACTAAGTGTGGAAAAAGAGCAAGGAATTGCACAAGGGGAGAGAGCGGCAGCTGGAGTACATGAAGTCATTGAAGAGAGCTAGAGATTGAGTTGTGGCATATAATGTCATTTTTTTCAATCGCATGTGGGAAACATTTCCTTGGGATAGGGAAAGAAGCAATAATTCAGCTTACAGAGCTAGGGAAGTCCTGGTAATAGGAAAAGCAAACTCATTTTATCCTTCTTTTTACCTTTTGTTTTAAAGTCTATTTTGTACTGAAGTGTCAGTATTTTTCATGTGTTTGAGAGATGATAGGGGAAGGCTCACACTTTAATTTAGATTCTGTTTTTTTCTCCACCTCTTATTAGTTCATTCCTCTTGCAATCTTCCTTTTCACTAGCTTTGATATTCTCAGTGTTCTAGAAGCAAGATCATCAGTAAGAGCCTTTGCCTGCATTTGAAGTCCGTGAGAATGCGAAAGGTGTAGATACCAAGAAATTACACTGATGAACAGTTGAACATGCGAGGCTTGCCGTTTTGGTTTTTGGAAGTTATCCATATGCCTTGTGACTAACTGTGACTTTTATCTATGTGCTGGTCCGTTAGAGTAGCCTGGGAATGAATGCTTTGGGCTAGTTTTTAATTCTGGGTTAAACTTCCTGCAACTACTGCAGGACCATGCAGTCGGATTTTGGGCAGCTGATCTGTTCCCCTAATCAAAATAAGACATATAATAACTGTATACTTTTCCCCATCTGTTGGTATGATTTGCCTTTTAGGTAGTAATTTCCTTTTAGGAAATGGACTCTCTCCTGCACTGCGCGCGTGGAGTACCTAACACCTTGTAGTTTCAAGTTAGATTTTAGATTCTTGTGGTTCATATGACATGACTTATTAATAGGAAATGGGGTAAGTGCAATTTGAACTGAACTAAAAATTGAAATATATCTAGCACGTATAAAAGGTAGAAGGGGATTGTTGCAAGTTGTGTTTTTAACCTTTTTAGCAGCTCAGGGGACAATAACATGGCATTGATTAAAAGAAGAATATAGTGGATAGATTTAACTTGTGAGAAGTAACTTGATGTCAGGAAAGTCCTTCTAAGCCATGTATCAATCTCTGGAAAGCAAAAGCGATCTTCTAGTTGTAAAGTGTCTTACAGTTTAGGGAACATAACATTACTTTCCTGTGACATATTTTGTTTCTCCAGTTGGGGTACTTTTCTATTCCTAAATCAAATTATTCTTAAAGCAAATAAAAAGCTGTTCTTGTAGGTGTGTACATGTATCCCATACATTTTTGTTTGCTGATCATCTGGAAAAATCAGTGAAAATCACCTTTATGCTGATTACAAAATGATTTTAGCAAGTTTCATATTATACAATGAAGACATTATATTCCTCATCTCTTCAGAAGATGAGAAATACATGCAACTTCTTAAAATAGAAGTGTGGTATATATGTAAATGTGAATCTCTCTAAATACAAATAGCATAGTTGTCTTGAAAAATGAGTGGAAAAAAAAAGGCAGAAAATTGTTATTTGCTGTAAGTTGCATGCAGTATTTCCCATCTGATTGGTGACATTTGTCACCTGCTATGTAGCACGTGCTTCTGTCATGACTGTTGGCTGTTGTTACTCAGGGTTTGGATGCCTGTGACATGGGATGTTTTGGGGGTGAAATTTTTAGATTTAACTGAATAGCTGAGCCTCACTGTCATCTAGTTTAAATTACCCAACTCTGTGATGGGACAGAATTCAGATGAACGTGTGTCTAACCTGTTGTAGCTATCGATGTGTTCCAGGAAAGAGCTGCCTACCACAGTGAAGTTTCTGTGTGTATGTTCAATCTGTGTGTATGCATAAACTTTGTATTTTTAAAGGTGTCTGTATGCAGTGTATGTGCTAGGAGAGAAAGATTCGCTGTGTGGTAGAATAAACTCAAACTCCTCTCTTCACTTGAAAATACATTTTATGTAACTTCAGTCTTGAAAAAAATCTGTCACGATCTTCTTGCTCACCATGGGCATTGGTTTGAAGGCACTGGGAGGTCTGAAGTGCTGCTTCTGCCTACTGGAAACAGCTTCTAGAGAACTTCATAGCAGATTGTTTGCCTTGTGAGTGACAGGACGTCCGGACACTTCCAGGACTTGTCTATTCAAAACTGGCACGAGGCTGCTGAGCACAAAACCAAGCACCGGCATATATTTTTTTCCTGATGCCTACCAGTCAGTAATAGGTAAAGGAATTGGGTTTCTGTTTGGTAACAGGGGAAAAACATGCCTCACAAAATTAAGGTCTATGTAAAGTCTTTTCTAAAAGCAGAACTTTAAAGTAGACAGAAGTAGTAAGGTGTGAATTGATGGAAGGGAGGGAACATGATTGTGAGGATGAGAGATTTCTTTAGAGACCTGCATATTCTTGTGCCTCCCCATTTAAAGTATTTGTATATGCCCTTTATGTGGCACTTTTCTGTTTGAGATGCGCTCTTTTTTTATCTGCAGTGATTTTTAAAGCTGGGGTTGTATCTTGTACAGTGTGTATGCACTTCTCTTAGTTGGAAATAAATGGATTACTTTCTGCATTTGAAATTTGATTCATGAAGTTACAAATCTTAGCTAAATTATTTATCTGTTATTAGAAGCATTCTAGAACAAGTTTGGCAGTTACAATGACCAGCAGGAGAAAATAAACCTTTAAAGGAATTCACAACAAAAATGCTAGATGAATTTTGTAGCTTGAACTGCCGTTTGAGAAACGTGGTATAGTTTTATTTCTACTACTGCTATAAACCACTTAATTTTCTTAATTAAGGATACTTTTTCATTATACAGCAAAAAGAGGTTTGCCCTCTCAATGTGTTATATCAGAAAAATGCTTTTCTGAGTTAAATAGTGAAAGAAAGTTACCTTTGTTTGGCTGCTGATAGGCGACTTTGGGGAAACGAGTGTCTCTACAAAACTTTAGGTGAATTACTCTCTTTATGGATTTTGTATTAAAAAACAAACAAAACATATTAAATTTAAAACGAAAGACAAACGTCTGAGGAAAATGGTGAAGGGTTCTCACCTTGTGGTGTAATGTTACCTGTATAAATCATCTACCCAAGGACCGCTAGTGTCCTGCCAGCATGTAGAGAAATGCTTGCAGTTGACTGTGTTGTCCATAAAATATGTCCCCCCCTAGCATTATATTTTCGTCTCAGAGCTCTTAATGCCTACATTTCTGTATTTTTGACAAATGATTATAACGAGCTGTTAATTTGAGTAGAGGAGTTTTTGTAGAAAACTACAGCTACAGTGCCTTGCTCTAAGAACTAAAAGCATAAAAGAAGAGAGGTTTCTTACCTCTGCTGTGACTGTTAGTGAAGCACAGAGGAGCCTGCTCGGGGCTGTGGGAAGTGTCTGTAGATCTCTGGCAACTTGTCCGAGTCTGTGACCAAGTGGTGGGAACAATTGAAGTAGGCTGAGGGGAAAAAATAACCCAAGTTTCAGAGGCAGGACTCCCGGTGTCATTCAGCAGCTCACAAGTTGTGATTGGTCCCATTTCTGCCTTCTGACACAGGCGGTCGCTCCTCTGAACTTGTTCACGGCAGTAATACATTAAACATGGGCAACATCGCTCCCCTCGAGAGGGGAACTGCGTGCCAAGGAGACCACCTGCATAGCTACCGGCCGAAGGAATTGGGGAAGCGGCACCCTTCAGTGGGGTGGCAAAGGGAGCTGCTTGCTTACACCCTGCCTTATCTCCAGCAAGAACTTAAATGGGAATTTGTTCAGAGAGCTGCTTTGGATGTGTTAGTTTTGCTACAGCCGTGGTTTCTTCATCATAAAACCCCTAAATCTCTCGTGTGTGTGATCACATTTCATGTGGGCTTTTGACTTGGCATTTCTTTTGTACAAGGGGTTTCTTAAACTACACTTTCAGTATAAATAGCTTTGATAATTCTGTTACACAGCTAGTATTCAGTTTATAGTGTATGATGTGTATTTTCCAATATCATCTTTCTTCTGACAATGCTTGAACTGAAGTAATTTTTCTGTAGTTGAAGTCTTTTCCAACCTTTCAAGTTCACTTGTGGGTTAGAGGATTTTTTTTTTCTCCAGATAAAATCCAGCATTTATAAGTTCTTCTTCAAATTATACAGAAATAATAAATTTTGAGGTATTTACCTTTCCTTTAAAACACACATGTACACCCTTTTCCTCCCCCTCCCTCTCTTTGTGGCTGGAAACTATCCAAGTGATTTTTGAGAACCGTTCTGTTTGTTTGGACAGGAGCAGCAGCTGGATGCTGCTTTGTAGGTTATTTTACGTATATTAAGACAAACAGGACCATGGAGCATATAGGGAGTAGGTTTCGCGGGTCTGGGAAATGGGATGTTTGCTGGATGTGGAAGGACTGAGCTGTGGAGTGAGTGGGCATCCAGCGCCAGGCATCGTGTGTGGCTGCAGCTGACAGCGTGTGCCTTTGCCTGACCTGGAGGTTGCAGGCAAAAATGCAGAAGCTCAGACTAACTGAACACTTACAGATCCAGTTCTGACAATAATGGTTTATCATAGATTAGTGCTTGGCTTTGAGCAGGAAACCAGACATAGTGGAGGGGGCTTTGTTTAGTTTGGTTTTTTTCATTCCCTATAAGCCCTGCTGTGATACGTGCTGCAAACCAGAGACAAAAAGACCTCGGAGGTGATGTACCACCTTGTTTCACACTGAGCTCTGCTTGTATTTTTGTAAATAAGGTTCAGTTCTTCTGCAAAATTGGTTATAGTATACTTGAAGTTAGAAACTCAGTTTTAATGTAATAAATCTGCCTGCTTCATGTTATCTTTTAATATCAAACTCAGGAAATTTAGGGTTACATATTTCACTTGAAAGTTAATTGAGTATTTCCACGGTGAGGAGTGATAGTTCTTTACCAGGGTTTCACAATTTACTTATAATGGCATTATTAACATTATAAATCTATCGCAGTCAAGCAAACTGTGTTTGGCCTTTTTATGAGGGAAGTTTCATGTTTTTATTGCGTGCTGTCATCCAGCAAAAGTACTGCTATCATTGCATTGTTTCTTTTTGTAAGATGTAATGTGAAACTTGCCTATTGAAATTCACCTCTGTGCTTTGTTACTGAAGTCCAACACCCAACACTGCAGTAGCTGCAATGCCAGATCCTCCCTTTTACCAAGTCACTGTAAAATGATCGTGTTATTTAGTTACCCCATTCTGAGCTCCTGCTGTTAGTGAATTGGACCGAATGGTAATTTTGGAGCTTTTTAGAAATGAGATGTCTTAAAAGAATGCTGATTTTGTTTGTGAGCTGCTGACAGAGTCATAGCTTGGCCTGCTTTTTAAGGAATGGTACTTAGGTGTGCGAGGTAAGGCACTGATAAAAATAATAGCATTTCATCAGAAATATAATACATGCCTTCTGTAAATGTCTAACTCTGATAAGAAATTTTAAGATGGAGAATATATTTGTTAAATAATAACAACATACACAAATTCAGACCACAAGGATGTTGTGGATCTTGTATTGATATTGTTTCTCCGACAACGAGCTTGTTTGGGTACCCTCTCTCAAGAACATTTTTGTGGTTCAGTTTAGTGTCACTCCCTCGTGTAACTCACAGGGATTTAGGAGGGGCTCTGAGGCAGATGCCAAGGTGCTGCTCACGGGACATGTCGGTCTGGCAGGCACAGTCAGTCTGTGAGAGCACATCGTTGTACTGTTTGATTCACCCCTGGGTGAACGGGTCCAGACACCCATGGATATCAAAAGGAAAAGCTTTAAAAGAGGAATCTGTTGGAGGTTCTGGTCTGCTTTATTTTGTTCTGGGGAACAAAAATGTGCAGCTGTTGCTTGCTTGACCTTAAATGGAGATGGTCTGGGCAATCTCCAGTGGGATTAGAAATCTGCCACTAAAGCATGTTTCTTCTCATAAATTTAAATATTTAGAGATCCGGTTGATGTTTGGGATAACGTCCAAAAAGAGACGTGTTATACTTCAGCAGACCAGCTCCTTTATTTAAATAATAATAAGACCTCTAATCACATTGGTGATAATTTCCTGGACTATTTTTGCCTTTGTGTGCTAGCTTTTAAAATTCCAGCTGTAGACACTGGTAACCTGTATAACCTATGTAAGGAGTTTGAGATGTCAATATCTGGTCCGTTGATAATTGATGACTCTGCATAGAAATAAACCTTAACCCAAACCCAATTATTTATAATACACAAGCAAAGAAATTCAGCACTGAGTACTCAGGTTAGTGCATTATTTCATGGTGCTGCTCCAGTTTTCTCTCATACTGCAAATGTACCTTTACAATATCACACTGCTAAGGTTATGGTGTTGCTCGTATTTTTGGTTTACAAGTAACTAAAAATGAAGAGAAGGGAGAAGCGGATGCACTGGTTGGTTTGTGTAGGTGGGACAGAATAGAAGATTCTGGTATTGAAGCTGAACACTGGAATGAGATCTTTCCTTCTTGTAACCAGTATTTTTCTGGCCTGATTCTCATGCTTCCTGTAGCGTGTATAATTGCCTGTAGCCATCCAGGTATTGGCAAAAGAGGCTTACAAGACACTTTTTGCTCATCTCTGCTAAGGGAAAAGACCCAGATAATGTAACTTTCACTTGCATTTGTACTGCAGGTCTAATACGACCTGAAGGCAGATGGGAGTTTTTTCTTCCTTCTAAAAGTACAGGAAAAGCAATATTTTCAGCTGGTGTGAACAGCATTCCAGATTTACACCAGGTAAGGAGATAGACTAATCGATTGCAGACAGTAACATTTTTTATGCCTTTGAGGTTTCTTGCTTGAATTTGATAGTTTTATGACCCATTCATTTGTGTGTTTTACCTGATGCCTCCTTTAATGCTTACCTGACTCCCGTGATTCTCACTGACAGTGTCAATGGAATGTCAATGTTTTTTGAATGTGTGCAGACGAAGTTGCCTTTCTGAGGCTGCAGATTTTCCTGCTTCTGTAGTGAGCCTTAGTCTCTGTTAGTGTTGTAGGAAACAGCTCTGCTGAGAAATTTAGGCATTGCGTTGTGTTATTCTCCTCTGGGACAAGAAGTGTTTACTTTTCCTAAGCATTGGACAGTCATTAAATTAGTTTGATCTGCACATTTTGTTCTTCATTGTAAACAAGGGGAACTTACTTTTTTGAAGCTGCAGCTTGTGAAACATACCATTGCAAAGTGATTAAAAGAACTGTACAAAATAAATTAATAGAAAACTATACAACTTGGGCTGAAATATCTCTCGTTTTGGGAATGCTGAAGGCTCTGGCAGGACTAGTCATCTGATTTGTTACTAACCAAAGGCGTTTCAGAAAGGTCAGCTTGAATGTTTTCATTTCAGTCGCTGTTACTGGCATGAACTTTTAACCATTAAAGTAGATCACAGGACTCAGAAGTGTGCAACGCCTGTTTATTGTCGTTGGTGCTTTGACCGAACGTTGAGAGAAGCAAGGGAACAAGAAATTTTGCCTGGCTCTTGCTCTGAAAACCCGATGTCCTTCCTCTTCCCATACCCCCATAGGGATCACTTATTTCACTTGGAGGCAGCACGGTTAGCACTGGCTTGACCAACATAGCTTTTTTATTTTGCAGCAAAATATTGACAGCACAAAAAGCCATGCTCTTTCAAATACCTGGTTGCTTTCGTATCAAGGAAGTGTATGTTTTTACTAGATTAACATAAGTCAAATAATTGAATAGTAGAAGTTAATTGCAGTCATGCAAGGTAGCTTCAAAATAGCAGCATGATACAGAACAGAAATTTTGGTGATCTGCGTTACAGTGGAAGGTTTTTTTTATTTCTACAGAATGCCTGGGAGAACTGTATTTTGGTGTTTACTGGTGTCCTCATTGGTTAAGCTGAACAGTGCGCTTTAGGTGGTGTGCTGAGATCCTTATACCTAAGAAACTGTGTTGAGTGTCTTTGAGATAAACTGTTCTAGGAAGCACAGAGATTAGTTGTGTTATTTGACATGTTATGAGTGATGGATGAACGGCGGGACAAAGGCATATGAAGGAGAGATAAAGTTGGAAGACCGTGTTCCCGTTGCCAAGTGGTGGCGCTGGGTTGTTTCCACTTAAACAGTAACTGTAAAATGGTGGAGAAACGATTGGGATTTAGATTTAGCTAGCTGCTACCTACCTTCATCTGAAGGTTGCCCTGACAGAAACGCATAAATATTGTCCAAGCAGTGAACGTGTCAGCAGCGTTTAGAAACTGAAGGCTTCTCTTGTGCAGAGTATTGCAGTGACAGCCCTCATGTAGTATGGGAGGGGGGACTTGTAGACCAGTGGCCTCAACATCTTGCCTCACGGGGATCTTCATTCAGATCAACATGGAGATCGCGTAGCTCAGACATTTAAAGGGTTCTCAGGCTAATTGTTAGTTAGTCTTACTTTGAGAGGTGCATATGGGAAATGTTGACCAGAAACACCTTTCTTTCTCTTAGTTTGTGTTACAGAATGGCACCTTTCTTTTCTTCGCTTACTACTTCTACCCATTGCCCTGCTTTTTTTTTTTTTTTAATGGAGTGGCTGTAAATAAGACTAGCACAATTCCCATAGTGAAATTCAGCTATCTATCACTTCTTTCCTTTGTTACATGCAATTCCTAGCTAAAACAGTAGGGTAATTTTTTTTTTACTTCATCAGAAATCACTGATGTTTGTTTAAATAGCAAAATGTCTTTTCCCACTTCAGAAATGAAGTGCTGTTTCACAAATACATATGCAAGGAAAAAAAAGCCTTTGTTTTAAAAATAAAATTTTGTTTTGCTCCTAGCACCCTAGAAAATTAACATCCCAAACTCTATTACTTGAGAATTTGAGGTACAAAACTTCATATTTTTCTTTATTCTATTATAGAATATGCCAAAATAAAAAAGTTGCTCTAGTCCTCTGGTTCAGACCATCTCTGAGTAGCAAGAACAGATTTCCTGGTCTTGCAAATACTTTCTGACTATGTATTTTGTTACAGGTAGCTGCTTCCTTGTGGAAGCTCTGTTGTCACTCACTGGAGTGTGGAAACTTTGTCATGTATATTCTTACAGGTCCTTTTGGCTGTAGCTGCCTGGCCACTGAGAATGATGTGAAGGAGAGCTGTTCTTCCTTCTTTTATGACTTTCTTTGTACAGACAAAAACTTTTTTTTTCCTCTTTTTGTGGTCTCTGTTGAGAATGAATTGCTCCTGTGGTTTTGAAATACAGTCCTTTGTATCAGTTGGTTATATAAGTATTTGTTATGAAAATAGTATTGACATCTCCATGAATTAGAAAATGAAAACAAAGGCGGTTCATTCTGAAACATGAACTTTGCCACCTTCTAGATGAGCCTCCTTCTTCTGTGTTAAAATACAGTTACCTAATTCATGTTATATTGAATTACTCTAGCACTAGTTCTGAAAGAAGCGACTAAATGCATATTTATAGCTTGGTTTTTCTTTCTTGGAATAAACTGCATTAAATTTAAAACTCTTCAGACCAGAGTACCTTCTGTGTAGATTAAGAAGTATGCAGATGAAGGATATACTGTTTTACTTGATTAGTTTAATATATTAGCTGCTACCATGAACAGAGTATGGGCATATTTGATGAGGGGAAGGGAAAGGAAAGGAGAGGACATTTCAGTGCAAAAAGGGTCTTCAAATATGCTTATAGAGTTATATAGGTGAACAACAAACCTGCTTGAATATTCAGTGTGACTTTTTCAGCATGTGGGACTACAAAGGTGAAAGTATGAAGGATCTCTTAAGTTCCCTACGGACCACCTGAGCGTCCTGGTGCTTCTTTCCACCTATAGGAGGATTTTGCAGACTTCCATTAATCTCAAATAGCTTAGTAATGACAGTACAGAATGGTGAATTGAGAATTAGCAAGCCTTTTGAATTTGACTAGTGGATAGAGAATAGCTTAAAGGAGGTGGCAGTGGACTGGAATTTGGAAAATGATATCCGCATTACCAGATTTGCACATGTTTCTTGATTTTTTTTCCGAAGATTATCTGAAAGCTATTTTAGACTTCAATCACACAGAAACTGGATAAAGAGGTGTACATACAGCTTTGAACTAGCTGTTACTGAACCAGCTTTTAGTTCTTTCCAAATGTTTGGTATTACTGATCAACCATTAGTCAGTATACTAGGAAGGGCTCGCAGCCGATGCCCTGCATCTGGCAGAGTGGCTCATCACTACAGCGGGAATTGTTTTCCCCTCTCATTCTCTCAGTATTGGACACAAAAGGGCGTCCCCGGCTGGAGCATCAGGAGACCTGCCTCTGTGTGTGACATTTTCTAGCATGGTGAAAAACAGATTCAGGTCCTGTCGAACAGAATCTGCAGCTTCATCTCCGTTTTGGCTCCAGGGACGTTCTGGATGGATAAGATCCTGTTTTTCTTTCTAATTCAATAAAAAACTTAATTCAACACATGTTTATTTTTCTTTGGGCAGGTTTAGTCTCATTTGTATCTGTTAAAATCAATATTTTGCTTACAAAACAATTTCCACACTAGAGAATCTGCTGTGTTTTGGTGCTCTTTGGAGAACCTTGAACAGATTGTCTTACTCTTGTCTCAGTTTCCTTTCTGTAGAATGATAATTATAAGGCTAGTTTCTTTTTAAGGTAACTTTGAGACCTACAAGTGACAAGTACTAATTGCTGGTGATGGAAGGGATATTTATTTTTTAGTGTGAATTTTTTTTCTGTTCTTTCTGCATATATTAAGAAGGTACTAGGGCTCCCCACCCCCCAGTTTATCTGCTAAGGAAGGAAGACACCTTCGCACACTGACACGGATGTTCAAACCACCCTTGCATCATACTGCTACTTTAGTTAGAGACAAGTGCGTTTCAAGTACCCCTCATAAGCTCAAGTGGGAAAGGTTCATAATCTGGGTTGAAGCCAAACAGTTTAAATATCTGTCACTTACTCCACACACAAATTGCGTGACTACCTTGCATGCTTGTGTTGTTCCCAGTTTCACAGACAATCCAGTGTTAAACTGGCAGCATTTCTTCTGTTTGTCAGTGACGCAGAAGTTTCAGGCGAGGATTTTCAAATGTCTGACTTCTGAGATTCCAGGACCTGACTTGTCAGAGGCGCAAAGCCTCTCTAATTCCCTCTGAAATTTAGAAAGTCATGCAGGTACATGGTGTCTCCATGCGAGTTAAAAAATTATTTTTTTTTCAAAATTCTGGGGCAAGTGGCTGAATAATTGTTGCTTGCATGATGATGTGTGATGTATGCAATGGATGGGGATGGTGGTAGAATCCCTACCTGAAGCAACGGAAATATTTTCACAGTAGGTCCATGTGCTGTCCTGCTTGGTTTGCTGGGTGAAACGCAGCTAGTTCCTCCAAGGGAGAATTCCTGTGGTGGGGGCAGAAAACATGAGTATACCTCAAACTTTTCCACCTGCTGAATTCTTTCAAGGTACTCAGCAAGAGATTTAAATGAGTACTGTACTCATGTTGTGCGGAGCTCTGACATCCAGAGACCTGATTAACCCTGCGTGAGGCTGTTTTTGTTGAGAACTTGGTTTTGTCTTCCAGTCCCCAGAAAGGTGGCTTTACTAAATCCTCCACTTGCTGCTGTTTATAGAATACCCTTGTCTTTTTTCAATCTATGTTAATGGTAATGAGAGCCGGAGAAGAACAAAGGTGGTCAGGGGGTGCAGAGTTCTCTGTTTCTGCTTACTATTTTGGGTTATTAGCCTAAAAGGGAGTGGAAAATAGTATATTACCTAACCATTTCTTCCCCATGTACTATCAGTTATAACACAAGCAGAAGTTATGTCTGCAAAACTTGAAATGCACTGATTCCAGTAATTTGGCTAGACGCCATTCTTTCTGTAAGTGCCTATAGAGACCAGTTCTGGATTGCCATGTTTAAATAAAGTGTGCCTTTGAGTTTGTGTAAATACATGGGTTTGTTGCCATATGAATATTTTTAACATTTCTGCTTTCTTTTTGTGGGGTATATTTTTTTTTCTTATTCTTCAGTTAAATCTGGTGAATGTTACACTTATGGCTCATGTTTCTTTTAAAGTCGTGAAAAACTAAAACAAATGGAACACAGAAGAAGAAAGCCTCAGTATTCTGGTTCAGGGGCCTTTGCAGAATTGAAAGATCTTCCATTTGAAAAATTGAAACTCTTGATAAGAATTTGCAGAGCATCACTTTTCTCCAAATGTATACTCTTGCTTCATGTTCAATTCAGAGTGACTTGCCTCTCTTCCAGTATGTTTGCATGTTTTGTTAAGAGAATCTGATGCTCTGTGCGTATTAGGTCCTTTTAAATTTTCTTCTCAAGCTGCTGCACAGCAAGTATATTTCTTTTTTTCTTCCCCCTGCTAATACCCAGGTTGCACTCTCTTTTCGTTATTCTCTTGTTACAGAAGGGTTACAGAAGGGCTCCTGTTTCCGTTCCAGACTGCTGGCCAGCTCTGCTCATTCTCGCAGAGTTTGTGCAGGCTGGCAAAAGATGGGTGCCATTTTGCTTGCTTTCTAGGTCACTTTTTGCGTCCACTGTTTTTTGGCTGTGAGCAGCAGTAATAGGTAATGAAGCAGCCATCAACACTGTCCCTTAGTAAACTGCTATTTGTAGATACTAGCAATGTACATTTAACGTACAGGTTTTTGTAAACAATCAGAACTTAGTTGAGAATGCCTGAGTGCAAATGACTGAGATATTTTACTTTTAGGGGTGCTTCCATTTGTGTTTGACTTGCAACTTGTCTTCTCAATTATTCCTTTGTTCTAATCTATTTCTGTCTTTCTTGTACAGTTCATAAAATTTTGTAGTGAATATGTCCTACATTTGTGCAGCACTTAAAACAATGGTCTTTGTGGGCTTTGGGTAACCGTGGCCACTTTTTGGTCATGCTGCCTTCCATGCCAGAGTAGGAAACAAAAAAACAAAAAAAATATCAATTTAACAGTGAAGCTTTCACTAAAAGCTTCAAGAAAAAAAAAAAAAAGTTGTTCTTCTTGTGGAATCTCCCTCTCATCTCCAGATTATTTTTTTTTTTAGTAAAAAACATTTGAATTTAAATGTAATGGGAAGATAAAATGAACACTTAATAAAACAAGTGCTTCTATACTTAGGAAAGACCCAATTGTTATCAGTGGAAAATTCCAGGCACTGTTGCTTTTAACGTCGTATTAAGTGGCACCTAGAAGTGTTTTGTGTTCATAACATTTGCCAGAATATAAATGGAAAGGATTTCTGACAAAATAATATTGGTGTTGTGTGGAGTATAACGGAATGTTATAACAACACATAAAAGCAAGAGAAGTGTAATTGTTCAGAGGAAGATAAGCAGAAGAGGGTCTATAATCTAGCCTGCAGCTCTGGGAGTGCCAGTTTCACCCTTGAAGAACGTAGTAGCTGAAGGTGGCAGGGATGAGCACATCATGGAGGACTGCTGAGTGGCTGCAGCCTCTTGTAATGAGACTGTCCTTGACTCATACAGTAACAACATGCATCTGTAGGGGTCTGACAAAGTCTTTTCAGAGTTAAAATACAGACTTCTTAGTTTGTTGTTTGAGGCTTTTGCACAACACCATCAAGGATGGAATGAAACCTTGCCAGTTAGGTGGTGGCCAGCATTCCGGTTCACTTCCCTCACTAATCCCCTGTTATACTCCTGTTTTATTCGGGAACCCCTGCTGGGTGCAGATTCTGAGCACATGCAGATCTCTCACACATACGATCTCTGACTGTAGCAGAGGACTGTGCTGCTGGTCCTGTGTGTGCTCTCGTAATTCAGATAACCAGCACAGGCAGGACTATTTTGAAAGATAAGAAAGTGTAGCAGGTTGTGGTTTACATTCTCTTATGCCACCTTCATGTGGAAGTTCTTTTCTTGAACTGATTGCATATCCTAACACCAGGTCTTAGCAGGTAACTTGACAGAGTCACAGCAACTGCATAGTAGTATTTTCTTCAGAAACTTCGAAAAAATTCAATCCACAAACTGATACTTTTGCAGGGTTTGGCCCTGGCTGGAGTTGAGATAATTCAGCTTGTGGCTGTGTGTTCGTCGTAATCCAGCACAAAGCTGTGCCACTGCAAAACTACTTGTCTTGTGTGCTGCTTTTCCACTGGACGGGGTGTGCCAGTGCTGCATTTCACATGGCCTTGTACAATGAATCTGACAGGAGCCTGACCTAGATAGAAATAACCTTCATGTGTATGGGGTGGAGGGAGAGTGTAGGGCTAGAGCTGTCAGGAGGGAGCTGAAAGATACAAATGTTTGAGGTGGTAAGAAGGGGTAGGAGAACAAGCCCCCCTCCCTTTGATAGCAGTGTGAATTTATGTCATGTTTAGGTGAGCATGTGGTTGCTATCAAAACCCTGTAACTATGCCATCAGTAGCAAATCTCTACTTTTTTTCTTTTTTTCTTATTTTTTTTCCTCCGTGGTGAATAGCATACCTGACCTTAGCATTTGTTTTCTCCCATCTCTCTTAGTATCCCAGCAACCATGTACTTGCTATGCTTTGCTCTTAATTCATTTGTAAGACACTGTGGTAAGGGAACATATCTTCCTCTCTTGCTGTGGTTATCAAACCTGACCTTGATAAAGTTCGGAAGCCTCAGCTGTAGTGTAAACAATGCTGGGGAAGAAGTAAATGTACAAATAACAGCAACTCATAACAGTCAAATTCCTCCCTGGCTTATGTGGGTCAAGTCCGTGAGGTCTCTAATAAGCGTGTAATGCCTTGTGTGCAGTAGGGATTTCATTTGTGAAAGAGGCTTCAACAAACATTATTGAAAAAAGTGTAATGGCTAGAGGGAGTGCTGTTTGTGGGAGGGATTTTAATACTGTTACTCTTTATTCTTTTCCTTTTTGAAAGCTTTCCACTTTATAAAAGATACAATGATAGTGGTGTTGTCTGTAAATAGCATTAGCGATTTAATTTTTTATTGAAAAAGCTTTAAAAAGTCATACAACAGATGCAATAATGCAGTTCCTTCTAGCTGAAGAGAGACCTGTTGTCCCCCCCTTGCAGAACACAACAGCTTATTACTGCAATTTTAAACACTTACTGCAAAGAGGAGGAGGAGTGGGCTAGTGTACTAGCAAGGGACTTCATGTGCTTGCTTTGTGAAGCCCGGTATAATATTGCAATGCCAAACTGAATGGGTCTGATTCTATGATAGCAAAAAACCCACATGAAAATGGCAGCGGGGGGGCAGAGGAATTGTCCATTTCTTTGGGTATTGTTTAGCCAATTTTGAGACTCCAGATTACCAGCACAAATTTAGACTACTGCAAACTAAGATAACAATTAGTGCATCTGTCACGCTGGCTGATTATTCTGTAGAAATCCTTTGTGTGGCATCCGTGTAGTTCAACTAGGGCTATGTATTTTTAAGGTGAGCCCTTTCTTAAACGAGTTTTAATCTTGGTTTTCAGTCTGTGAGATTGGACCCTAACTGTGATTCTTCTCACGGCATAGTGTCATCAGTTCTGTCTTTAGTTACACATACTTGGTCCTGGCATGTTTTAACCCTAACACTGAGAAGAAGTCCTGATATGTCACCCAAGTAAGGACTGGCTTGCCCTTTAGTTCCTAAGCTTTATTCGGTATAGATCCTAAAATCTTAAAATCTGAATCTTCTTTCAGTTACGTATAAGATACTTTTTCCACTTTTCCCCTTCATTTTAGTGGATTTTTGTTTTGTTTTGTTTTTTTTAACTCTCCCAAGTTTTCATATCTCAATTTTCATTCCACCAACCTTGGTTTGTATGGACTCTCAGCCTAGGAAACAAAGTGTTTGCTCGCCGATTTCATGTCTCTTCAGCCTTTGTGGTGTTTAGCTCTTTACTCATAAATCACTCTATCTGAGCTTCTTAATCATTAGGGTTGCTCTTCTTTGAACATGTTCTACTATTTCAGTGACTTTCTGATAGTACAATGCCCAGAACCGAACATGTTCTTCTAGCTGGGTTCATGCCAGAGCTATTTAAAGTCACTGTCTTATTCCTTCCCTCACCCCCTTTCTCTGTGACCTTACATTTTATATATAAGCAATCCAGAATTGAGTTAAGCTGATTTTCAGGCAGGTTAAATTGTGAACTCCTGTCACGTTTATTCTCCTTTTTAGTTATGATCCCTCTTATATTAATTACTTTGCAGGTTGCATGTCTGTTAAAAGTATGTGTTTGGGATCTTTTTCCAAGCTTTATTGATTTTTCTTTTTTCCCCCCGCTGTGCTGGATTTCGCCACTTGCTGTTGACATTGCTAACCTCTCTGCGATATGTCTGTATTTCTTAGTACTTCACAATTTTATTTCGATTTTGATTTTAATTATGTCATCGTCCTCGTTGAAAAATCCCCAAAGAATGCCACATGCCACATGTACCATGGCTACAATAAGGGTGCAGGGGCATGAGTACATGTTCTCTCCCCTATGACTGGTGGAGATCAGTAAAAGTATAGCAAAATGTGACAGAGCCTAGGTGAGGTGTTGCTGCCAAGACTTGTAGAGATTGTGTCCTGCTGAGCAGAAACACTATCTTCCCTAAATGGCAAAGATGGACCAGTGAGTAGGGGGTGGTGAAATACAGATACCAGAAGTCAGCATTTCGTGAATCAGTTCATAGCCTAGTTTTTACCTGTCTGGGAATCTATTATAATGCTTCTTCATGGCTGTTCTTTCTAGTGCTTTTCAGCAGGGTAGAGCCTCTTTCTATAGAAATGATTCCTTGCCTTGCTTTTGAAGTGATTTAACATTAGGGCCTGGTTCCATGGTTACAGCCTCCCCTTGCCTTTGCTCCATGAGAGCCACTAGCCCTGTCATGTTTTGCTGGCAAGAATATGGATGGTCCTCTGGGATTGTCTGGATTGAGAGAGCTGTTGTGAGCTGAAACGCTCGGCCTGATGTTAGGTCGAAATCTGGGTGGGGAGGAAGGGATGGGTAAATCCTTCTTTGCTTACCCAGGGCGGGGAGCAGTTGCGGAGCTCATCAGTGACTGTGGCTCTGCCTTCGCAGATCAAATTCTTCTCCTGTCACAGGGGAGCAAAGAGCAAGAGTCTCCTCTGTGATAGCAGTGCCTTTGGGCTTGCTGCTGCCACATTCACCTATTTTTTCTCCATCGTCGCCTGGTGAGGTGGAAGGGCGAGTGCCGTGTCCCTGAGGCACAGCTCGTGGGAACGCTTGTAGTTGTTTCCTCTGCTGTCAGTCAAAAAACGGAACCATTTGTGCTCCGGCTGACGGTGGTTTCACCGATTCTTTGCCTTGGATTAGCTGTGGATGCAAGGAATTCTCTTTCTCCTCAATAACGAATGCCTGTAAAATGCAGCAAGAGGAGAAGGGTACCTGCCGAGGGGCGTGCATGAGCGCGTAGGGCAGTGCAAGCAGCTGGCCAAAAGGGATCGTTCACTTAGCATGACTTTGGGCGCTCTGCTAGCTGTTGGTAATGGACTGTGAAAACTTTACCGATGTAGTATAGACAGTGCTAAATTATTTAAACTGCAACTTTTAGGAAAAAAAACCCCAACCTTTAAAATTCACTGCTTTTTTTTTGCTTTTTTTTGCAATTAGCTATTATTTTGACATTTTTGGACTCCACCTTTACTTTGCGATAGAGCGTGTTACGTGGAATGCTGTGCTACTCTGTGTGCTGAGATATTGAACTCCTTCAGGCAAAAACTGCAAGCATTTTTGGAGAAGAAAATTTTAATTAGCACAATTAAAAACCCAGACATTATTGGCTTGAGTTATCCAAATGTTGTTATCCTTTAGTCCAGAGAAAAATTATGTTCCCACTGATAAGAAACATGATGGAATCAGTCAGCAATGTGTGTTCGAGCAATAAATGTTTGTATATGGGCTAGTACAGTGAAGATTTTTTTATTTTATTTCATTTTTTTCCCAGCAGCTTGCTGTGCCTCAGCAGTGACTTGAAGGCTTGCCAGGTCGTGAAAGTCAAGGCCAAGCCCTTGTCAAAAAACAGGCTAGTGAGGACCTTTAGACGCCACTGTGCAAAGGATACTGTTTTAACTGAACAGATGTTCTAAGTCCAGGGCTGAAAATCTTGGAAGAGGTGCCAGGCGACAAAAATAGTTGTATTTTCTAGGGCAGATGGAAAAGAATGCTGTGTGTTTCAAGCTGGTTTTTTATTTTGTAGTTGTGGAGGATTCAAGTTGAGGACTTGGGAGTGGTGGATGGCTTTCTGTGTGTGAGTGCTAAAAGTATATCTTGCTCTCACTATTCGGTTTGATGTCCTTAGGAAACAAAATACTCAAGTGTAAGTGGACCACCTGTGTGTTACCACACCACTCAAAGCAGCTAGAAAGCTGTTGGGAGTAGTCAACACCATTTGCTCATAAATGAGTGAAGTGTCTTGTTATTCTGGGAATTGCTAAGAAGTATTTTTAGCATATTCTTTTTTTTCTAAACTAGCTGAAACATGATAGCAGAAACAAAAATATTTTTGTTGTTGTTTTCATCTGTTCAGAGTGACAGATTGAAGCACATAGTTATAATACAAAATAATATTTTATTTGTTTTTACATATGTATATACTCTTTAAGATTAGGTATATTCCAAAACCAAAAGCATCTTGGTCAGTCAGCTAAGGAGGCCTTATAACATTAAGGAGGCCTTATAGTTTGTTTTTTTTTTTAAATCACACTAGCATCTAATTGACAAAAATATTATTGTTCCTGACTTTGCATAACTCATTGCCTCGCTTTTCAGCAGCCTTAATATTTGACTTCTTTTATAGTGCCTTATTGTACCAAAGTTGAAGGGTTTATTTCTAATTTTAGTGCAAACTATTAAGCTTGCAAAGGTGCTAGATGGAAGTAATGGTCTTGCTTTGGAGAATTTTGCTAGAAACCACTGGTGGCTTCCAAGAAGTTTTCAGTTCAGATGGGTTCATATTTAAATAGTTTTTTTTAATCTCTTCATTTTCATAGCTCAGTCTTAAAGGTAAAACTCATCTTGCTCAATCAATGAGTTGATTTGGTTTTATAAACCGATATATTTCCTGTTTATCATGTCAAACCCTTGTGAGTTGTTTCTTTTGGGTAGAGATGGAATTTCTGGTATTGAAAAGTGAGGATCTAATCCCAACTGCGTTAAGAACTGTTTTGTTCTCTTCTTTTGACTACAGCGTAATGGTATTGAGGTGGATTTAGAAAAGGATTTTTCAGCACTGTAGTGGGAGAAGCAAAGGAAAAAATTTCATGACACAAAGTACGGTGATAGTTCCTGATGCTGTCACTTTACACTGCCTGACATGGCATGTGTGACTAAGAAAGATTTTCGCTGAAATAGTTTTGTGCTGATGCCTCTGAATTCAGCCAGTCACGTGGATAACTGTAATACAGAACAAAATGTGACAATCCTGAGGTATTCTGTAAGCACCCAAGATGACTTTGAAGTTATCTGGTCTAGATTGTGTGACCAAGGCAAAATTAATTTTAGATTCATTGATCCATAAAGACTCTGCACATATATTACTTACAGGAAGAATCATGACTTGGTATCTTTCCTAAGTTCCATTAGACCACTGCCCAAACCAAAAAAAGTCAAGATGATATCACCAGTTTAGGATTTTCTTAATGCTAATATTGATCATTGTGCATGAAAAATGAAGCAAGACAACTGTTAAATCTATCGCAAATGTTAAAAAATGGGTGGTGGATCTTAATCCAAGCAGCACTTAGCTTTGCCATTCCTTGGCTTTCATTAGAGTGCAGTGCCATCTTTAACATAACTTACTTGAGCAAGCATAGGTTTAATGGACTGACTTATTAGAAGTTGCAGATGTGACAAATTTTATTCCCACAAAACTTTCAAACCTAGGATATGCTTCAGTAAGGAGCTGTATGAGGAACTTCTTTTAGGTGCACAACTGAGAGAATTTTCAAATGTTTTCTGTGTTTTATTGCTTGTGAGATGTAATCGTGAATGAGCATGGGGTAAGAAATGTTAACCATAGCCATAAATCAGTGAATCATTTTAAGAGAAAATTTGATTTTAATATTATTTCACATTTTACTTTTCCTCAAAAAGCTCTGTTTATCCAGTCAATATGGTCTTTTCAGTGAATATACAATATTTGATATTAACTGGCAGGGAACACAGTCAACATTTTCAGTGTGGTGTTGGCCAGAAATTGGCATGAACTGTTTAATGTGTGGAATTGTTGATGGGTTTTTTTGAATCATTCATAACTAATTTTAATATTGAAGCTGTCCAGTTTATTAAGCAAAGGAAATATTCCCTGAAGCAGATGAATTGGACTTGGGGCGGAGAGGGAGGAGGTGAGAGCCTTGAAAGATTTTAGAACTAGTAAGTCTTGTCATCTCATGTCTAGTTTTAAGTTACAAATTAGAAGAAAGAAAACGTGTTTTTGTCCATTTTATCATCAGACAAGCTAGGGATAGAACTGAATTGGATTAAATGGGAAAAAATACTTTTCAACCTACAGAAGACACCACAGCTGTCAGGAGTTGGTTCCTGGCTTCAGCACCTCATGGTATGGGGATTTAGGCAATGAGCTCTCTCCATTCAGTGTTACAATTCACAGTAAAGCTTTGACCAGAAGCATGGACTGCCGGACAATTGTTTACCTGATTCTAATTGTTGATAATACGTCTTGATCTTAATACAGTTTATTGTAATTTCAAATAAAATTTAAGATATTTTAAGGCAATAAAAGTGAAAATATCCTAAAATTTATTTAAACTTTTTTTTTTAAAAAAAGGCACATATTCACTTTGTTTTCCCTTCTGCTCTCTTCCTCCCAGAAAATAAAAAGATTTTTTTTTTTTTTTTTTTTTTTGAGTTACTAAGACACTGGTGGAAGATTAGATAATACCTCATGGCAGCCGATGCTGAGATCCCTCAGTCCAATAACAGAATTTCTACCTTAAACCTTCCCTTATGTGAATTCCTGATGCAAATATTTGTAATACTTTTTATATCCTGAGTATAAAAATGTTCTTCATAAAACATCCCTGTTAGTTGTTTACTTTTCTTCCAGACCATAATGTTGTTGGTTCGTGTTCAGTTCTACTGTCATCCTCAGCTGTTGTGAGAAACATAGCGTGGCTTTTGTGAAGATGAATGCAAAGCCTGAAACCTGTTACTTGTGAAACTTTTATTCTTGGAAACACTAGAATTTAACCAGCATTATATTCCCATATTCTATATTTTAAATCCACACACGTCTAGGGTAATTTCTCTTTGTGCTAACGTTACAGGTGGGAGTCAAGTAAAAGGAATGGTAACCGTTACCTGCAGTTATCAGCAGGGCTAAAGCTATCAAGCTCTCTCTTTTGTAGTACTACAAGAATTGCAGCAGGATATGAACATTTTGTGGCGTTTGTCTTAATTATGTACTTAAATTCTAAATGAGCTTTTCATCTCAAACTGCTTTCAGACCTATGAATTCTGTAGTAGAGAAATGATAAAATACATTTTAAATCACTAACACTGGACTGAAGTTTGTTTCAAGAAACTTGTTTATAAGTCTGATTCTTTGATACAAAGCAAATCTGAATTCAGCAGAAAGACAATTTGTTAGGTTTCTGAAACAGCAAACCGCTTTGTAAATGCCCTAATATCTAGGATATTATTTACCTCTACTGTTTTGGAGGCTAATGCTACAATTATTTTATGCAGGTTCCAACAGGAACATCTCGTCAAAGTTACCCAGCTACCAGCTATCAAGACTTCAGCAACTGGGAATCTCTGATGAAAATTAAAGAGGGGCTGCTAAGACAGAAAGAGATCGTGATCGATCGGTGAGTAATCTGCTCCTGCTGCACTGATTAGATTAGATGATGTAAAAGCTATGGTGTAGAAACTGACTTTCAGGAGAGCTGCTTACTCAGTGAAGTTGTTAGGTTCCAGACCAGCAAATATTTATGCACAACTATGTGGGAGCTAATCCTTTCTAGGAGAGAAGACTGGCTGCTTTACAGAGTTGGAAATTTACTTAGGGGTTTAATACCTCTGCAGTGGAAAAGGGAGAGTGAGACCAACAGCCAGTTCTGCTGTCAGCTTTCCCATCTTGGCTTCTTACCAGTTTGGGGGTTTGTATCAAACGTCTTTCTGCTTGTACAGGTCTTGGAAGTGACTTGCAACATGAAAGTTGTTAAACTGTGTTGCACTGATTTGCTTTTCTATAACAAGAACAGAAATGCAGTATATTTGAAGCCAGTTGATAAAGCTTTGAGAAATTGGCCTTTGCAGTAACATTCAGTGGTAAAATCCTATTCAAATGCTCAGACAAAGTATTCAGATAATAAAATGTTAAATCCAGGATCTATGTGTCAGCAAATATATCAATTCTTATTAGAATTGCTATCAATCTGAAATAGGCCTTGGCAGCAACTCACTGCTGTTGGGTTTCTAGTGTATCTGGAGTAATTTCTGGAGTTCTTGATGTTTGCATAAAATGAAGCCTTAATGAGGAAAATGTGCTTTTAATAAAGGGCTTGAGCTTAGTGAAGCTTACACTAAATTAGCAGATGTCATTGGGAGCTGCAGAGTTTGGATGCAGGACATTTAAGAAGGGCATTTTTATATTTGATATAATTATCATTTGGCTTAGTCTGTGTTTTAATAATAAACTCTTGGCTCATGGCTCAAAGAGGAGTGGTTGTTCTGATCCTGAAATAGTTGTGCCCTCTTATTGATAGGTTGCTCCACAGCATGAGGAGAACTGTGTAAAGCAGATGTGTGTTGATCACAGGAATGTCAGGCATCCATTATGAATGTTTTTATATTTCATCTGGCAGTTCCTCTCTCTTAATGGGTTGAGATAGACAATTTGGGCATAATTTACTTTGGGACCAGGAGAATTACGCTTGTGCAAGATCTGCTTCTTCCTCTATTGCAAAAGAGCAAGAAACTGCAGTGGCTTAGGGTGTTTCTGTCACCTAGCCATCTGGCCAGTACCTCTGCTGGTAGAGGTGGAGGTTGGCATCAGCTTCCCCAGTGTGATGTGGCACGTTAGTGTGCATTTACAGCCTCTGCAGCTGAAGAGGGTTCGCAAAGGTACGGACTGCGGCAGCCGGGGCAGGGGCACGCCATCCCCTCTGCCAGCGATCCTGCGGAGGTGGTGACCTCCCAATGGCATAAGCAATTAAAATGGAAACATGCATAACTGTCGCTTAGATCTCCTCTGTCAGAGCCTTTTGATCAGCTGCTAAAAGACTGTCTAAATTACAGTGTGTTTTTCAGGCTTGCTGTATCAGTAGTAATGCTGTATAACCTGCAGCCCCCCTCTCAGGGCCCGAGCTCTCGGCAGCATGTGTAAGTACGTTGCCCGTGATGGCGAGGGGCTGTCTATGTGCCCCTGCTGAGCACGTAATCCTCGGCACTCTCCGTGAAGGCTGGTTGTACAATGGCAACTAAGAAGGCAGTTCACGTTACTCTTCTCACACTGGAAATGTGTTTACAGTCAAGGGTGAATTTTCTGAAGTGACAGTTTCTAACCTAGTTGCCTGATAACATAACTTGATACTGTCCATGTCGAGGAAGAAAAGCTGTTTCTTGATATCCAGTGGCAGTGTGCTGGTGGTTCTTTTTGTACAAGGCGTACTTTCGTGTGACTTAATGGTAGTGAATACAGTTCTTTCTGGATTTCTGACCAGAAGTCAGTTGAGATTCCTCTTCATTCAGCTGGAAAGGCAAAATACACTCTGGAAGCTATTGAAGCGAAACAAAGACCACTTAGTGATGTTACAGTCATTTCCTTTAAGTAGACACTTGGTGTTACATTTAAGCGTGTTGTAAATTATGAAGGTGCAGTACAACAATACTTCAGAGAAAAGGCTCTTTTTTGAATGATGAGCCTCCATTTGGGCAAAATATTTTCCTTAAAAGTTATTATTTTAAAATTAAATAAAATTATTTACAATAGATGGTTTGTATCATTTAAAATTAGAACAAAGTGATGTTGCATATTTAGATTTTGCAACAGATTATTTTTTCCTGTTTTAAGAAGAGGAAGTGTTTTCTATGACAAATAAAAATAATTTCGGGTTCACTCATAGAGAAAATGGTACATAGCTGCTGTCCAAAATCCTAGCAATACAAAACCATTATAAAGCAGTGGTGTTATTTTGTATTAGATGGGATATTAACAAGACTTCAGTGTAAACGATACCTCTTTTCAAGGCACAGAGCAGCACTAAGCAAAAATTTGATGTTATCCATGTTCAACACGTGGGGATGCAAGGCCTCGCACTGAGAGTCAAGGTGATGTTTGGGAGTAAACCTAAGTCTTCCAGCTCCTGGTCTTCCTGAGATTATTTTAAACTTCTTTTCAGAATATGAATTTACTTGGGAATAGTGACCTAAAATAAATATATATAAAGTTTGTAAAGTGTGGTTAATTAGGATTCAAGATGGTGGTAGTTAAATTACAGAATCTGTTCTTTCAGGAAGTGGAGGAGGAATTCTTTTGTTGACTGAGGTTTGGTAATAGTTGATTGCCGAGAAGGCCCTTCGTACCTGTGGTTCTCGCAGACTTTTAAAAGGTGCTGTGTCATCAAGTCCTGTCTCATGCTGAATTTACAAACTGGCAGCTGGAGGGTGCCAGCAAGACTTGTTTAATTCTGGGGGGACAGAAGCTTGGGAGAGATGGGTTAACCCTGTGCTGTCTGGAAACCAGAGAAGCGGGAGAGCAGCCAGCATGGTGCTCCAGACCCAGCTGTTTGCTGCTGACAGGTACAAGGAAAAGCTGGATGAAAACAAGCTCTTTCCCTTGTCACCAACCTCCCTTTCAAACACAGAGTCATTACCCACGTTTTTTTAAGGTTAAACCCGCTTCTGATGGGAATTGCACAGGGGGCCCTGCTAATCCAGGAGGTTCAGGACATTAGCATCACTGCGCACCCTACACCTTGTTCTGCATAGCGGTGCTTAAATCTCTTAGTGAGAAACAGAGGCTCTGTACGGGGCAGTATCCTTAAGCCATTCTACCTTGTTAAAAAAGGGAGGAGGGGGAGGAAAAAGAAACCTGCTGCCTGCTTCCCTTCTTCCCACACAATGATAAAAGGGCAACAAAACTCCAGCCCTTCCGGATTAGATTATTAAACTTCCTTGTTTTGCATTGGAAATCTAACAGTTTGGAATAGCTGCAAGCAAGTTTCAAATAGTCGTGAAAAACGATTCAGGGAATAGTGTTTACACTGTAAGTCGTCATACTTGGGTAGTCTGGTGTGTCACTGGACATTCAAAGACGTGAACAGAACTTTTGAAAACCCAGAGAGTCACTTGCATCTGTGAATAGAACAAGTGGATTGATTTTTATTCTATACACTGTGTTCAACAGCAGATTTAGTAGTAGATTAGTTAAAATCTATTTGATTTGTGTAGCCTGTTTGGCATAACAAATGCAGATTTTAGAGTTTAAATGAACAGAGAAGCTTAAATGGGTGGATTTAAAAGTGGTTTTGGTTTGGTTTGGTTTTTTAAAAGTACTCTAGGAATCAATGCCAATTTAATGAATTAAAGCCTGAAATTGTTAAGTCTGCTCTTAAAAAATGGGATGGAGACCGTACTTTTGGGAAGCGAAAACGTGGCGTGGGGAAGGGAGCCTGACACGCGTGTGTGCACGGGATCATAATGGCACTTCTTAAAGGTGTGTGTCGTGTTTTCTCCACATGAGCTGTTGGTACAGGCTGTGAATAAGAACTTAAGGATTTTGTATGTAAGAGCAAATCTGCCACTGTAACACTTATTACTAGAATGTCTGTCACCTACTGTACAAAATAATCGGATTATATCATTGCACTGCCTTACTTCTCTGGTGGTTCAGTATGGAACACTACGTTATATTTAGCACCAGAGGGAGCCAACAGTGTTTGTATTGGTTTGGCAGATTACAGCATCACATTTTAATTCTGTGTGTTGCTCCTCTATTCAGTACATTCACAACACCGAAATTACAGTGTTTGGTACAATTGCAAATGTCTCTTGAGACTGGCCAGCCACTGTAGATGTATCTGGTGTGGTCCTGGCTCTGTGTGTTTGGCAGGGATTGCTTGTAGGGGGTACGTGAATAAATGCCAAATATCTGAGCATATGACATAAGCTGCTGCGAATAACACTGTGCAAGCAGTGTTCTCTTCCAGAGAGCTTAAGGGCATTTGAACAGCTTTTTAAGGAAAGGTAGATACAGAAGTATAATTTTAGTGAATAGCTGTCATTCCTCAGGACGTAATAACATTTACATTCGGTTGACATCAAACTATTATGTGCTCTGATAGTGCTCATGTTACTGCTAGCATAAAGCTATAGTTCTCTTGGGTTGGGATGGTCTGTAAAGATCTGCAGCATTAGCATATCCACTTGAGTGATAATTTGATGTCATTTTTGAGGAAGCTTTGAAGCTTTATGCCACCTTAGGTCCGAGCACATGCGTGTATAGCTGGGAGCCCTGTGCAGGGAGTAACACTGTGAGGAACCTCCTCAGAGTGTCTTGTTGTGTAAAATATTCTTTGCATGCAATGATAGCTTGAAAAACATGCATTCATCTTTTTCTGTTATCAACAATCACCCAGGTAACTTGTGGTTAAGGCACTTGTGTCTTGGGCTGGTAAACTTTGAGGAAGATTTTGTTACAGAGTAATTACTTTAGCAGTTTTAAAAGTTCACCTGTTCAGAGGTGAATACTAGTAATATCAATGAAACGGAATGTGTTAAAATGAGTTTCCTCATAATAACCTAAATCTTGGCAATAGTGAGAGAATGCAAGGGTAGAAAGGACCTAGCTGACCTATCTGTCGGGCCCTAGGGAGGACAAGCTGTAGTGGTGTCACTCCTGGTAGGTGTCTATGCAATTGCAATCTGCGATAGTGGATGTTCCACAACCTTTCTGGGTTGGACAGTTTGCTGATTAGTTAGCTGAAACATTAGAAAACTTTTCCTAATATGACTTAGTCTTTCCTCCTAGGTCATGTTTTCTAGACCTCTGGTAGCTTTTCTTATTCCTTGAGGTCTCTCCAGCTGGTTAGTACCTCTTCCCTGAAGTGTCCCAGCCAGCAGCCGACGCCTCCCTCCAGCTGAGCGCTCATCTGTCGCACACCGTGCTTGTGTAGTGCTTGCTTCTGGCAGTACCACGTTGTGTAGTTTTGATCAGCTGCAATCCCAGAGGCTTTTCTGTGGAACTGGTGCTGAGCTGTTTTCTATTCTGTAGATTTAAATATTTTTAGACTGTGGAAGTTGAAAACCTCCCACAATGGGAGGGAAGGCGCAGTCCTCTGTCAGAGCAGACAGTCGTGTCTGTCCCACTGGTGCCTCACAGCACCTTCACTAAGTGGCCCAGAGCATTAGAAAAAGTAGAGTACAGTTGTTGAGTGTACCCATGCCTGCCTTGCTTCAGCACTGCTTACCTCCTGTGGGTCAGGCTAGCATTTCAAACTTCTATGCAGTTCTGAAAAGTCGTTTAAAAAACAACAGTCCATCCAGAACAGAGATCACATCTTGATTCCCAGAGGCAGTGTTCCCATCTTCTCTTCAAGACAAGTTCTCCTGTGACTGGTGGACAGGTAGTATTCACTTTGAACTGCAGGCTCTTAATTTCATCAAAACCCCAGACTTTATTGCATAGGAAATTTGCGATCATCTTTTCTCATGAGCTTTGCTGGTGTTGGAGTTCTTTGGCATTATCTTCCAAATTAGCAAAAATGTATTCATATTTTTTTTAGGACTTTGTTTACTACTGATCTCTTTCTTTATCAGTACGCTGCACATTTGGACTTGTGGTCCCAAGAGATCATGCCTTTAAAACAAAGGGATATAAAAATCAGTATCCGGCTTCTTAAGCAACAAAACAAAGCAGCATACCTACAACTGTGGTGTGGAATAAATTATATTTGTAATACAGAAGGTTCCATACTATATTTTACTTTGTATCCCAATTCTGAGGAAATCTGCTCAGGCATTTTCACCTAAAGCAACTGTTCCTCGTTAACTCGTGACTTCGGAAGGTAAGCATCAATTGTCATTTGATTTATTATGAAGTTACTAGTGTCCTTTCTGTGGTTGAGGAAGCTCTCTCCTAAAGTCCCTGAAATGTTTGATGATACTGGACCCATATCTTGACGTAGTGTAGGATTTAGATTTACGCTAATTTAAGCCTCTTAAAAGTTGAGGGAAGGTAATGCTTCTCTGGCAGACGTGGGTTTCTAAAGGCTCTTTCATATTAGAGTAAGTGGGGGTGAGATGGATTTATAGAGAACAGATTAATTGGTCCCAGGTTGAAGAAAATGTGGTTTATTTCCAGACAAATGCATATAGGAGTGTCTGTGTAAGCGTATGTCTGCAGTGCACTTGTCCTGTGTGAATATGAGAAAATGGTGTGAATGTCAGTTATGTTGTACTGTCTGTACAGTAATGTTTCTGAGACATACACAGAGCAATTTGTA
The DNA here is from genome assembly GCF_030867145.1 of Opisthocomus hoazin. Classification (NCBI taxonomy): domain Eukaryota; kingdom Metazoa; phylum Chordata; class Aves; order Opisthocomiformes; family Opisthocomidae; genus Opisthocomus; species Opisthocomus hoazin. The sequence continues at coordinate 74,758,617 of NC_134415.1, forward strand.
TATTAAGCAGTTCATTATTAATGCTGGTCTCTGAAGACAGTCCGGGCTTGTGCATGTTCAGCTGAATTCTGTTCTCTGCTGTCCCATGCCCGTTGTGCTGACTTGAGCTTTCGAAGGCGGTTGTCTGAGCTAGAGGACAGAACTACAAATGAATCAAAATCGAGGTCTGCTGCCTGCCCCATTGATACTTCACTCTTATGGCTGTAACTTTCTTTTTGCTCATTTAAATGGATCCAGTTAGTGTCAGGTGGCACCAGTAGTTTTCCTCTGGATTCTAGCTAGCTTTGTAAGTGAGAAGTCATCCAGAATGGGGGATCTTGGTTGCCAAGTCATGGAGCCCAGCATGTTGTCTTCCTCATGTTTGTCTCCAGAGAATGGTGACATGGGGAATATGCACCACCAGAAGCAGCCCCTTACTGTTTGTGAGTGGAAAGATGGCAAATTTAGCAGACCCATAATGTAATGCAAACATGAAGCCTCTTTTGGTCACTCCCTAACCTGCCTGTAAGTGTATTTTGAGTCTGACCTTTAAATACAAATGTCCCAGTGAGGTGATGCTCTTATCAGTGGCCAGTATTTGGCTGTCTTTCTCCCTTCGCTGATGTTCAGAAGAGCATTAACTCTCTTGATGGCACAGTGATGCTGGGGTGGGCCACAGCAGAGGCCCCTGCTCCAGCTGTTGCAGCTTGGCTGGGTGGCACCCATGGTGTGCCATGGAGGGCAAGGAGACTCTTGCCTGTCCTCCTCACCAGCTCTCCCTAGTTGGTCCCTCACCTTCAGCATCATCCTAGGGCCCCAGCTCCAGGGACCAGCCCCACAGTTTTGCTCAGGACCAGCATTGTTCACATTACCACAAGATTGTCCCTGATTTTTTACCCTACAGCTCCTTCAGCGCCAGTAACTTCTCTGCTCTCTCCCTTCCAGCCCCATGAGGGCCAGGGGTTCCCAGGCAGCGTGACGGGGTGGGCAGGGGGCCGTGGTCCAGTGAGGTTCTGGAAGCTGATGTCCAGGGCACAGGAGGGACACTGATAGCCTCTCCCCAAACAGACAGGGCAGCACAGTGTTAATGCATTTTCTTCTTGTCATCTGCATATACCAACTTAAAGTGAGCTGCGTATTTACAGACCTGGCTTTACAGAATCACAGAATGGTCGGGGTTGGAAGGGATCTCTGCGGATCATCTGGTCCAACCCCCCTGCCAAAGCAGGGTCACCTACAGAAGGCTGCACAGGACCTCGTCCAGGCGGGTCTTGAATATCTGCAGAGAAGGAGACTCCACAGCCTCCCTGGGCAGCCTGTTCCAGTGCTCTGTCACCCTCAGAGGGAAGAAGTTCTTCCTCATGTTCAGCTGGAACTTCCCGTGCTTTAGTTTGTGCCCATTGCCCCTTGTCCTGTCGCTGGGCACCACTGAAAAGAGTCTGGCCCCATCCTCCTGACACCCGCCCTTGAGATATTTGTAGGCATTTAGAAGGTCCCCTCTCAGCCTTCTCTTCTTCAGGCTGAACAAGCCCAGCTCCCTCAGCCTTTCCTCGTAGTGGAGATGCTCCAGTCCCCTCATCATCTTTGTGGCCCTCCGCTGGACTCTCTCCAGAGAGCTTGCTTTAGGCAAGCTAGAGTTAGTAGAGTTAGTTACTTGATGTGTGGGCATGCTACTGGTCATTACAAGCGAAAAGGATAGTTGGTGGGCTGTTTTGCCATTTGCAAGGGCTTTAAAAGAGTGATTTTCTCCTTAGGTGCAGAACTGGCTGAAAGTATTGTGGGGTTTACTTTTGTCCCCCATCCCCTTGCCATCAGAAAGAGAGCAGTTTGAACCAAATTTAGTGAACCACTTTTCGCAGTTGCTTGATGCTTAGTATTGCCTTTCTGCCCAAACATAGTGAGATTCAGGATCAAGGGCTTTTGCTTTCTTCTATAGCAAGGGATGCTGGCAGAGACCTGCCAGAACCATGCTGGCGTACGTCACTTCATGAGCTTCAGTCCTCTGAGTGTGGGCTTTCAGCTTCCTGATGATTGACATACTTTGGCTTGATTTAAGTTGTTGGGCCCAGCACAGCGGTGACTGTGTGGGAATGAAGCTATCTGTGTCAGGGAGGAAGCCAGGTAAGGAGAACTACTCTCCTTAAACGCCAGAAAAATAGTTATGCTGAATCAACACCTTAGGTCACCTCATCTCTAATGCCAGCGGTTCGTGTGAGGACAATAGTTGGTAATTGTGGGAGAGGCGAGAGAAGGGTGCCGTCTGCCATGACAGGTTTTTAACATTTCGTTCCTCACAAAGTGTCATTGATCTGCGATAGTGAAACATGACTGAAGGCTGGAAATCTTGTTTACAAAAATAAAGAATGTCTGAGGAAATGGAAGAAAGAGAGCAAAAGATGTGTGCGTTTGACAAGACCTGGAAGTAAGCCAAAGTCATTGCTTTGTGAAAACAGTAGGGTTTTCCATAAATAATCCAACTAGCATGTAAATAATAACAAATGTGGGAATTGGGACAAAAGAGCTGGTTATAGGGGACTGTAGAGCGTGTAGCCACCACGTGAGTCAAGTATGTTGGGTAACAGAATCACAGAATCACAGAATGGTCGGGGTTGGAAGGGACCTCTGTGGGTCATCTAGTCCAACCCTCCTGCCGAAGCAGGGTCACCTACAGCAGGCTGCACAGGATCTTGTCCAGGCGGGTCTTGAATATCTGCAGAGAAGGAGACTCCACAACCTCCCTGGGCAGCCTGTTCCAGTGCTCCGTCACCCTCAGAGGGAAGAAGTTCTTCCTCATGTTCAGACAGAACTTCCTGTGCCTCAGTTTGTGCCCATTGCCCCTTGTCCTGTCACTGGGCACCACTGAAAAGAGCTTGGTCCCATCCTCCTGACACCCACCCTTCAGATATTTATAAACATTTATTAGGTCCCCTCGCAGCCTTCTCTTCTTCAGGCTGAACAAGCCCAGCTCCCTCAGCCTCTCCTCGTAGGGGAGATGCTCCAGGCCCCTCACCATCCTCGTAGCCCTCCGCTGGACTCTCTCCAGTAGCTCCTCATCTTTCTTGAACTGGGGAGCCCAGAACTGGACACAGTACTCCAGATGAGGCCTCACCAGGGCAGTGTAAAGGGGAAGGAGGACCGCCCTCGTCCTGCTGGCCACACTCTTCTTGATGCACCCCAGGATCCCATTAGCTTTCTTGGCAGCCAGGGCACACTGCTGGCTCATGGTTAACCTGTCGTCCACCAGGACACCCAGGTCCCTCTCCACAGAGCTGCTCTCCAGCAGGTCCACCCCAAGCCTGTACTGCTGCATGGGGTTGTTCCTCCCCAGGTGCAGGAGCCTGCATTTGCCTTTGTTAAACCTCATCAGGTTCCTCTCTGCCCAACTTTCCAGCCTATCCAGGTCACGCTGAATGGCAGCACAGCCTTCCGGTGTGTCTACCACACCTCCCAGTTTGGTGTCATCAGCAAACTTGCTGAGGGTACATTCTAACTCTTCATCCAGGTCGTTGATGAAGAAGTTAAACAAGACTGGGCCCAGTACTGACCTCTGAGGGACACCACTAGTTACCAGCCTCCAACTGGACTCAGCGCCGCTGATGACAACCCTCTGAGTTCTGCCATTGAGCCAGTTCTCAATCCACTTCACCGACCACTCATCCAGCCCAGACTTCCTGAGCTTCCCTAGGAGGATATTATGGGAGACAGTGTTGAAAGCCTTGCTGAAGTCTAGGTAGACAACATCCACGGCTCTCCCTTCGTCTACCCAGCCAGTCATGCCATCGTAGAAAGCTATTAGATTGGTCAGGCATGATTTCCCCTTGGTGAATCCATGCTGACTACTCCTGATAACCTCCTTTTCTTCCACTTGCTTGATGATGGCCTCCAGGATAAGCTGCTCCATCACCCTTCCCGGGATGGAGGTGAGGCTGACCGGCCTGTAGTTCCCTGGGTCCTCCTTCTTGCCCTTTTTGAAGATTGGACCTGTCACTTCAGCTGTGTTCCCTTGGAAAGAATGTACCTGGGAGCAGCACAGGGAGGATTTCATCTCAGGATATTTATAAATTATGGTTGGATGTTCAAAAAATCAGATGAAAAAGCATAGTCCAGCATGCCAGTGAATTTTTTGAAAAACAATATTGATGATAATGAAAATACAACAAGCAGATTGCTTCTGAGAAAAAAAGCTTTAAAATCATCATATCTGAAGAAATATACAAGGCAATGTCTTCAGTGTCTTCACTGCAGAACTCTTCTGTGGGTGACTGCAGTCGTCTTCTGTGTACTGGTGAATCTTCTAGTTTAAAAGGACTTTCAGGTTTGGGTTTTTTTAATCTTTTTGCTTCTGCGCTGCTACCTCCCATTCTTGGAGTCAATATTATACCTTTAGGGACAGCTGGATAGGTTTGTGCCAGAGGTGTTTGTGAAAACAGTGTTATTAGTGTCAAGTTTCTATTAACTGATTAGATAGAAGAGTTAGAGTTTATATGTCTTTCAATGACACTTTCTTCTGAAACATCATTTTAAATACAGAACACTGTTGAATGTCCCTCCCAAAAAGGTTGTTTTTCATTCCTACCTGTTGTGACTTCCCCCCCACTCCCCCTTTCTTTTTGTAAAGCAAACTTTTGTCCCCTCTGAGTCCCTTTGGTGGATTGAGGACTTCAGAGCAGACTTCAGAGCAGGGTATATTGCCTTCTTTTCGCTTCTCCTTAAGTCGGAGTGTAACAGAAAGGGACTTGTCAAGACAGACACTTGGAGTGAAAGAAGAGTATTTACTCTTTGGACAAAGGAGCTGAATGAAACCATCTTAGAAGGGCTGTGACATTCACATAATATGCCAATAACTCTTACTTTGCCACCAACATAGAATTGTAACACTTACTCGTGGAAGGAAACCAGGGAATTTGTGAAGAAGGGTAGTTTCCATGGTACATAGGTACAGTATTTTCATTGAACCTGGTTGTGTGAGCTACAGTCTAGTTTCCATAAATATGAGTCTCGAGGGTGGGCTCCTGTCACATTCTCCCATGGCTTGACCTTAGGCCACAGCCTGCACCCACCCCTACGTGGGTGGCTTCTGGAATCATGAAAGGTTGAGGAGCTCGATGTCTGGAGCCTGCAGTCCTGTGTAAGACGGAGTGATTGGAAATCCCTGTGTTAAAAGTTGCAGGAAAAGGAGTAGGTCCAAGTCATGCAGTGTAGCTGCCTAACTCTAGCGTCTCTGGCAAAAAAATAAAAACAGTGAATTTAATTTTTTTTTTTTTTAATAGGAAAAAAAATAAACCCTTGGGGAGACTTGAGGGTGTTAGCAGCTGATCAGAGAAAGGGAAGAGTGGAGGAGATTTTGCTGACATTGGTCACAACAGTTACAGAATTTCAGTCTAGTCTGACCCTCTGTGAGCACGGAGGATGTGCACGAGGTTGTAAACCTTATAGCTGATCCAAGGCGAGAGTAGTGTTGCTGCCTAGAAAGTAAAATCCTTCAGTTTCAGGGTTATTTACATCTGATTTGGGCCTACCCAGAGTGGCAGTTGCCATGTATCTGAGCAGAATTTTGAAAGCACCTAAATGCTGGAGGTTGTTATGGGTTCTTTGGAAGTGCTGGGATGATTGATTGGTAACGGGAAGGCTTCTGGAGACAGTGTTCCCGCTGCAGTATGCGAGCTGTGTTTGTGAGAGCATTTGAACTTTTCTACGCTCCCTTTAAATAAAGCTCACAGCCTGTGGTTATGCAGCAGATTAATAGTAACAGCTGTGGGCTAACACAGGATTAAAACTGTCTTAGAATATGAGAACATCAGTGATAAAATGCATCTGGTATGAAGTCTCCGAAGACTTATAGGATTGTATGTAAATAGCAAGTATGTTTCTATGGTGTTTATCTTCCGTTCTGCTTGTGACTGCTGGGCTCTTTTCAGAATTTTTGTTTCTGGGTGCCGTGAGGTTAATGACACTTTCAGAGAGGTGGTTATGCGAAGTTGTGCAAGATCTACACAGCCTTAAAACATTTTTACGGTGTGTTTTGTTGGCAAGATTTTATAACTGTGGAGAGTTTCGTGCTTTGCAGAGTGAAAAGAAGTAAGCGAGTTACACTCTGTGCTAGCGCAGCTCTGTTTCGTCATGGATTAATCTGTCTCACTATTTTTCCTGCAGGGATTTGGTAGGGTAGGGAAAGGATTATGAAGGGAAGTATGGTAATGTAGTTCAAACTACATTGGAAGTTCAAAAATATTTTAAAACATTTACTCCAGGCTGTAGTGTTTAGTTCAGGTTATTGAAATTGTGCCTGTGAAGAAAGGCACTGCTAAGAAACAATCAACCACAAACAGAAAATCACATACATGACAAATGGGTAAATAATATTAAAACACATAGGACAAAGATATTTTAATAGATCTGTCTACAAAGTAATAAGGTGATAAAAAATGAAAAATTACTTCTGTTCGTAGATGAAGACAACTTGTACTAAATAATTTTGTTATCTGTGACTAAGCATGCACAGAAGTCGTCAAGGCTTTATATTTTCTCATATGATTATGAAAGCTCTTGGGCTCATACAAGGTCTGTTGCAAGTCAAGAGCGTATTCTTTTACATAGTCTTCTAATCTGCTTCTTCCAAAAGAAGTCTGAAGCTTTTTTGTCTGTAGTGCCACTGTACAGATGCTAACCAGAACTATACAAAGTCTTCCAGTGTTACATACTCCTTTTATATTTGTAGAAGCTTGTTCTATCTAGATAGTGGAATGGAAGTTGGAAGCCTCAAAATCACCTGTGGTGACACAGATATTTTTAAGACTTGCTATGGAGTCAAGGAAATGCATTCAGTTGCTCTGTTTTTATAGATTGCATTGAATTAATTGTTCTAGGGTATGACCAAATTCCAACTTGTTTATACTGTTTTTCCATTCATTGCTATTCTTTGTAGTTATGAAAATAGGGAAATATAAAGATGTTCTATAGACAAGCATCATGTCTTCTGCAATGTGTGTAGCTTAAAAATTTAGCTTCCAATATATTCACTGTTTTTGAGATTTTAAATTCCACTTGTAAACCATATAATTGGGATACAGTTGGCTGATGACTAGCTAGAGGAATGTACATGGCTAAAATATTCCCTTTAATTGGGTTTTCGCATCTTATTTTTCCTCTTAAAATTTGTGGTTGGCATCTCTTTAACTAAAACATCTTTTGTGTTACAGACTATATAATAGATATTTTGTGTACTCATGATAGTGTTTCTGAGATGCTCTTCCTAAACACAACCCTCTCCAAATTTAAAAAAAAAAACAAAACAAAAAAACCCCAACTTTGACCTTTTTCTGTACTTTTAGAGGATTTGCTTTTCCAGTGTTTGCACAGGCAGGTCTTCTCCCTTGAAGTTATCCTGTGTTTGCTGTTAATCTCCTTTTAAGATTGGATTTAGTCATCTTGGTTCAGCATCATCATTTCCAGAAAAGCCAGTCACGCTGCGTGCTTAGAGTGAAGCTTTGAGAAACAGTTTCATGCTTGCATGCAAATACGTCCTAGTATAAAAAAAGAAGACAAAAGGGAAATTAAAAGCATGCACAAAATTGTTTTCAAGTTTATTGGGGAGGTTGCTGTTTGTGTTTCTGATGGGTGCTGACAACCCCGTTCTGGAGTCAGTTGTTGGGGTGCCCATTGCTCCATGGCAAGTGCAGCACCCCTCGTGAGGCTCTGATGTGGGCTGGGGCTGAGACCTGGCTTGTATTTGCTCTGCAGTCGTGCTAGTTCAAATGCAGTCATGGTTTAAACAGTGATATAAGTTGTGATATAATTAAATAGTGATATAATAGTGATACTGTTTCTGCTGTACACTGGCCAAGCGATTGGTGTAAGAGGTTAATTCTGGTTTAGTATGCAGTGGGGTATTTTACTCTAGGGTGCATCTTACGTAAAGCGGTTGACTGAGAAAGTCTTAAGCAAAGCAGAAAGAAAGACCTTGCGGGAAAGCCATGATGACTCTCTTATGTAATGACTTTTTCTTCTTAAGTTCTTTCTGCTCCCCTTGATTTGTAAATCTCTTTAACCTGTGTCAAAAGTCAGCTCTGGCAAAGAGAGAGGGACTGAGCATAACAAGTCCAAGTGAAGGTGTGAGTTTGGTTTGGTTTCATTCTGCTTTCTGTATACTTTCTCCTGCTTTTACTTCTGGCCCTAGGAGCAAATGACAACAGAAGCCTCCCTCAACCAAAACTGATAGAGTTTTCAAATCATATTTCTGCAAGATTTGCTTATTACTGCCAGTTGAACGCAGACGCTTTGGGGTATGCTGAAGTGAAAGTTACATGGCAAGCAGAGTTTAATAGCTCGTATCCTGACAAGATTCCAGTTTTCGTGGTAATTAAGACTGGTTGCAGTCTGGCTGTAGTGGGGAAAAGCCCACAGCTGATGTAGATCCGGGATAGTCGACTAGCATTGTTACAGTATTATTCAGTGTAAGTCTTAAGATCTGTGTTTTTTAATCTCTGTTCCATTCCCTTTCTTTTCAAATAAAATCTGTGTATTACAGGCAAAAGCAGCAGATTAACAATTTACATCAGAAGATTAGAGAGAATGAGTTAAGAGCTCAACATGCAAGACTGAACCATCTTGTGAACTGCGAAGAACCTTACATGGCTAATTTGCAGGTAGGATGGATATTTTTCTTTTCGCAAAGCTTTCCATTGCCCAGTAGCTGACACCTGAAAGCAAATTCACAATTTATTGCAGGCCGAAATGTAGACCTTTTGTGATTAGTCATGGTTGTTAATTGAGTAGCTGTAAATTGCATAGAGAATACCCTCGAAGTGTTGTAGTTTACCTTACATTTGCAGAAATCTAAGTTACATGAACATGGTGTACATACTTGTTTTGAAATCTAATAAAAATGGAGTAAGAGTGAGGAATTGTGACGCTGTAAGAACAAGGGTTTGACAGCATGTAAGGAGCACAGTTATACAGGAAGATGGCAGGAGATAAAGTAGTTCACTAAGACAGTATCTGAAAACAACTGATGGAAGGTTTTCTGAAGAGGAGGAGGAGGCACTAACCAAAGGAGTGGTTAGATTGTATCAGTGGAATAGATGGAAGGTATGTGAGAAGGCAGACTGGTGGAATACCTGCGCGCAAGGCACCTGAAAAGGATATGGATTAGTACTCCTAGGGAACACTTAGTCTGAAAGGGAATGTGTGGTGGTATTTTAGGTATACCTGTCCTAGTTTTTATCTAACTAGCACAAATATCAGAAAGTGTAAGGAGGAGGTAGCACTGGCTGACTGTGAAATGCAGATCGGTTTGAGGACTGTTGCTGCTGCCCTGTTGTAGCACACAAATTCCATCTCCAGACCTCAGCATATCTAAAAGACACTAAAAGGCAGTGCAGAAAGAGAGCGTTAAAGGTAGATATGCAGAGAAATAGCTTTTCTGTCCCCCTTTTATTACCTTTTCTTTTTCTGTCACCGACACTATACCGGGATCTCAGCTAGCATACTTCAGCACGATGTTAATTATGACCTTGGAATAACACTGTGCATCAGGTGAGAATCTGGTTGCTGTGAGACAGAAGGGAAATTCAGGTGGAGTTTTGGTGTGAAATCAGGTATTCAGAAACTTTTTCAGACATCTGGGAATGTGGCTTTTGGTGCTTCCAGAAGTTCTTTTATAAAATACTTACAAAATCTGTCTAAATTAAGATTTTTGAAAAAAAAATTATTGCAGAAACTGAAATTTTAGTGTACGTATTTTAGTATACCATAATACACTTCAAATAAAGCAGCAGATGCATTCATCTTCCATAATTTAAAGAGTTTTAAAAGTTTATCATATATTAAGACTTACGCTTTATCTGTGTGCCTTCTGTAAGATTAACTTACAAATGCAAATCGCTTTTAATGGAGGTTGTAATATCTTTTTAATGCTTTGCTGAAGGAATGTTACTAGTTAAAAATACTGTCTGTGTAATTTCTTTAAAGATATCAATTTGTTATTAAAATAATCTTGAAACTGAAAGCTGAATGGGATGCATCTACTTTTTCATCCCACATGCAGTTTATTTCCATTTTGGGCTTGTCTGTGGGCAGTGGAGGTAGAAGAGCAATACTGAACTGCATGAAATGGAGAGGGAGGAGGGTTTTGGTATACAGGACGGAAGGTAGGAGGGCCTGCCTTCTGATTGTAGCTGTAGTCTCAGGCTTGTCCCTGCACCATTCTGCACCTCAAGTGTGATAGCTCTAAGGTTTGACTAGTACTAATGTTCCACTTTAGAAGGATCTGGAGATTGGAGCATCTCTTACTTTAATATATTCATAGCCATTTTATACAATGTTTTTCTTTCTAAGGGATGGTATGACAATGCAGTGGCAGTGACTTGTTTTGAAAACACTTGTTTGGATTTTCAGGGGTTTCTTTTGGAAGAAAAATCACGCCTCTTCCATAAGTCTGAGGGGAAAGTGGCCCCACAAGGTTCATTTGCATGTGTTGTGAATGTAAACGTGTCCAGCTTCTTTATATTTTTTTCTCCAGATTCCTGAATTACGTGTTGTTACTGTGTATTTTAAAGTTCGAAAAATCAAACCCCACCCTTCCTGACAGTGTAAAAAAATGCAGGACTGTTTTTTGGCTGTGCTGCTCAAGTACATGGTGTTACATGTGCGCTCATTTGTATAATGATTTTATTTCTTTTTGTAAGCAACCACAGTATGAGAGCACACCACTGCAACCTGACATTTCGGAAAGATCAACATCCCACCTTGAGGAGCTTGAGCGAAAGGTTGCAGCAGCTGAAAATAAGGAATTACAACTCAGCGAATTTATAAAACAAATTTCAAACAAGTCTAGTGAGGAGAAAAAGAAGATGGAGGAGAAAGTAAGTGTCTTTCGTGTTCCAAATTTCCTTTTGACACCGTTACAGCAATGTGTGTTTTGTTTCTTAGGCAGCAACTGAGTATGTGGGTTGCTGAGCTATTTTCAAAAGGTAGCTAAACTGTCTGTGATAGAAAAATTGATAGTAAGTGTAGGTGTTGGCAATGGATAAATCTGAACTTGTAGTGAATACATCCTAAAAAGCGAAACTAGATGAAATGGCAATAATGACGATAGTTTTAACCAGGTAAACTTGCTTTGAAGAAAAGCTGCGTAGCTCTAAGAATTCACATAGCTTGAAGTGTTTATTACATTACTTTCTATGTTTTTACATGATACTTTATGTGATAAAGAGTGTGAAAATGAAATCCCTATTTTTAGCATGGCTTGTAAATTAAATGGGGGCCTCACACTTTGAGATGCGCTTACCAGCCTGTATGTGCCGAGTCAGCAGGAGTGATTCTCTTGTAGCTTTGCTAGGATGTGCAGAGTAGACTTTAATCTCAGACAAGGAAGGGGCTTAGGTGGATGTGTCCTTGGAACTGTCTTGACAAGGGGTTTCTTTGGAGGCTGAAGCAATACCCAGGGGTAGTTTTGAATATCTTGACAGCCTTCCTTTATTGCAAACAGGAATATGCCATTGACCAAATGATTCCTAATTAATGTTTTAGGGATGCATTATCACTGTTACCTTCTCTTCTTGATCACTGTACCTCAGTACTATGCTTAGATTTATATTAGTGTAGGTTCAAGTGGTAGGAGCAGTATGATACAGTGAAGTGGCAGGTGGAAAGATGAAGAAGAAAGCATAATTCATCTCAAATTCTGGATGGTCTGTAGCTAGGAGCCTGATTCACCCCTTAACACCTATCCGTTCTGTGCACTGAACAAAAGGCTCTCAAGGAGAGAAAGGGCAGGGAGGGGGAGCATGTGTTTCTATAATAAAATGAGTGCCTTTCTGTTTGAGGGAGGAGGGAGCTGTGCTGTGTTCCCACAGGGATGTGGCAGACTGGGAACCCAAGCAATAGGTTGAGCCTGGGGACAGCCATCCCTGGAGTTCCTCTGCTGTGCTCACAGGGCATTCAGCCCAGAGCCCAGAGATTTGGTGTCATGGTCAGTGACTGAAGTTAGGGAACAAGAATACAATTTCTATACTGATCAGAGGGATTGTTGCCAGTAGCTGTGCTAGGGTTATTTTCAAGCGAATGTCTGCCTCTTCGGACAGCATAAGTTTCTTCAGCCCAAAGCCAGATTTGGCCAGGAGTGAGGAAAACACTGGTAACGTTCAGGTGAGATTTGCTTGTAAGTGTGTGCTAAAAGAACACAATAGAAGTTTAGGTTAAGTTTGCTGGCATACATTTGTACTTCTGTCTGCCCCACTTTTGCAAATAATACTACCTTTTCCGACATTGGAGTTTTTAACATACAGCATTTCAGTACAGTGTACAGATGGTGTGTTTTTGACAATAGGGGACAAGCTGTGACCATTCGGTGTAGGCGGAAGGAAAGAAAACATGAGGAACGCTCCTGTTTCCTTGACCAGTTTTTGTCACTGGTGAGAAGTCTGGGAAAGTCTCCCTCATCACAAAAACAGGATGTATTGGAACTAGAAAAGGTTCAGAGATGGGCATCAAAGCAGATACCCATCAGAAAATCACCAGAGGAATGATTATGTCTTCACACTGGAGAAAAAGTGACTGAAGGGGAGCATGATGGAGTCTGCAGAGCCACAAGCAGCCTGGAAGGGACAGAAGGCAGTTCAACTCCTCACTGCAGCTCCCATTGCAGGAGGGAGGGAACATCTAGTGAAGGTCTAGGAGCGAAGTACTTGATCAGCAAAAGGTGCCAGTTCTCTACAGCAAACCTGTAGAGTGTCTCTCTGAAGGCTGTTGGGGATGCTAGGAGTATAGGTGGGCCCAAGGGAAAAAGAGGTGAGTTGATGGAAGTGCTGCCTTGTTCTGAATGCACAGAAATAAGTGCCTCAGGAGAGTCCCTAAAGTTAAAGCAGATGGAGGCTGGAAAAATGTGTTTTGCTTGTTCGTACCCTACCATAGACATCTGCTTATGGCTACTGTTGGAGGTGAGATATTGGGCTAGAAGGCTGCTTGGTCTGAAGCACTGTGGCCTTGATGTTTTTCGTCTGAGGAACTGCAGGACCAGCAGAGATCAGAGGTGCTCTTCGTTTGCAAGGGAGTGTTTTGTACCACCTCGTGAATAATTCTGGTGCCTGAAGAGAGGAAGGGGTTTTTCACCTAGGCTCCATGTGTAGTGAGTGGAGGACTGAGGTGATTGAGAGCTCTTTAATTTGCACTGAAATTTCAGAAGCCTGAAAAAGCTTCCCTGTCGTGGCTGGCCGGTAGTCATGGTAGTTCCTCACAGCTTTCTAGCTGAGGGAGCCTGCTAAGGTAGATACTGCAGTACACTCCAGCAGTGTCCATGTCACAAATGCTTAGGTTCTTACTTGTCCTTGTGCTAGGCATGAATGTGCCTCTTGGCATCTGCAAATTTTGCAGCCCTCGCTTTAATTCTGAGGCATTTCTTATGGCAGTTGGACTGCTGGGCTGGAAATGCTTCAGTTCAGATGCTCCTATCCTGCTGGCTGCTGCTTCTCCCTCTGCTGTGGGTAACTGTGAAGAACTCCTGTAAGGTACTGCTGATAGCTTGTAGTGTTCTCCTCTATGATTTCTGGGGCCTTGTTTTTAATATTTAATTCCCAGGAGGTGAGAGCTCTCCTATTTTTTCCTGCCCCAGCAAAGTCATCAGCAGTGTGTGTATGTAGGAGTGTCCTGGGTTCGGCCAGGACAGGGTTAATTTTCACGGGACTCCAGGAAGGGGCACAGCCAGGGGGGGTGGGGGCTGACCCCACCTGGCCAGACAGAGCCCGGTATTCCATACCCTGTGACGTCACGCTGGGTTCCGGGGTGGGGGGGGGGGGGGGGGGGGGGCGGTGCGGCGGGAACTCTCTCGTGGCTCGGGAGCGTGCGGCGCTGGTGTGGTCCGAGAGACCAGGTCTGTTTTTGTCGTATTTTCTCCTTATCTGTACCGTTGTTGTTCCTGTTTCCCTCTGTTTGCTGTTCTGTTAAACTGCCCTTATCCCGACCCACCGGTTTCTGCCTCTTTCTTTTCATTCTCCTCCGCACGCCGGCGGGGGGAGGGGTGGCCGCGTGGCACTTTTGTTACCGGTGGCAGCCGAAACCAAAACAAGGAGGAAATTAAAAAAACCTTGTTTTCCCCTCAGCAGAGTCAGCAAGAATGAATGAAGGAAAAAACACAATGTGTTTTTTCATCTCAGGTGACAGGAGGTAGAAAGAGTCCTCAAGGTGATGCTGGGGATTTAGAGAGGGCAGGAGGAATCCGAAGGCAAACATGGTAGCTATTAGAAGGAGAGAGGTTGCCGGAGAGGAAATTCCCTATGGTATATATGCAGGGCAAGAAGATTTGGAAACCATGTAATCTTTGTCACATAAGTACTGGAGTATTCTGACTGGTCAACTTGTCATCCTTAGTGATACGTGAGGAACAGAGGGAAGGGATTCACTTGACTAACGGTCAGACTCCTGGCAATTCTTACTGTGCAGCAGTGGCTTACGTGTACATATTTATATCACTGCCTTAAAGCTTGGGGTGTGGGAGGAGTATGTGGTTCTGAAGCACGTATTGTGGCAGAAGATTATGGTGGAGTTTGCAACTTTGCATTACTGAATATGGAATTTACCTGGGCTTTGATCAGAAACATTTTAAAGGAGCGTCAAAGCTTTGCTCAGTTTTGAGGTCTTGATAAAATAAAAGATACAAAGATTTCCAGCCTTTTGGCAATCCTAAGTTTTGTGGCCTATATAGAAGGCTATCTCAGGAAAAGCTTTCAAGATACTACTGACTTAAACTTTTTAGTAGGCTCTGTTACTGAGCTCTGACATTGACAATGTCACACACTTATTTCTCGGTGAGATGGATGTCTCTAGCACTGAAACAAAAGTATGTTTAGTGTTTACGCCAGTGACAAGTATTTATTATCTGGGAATTACTACACCTTAGTTCAAGCAATTGTGATACCGTTTTTCATTAAATTGGAATATGACTGGAAAATACTTTTTCCTGCCTTCCCATTTTTTTGACCTAGGTAATAAAGCAGGAGTGCAAGAAAAGATAACACAATATAAAAGCATTTTGCAGACTGGTGGACAATTAAGATGCCAGTAGAAAAGGTGTTTAAGAAAGCAACTATCTGTTCTGATGTAATTGTCAGACTGCATCAAAGTCCGGTTTTTGGCTCCAGTTCTTGTTGGGTCGTTGTGTTTTAAGTTGTTTTCCTAGACCAGAGCAAGAGGACGTTCTAAAATATTTCCTGATCATTTGTTGCATATGAACATCACCACTGGTGAAAAAATTGAGAATATTTTAACTGTTGAACTGCTCGTTTTCATTTCGCAAGGCACGCGGAATGTTCTGGGCAGCGGCAAAGCAACTGTGGTTTGAGGTTGTGTGTGGATCTACGACTTGGAGCTGCTGGGATTAATCATTCTTTGGTTTTGTGTTCTGCAGTAACCAACCCTTTCATGCAGCTGAGAGTACAGTTCTTGGAGAGTGACCAGCCTCTGCTTCCAACGCAGGTTTATTTTTCACTGTAATCATAAAACATGTACCCTTCCTTTCTTCTAGCTTAAAACTAGAGACCGATATATTAATAGCCTGAAAAAGAAATGCCAGAAAGAGTCTGAGCAAAACAAAGAAAAACAAAGACGAATTGAAACATTAGAAAAATATCTGGCTGACCTACCAACGCTGGATGATATAGAAGGGCAGACTAAACAGGTAAGGTGAAGGGAGTTTGGTTTACATTTTAAAAATACAAGTAAGCTCCCCAATACCTGTCATCAAATCTTTTAGTGTTTCAGCATGTATTTTTTTCCCCATCTGTTTAGGAAGAGAAGTATTTCAGTGTTTTAGAAAGCGCTGTAGCTATTAGGGATTTGCATACTCAGATACGTAAATGGGCCTAAGATTGTACAGAAGGTTACTGCAAGGCTGTGGCCTGCCTCCAGCCCTGCTGCTAATGTGGGCTTGTGTCTGACTAATGTCACCTGTGTTAGCTGCAAATTCTAGAAGAGAAGAACAAGCAACTTCAAGAAATGGTGACTGAGTTAGAAAAGAAGCTCGAAGAGGCCCGATCACAGTGCTTGGAGAGAGAATTGCAGCTGGTGTGTCAGAAGAAGAAAGAAAAAGAGCTGGTCACAACAGTACAGAGGTATGAACAGCTGCTTGGGCTGTGCCCTGGAACGGGTATGCTTTGCTGCATGATGTCAAGACCTAACGTTAGTTGCACTCTTAATCTATTACAATGCTAATGATTTTTCATGGCCTAAGTGTATTACTGTGCAGAATAACAGTGTAATGCAATAGAAAATCCAACAAGATTTTTGTTTGTGTCAAGCCGTAAGTAGTACCACAGAGAAGAGTCTGCCTAGGACAGTCTTTACCGTCTTTCTTGAAAGATGCAGGACACTGCTGCAATGGCAGCATAGCTGGCTGCCGGATAGAGGATAGAATAAACATGTGCAGCAAAGGGGCATTGTGCTGTCAGCACTCCTGTTCGATAACTCGTCCTGACGTGAGCTGTGGAAAAGCTCCCTGGATATTTGCTGATGGGTATATCAGGGAAGGGTCAAATATTTAAATAAATTGTAGATGTTTCTTACCTTTTCACCGAGTGTGGGGGAGTTTACTCGGAGGTTTAGCCAGATATCCATGAGAAGATTCCAGATGAGACACATTGTTACTATGGTACCTTTTAGATGAGGGGAGCTACTTAAACGCTTATTTTTAAAGAAGGGGGAGGGGGGAAGCAGGGCAGAATAACTTTTAATAATTTATGGGGAAGTTACTGCAGTTCACTGTCCCTCCGTTTGAGTAAAGGTGCATGCCACAGGAGCCTGAAAGTGTTTCCATGATGAAAGGCAAGCTGGTTGGGACACCTTGCCAGCCAAATTGTTGACACATTGTTTCCATCTTACCAATGAAAGACCTTTTTTCTTCGTGCCCTCATAACCTAGAGGGAGATCATTTTGACTTTGCTGAAAGCCTACAAATAGTTGAGGTGGCCGCTGGTTTCTAAATTAGACAGCAAGATTAACACTAATAAAATGTGTTTCCTTTCTGAGAGAAGGTGAGCAGGCAAAGGCTCTAGCTACACCTAGAAGCTGGAGTTGAGCTGTAGGGCATCTGAAGGTTGTGCCCTCCTGCGGGAGCAGCTGGCAGGAGTGGCTGTATGTCCCCCCTTGCAAGTCAGAGAGGGCATGAAGGACAGGCCGCTAGTACTCGGTACAACCTCCGATTCTGGACTCTGCTTTGAGTTGTACGTGCCCCAGGGGGAGAGTCTGATTTTAAAGCTCCTGTAGCTCGTGGACGTTCAAAGACTCCTCTGATCTATGCTGATGCTGGCTTTGCCTCCCACAGTAGCAAAGAGGAGCTGTGAACACCACAAAGCTTTTCTTTGCTCCTCACTGCCCCCTCTGCCTGCGCCATACTGCTGGAGCTGTGCATTTTGGGAGACACAGCACAGAATCTGGCCCATAAAATCGTTCCTGCATGAACCTGTTCTTGTCAGTGCCACAGTAACTTCAGTAGTTTAGGATTTTTGCATCATTTGTCCACTGCTGGTTTGCTTGTTCATAAGGCTGGATTCTGCTAGGTACGGTTTTACAGTTCTGGTTGGAAGACAGTGCAGCTTTCTAATTTTTCGCTAGAACACACAGCCCCTCTGGCTTCTGTCAGTGCACTTAATTTTTCTCTCATGTTGAATGGCAGTTTACAACAGAAAGTAGAAAAATGCCTGGAAGATGGTATTCGCCTTCCCATGTTGGACACAAAACAGCTACAGAGCGAGAATGAATGTCTCAAAGAAAAGAATGAGAAAGCCAGTAAGGTTAGTCTGCAGATCATCTGTTGATGGCATCTTTAACCTTGAGTCCTGCATTTCTTTATTTTTTTTACTTCAGAAATGAATATCTCACTAAAGAATTACACATTTGTTGCTAATTCACATTTCTTTTCAATACCTGTCTGTTTCTGTTCAGTACGTTTATTTTGCACGGATTTCCTGTTCTATCAGAGTTAAACTCTCTGTCTTGTCATTTACATTTTCAGAGATTCCGTTTAAAATCTATGGCTACACACCTGTAAGCTGATTTTTAAAAAGGGATCTGAAGAGATTCAACCCTTTTAAATCACTCGCTTTTATATTCTAGGTCATAGACAATCAACAAAATCAGATAGCTGGACTGATTTTAGACATGCAGGTAAGGAGGAATGTATATTCTGTTGTTTAGTCTGTCTATTTTAGTTTATAAAGATAACATTACTAAAGTTGAATTTCATCTTTTTATCTTCCCAAATAGGAGGAAAAGGTAGAAACACAAAGAACTTAATTTTATGGCCTGTAGTTGCTCTGTGTTTTGTTGCAGGCTCGTAATACATTCGTTATTGATGTTTGTGTGGTTTAGCACTTTGCTGTTACTCATCATAAAGTGAAAAACTGTTGCTATGTGGCATCCTTATTCTGCTGGTCTAGTGGATGTCATATCAGAACTGCCTGTTTCAGGTGTGAGCACTGCCTGTGTAAGCAACAGGGAAGCCTCCCATCCACCTTTGGGGTTCAGATGATCGTCTAAGGTAAATTAAGGGATGCTGATTAGGAGCCTCACTGCTGAGATCCTTATGAGACAAGTGCCTTTCTAAACCATACCACTTCACATTTCACATTGTTTAAGCAGATCCCTGTTCAACGGATTTCTGATGTGGCACTCACTTAAATACCTTAACTCTCTTGGCGGATCTTGGGCACCTAGCTTGGAGCCAAGGAGTTTTCAAGACAGCAGAGGTTGTCAGCTGGGAGTCAGTTGCAGCTCTGTGGATTGGATTAAGACATCAGGCTCCTGATACTTGGAAGTTACTTAGTGACCAGTGTTTGTTGTGGAGAAAAGGAAACATTATACAGGTTACAGGGAAAAAGGTATGACTTGTTCTAGAAAAAGCTGAGCATTTAAAAAAACAAACAAAACATCTGTTTTCAACGAATACTGAAACCAAATTCCATAAATTCTAGTTTCTGCGTTCTTCTTCTAGATTGGCATTTGTCTGCACATTTTTTGCTTCCTTGCCCTCCAGAGACACTGAAGTTACAGGGTTGTCCCTCGAGAGTGAGGAAGGTGCTTCTGCTTTGGCTCTGTGTATGTTAGGTTTGGAACAACAACAGAATGGTAGTAAACAATCAGCTGAATGTCTGCCCCTTACGAAGTGGAAGGCAGCACTCTGTGGAGCTAGAATCCGAATAATGTAGAGACACAAAACCGCTTGCATAACACTTGCTGAGAGAGTGTGCTTTCTTATTTCCACTTTGCACACTGGAGCCGTGTTTGCTTATTTATAACTGTTGAAAGTAAGTTGTCTTCCATCATTAAATTGCTTGCTTTCTCTGTCATGCAGGTAAAGAGCAGGCCTGATTCCTGTCGACAACCATATTTTTGCCTGTTTAAATTACACTGTATTAAATACATCTGTAGAGAAGAAGTAGTAGAATTTCAGTTGCAACATAGAATACATCTGTTAACTGAAAAGCAGATCAATTATTTAAGTTTCTCTAGATTTGAAGAAGACAAAATTATTAAAATAGGGATGTTTTCATGGAGCAGCCTATTATACGCAAAAATTGTGACATAGGCAAATGTAGTTTCGGATATTTCATAATTAAACAAAAAAGTTCAAATTGAACTCCATAACCACCTGAGGTTCTCTGTCCCTCTTCATAGTTTAGTTAAGATTATTTCCATATATACTACATGTGTATGTTGTGCTTATAAGAAGTATGCACCACTTGCCTGAATGTATTGTCAGCAACCTAAATCTTTTCGTATTTCCTAAACTTTCTGATCTTTTCATCGCCTGTATCATGAGACTGGGGATCTTTGAGCACGTTTATACAGATGTCTGTTTTGCGTGCCTGGTCTGAAATGACTTTAGGGAGCTGAGACTGGGAAATGCTGAGTAGTTGTGACAGTCTGTGAATGGAGTAGTGTTCTATTTTCCAGGACTTTCTCTTACTTTTCCTCTTTTGAGGTATTTTATATAAGGTCAGAAAACAAGATTTGAAAATGGTGTTAGCCCTCAAATTACTTGTAGACTACAGCAGCTTCTTTGTATCCTTGATCTCCTTGGCCTTCCACATTTGTCCCTGGGAAGCACTGAAAATTAGTTCATTAGAAACTGAAATCCCGTATCAGCACGGAGATACAATTTATCTTCAGCTCAGAAGATCTCATTTCATTCCCTGTCTTCTGCCACATTGTGAACTTATGCTTGAGCCTGTATTTCGGTTCATTGTTTCTAACATGCAAGCTGAAATCAAAGAAATTCTGTTTCAGACAGCAGTGCATGAAACAGTAATAGTTTCTATTTGCTCGTAATCATAGTGGAATGATTTTGGTCTTCCTTGTATCATTCTCCTAAGTGTGAGGGATTAAAATTCTGGTTGGTCTTGACAAGATGTCATGCTGCATATATAGTACATCTTCAGAAAGAGAAAAACTAGGTGAGAGTGGCATTTAAGAAATCTGTATTTACATGATTAATTTAGATATCACAAAATTAACATTTTTTGGCACAAAAAAAAGACAGTAGAAGTAAGTCAGATTGCACGATGCCTGTGCTACCCAAAGTACATCTGTCGATTCTATCAATCACAATAAACCCAAACTCTGCCAGGCTGGGAGTAATGCCACCAAATTGTATCATTGGAAAGCATATGGAAAAATTAAGGGTGAAGTACAGAGGACTCATAGCACTATGAGCACTGGGAAATCATAGCAACATGGGCTCAGCCAGGCTGGTAAGCGCATGTGCTTTTTCTGAGCTTTAAGATTAGGGCAGCAAAGAGTGATAGATGTTAGGTGTATCTTTTGGAAATAAACACTGATTTCCACTTCTAGTAGTTCCCATTAAACGGTGCAACTCATGAGCTGAACGGACACATTATTTGGAATATTCTGGAATTTGTTTCTGGAGTAGTTTACACAGTCATATAAATTTAGTGGCAGATGTAGTTCTGAAAATATGCTGGGGAGGGTAATATTTCTGAACCTGTCTTCCCCACCACCTACCCACTCTCAGGAAGGCTGCATGGTCAAGCCTTTAATGTCTGGCATTGACACAAAGACGAAACGTGCAAGTGGTGATACTAATACATATATCATTACTGGGGCTCTGGGTATCCCTGAACTTGCTCGTCATCGAAGACTATTAAAATTTGAAGATACTTGGAAGCTGGGAGGGTGTTTTGCACATCTGCGTTGTCCTATTCTCTTCATCCTTCCTCTGCTGCCACAGATGGAGCTAGAGGGACCTTCAGTTTGACCCAAGATGGCCATTTTTATCAGTAGACAATGTTTATAAAAAAACTGAAGACGAGAGTTCAACTCCGGTGTGAGTTCTGCTCATCTGCAATCACGACAAAGGAAATGCCTGAAGCAGAGCCGTTTCCTGCCCTCTCCCAGCCCCCGATGTTTCCTCAGGCGTGGGGCAGGGCCCTCGTTCTTCCTCCCCTTCCTCCTGCTGCAGTGTGGAGCTGTGCTTGCTCCTACAGCTTATCTTTAGGATGCACGTTACTTCAGCACTTCCTTTTGAGGGGCACGGTGTGGGTGAACTGAGAAGCAGGTCAAGTGTGTGAAAACAGTTTTAAAAACGAGTAGTCATTTCTGGGTTCTGCCTGCTGATCCTTATTGCTTACATGAAAATAAACTGTGGGGTTTTCTCAGTCCATATTAAGTGTGTAAATTTTAGCACCATTGTTTTCCAGTCTTGCAAAGGGTATGACGAAGTGCTGGCTTTTCTTGCTGCATGTGCAGCATTGAGCTGAATGTGTTGGGAGATGCTGTCAGGACTGCACACCTCCCGTGAGTGGCCAGGCCGTTAAACACTCCACTCGGTCTCGGCCGTGCCTTTCCTCTCGTTACTCCCTGTCTTCTTGTCAGCACTAATAATTCTTATAGCTGGCAAGTCAACTAAATGGCTTCTCGTCCACTCTGTAGGCCACGTACATGGTAAAGGGCATGCCTGCATGTAGACAGTCTCCTGTGTGCTACAGTCCTCAGTACTGGTAACCTGAAAGTTCTATTCTTCATACATCTTAGGAGCAACTTGCACAAGAGTGAATTTGGCTTGTTTTCCAAAGCTAAATTGTTTTCTTAAGACCCCAAAACCAACATAACATGACAGAATTTGCTGTGGTTCTGTCAAGTGGGGAGCTTGGGGTTTTTTTCTGTCTTGGAATAAGGTTGCAGAATCATAGTGCAGCAATATAAACGTATCTTTTACTAAAGAGTGGCATTGAACTTTCTATAGCGTTTTATTAAAGCTACCATACAGAATTCCCTGTGAGAGAGTTCTCTGCTTTGGAAGAAGAATCATTAGCATTCTTACTACGGAGATTCAAGAAAAAAAATTCTCCTGGGACAGTGTCATTCCATAAATTGAGGCCATCAGTTTGTGAAATGCAACTTCTCCTCCCCCCATCATGGTCTCTGGTTCTACTCTGTGAAAGGTTACAGTCAGAACTGTGCCAAGGCATGCATCGTTGTCACCAGTGCTCCAGCTGTATTTTGAGCATGATGGGATCAGATTTGCATCTTATAATTGAAATTGGGCAACAGGTTTTACATACTAACGTGCTGAGCTAGGGATGGGGAGGACACTTTATATGCAGTGCTAGCACAGCATTGGATTTGTGAGTAATGCCATTAATGACAAAAGAAGATTTTTTTTTTTTTTAAATTCCTGAAAACTGGAAAGATCTCTCTGTTGTAAAGCATCAACAGTTTATTCATTGTTATTATTATTCAGAGACGATGGTTTGAGTATTCTGCTTTCTGAATTTTGCCAGATGACCTTGAAAGACATAGCTACAGATCTAAAAGCCAACTAGCGGAATAAATATGAGTGCTTTCAACAACAGACACCTGTGGTCATGTTGAATTCATCCCAAAATATCCGCCTTGGAAATATCTCGTGGTTTCTCAGTTTCAACTCTGTAGGTGGAAACTGGGGAATGGACAGAAGCAGATTCCACGTCACAGTGGTGGTTGGTTTGTTGCTGCTTTGTGACTGATCTGGAAGTCGGTCATGGACAGCTCCAGTACTTCAGTACAACGCATCCTAGAAACATACTGCTGTTCTTGTTACTGAAAACAGTAATTGTTGCATCTGTAAAAATGACCCTGTAAACTACAAGTTACTTCTTTGCTTGCAGTTGTTTTTTCAGCACAGTAGAGTTGTATACACTGTTCTGATTTATCTTGTGTGTGAATGGTTTTAAAGAGCTTGCTGTTCTGTATCAACCGTCAAATGCTTCCTTCTCAGCTGTGTAGAAGGTCAGGTGAATTCTGTGTTGTGAAAGGTTGTAGGAAGCCCTGCCGTAGTCTTTGTGGAAAATAGAAGCCCAAAATAATCTTCAGTTACAACTTGGAATTGCAGAAATGAAGCTTAGCTGTCATTAATCTGCTGCTTATTTCAAGTGAGATGATTTGGTTAGAATAAACAATACTGCATGGTTATTTTAGACTTCATGCATTCCATACTGGAGTAGCATTTTGCCTACATGTAGTCTTTTTGTTTCCAAACACATACTGCTTATTTAAATGGTTTCATTGATATTTGGAATGGCTGTGTTAGTATACAGAGAGCTGTCGGGGTCCAGTTGAATATTACCAGGTGAACTTGGTAGAAAATAAAAACCAAGGATTTAATATAGAAACAATAAATAACTGAAACTTAGAAATCTACTGAGAATGCGGTTTTTTTCAGTGCTAATATAAAGTACGAAAATTTTAAATCATTACCTCTGTTTTCATTCAATTTAGTCTATGCAAGAGAAACTTTTGCAAGAAAAGCTGATGGTTCAGAAGATGACAAATGAGCTTGAAGAAAAAGAAAGGAATATAGAGCAGTTAAATAAAACTCTCTCTGAAGTAAGTAAAAACCCCCAAAACCCAACCCCTGACCACACCAGCTGGAAAGAACCTTATAGAATGATTACAAGATCTCATGGTAGGGCATTATGAGCTTCATTACATACTTGACTGTGCTGGCTGCCATGCAGGCACATAGTAGATATCATCCCTACCTCAGGAAGTGAGAGCTTCAGGGGTGAAGGCCGCTAAGCAATGGTAACATGAAATAGACAGCCATGTAAAAGCTGTCTATCAGCCATTCCTTAGAGGGGTACAGTAATACTGATTACACATCTGGAAATTCATTCTTCTTAATTATGTTGTTTGTGTTTGAAACGGGAAAATTTCTGCTACAGCGCATGCAACATACTAACTTACCACTTTTTCCTATTTACTTTTCACAAAGAACCAAAGACTGATGGAAGAGAATGCCTCCCTGAAGGAGCAGATGCGGCAGGTGGAACAGTCCAGGCAGCCTGTATCTGAGAAGATGCCTATAGCAGACCAATTGTTCAAGGAAATGTCCCATTGCTTGTTTGACTTGAAAGCACTGTGCAGTATTCTTACCCAGAGAGCTCAGGGCAAGGAGCCTAACCTTTCCTTACTGCTGGGAATCAGATGTAAGTGATATTGTCATTCCAATACTTAACAGTGTTTTGACACAGAGGAGTAACAGTTGACCTAAGTGGTGCTCAAACTTGCCAGCTGGACAGACCAGTGTACCCCCTGCTATGCAACTGGAGCAGTTGTGTGTGACATGTACTGCTGGAGCTCTCTGGAAAAGCTGGGCTTTTAGTGCACCTGGGCTGCTAAATGCGTGTGACTGCCCAGGTCCTTGCCGAGTCAGGAAATAAGGTCGCTGGCTCTTCATATGGACCCAGTCGTGGGTATGTTCAACCCACTAGAAAAGAAAGGTGTGTGGCCACGTGTCCGTCCCTCCAGAGACACACTGCAGTCACCCCGAGGGTTAATGGATGCCTTTCAGTCAAATGTCTTCTGCCCTATAAACTCGTTATGAGGGAGGTGAGGCATAAGCAGGCCTGGTGTGGCAGCATCATGTGTTTTTGTTTTAAAGCCCTTGGGGTCAAGTGGTGGGAACATACATCTACTGTTTGAACAGGCGTATGTCTGGTTTGGGGGCAGGGGGCGAGGGTGTCTGCATGTACTAGATAAAGCCTAGTGCTAGGCAACTCCATCTCCAGTACTGTTAATGGCCTGTCTAGTCTTCAGCACTTACTAAGCCATTAAACTTAATCAGGCAATGAGAAGCACGCCCTAAAGCCAGTCAGACAAAACTTCAGCGTACTGGGTTTGTGTTAGGTCTTTGGTGCAAACGGAAGCGCATGTCTTTCAGAGAAGCACTAACGGGCTCAGAGCTGACTTCAGGTTCACAGGGTACCACATTTTGTTGGCTTTTCATCACACTAACACGTGATTTATCTTGATGTAATCGAAGTGATCTACCCCTTGTTTCAAGGGGGACTGACTAGTTGTATTCACAGAGCGCAGTTGCTAGAGCTTTAACCTTGGGTGTTGTTTTTTGTAGCACTGAGCTGTTCAGCTGAAGAGAATGAAAATTACCACAGCACGGAAACCCTCTCGAAGAAGCTGTTGGACGTTTGTCAGTTACGAAAGGACGTTGATGAGCTGAGGACTATAATGTCAGACCGTTACGCTCAGGACATGGGGGACAACTGCATTACTCAATGACAGCATTTCATCTAGTAGCAAATGACTTATTAAATGCTACTGTGTCACAGGTCTTTGTGTTTCTATTAAGGAGCCATATTGTAAGACTGTAAATAGCACAGCACGTGCACCTCTCTGAGGCTTGTGTGTATTTAATCTCCGCAGTCGGGGGGGGGGGGGGCGCGGGGAGAGTCATCGTTTGAACAGAGTGGTACAAACTACAAGGAATGTTTTCTCCAAACTACTGAAAGTAGGAACAAGCTGTGAAGAATGATTCAGTTGGATACTCTGTTTCCTTCATTGGAGCTCATACCTGGTTTCTGGAATCCGAGCATCAAAACAGCCATGCTGCTACTGCTCTGTCTTTTTCTTCATCAAGGGTTTGTATGGCATTATCTGTATTGTGAAATTAGAGCAGAGGATCGAAGGACCTATAGCTTGTGTGTGGTGCAGCCAGAGGCTTCCGCAACTGCACTTCACTCTAGGAATTGCAATTGGAACAATCTTCGAGCACTACAAAAAGTAGCTGCTCTTCAAGTTGTCTAAAAAATTTGGTATAGGAAAGATTTTGGTTTTAGTAATGGATGTCTAGCTTGTTTGCCCAATAGCGGAAGACAGCCAGGTTTCAACTCCTTTATGCAGATAAAGTCCATAAAATGTAGCGCTATCAAATTACTTTAAGCGCTCCCACGTTGCTGTAAGAAGTTTCAATAATGTGAATCAGTCTGTGACAAACCCAGAGAAGCTGGAAGGCATGAAACTGCGGCATAGGACATGGCTGTCAGGGAAGGAAAGAAAAAAAAAAGCCTGTGTTTTAGTGTTTGTACCATGCTTATTTTTCCCTCAAGTCATCTCCATTTTAAAATGTGGTTGGTCTGCGTTCCATCCCTGAAGGCCTCTGATGAGGTTGTGAACCACCACAACTGTTTTTTACCACAGCTACAAAACGAGTGTTTGGCACTTGGCAAAATCAGGGCTCAGAACAGAATGTTTCCACTTAGCAGTATTAAGTACTCAGTTATCTGAGGACTGCAAAATTTCCCACATTGTTTGGGAATTCTTGATTTCTCCATTTTTGTAGGAAGCAGTTACATTTAAAAAATATGATCATGTTCCATAGTTTATTCAGCGAGTGTCACTTGGCAGTGCCGTTTCACTCCCATGGGAAGGATGATATAGTAACGCTTCTAATTTCCTGGAACATTACTGCAAGTCAGCTGCACGGTTATACGTGGTGTAAAATAGTATTTAACTGAAGGAAGCAGAAACTTGCAAAGAGCAAAACCACTCTCAAATCACCCTATTCAGAAAATACGTGAGCATCAGTTACATATGTGGAATTAACGTTACGAATGACTAAGGTGCAAGTCAATCGACTGACCCATAGTGTGGAGAACAGCAGCAATCTCTCAGAAGGCTTGGCAGTTAGAACCAGGTAAATTCTAGGGTAACGTTTTTATGGCAAAAGTGTTAGTGTCTTCAGTTTTCTGATTATATTTATGTTAATGGGAAAAAAAATGGCATAGCAAGGTAGACTGGTTACTGGTTTTAACTTGGTGATGTTTTGCTTTCTGTTCATAGTTAAACAGTTACCATTAATGTTGTTTTCATAATTTAGTGGTTTATTTTTTTATTTTTAGCAGTATGGACTTATTTATTTGACAGTTTTCTCTATGCTGAACCTACATATGGACTAATTTGTGAAAAATAGTGTTACTCTTCATATTATTGCTACATGGTGTTTTCAGATAGATGAATCTGGTTTGGCTCCTGTGAGCACTAAAACAGTGTCTGGATGACATCTCAGGTGAAATTGCCTAGTATCTCTACTTCAAGATAAAAAACAAAGCCATTGTATTTTAAATTTCTGTGCTCTTTCTGTATGTTTGAAGGTGTACTTTTATACTAGTGCAAAACTGAAAACAAGGATCTTTGCACAAATGGGCTGGCGCAGTTTCCTGTGCCCCGAACAGTATTGGCTTTGGTGACTGGGGCCTCAGCTCGTTCCTTTGGTGTAGTTCCTTGGGTTTGGCCCTGCAGTGACGTCATAGTCTCCAGTTTGTGACATCGGTCTCATAGCAGAATTCAACAATAGCATTTCAAGCAATAAACTAGAAATAGTAGAGAGAGGGGAAACACCTAAGTTGCATGCTAGTATTTCCTGAGATGGTAACGTCGTACCTATAAAAACTACCAAGCAACACGTTTTTCTAAATTTGGTGGAAATAACAAGGAGTTTAATAGAGCAAGTGGGGAGGAGCAGGAGATCTTTTGAGTTACTATGAACTACTAAGCTGGTCACTTGGCTGATGTACCTCCACTGTCCCTTCTGTTAAATGGTGATACTGTACTGTGGAGTTGAGATAGTAATTTATATTTGCAAAGCACTTCAGGAGCTTTTATGCTCTTCAAGTATTGGTTGGAAGTACCTCAGGAAGGAGGTCCCATTTTATTTGTAATACTTGGATTGCAATGCTGTAATCTTGCATTGTAATATTTTTATTACAGAACTTGTAATGTTTATGTTGACTTTAAAGCACTTGATTTTAAAAACCCCTGAGTTTATCTGCCTCAGTCAAATTAAAGTAGGGAGGTAAATGATGGATGTATGAGCCAAAGATGCGGACTACCAGTTGACTGTCTACAGTGATAGAGTATTCTGCTTTCTTTTCCTGAAACTTGGCCTGTTGTAGCAGTAGCAATTACTGTATATGCATCAGTTTAGGGATGCCTCTAAATGGAATAAGCTTTGTCTAAGATATGCATGGTTGTTTAATTGGTTAAAATGTAGTGTGTGTGGTCTCATTCAGCATATTTAATACAGAGTTGATTAATGAATGTTAACATTGGAATTGCTTAGATTTAGTCATGACAACTTTTTGCTGTAGCTATTAGACAATCTCAAGGGCTGAAAAAAACTGCTCATGAATGGTTACTGTACCGTTCTGGCTGTCAGCAAGTTTGTACGGTAATTTTTATGTATAATTTCAGATGGAATTTATACAATCCTTTAGAAGATATTTACAGTAACTACTGTATTCAAGAATGTATTTTGAGAAAGATTTGGGAAGCAACTGTCTTCGGACAAGTTATAGGTGATGCTATGTATTTACTATATAGAAGTACTGCAGCTCCAATGTGTAAATGTGATTTAGGTTGCTAGCCTCTGCCGCGCAGCTTTGTAGTGTGATAGTTGTGTGAAATTGTGGAGATTGCTGTAACCACCCACTCAGGCTCCGACATTCAAAACTGCCGGTGGCCGTGAAGTCATGACAAGAGCTGAAACTTCGTCCTCTCACTTCAAAAGGTTTCCTTCCTTCCCTCGCCCTCACTGCCCACCTTCTGTTCAAACTTTTTGTGGACATTTTTCTGTCAGGGTTAAGAGCACAAGGAGAGAAAGAAAGCAACCCTCTTCCTGCATGACCTCCTGCCTTAGCAAAGGCAGTGACGACATGCCACCGTCTTTCCGCATGGGCATGACTGGAGGCTCCAGTTTTCCTTGCCCTTCTCCGTGGTGTTACGCGGGTGGAACGGGAGGTGTAGTTGGCTCTTGTCATTGATGCGACGAGGTCTGTCGTGAGTGGGGAAAAGATCTTCTGAACTAATCTGCGTTCTTAGACTGCAAACAAATCAATGGTTATTGTCGAAAGGGATGGTTTTTTCCGGTAGCTCATTAGCAATATTAATTCCACAGCTGCATACCTTTGTGCCTTTTTTGCCTGAAGTAAGCGTGTATTCCCCTTGAACTTTAGAGAAGTTATTAGGATGCTGCTGACTGCACCTTGTTTTCCTCTCACCTGCCGATACTTTGCTCATAAGCTTTCGTAGTAAGAACTCTCGTGTAATGTCTAGAAACAAAAGTACTTAAACTTAGGTACCAGGTGTATACATTGCATGTTAGGCTGGTCGTAGTATGCAGCTTTTTTGAATATGAAGCCTGAGCAGGAAACTCAATCATGATGTGTTTATTTTATGTATATTAATTACAGTATATCATCAGTTCAGTGGGGAGGAGTGTCTGGAGCTATCTTTTAAAAGCACAGCTGACATACGTACTGGATCAGTCCCTGAAGACTGGTAGTTTTGTAAATTGGGTTCAATTTTTGAACCGCTCAGAATACCTCATATGTAAATAGAGTTGTCATGACTTAATCACAATGTGTTCATTGTAAAAAGTAAAGGAGCCACTGGCTGGCTCAGCTTTCGGCTTGTTGTTCTTGCCTCTTTTTGTAATTTTTTTTAAAGTAGGGTTTACAGCTAGAATTTTGAATGCCAAAGTTCTATTTATTAAATAATAATAAAAGTTTTCATTGTTAATGACTGGTATTTTTCCACTGGAATTTGTTTGTTGATGTTTGGGATTTGTATCCACAGAGCAAAAATAAATTTTGTTACAAAAGTGACTTCTTCATCGTTCTCATTTGTCTGATAACTGGCACGTGACAGAAGTGACCAAAGCTGGACCAAGGGCAGGAGACAAGAAAGGAATCGTGAAAGACCTTCCCAGTGCCCACCCCAGCTTCCCCTCGGTGGTCTGTAGTTCTGCCTGAGTCCCAGCTGACCGAGCTCTCTTCCTGGCATTAATTTTTTTTTTTAAATCAAGGCCTTGGTAGGAAAAATATTATTTCAGTGTAATGAAAGGATTTTAGAGCAGAGTTCCTTGTAAAGTCCCTGACGCATTTTTAAGCAGAGGCTCCTGTTCTCCATCTTGGATGCTGACTGGAGAGATCACAGTTTGAAAGACGAAGTTGGCACAGAAGAGTAGGCGGGAGCGTTGCGATAGCTGCTTTCAAAGTTGCTGAACTATTTGTCGCCTTTGGAACGTGGCTGCCCCAAAGCCAGTCACACAGGGCAAAAAGAAAATCGGGTGGTGAAACAAAACCAACAGTGGGTTTGGTACCATGAAGAAAACGGGGGATCAGAAAGGACGTGTGGCATTAACTACCATTTTACAGTTAGAAAGCACAAACAGGCGGCTGGTCAGACTGAGGAGTAGCTGAGGCAGTCGGAAAGCCCTGTGGCGTGAAACGCTGCGGGTCGGTGTAGTCCAGCACAACCAAGCAACGCTGACTTCCCTCCGTGTCCAGTTAGTGCAGTCTGAGGAAAAGTCAAAGGTTAAGGGGTTTAGTCAATGTGACGGGGGGCTGCACAAGTGCCGGGGGAAGCGAGGTCACCCAAAGATGGTTTCTTTCCTGACAGCTCCCTGTGTAGAAATCTTGGTGCCCCCCTGGAGCGTGGAGTGCTGAGTGAGCTTTGCGGGTAGAGCGGCGTTCTGCTCGTCCCCACGTGTACTGCCACGGGCAGAGCACGGGAGCTGATGCCGCCTCTGCTTTTCAGAGATGCTGGGAAATTCACTGTCGTTAGCTAACGCATTATCCGTGGTAGCGATCACGTGCTTTTCTCCAACCTGATGACCGACTGTTGAATGATGGCCTTCTAACTCAATTGAAAGCATTCTGTGCCCTGTATGACTGTATGTAAAGGGCTGAACAGGTGCCAACTTTCCGTGAGATTTCTGAGGGTGACCTTTTGTGAACTGCTCGAAGTCAGGTTTAGGTTTCAAAGCGCCATGATTAAAGCACTGCTAACAATAGTAGTGGTAGAAAATGTTCTGTTGCCTTTCTGCCACAAACAAAATACAGCTCCAAATGTGGGTAAAAATGAAACCTTCAACAGTAACACGCTGCCTTGAATGAGGACAACTTGCAACAGCAAAATCCGCAGCAGATTGCCTACGTTATGTAAATTAGGCAATTCTGCAGGATGTGCTAACGACACACGGTGTCGTTTGTTTTGTAAATGTGTGGGCTGAGTGTATTTGGAGAACTTCCAAGTGGCAAGGGAAAGCCTATGCTGTGAGCAGTGACGTTTAATTACATTTCAGTGCGTGCGTATAGATACGTCTTCCTGCCCTGCGCGAGTTGCTCCCCCTCTGAGGCAGGCAACTGCTGCTTTTCTCCTCCGTCTCTTGGTGCCGCAGCTCTGAATTTCGCGGAGGTACAGGCACGCTCCAGGCTGCTCGGTTTGTGGGGAACCTGATAGGCTCAGCTAATGCTGCGGGGCGCTTTCATGAGCGCTTTGGCAGCTCCCCCAGAGAAAGCAACCCGTGGGTATTAACAGACCAGAGAGCCGAGTTGCTGGTCTGCGTACCTGTGAAAGCGTTTGCCTGGAGGAAGGCAAAAGGAAACCGCTGTCAACTTCTGGCTGAGAAAAACGGTATCTGTTGCTGAGGGGGTGGTTCGTGACGCTGAAAGTTATGTGAAGAGAGTTTTCTGACTGAAAACTCCTCGAGGGGGAACCAGATAGAATTCAGTATCAAAGAAGCTCATCTCATTAAAAGCAGGGAATAGACGTGGTCCCTGACGGCCGGGGAGGTGTCAAAGCCCCCTTGCAGACCAAGTGGGTTGGGCTGAGCTTGACGGTGGCGGCAGGGGCCGAGAAGGAGGGAGCCCCGCTGCTGGCAGCCTGCATCGGGACGATGGCCCAGCCCGACCCCAGCTCCCCCCCGCCCCAGCTCCCGGGGCTCAGCTCTGCCTCAGGAGAGGGTTCCAGGGCCTGCCCCTGGCCTTGTGGCCACGAAACCCGTCACGGTGCTGCGGTGCGGGCTGAGCCAGAGGCTGGGTTTCCCTGGATGCTCAGGCAGACGGGTTGCCCTTCCCTGGTGCACAGCGAGATCCAGCTCAGGAAGGGTTTGGGCTTGCTGTGGCACAGGCGCTGCAGAAACCATAAATCTTACCCGGCCTGCCTTGGCGCAGGGAGGAGCAGGCAGCGTGTGAAGCCACACGAGGATTTTGCCCGTTCCTGGGGCTGCTGTCCTGAGCCAGCAGAGAACGGCAGTTCGAAATGTCTGCGTCTGCGACCGACATCTTTCTCTGGTGAGGCGACGGTTCCTCATACTGACCAATTGTAATGATATGCTATTAGGGGGGGAAAAACAACACCCTTTACTCACCATGTATGAATGAGTTAAAACTTTTTTTTTTGCTATTGATTGATGACAAATTAATTGCTGTTCTTTTTTTTCCCCTGGCTGGTATTTACGACCCCCGTGTTGTGGAGCAGGCACCTTACAGAAACCAGTTTGGCCGAGATCTTGACACTAATGCAGTGATTGGAGCAAGGACTCGTTACGCTCTCTGTAATCATACCCACTTCCATTAACTTACCGAATTATTTTGCAGGACTCCGCGATCACTTTCAGACATTTTAGCTCGGGTTTGCGTTTCTGGCTGTAGGGATCAGGTGTGTTACGTCTGGGCTGGGGGAGGACAGGGAGGAAACACCCAGCTCTCTGCAGAGACGTGGCCTTTCGCAAGAGCAAGGCAGCTTGCAGTTCTCAAGGCAATTCGGATGGCAGGACTCAATGCACTGGTGCATTTTCTAACCCTCTGCTGCTGTTGATCTCGTAATGGTTAAATCAGACGACGATGCCTAATTTATTGTCAGTTAACTGGGGGGAATCCTGGTGGCCGTCACACCTCGAGCACAACACCCCAACTCTTCATTCAGTTCAGCCACGTGAAAGCTCCCGCAGGATTTTCGAACTGAGCTTTCTCCTCTGCAAGCTGCTGGTGCTCACCCTCCCATTAATCCAGACAACTCCTTGTTGTCCTTGCTACATCAGAGCCGGGGTGGCAGGACCCAGTTTCTGGACCCTTTTTTGGTCGGTAGCTCTGTTATGATATATATGATTTACTGTCAGGTTAGAGCCACGAAACAGAGTCACAGAATGGTCGGGGTCGGAAGGGACCTCTGGGGATCATCTAGTCCAGCTGCCCTGCCAAAGCAGGGTCACCTAGAGCAGCCTGCAAGACCTGGAGCAGGTTGCACCAGCCACCTCCCAGAAGAATCATCCCTGAAGTATCATGACAATGACCAGATCGTGAGACTTCAGCAGTCTGCAGCCTAGCTCTTGCCCCCCTTATGGGAGCTCATCGCTTTGGGGACAGAAAATAAAGGTGATGGCGGAGAGGGAGCCAGTGCAGGCGTGCACCCCCCTGCAGAGAGCTCTGCCAAAGGAGGGAGCGCTGTGAAGGGGTTTGATTGATGGCATAATCTGATCAGCCCCCAGACATGCTTCATTATACAAGCGGGTGACAATCAGATCATTAGTTACATTATCACCCGCTGCCTTGATGCCTGTGAAATAGCAATGAAAAGTAGTAGGATATTTTTAGTTTAAATTATGGTTTGAACATCTTAATTAAAAGCTGATTATAATCAATCTGTTTCTAACACCCTTTCCCTCATCCTCATTCACAAAAATTAATTACCACTATGAAGAGCCAGTGAGTGAGTGTGTCCTGCTCTGGGCCAGTGGCATCTTCAGAGCCTGGGTCTGTGGCTGCCCAGGTGGCTGCGTGCACGGAGCCAGCCCGAGCTGGGTGCAGGGGTGAAATTGGTCAGGCAGAGCAGGTGAACATCCTGCCCAGAGCCGGCCATGGCCCAGCATGGGCCGCGTTGCAGAACAGTTAAGCAGAAGTGGTGGTCTGCTCAGACCTAGGTATCTCAGACATCCGTTTGCGTCTTGGAAGTGAGAAGAGCTGAGAACACCTGGATTTCTGCCAATTTAGAAAGAAAATTGTTTTCTCGAAGTGCTGGCATTTTGAAGAAGTCCGAGATCTTCCCCGAAGTGCTGCTGCAGTGTCTGTGAAGGTCAGCACACAGACTACCCCAAATGGCAGAGAGAGCAGCCAACAGAGTGGAGATCCCAGGCAGCTTAAAAGTAAGCATGTGCAGCCTGACTCCAAAATATATTGAGAATGTAAGAATAAATACAAAACTGATCCTTCTATTAACCCCAAGTCATAGGCTAAGCTTTGCCTTGAGCATCTCAAGGCTCGTCACTGATCCCAGCCTGCGTAAACTAAAGGAGACTTTGGCCTTAAAATACCTCATTTGGGAACTAAACTCTTTCCAGCAACTCTGGAGTCCGAAGAAGAAATGCTTCCTCTGCCAGAGACAAATCAGCAATTTTAACTGAAGGCTTTTTTTTTTTTTAAGAGTAAGAAAAGAGGCGCTACTGTTCTTTCCCCCTGGAAAGCGCGCACGGCTCGTGTGTCCATCAGCAGGGCTGGAAAGCAGCTCCTGGTGCAAGTTTGAAAGGAGGACACAAGAGCAGCCCTGTGCCCTTGCTGCCATTTATGGACCCCCAGGCTGGCATGTGGGCTATGGCACGAACACACTTCTGAAAGTTACCTACCCCAGCAGCTCTCATTCTCTGTTTCAGGATGTTTGGAGCTGGTGGGAACCTTCATCTCGGGCAGCTCTGATGCTGAAGGGCAGATACTCAACAGCAAGGCAGTTCCTCTCTGGCTGCCAGGCTGCAGGAGGAAGGCCCTAAGCCTCCTGCTCATCCTACGAGCGCGCTGTTCCTGGCCCCGCTGCGTAGGAGTCACCGAAACTGCTGGTTTAGGGTGAGCCACGGGGACTCCAGGGAGCAGTGCCAGCCCCCTGCCCGGGGAATAAGCCCTTCCCTTCTCGCTGGGGAACCTGAGTTTGTTTCTCCAAAGACTGAGGAGGTGCAAATCCATAACAGCTACTTCCCAGGAGACCACCTTAATGATGAGATTATAGACCATGGTAAAACGGGGGCAAAGCCTCTTGCTGAAGGTCAGAGGCCACCAGGCAGCTACTGAAGGAGAGTGAATTTCAGAGGAGGCATCCTGCCCACAACCTTCAAAAGTTTTGGAGGAACTTGAGCAAGCCAGCTGACTGTGCCTAAAGGGATGTTTGAGTGTAGCAGTGCAGGACGGTCCTTCTGCTGCCAACCTTCCTGTTACCCAGGAGCCTCTCCAGGAGCTGGGTGGTGCAGGACGGTGGCAGGAGGCACCCAGCCGTCTCAGTGTTTCCTGGGGATCATCTCGGGCATCTTTTTGCTCCATAGAGCAGAAGGCACTGACCCTTCTGGTGGGCATCCAAGCTGGGTTTTCAAATTCCCATACCCAAAGCAAGGCAGTTGGGCATGGCTGCAGTTGGTGTGGACATGCCTTTGTGACTGAGACTGCTTGCTGGGTAAGGGAAGAGTCAAAGCTGTCTGGGGTTGGGAATGAACAGCTCGTTTGAATGTTGCAATTTTATGCACAGTTTTCTAAAGCCCCAGCAGATTTGTTTGTACAACACAGAATGGGTAACAAAGCCCTCTACTACTTCCACAAATGAAACAAACTCCGATTGTTTGTAACATACATTGCAAGCAGTGACGTTACAAAGCACAAGAGTAAGTCAAAGACCTTGATCACGTAAAGTCAGAACATCTAGTTCAGGAAAGAAATTCATGTCTTTTCTCCAAATAAAGAACTACACTGTCACAGGCTTACAGACAAATGAACCAACTGCAATAGGACCCATAATTCATCGGTTTGTCCATGAGGATGTTATAGGAAAGAGTGCTGAAAGCCATCCTAAAGCCAAGGTCTTGTCACCTGTTGCTCTCCCCTTGTCCACTGAGCAAATCATTTTGTTGCAGAAGTCTACCAGGTTGGTCATGCATGATACCCCCTTCGTAAATCCATGCTGACTACTCCCAATCACTTTCTTGTCTTTAATACGTTCAGAAACAATTTCCAGCAGAACTTGCTCCATCACCTTCCCAGGGATCAAGGTGAGACTGACCAACTTGCAGTTCCCTGCATCCCTCCTTCTTGCTCTTCTTGAAGACGCCGATGACATTTGCTTTCCAGTCCTCAGGACCCTCTGCATAACTGTCCAAAGATCATCAAGAGTGGCCTCGCAATGACATCAGGCAGCTCCCTCAACACCCCTGGGTACATTCTATAGCGCCCAAGGGTTTGTGCGTGTCCACCTTGTTTAAATGCCTAACCTGAGTCTCCTTCACGGGGGTAAGTCCTCATTGCTCCGTGTTACACCGAACAGCTCCCAAACCTGGGAACTAATCTCTGCCAGCTACAACTGCATGTAGTGCTGCTGTTCACTTGTTTGTGGACATCTTCCATTCACGCACAAGAATCTTTCCCCAAGCTCTGAGGGTGGCAGACATTGCTCCAATAATATAGCTCATTCATTTAAATAAGTTAAAGCTTCAATGCATTTTGTAGGTGATAATGCTAACATGATTTTTTCCACCTTTCAAACAACTTGACCTCAAAAAGTGAAGTAAAACACTGTGAAAGTTCGCTGTTATTCAGAACTTCAGCACGTGGCAAGTAAAAAATCCACTGAATTCAAAGGGCTGTGGAGGCTGGATGCGTGACCGCTGTTCTTAGGACCTACGCCTTTCCCTCCCCATTTTGCCAGCTGCATGTTAGTTATTCTGTGCTGAAAAGCGAGCTGCTCAGCGCCGGAGCAAAGCCTTTCTGTACCTTTGCAGGAGACGCATCATGTTGTGGGGCCCTCGTGAAATGATTCGCAGCAGTTACATTTCTCCAAGGAACTTTCTTCCTGCTTTTAAGAGAGAGGAGTTGTGCTTGGTGTATACAAGGGAACTTAACGAGAAAAACAAACCCCAGCGTCGTCTCCCACTGCTGAGCACCGATTCAATCCCGCTCACACTGAGAGCTGGCGCTGTGGGGTGCTCACAGCACGGAGCCCAGCTGAGTACACAGGAATAGCTGAAATTGTTGCTTCTCTCCCCCAGCCTGGGGTGGAGTGATGAAGGAAGCAGTAAATCAAGTGTTCGCTGCCACGCCATCTCACCGCTCTGAGCACTCGTGGGCTCTTGATAAAGGGCTGCGTTACAGAGCTCATCATCGGGGCTTTCTGCCACTCAGAGAGGAAGGGTCCTTTATGTCTGTAATTCCCACCATTAGGATTCAATTGCCATTTATTAACATGTAATTTACCCTCCCAGATTTCAGACACAAGACCACATTTGACTCCTTGCGTTGCCTAGGCGTCTCGTTTTGAAACATCACGTGATGGTTAGGAATCACACACACAGACGGCCCACTTGGAGCTTAGGTCCCTACAGGTCTTGCATTTTCTGCATTTTTTTAGTGCTTAGCCTAACCTTTCTTCATGGTCATCTCCAGTAGTCTGAGAGAAGCTCCTCACACTGTGTGGCAAGGAACAGGAGGTCTGGATGGACCCCAAAACACAGAGCCAGGGGAGCACAGAGGAGCTGGTGAGGTCCATATGGTCTCCATGACAAGAGAAAAGGGACAGGGAGAGGCCTTCACCCGGTGATAGATGGGTTGCAACCAGAGGAGCGTGGCAAGCAGTCAAAGCTTAGCTTTGCCTTGGACATCTGGAGACAAAACATTTATACAGCAAGTCAATCATCTCAGCTGATTGAAATGGGGATGAAAGGAGGTTTCACAGAGAGGCGGTCTGAAGCAGCAGTAGTGACATTTTCTATGTCAGGTTTAGGGCTTCACACAGATGTCCAGAAAGAATTGCTAAAAATATCACAGCACCATAGTACTATTATTTATATACACACTAATACAAAGGCACAACACGGTTTCTGTTCAATAAAAGCAGAAATATCTATTATGTAAACTGACCTTCTGATAAAAAGAAATTAATTATCCCTTCCCTTACACATTCTAAAGCTGGCTTCTGCATGTTTTGAATTGTTTCAGTGTACAGAGCAAAGAATTTGTTTCTTCTTGACACAAATGGACCAAGAAGAGGTCAACCTTGCATCTGCGGTATGCCTGAAACATATTTCAGAGGCCCCATGAGGCAAAAAATGTCCAAACAGACACAAAACGCCCAAATGTGGTGCTGCCTGTTCTGTTTGGGATGTGCTGGATGACTTTGGGCAAGTCTCTCCACGTCAGTGCCTTGGTGTATGTGTATGTCAAGTGGAGATTGCACAGGCTCCTTTGGAAAGCGTCTTGGCACCTCTGGATGAAAATTTTCAGAAGACTTAAACAGCATCTCCGCTAATCAGCATTCCCACATAAGACTTTGTGTGTGAAACTAGATGCTAAAACAAACTAGTGGGTTTCAATCTATCCAGAAAACTGGGATATGGCATCTCCTGTCTTGAATTCCCTACCAACCCATGGCAATCAGTAACCCAGGAAAACTGTCCTACTCCCAGGACTGAGATTAGTTGAGCTGCAAAAACTAACTCCATTCCTCATACAGTCGGGGGGAGGAGGGGAGGAAGCTTTAAAAAGTTTCTTAACTAATACCCAAAGGGCCAAATTCAGCTGAAAAGTTATTAATTTGATTTACATAGAGCATGATTTCCCTGGATCCACAGGTACTACTGCAGGAATTCCTGAACTATTTTTATGTTCTTCTGTAGACCTAGCTGCAGAACGTAAGTTTTCTTTCAGTGAGTACCAGATCAACCTGTTAGTCATTGAATCCTCTGGGTTTGCTGGATTCGCCACGTTGGGGTCCGGTCAGCCATGGCGTGGAGATTGTCACCCTGTGCTCATGCGTTGCGGTGGAGCGTTGCAGCCTCACATGCTTGCAGAGGAATGACCAAGAGAGCGGAAAAAGCTAGCTCATCCCTCAGGCATTTGGCTTTTTTGGGAAATGGTCCCTCGGGAAGCGAGCACTGCGGGAGAGCATCACTCAACATCGCGGGTCTGCGTGGAGCGGAGGTTTGCCTCCCTTGCACCGCCTCTGCTGCTCTCCCTTTCCGTCCAGCTGCCCCTGCGTTTATAGAGCAGCAGCTCCCAGTGTCCCTTCCCAGCGGGACCCCTGTGCTGCTCCTCCCCGTCCTGCAGCGCCGGTAGCCCACCTGCTGCTCAGGCACGGACATGGGCAG
The DNA here is from genome assembly GCF_030867145.1 of Opisthocomus hoazin. NCBI lineage: Eukaryota > Metazoa > Chordata > Aves > Opisthocomiformes > Opisthocomidae > Opisthocomus > Opisthocomus hoazin. The sequence goes on from NC_134415.1 coordinate 74,797,828, forward strand.
CCAGCACCGCTGCGGCAGTGGCTGCGGTTGCAAGCCAGGGTCACTGTGTGGTTTAATATTCCCGACTGAAAGGCCCCCGCTCCTGTGTTCAGGGGTCTGGCGGTGCTTCAGGCGGTGTATGTGCAATATTAAATGGAAAATGAGCTAGAAAATATCATTAAAAACTTCAAAAGCTCAGGCACAGCTGTTTGTCCTTTGACAAACAGCGGTCAGATTACACTCTCATTTCCGACCAGAAAGAACATCAGGATGACAGAAACACAGGAGTTTCACAAGGAAGGGTCCCGACCAAGCAAAAAGAGATTTGCAGCGCTGATGAGGACAAAGTGTACAGAACAACATGCACAGGGTTAGTTTCCTACTAAACCATATCCTGAAGTGCCACATCTACACGTTTTTTGAACACCTCCAGGGATGGTGACTCCACCATCTCCTTGGGCAGCCTGTTCCAATGCCTGACGACTCTTTCTCTGAAGAAATTTTTCCTAATATCTGATCTAAACCTTCTCTGACCCAACTTGAGGCCATTGCCTCTCCTATCGCTAGTTACCTGGGAGACCAACGCCTGCCTCACTACAACCTCCTGTCAGGTAGTTGGTGCAGATCTGTGCTCTCTGTCCAAGCTCTCACCCTCTCACCATGTTTCCCATCCTCAGTCTGAGCAGGGCCCCACACAGGAATGTGGAAACCCTCAGGGTGGTTGCCAAACTAGCCCAGATAAGACATGATAAACCCAGAGCAGTTCGTCCCCACCACACTGTTTCCTGTGGTAGGAAGCTGTTTGGGAGGCTGGGGGGTGAGTGGGCTATGAGGACCCCCCAGGCCCTCCCCACCAGCTCCAAGCCCATCGCAGCCCGGGGCTGCTCTCCTTAGCCCACAGAGACGCTCTTCAGGTGCCCTCGTTTTCCTTAAAGAAAATTCACTATTAATTCTTAGTGTTCCCCATCTCCAGTTACTCGCTATGGCTCTCAGCAATTATTCTAATGGCTGGTGGCAGTAAGTGTACATTTACTTTGTAAGAGTGGGACAAGGCTCAGCCTTTCGGCTCAGCTGCCAGCTTGGTTCCCGAGCTCTCCCTCACACCATCAGCTGGGCTGAGCCCTGAGCAGCGTGGGCACGCTCGCAGCAAGGCCCTTGGGAGCAGAGCTGGGTTTCTGGTTTCCTTTCACTTGGCAGCACAGAAGTGGCTGTAGAGATGTCATTTGGAATAATAACAACAATAAAAAATATTCTTTCTGCAGCCTTCAAGCTTCATTTGTGCTCTGCAATTTTCCCGGAGCACTCAGCAAAACTATTCGGATGCCTGGACTCTACAGTAAGAAAAAGAGGGCTTGGATCCCCATTTGCCTTGGATGAACATTTATCTTCATCAGTGATTTATCACCAGTCACTATTTAATCACCAACAACATTTACCCTAGCGATGGGCACATCGGCTACATTATTAATGCGATAAGGAATGCGCTTCCTCTGTTAGCTGTTCTGTTTCTCTTGCAAAGACAAGAAAAAAGCCACTAAAACCAGCCTTTGGTCCTAATTTATCTCCATAACAACAGCTGCAAACTTTCTCATCCTGACAGCAAGCACGAGTGGCCAGGCTGATCAGCCCCGTGCTGCTCCCCAGCTCCTGCCGGTGCCTGGAACCGGCCGGCTGAGTGGGGAGATGCACAGAGAAAGCTTCCTCATGATGACACCAAATCATCACTGAAGGAAAACTGCCCTGTTCCCACCAGGAATTTCTGTTGGCGGGAGAAGGGAGACACGAGAAGTTTACCTGTTTCAGTGAACCTTAGGTTATCGTATAGCAGGGAGTGACCACATCTCAGTTCTCCGTAAGGAAGCACGATGGCTTCTGGAGATGTTTGGCATCAACCGCGCCCCCAGACCACCACCTTTCTTGCAGGGATGTTCAGGGACCCCTGTTATTTAGCAGTACTGAAAAAATCAACATTAAACTGCATTTGGCTATTTATAATGCCAATCTTCCAAAGCAGGATGTGCAGGGAAGCAAGCAAAAGGGGTCACTGCTTGTGCCCGCCAGGGTTTGAGCGCTCTTCCATTAAACATTCAAAGACAAAGGTATGCAAAGAAAGCCCCACAGGTCTCGGTGGACCCTGGGGGAGAGCAGGAGCTGGACATCCCACCTAGGGCTTGCCCGGCTTCTCCTCATGCCGCCCCAGTCCCCCCTGCCCTGCCCTTGCTGTCCTGCCCGTCCCTGCAGGGCAGACCCCGTGTCCCCATCACTCCTGACCACACCACCGCCACCCTCTGGGTGACCCTACACCCAACGTGGGGAACGCGCTGCCTTTTTGTTTTTTCTGGAGGGAGTGGGGAGAAGGTAAGAGAAGCAGCTTGTCAGGAGTATGCATAGCACATACACGTCTGTATAGTGAACACTGCTTCTCCCTCTGAATTTTTGACCCCTCTGATGAGGCGGGGGATAAAAAAGAATGGTGCAGAGCAGAACGGTGTTCCTCCCCCAGGGGCAAGCACAGTGCTCTGCGTTCTCAGAAAAAAAAAAAAAAAAAAGAAATTCAACATTTGTGTAGGGTGACCCAAATTTCTCTTTTAAGATATGCATGAAGCTTTAATCTTTTTCATTTAAATTCAGAGCAATGGAGGTGTCTATATCCTGACAGACACTCAGCCCATTTCATTCAAAGGTATTCATAAAAATTTCACACATCAAGGATGGCTGTCACTACAAAGAGCAATTCCTACATAACCGTAGAAGTTATTATGATAGCATTGAAATTTATATGTTATTTCACAGTATTTTTCTTCTTGATAGACCAGAAGATGTTAAAAGGAAAAAAAAAAAATTAACATCAAACAGGAGTACAAACGACTTCACTCTAAGTACCTAGGCCTTCCTCCTGCAAGTTACTGACAAAACAGAATGTATTTGTTCTTCACATCCATGACGGACATTTCTGTTTCCAGCCACCACTTGAATAGTCCTGAAGGCAGGAAGGGAGTTTGTGGCTGCCCACCTGCAGCAGCTGAGTGCAGAGAGGCAGCCACCCTGATGCCGGCTCCCCTTATGGACCTGACAAACTTTGTCCCCTGGACCACACTCATAGCTTCCCCCAAGCTCATCTAATCACTGGTTCGTAAACTCAACCAGGCTACCAGAGTAATGATGGAGTCAAACCTACTTTGACTCCAAAGAAGATACAACCCAAGTTTTCCAAGTCCCAGGTGAGGGTCCTTGCATGTGCTTGTAGGTTGTTACAAGGGAGGACAAAACAGAGCAAAATGCATAAAGCCAAGCCCTTGCCTCCTTGCTACAGAGCTGGTCTGAAGAGAGTTTAAGATTAATAGAGGTGCCCATTGTGAGGCCTTCACTCAGGCAACTGTTCAGATCTACTTCTGTGTCTAGGCCAAGGTTAGCAGAAGGCATCTGAGAAACCACTGCTTCAGATGAAGTCAGTTCATGGCACTCACTCCATCTACGGCCAATGGAGATAATTATGCCCCTAACACGGAGCTCTCCATTGCTCCTCATAGCTTCCAGGAACTCTTAAATTTCTCCATAGAATTTACACATTACCTGGGCAGCATCACCATTTTTACATCAGTAGAGAGAGGAGCTTTGAACTGTCAAGTGCATCTTGACAGGTGTAAGTCCAGTCTCTCTGGGCCCCACACCCGTGGTCAAAAAAACTATCTAAACCCCATTAATTTTAAATCTACGCGCCTCAGTGTAATTGAAGTGCAAATCTCAGCAAAACATCTTGGCTAAACTAATGAGTTTCTCTTTCAATCAGGCAACAATGCCATTCTTACAGAACAATTTGTTTGACACAAAGCACACAAGCTCTGGAGACCTCAAAGTCTACCAGCACTTAAGCTTACGAATGATAAAATTACCACATCAAAACATGAGAAATTAATTACTACTAACAGCAGGACTTGTCTGATGGACTCAATTTAAATTTTGCATCTTTCAGAGCAGCACAAATTGCTCACTTAATGGACTTTTACATGGGGCACAACTGTAGCAACACCTTTAAGGCATTTGCAAGAGCCTCAGAAAAAACACACCAGAGCTGAAAAAATGTTTGGGACACCAGAAACTTGGTGAGATGGACTCATTTTAAACAGGCTTTCCAGTTTAAGGAGAACCAGAAACAGCAAATTATTTTGTTTTTTAACTCATGATGCCAAAAAATTGAAGTGTTTGAATCACTTAATATCAGTATTTCAAAGAGTTCACTGTACATGAGGAAAAAAAGTCTGGCATATGTAATACATTTACAAATGTAATATATTATATATAAATATGTAATGCAAATACATGTACATATACACTTACATAGTGGTAATTATACATGCACAATAAATTAAAAAAAAACCAACACCAAAAAAAAAGATGCTGGAGTGCCTGTACAAAAACCATAGCCCATTTGGATGTTGTATTGTCCTGTATTATCTATATGGTTATAAGTAATAGTCTTTTTTTTTTCACCACTTAAAGTGCTCTTCAGAAATAATTTGTTGTCACACAGCATTAGAGACACAGGTGAAGAGGCACAAACCATGCTCAGATTTAAAACATTGCCTGGTGCCCATGACAAGGACTTTGAAACTGAGGACGAAATCAGAAGAAGAAGAAGAAGAAGGAGGAGGAGGAGGAGAGGCAACTGATAAGTTATGCAGAAATCCTCAAGTAAAAAATGACAGGAACTACATTGATCAATAACAGGCTCTCAATTTTCAGCACGACAATAAAGCACTAGAAAGCAGTACAAATTTGTGTCCTACAAGGAGGGTCGACCTAATGCTCCACAGTCACACTTTATGAAGACAGGGATGGAGCAGACAGGTAACGCAATCCCGTCCTCCAGGAAACAACCTGCCATGGCCAGAGAGAGCTTGTGGGTGGAACCATTACAGTGCTAAAGAAATACTGAACAAGACCAATAGAAATGCTGCTGCAGACTTCTCAGCTAACGCCACTCCTATTTGATGAGAAACAGGACAGCTGTCAGTCTCTGACTAATGAGATGCTCGCATCTCACAGCAGAAGAATGGTGCGTTCTTCAAGTTTCACTTCAAAACTTCTGGGACTTCATTGACATCTGAAAGACAGGAAATAGATCAGGGCAAATTCACCTGTGGTGTAAGCCTATTTATTTCACTCGATTTAGATTAGATTTGAAATTGGTTCTGGGATTTAAAATGATTATTATATTTGAAATGTCACTATCAGGCTTCAGAAAAGTGAGAGCTGTGGCAGGCGCATATGGCCCATGGAAGGAAGTGGTGCTGAACCACTTGGGGAGCAGCCATCCGTCTTCCTGAAAGAAAATCATTAAATTCTTCAACCAGAAGTGTATCAAGTTACCAGACTTTTAACAGAGCAGCCTTCCAGGTATTGTACTTTGTCTCCCTGAGAGCAGCAGAAGTTGCCAAATTTCATTACATCAGGGATAAGATGTTTGGACCTTGTGTCCAACGAGATGTAGAAGCTGTATGATATTGGTAACGATCACTGCTCGAAGGAGTGCAGTAATTTCTCTCTTCAGTGCTGCGCTGGCTGACAAATTTGTGGCATGTCTCCAGATGTGGGCAGACAGCTGTTTAGCAATGCTCCAGGTGGTATAAAATGTACAGAGGTTCTTGTGGCTTGAATGTCTTCTGCACCTCATGTCAACCTTTGTCCAGTCTTTGCCAGGTGGATCCCACCACCTCAGTGATGTTCATCAGTGGCACAGGTGGGAAGGAAATACAGTTTTGACTTCATTTAGACAGTTGTTCAGCATGATCTGGACTGGAACAACCTTCTTTGCATTGTAAATGAGTCATTATCGGGGTGAGAAAAATACAAAGACCTGTACACCAATACACTCTATACACCAAACTTTGCCTGCAAATGTTCTACTTTAACAGCAAATTAAAACAATAAATCTTTTAAAATTTGATAAAATTCCCACCTTTACAGCCCTATTAAACCACTGCCCACCTTAAGTTTTTCTGATGGGCAGTATTGGAAAATTCGTTTCAGCAACTCTTTTTCCAAATCAAAATTAATTGTCTTTCTTGTGTTGTAGACAGTTATGTTTCCCTTCCACAGCAGATCAGAGGTGCTTTTGTGGGAACACATTTCTCCCAGGCGATGGCATCTGGGACTTTCACTGTGCTCTGTGTTTCATTACAAGTGCCCAGTCTCGCAGTGCAAAATAAGCATGTGCTTAAGGGTAGCCCACCTTGCCTCTCCCATGAAGCTGAAGCGTGCATTGCAGAGCACCTTAATATGCTGTCAATTCAGATCTAAGCTTACTCAAAACTTGCTTGTGAGCAACAACAGAGATGTTTTTCTTTCCTGAATGCTATTTTAACCTTGCTGAATGCTGATCAATAGCAGCTTGGGTCCTTCCTCTCCAAGAACTGCGTTGCTAGTAACGAAATATTTTGGAGGCAGAACTTCCCCAGAAGGCCCCCATTGCAAAATGGGGTGTCTGGGAAAGAATACACAATGGGCAGGTGGGAATGCTATAAAGGAGTAGAAGGGGAGACACTGCTCCAACAACGTTAGGGCAAATAAGTTTTTAAAACACATTTAGGGACTGACAAATGATAGGATCAATATTTGGACTAGGGGTTTTCAAAAAGCGTTTCAAAGTACCTCCGGTGTTGCCCCTCATAAAAATTAGAGCTTTCCCATGAACCATGATAGGAGAGAAGTTTAAGGTCAGTGCTTTGTTCCTCTTGAAACAGTCCAGCACTGACGTCTGATACACTGAAGTGGTATTACTGCACTCTCTCAGAGTGACAAAAGTATGTGAAAGCAGGGATAAATTTCTATTTGGAGACATACACAAATTTCCAAGGTGGCAAGGAGATCAGTGGAAGAGTAAAAATCAAAATCAATGGCAATAAAATTCCATCTTATTTTACATGATTTAAAGGACTGGAATACAGACGTTCACCCAAAGAGGATATCTTGTTACAAAAATAAGGAAGGAGGGGTAACTACAAGAGTTAAATATTTACAGGAGCATTGACACAATTTAGATTTGCCACTTTGGGAGCACAGAGCAAATAAAAAATCACAAAATAATAGAAGAAAATCAGGAACATCAAAAGGAAATCATCATGGCTATGTGCCAAGGTAAAACCTATTACTAGAGCAAGAAAATATCCTTACAAACAAACAAAAAAAGCATGATGTTCTTCTAATGAAGATTGTGAACTCTGGCACTACACAAGCCAAAAATGTGCAAGGAACAACTTGTAAAGTGTATTCAAAAACAAAAATCCAACACTTTTTAAACCTCATTAAGGTTAGGATATGAAGGACATACAGATGATCCAGATATGATAGAACTTCCTAGAGAAAATAAACCACGGTCAGAAACCTGAGTGAATGTCTTCATGTCTGCACCTACCCTTAAGTAGCTCAAAGAAGTTCCAGCGCTTGATCTGCGCCCTCTTGCTCACCCCCTTTTTTAGTAGAAGCCATAGAGGATCTCTCTCCAGATGCAAATTTGGCAGAAGGGCTGTGGAATAATGGACAAAGTGAAGGGCAGGTGGACAAGCAGTAAATGGACAGAATGGGCAGTAGTGAATGGCCAGGACCTAACCGCATTCGCTCTGGAGTTCTCCAGAAACACTGAGATAAAATAACTGAACTGCCGCCAGTGGTGTGCACCTGCTCACCTGGCATCAGAGGGAAGAGGAAGGTGGAAATGTGATGACAATATTCCTAAGAGGTGTCATGGAGGTCAGGCCATTGCAGACCAGGGATTCCTGACTGCCAGGAAAAGTGTTTGGTGTTGTAGAGAAGAGCACCGCTGAACCCATGGGTTGCTGCAGCACTTTGGAGAAGACACAGCCTGGGTTTTGTAAAGGGAAGCTATGCTCATCTATTGTCACTTTCAAGAGAGCAACAGCTCAGATGTCCTTGTCCATATTCTTGTGCCAGCTCCGTCTCTTTTCAAGAGACTTTCTCAAAGTCTCCAGAGCTTCCTAAGAGACTCTGGTGCCCTGGGGTGAATGGAAATGGCCCCACACGGATTGACAGCTTGTTAGAGGATCAGAAACAGAGAGAACTGAGCTGACCATTTACAGAGCAGAGCGAGATCTCACACAAATCTGTGCTCAAGTTGATGCTATGCAACATATCTGCAAAAGATCTGGGAGGAAAAAAGGTTAAAAAGGTTTTCTTGGAGTGCTAATTTAATGATTATACTAAAGGGGGGCAGGGAGGGAGCAGGCAAGAGAAGAACTATAGAGGACTTTGTGATACTGAACAATTGTACTGTGAAACAGAAGATGACATGCAGCTTCCCACTAAAATGTCAGCTCAGCAGTAGTGACAAAAAAAACGAAGAAGAAAGGAGAAGGAGAAGGAGAAGGAGAAGGAGAAGGAGAAGGAGAAGGAGAAGGAGAAGGAGGAGAAGGAGAAGAAGGAGAAGGAGAAGGAGAAGGAGAAGGAGAAGGAGAAGGAGAAGGAGAAGGAGAAGGAGAAGGAGAAGGAGAAGGAGAAGGAGAAGGAGAAGGAGAAGGAGAAGGAGAAGGAGAAGGAGAAGGAGAAGGAGATGGAGAAGGAGAAGGACAAGTCATTTGGAACAAGATACAAACCCAAACATACAGCTGGGACCCTGGGTACATCTGTACCCTGAGTGCTGCAGGAAGTTCTCCTGTCTCAAAGATGGTAATGGAAAAATAGAAAAGTTTCTTAGAAGAACAGTCAGATGTGTGGAACAGCTTTCAGGTGAGGAATAACTAAAGTCACTAAGAGTCTTCAGTATAACAAAAAAATAGCCCACAAAACTGCATTGTCTGTAAAATTGCAAGTGTCATAGATGGAACAAGTAGGGATGTTTCCCATCTTTTCCAATACAAGTAAATGGCACATGAAGTGACACTAGTGAGTGTCAAGTCAAAAACAAAACAAAGCGAAGAAGTTGACCCCCACACAGCATGGAGAGACGATGATAAACTACTTATTGAATGACATTATGGGCTCAAAAGAGCATCTGGAAAATTTGATCGAAGAAAAATCCATCACAACCCATTATATACAATTCACCACCCCTGGCTCAAAGTTCCCCCACAGCATTTCTGCCAGTGGCTAAAAATGCATTTTGGGAATTTTTGCTCCTGGCTTACCCTAACCTTATCCTCTCCTCCAGGCATCTGCTGCTGAAGGCAGGAAACTTGGCCGTGGATGTCTTTGATCTGACTAAGAAAAGCCTTTCTTTTTCTCTGATTACGCCAGCCAGCAGGAAACACAGTACAGACTTGTCCTAAGAGGAAAAACAGAGAAATGTGTAAGTCCAATTAAAGAAATCTTTTATCCAAATACAAGAGAAAAGATCTAATTGCATCCGGGTATGAAACGCCATGTAAGCAGTTTTTGTCTGCATTTTTAGTCAGATCTGTTTTCTTTCACTTTGGAGTCTCAAACCCATTACTAAATTTCAGATAGGATGCCAGTCACTGGAACCAGGTACATGTGCACTTTTTTCCCCAGATGGATCAGAAACAAGCACAAGGAAGGGTAGAAGATCAGGTGTATTAATTATTCCTTCCAGTGGCAACCTCATCCAGAAGATGTCACCAAAACACAAGTAGTGCTCAGAGCTCCTAGAACAAGGAACATCAATGGAAAGAATTCAGACTTGTACAAGAACCACTGAAAAATCAAGAAGGAAGCTAAATGAATATCTAAAAATAAATATTACTTTTTTTCAGGTACAATAGTAAACCCTCATATCCTCATAGCAAGAAGGTCAGTATACAGATGAAATGATGTACAAACAGCAAGTCACACAGACAAAATGTCATGGCTTTGCTTAGAGCAGAGATTGAATTCTTGTCAAAATTCTTTCCTCAAATTACAAAGCACGAGCATACCAGCCAGAAACCTGATTGCTCTGTTTTTCCATCTTCACTGAGTCCCTTTGCTATGTGTCTTCTCTGCTTCCTCCTTATCAATACCTTACTTGCATCGGGGACTTGCATGTTAACAATCTGCTCCTGTCTCAGCTTGTGTCTCTCTACTGTGAGGGAGTGTATCCATGCACATACTGAATCAATACCCAATTGCTGCATTATAGAGATCAGCTTCGTGCTTCAGAAGATCATATTCACCAAGTCTTTTCCCTTCGCACTTGTACTTTGAATTCTAAAGCACTGAAGATCATCTTTCTCTGACTGCAAACAAAAATTGAGCAAAGAAGGAACAAAGGGATTCATAAACTGTAAGGAAAGCAAAATGCATCAAGCACAAGAGCTAAAAACATGAGTGGACACAAATTCAGAGGTACCTTTGTGGTAACTGTTGTGTGATGGTTGAATCCAAGCCACAACAAAACCCAGATGGTTAGTTAAGGTTAAATCAGTGCCCAGAGCAATGTCTCCTAGTGCTTCTGAGAGTTTGGTCTAGCATGGCAGAAATGTTGCCACTGCTGCAACCTCAAGCAGATCAGCAGCCGATATCTGGCAGGTAGATATCATTTCACTTCTTTGTGACAGCTGAGTGCAGGTATGAGCCAGTGTGGCTCGTGTTGACACTGTGGGTCAGCAGGGATGCTGTTGTGAGAACAAGTTCAACAGAAAGCACACAGACCAGAACACTAGCCAGCAGGAATTGTCCCAGGTCTTGAGCTTTGGGTGTAAGGGTTCTCTTGACCTCTCTGGAACCAGGACATAATCCCCAAGCCATCAGGTTTTCCTTCTCTAAGAAGAAACCAAAAAAAAAGTCTACACAGTAATGGTAAAATCCACAGATGCTTTAGGACTGACAACCTGTTAGGGTGTATCAGCATCTGAGTATGACTTTCCACAGACCTCCCTGATGAAGGTGTTCTAGGAGCAAGAACGGTATGAACCACAGAGCTTTTACACTCAATAGCCCTTTATTCAGGTGTTGTTTGTACACGACTCCCCAAACAATTTACACCATTTTGAGTATGAAGTTAAAATAGCATTTCCTCCACTGATATTTGCCCTGTTATGGCAAAAGGGTGTATAAGAGGTGCTCCTAGGAGATAGTGCATAATAGTTGCGTAATATGAGAAATCACATTTTTATAATGTCAATTGACAGGTTTAGCCTAATCTCTGAACACCTTTGGCTGATGGGATGTGTGTCCTTTCTGAGTCTGTGTTAACCAAAACAATGGAATGAGGCCAGGTCTACACTAAAAAGAAAAAATTTTCTGTTACCTTGAAATCTGAAGGTATTCCAGCAAGAGGTTCCGCCATCCCGAAGCTAGCTGTAGTCTAGACAGATTTTGTTATATGCTTCTATATTTATATATACACCCTATTATGAGCAGTCCATTTCCATAATCAGATTTTCAATGTACCCAGTGTAATAAGCAAGTCTTCTGTAAAAATAAATTTTACTTTAAAATCTGGACATCTAGCACCTACTAAATAAAAAAAGTTTTTCAATTTCTAAAAAGTCATAAAAAACAATTTAGCCAGTAATGATGTGAAATGAGAACTCCTTTAAAAATGGAATTTATTTGCGTTTAAAAAAATGGACAACATGCTTCTTGGCTGAAGAAGTTCAACTTGCAGACACAGTCCTTAAAAAAATCAATCCATGGAACCTTGCCTTGTTGCTTGTGTCTGAACAATCAAAGAATTGTTTCAGATAAAGAGCAGCAGTTTCCCAAGCAATCTCTGAAAGCTGAAATACACAGCAACAGAAAAAAGGTTTAGCTGTACACAAACGTTTAAAGTAGTAATAAAAATGCTATTCTACTTTACTAGCATGTTGGATCCCAAGTCATGACTAACAGATGAAATCAGCATCTCAGACACCACATAGTCCTGAGCTCCCTCACAGGGAAGAAACTCCACAAGGCAAGAGGGTCAGGGAGTTAAAAGCAATCCCTGCAGAAGTCAGCTGAGCTGTAAATGTAACTCTCTGGTGCTTGTGGTGAGGACCTGCGTGTTCAGAGAGTCCTTTTCAGAAAGCTCTTCTGATTTGCCTTTCTCCATAACAGGGGTTTACTTTCTATTTTTCTGAGTGAGAGCAAACAGAAGTGGAAGGAGTGGGGCAGGTTGGTGTTTTACTGTAAAAGATGTGACTGGACATCAGGTCGAGTTACTGACAGAGATTCTTCTCTTTGTCACACATTAAGAAGACCATATATCTTCGTATAAGGGCAAGTTTTCGTCAAAATCTAATGCCTGAGTAGACATAATTTGGGAGATCAGACAATGTAAACAGGCAACCAGACTTACTGGGTAGAACAAAATCAGAATTTCAGGCTCTGGGAAGCTCTGTTTGAAGATCTACCAGGCGAAAAATCATTGGAAATGCACAGGCTTTTTTGTGAGAGAAATCCTCCTCCATTCCATAAAACCATTTGTTGCTCTCTTTGTCATAGCCTAAAAGAGGATACTTGATATTAAGCACTCACAATTCTCATTAATTTGCTACTGTTTGTATAAAACCTTCCTGGTTTCACACAGACCTGGACAGCCAGTATGGTTAGGAAGTAAGATGTTGGGACCAGCAAGAACCAGCATGGTTATCAATTGCATAACTGATGAAATCTTTGCAGTTTTCAAATTCAGTAAGCTTTCCATGTATACTTCTACGAGCAAAGATACTCACAATGATAACAAGTCAGGAGATGGTGAAATCCACTTCCTATTTTGTTATTTTGCAAGTAGATCCAGATCCTATTCTGTATAGACATCACAGCTGGGCTTGCTGGTACATCCCAAGAAGAGCATTTACCATCCTAACGCATTTTTGGGGGGCAAAAAATGCTTCCAAATGCAACAGTGATTTACCTGAGCTACTGTCAACAACATGCAATTGAAGAGTCACATTTTACTTCACATGCTGATCGTTTAGTCTTTTGTATTGTCAGCCTGTGCTTAGCAGTATTCACAGGTTGTCATATACACTGAAATTAAAAAGAAGACATAGTTATGAGATAATTACTAGTTCTTTACATCTACTTTTAACTTCTATGCTGTTGTCTATATTGGCAAAGAATACAACGTTACATACTGCTCTTTTATCAGATTCCATCATACAGTACTTGCTGGTTCAGATTTCTTATACTGTAAGGACCTACAGCCATGGAGTTTCTGTAGCTGGTGTACCCACAGTACTGATTCCTTAAAAATGGAATGGAAAAAGTAATTAAATAAGTATACCTTCAATTTACTTCAGAGCCCTTCTTCTTGAGGAGATTAGATTAAAGCTGACCTCTCAAATTCTTCTCTAAATGTTTTACTGCAGGCAAAAAATCAGAAGTGTTAGTTCAGAAGCTACATTACCATGGGGATGGTGATCCACTGCCAAATTTGGCACTCATGCCAGGGACAGAGATTCCAGCTGAATCTAAGTCGCAAGGTCTTTTAAATTAATTTGGCATCAAACAGCAGAAAGGTTTGTCATCACTTTCCTGTAACACAAGTACAACAACTTGGCAGACACAGTAAAGGCTGTGGTATTTTTCTCTGTCAGCCTGGTTTCTCAATATTCCTTTTTCAAACATACCTCCTTTATTTACATTTCTCTGTTGGAACTCTTGGAGGATGCAGAGAAGGTTCCTACCCAGAAAGCAGTGTGTATGAGGCTGGGTGAGCTTCCCCTCCTTGTCCTGGCTGTGCAATTTGCTTCCTTAGCTGAGACACTATATTAATGATTAGAAACAGCAGACTTGAGGGTAATATGAGAAGAATCTGTATTTCACCGGTGAAGAACACTGGCCACTTCTGTGATGAGATGTGGCCTTGACAATTGCCATCCTGGCAGCAGTACTTCCAACTCCAACCTTTTGTCCTTAAATCAGGAGTTCTCTTGAAGTTCAGAGAGGAAGAAGAATTCTGAATAGCACCATAACTAATTGGAGTATACTAATAGGGAAAATGGAAGAGAAGGTTAACGGAGTTTCTGTGACCATTTAGATGCTTCAGGACTTGCTAATTAAGAGGCCGGATAACTCACATGCTTAACCTGAAGTATCGCCAGCCACTCTGACACTTGGAGCATCCTGGTATTTACAACATTCTGTGGTACAGAATCCTGTCTACTAAAAACTAGTCTGGCCCTTAGTTTATTTTATGAGTTAGTCAATGAAGAAACTTGGGTTTTAATAATTTTCTGTTAGCATGAATGTAGGATGGTTTTAAACAAATCACAGTAAGTAGGAAAGCACTAGACAACGTATATGCTTAGCCATCTCAACTTACATGTCTGTCTTGTTTTTTTAAAAAGAACCCAACAAAGTAGAAATATACAGGATAATTCCTTTTTATTTGGTAAATGACAGCACCATTTCATATAAAAGAAAAAAAAAATCATGCTGATCAACCACCCACACGCTTTCTTTAAAGCTCTCATAAATTGGATCAACATTTAGAAAGCACAGCAAGTACTGGCACTTAAGTAATTTTATAAAAACAGTCAAGCTGTGATAGCGAATATGTATCCTTTCTTTGTACGTTGGCTTCCCTATGCACACATGATGTTATGAGACACTGCTCAGCAATACAGGAGCATGATTTTCATGGGAATTACACAATTAGAAATCACCTTCCTTTATGTACATGAGCAATGCAGTTAAGCTTCCCCTCTTCCCAGCACCAGCTACTTGCAGACTTGCTCCCTCATCTTGCCTCTGATTACATCGTTATCCTCTGAGCCTGGCACCTGCGTGGTTAGATGGCAAGAGGTTAGCCACAGGCACCTGCTCATGGTCAACTTCTTGGTCCTCCCACCCCTCAGTTTAAACCAAATTGGATCCTGACATGCCTTGGGAACAGCTACAGCTATTGCTGTGCCATATCCCCACCTCGTCCACAGTTCACTGCTTTATCTGTGATGCGTATCCTCTGCATCCAAGGAAAGACAAATTAAATAAGATAGAACTGTTGCAAGATTTGCTTAACACCGAAACACACAGTTACTGTGTCTTCTCTTATCGTATACAATGCAGTTGCACAAAAACAAGCTTGGGTTGTTTTTTTTCTCGGTATTTCAGGACAGAGTCACTGTGAACAGGCAGTGGTGGTCTGTCATTCTGCTGCTCTGGTTATTATTTACTGTTTGTGCAATGCAATGGACCTACTGCTGTCATGTGGGCTGCTGGTTTTCCACTACGTCCCTGCAGTCCCCTCTGGAGCACATCGGCTCCCGAAGGAAGGCAACAGCAGGCTTTCGAGTGTAGTGAACGTTACTTTCTAGGCAGGCATGAAAATGTTTATAGAAGTCTCTTTTAGCTTGCATACTGCTGCTGTTGCTGTCAGAGTGGTTGGTGAGAGATCATCACAAGTCATAATTCTGATTTCTTTGATCTCTATTGTCTGCCTGCGTTATCTTCACGGGCTATGAGAGACAGGCAAACATGGGCTCTGTGAACGAGGAACTGCGGCACACAACTTTTTTCTTTTTGTTCTTTCAGGGAATGCCAGGGCGCAGGGACCGGAATGGGACAAGGTCTTTGTAGTCCCTCATGCCACCAGGACTGGGGGATTGCGCACTCTTGGCTGGCCGAGGCGATGAGCCTGCCTGGTGCTGAGGCTGGGAGGAGGGTGCCCAGGACCGAGAGGCTTCCTGGGGTGCAGAAAGGGCCCCTTGCTCTGCACTCCCCAAGGGCAGCTGGCAGCTCTGGCTGAGGCCATTCTTCCTCCCTGTCACCCAAAAAGGTGCACGAAGACTTCAATGTTTTATAAACCACGAAAGCTGGAAGTGGACATGGCATGTTCTCTCTTTAAACAGAGGTAATGATGCCTGCAGTGGGATGCAGGATCCTATCACCTGCCCTGAAGGCAACCTCCTCCCACTCATTAAGTGGCCCAACAGGTTTGGTCTGCTTGGGATAAGCAGGGACCATGCAATTTGTTTAACTCAGAAGTGGAATTTTAAGCAGAGTTTAAAACTGCAGACCTAGAAAATTGATCTTAAAAAACTGCTCAACTCTGTGAAGAGCTCATAAACCTAAAGTTCAAGCTTTAAAATAAATGCAAAAATCATCATCCACTGTATTATGTTTCTCGGTTATACCAATTCAAAATGTTCGCACCGAGATAATCAGAGTAGCCCAGCTCTGTGTCAGTAATATCACCTACACTACTGTCCTGCCAGCACAGCAGCAAACCCTCTCAGGCAGGAGGCCAGGTGCCAGCACCAGCTACTGCACTTGAAATCAATTCTTTCTCTCAAGTGTAACTTTATTTTTGTACTCTATGAATATATCACTGTGTCCAGGGACAGCTGTACACACATTTTACAGAGATAAGGAAGATGAAACCACTCACAATAAATTCATTTTTTGTAGATGTACAGTACTTCTGTGCAGCTGTGTAACACAGAGCAGGGCTGGAGCAAAGTAAGGCGAAGCAGGAAGAAAGTAAAGATAAGGAGATCTTTAAGATCTGTTACAGTTTCTTGCTCTGGAAAGGAAGCCCCATTTCTTTCCTGCGAGTGAAATTGTGTCTGTGAGTGATTGCTTTGAGGGTTTTCACCATTGTTGTCTCAAGGCAGTTACTACAGACTTTATTTCTCATTCTTCTGTCACCCGTGCAAGCAAGCTGGCATTTGCATCCCCATTTCTGCTTCTCCCATGTGATAAAGGTTTAGGTTTCCCTGGTCTTTAAATTGTTCCAAAATAAGCTGGAGTTGGAATACCCTTTGCAGATTCCAAAAAAGGAAAAATACAGATGCACCACATTATCCTCTATGTTAGTAGCTGTAGTTAATTATTTCTGATACCGAATTATGGCATATAAATTCTCTCACCAAATAGTGAATAAAGAAGAAAAAACCATTTTCAGAGTAAAGAGAACTGACTGCAGAAGGCAGCAGTGAAGGCTCTGCTGGCAGCACGCTTTTACACCTGCATTTATTCTAAAAATCAGCAAAATGTGAACAAGGAACTTCTAACGTGCCACCGAATTAGTAGAAAATATCCTCTTCTAACGTTCTGTTTGTAGTCCTATTACTAATAATATGAATACCTATTTTCCCCCCCATATCAGACCATTTGAGCCTGATCCAAAATTCTTTAATGTTCTTCTTTCACCACAAGAGTCAGTTAATGGCTCCCTCCAACTCCAGGGTCACACATCTCAGCACGGTTGAGGATCACGCTTTCGGCAGAGGCAGCCCTCACAGGAGGCAGAGCTGCTCACCGCTGTGACCATTTGATGATTTTGGAACAAGCAGAGGCATTTAGGCAGGAGCGCTGTGGTCGTCTTGCTCTAATGGCTTCGTTATCTGGCACGATGCCTGGCATCTTTTGATGCCTCGTTATCTTGTAAAAGCAGAACAGCCGCACAAGTGGTACAGTTTTTCCAATGAACAAGTCACAAGACTCCCCGAGATATAACTGGCGAAAGGCTGCTGAAATGCTCTTAGAATTATAATGACAACTTATCAATGCTTGGAACAACATCATCCTTTTACTGATTAATTCACAGGCTCTGGGGAGAGTGTTTGCCTGTGAAATCTCCTCTGAATTTTTTTTTCTTTCTTCCTTATTTTCTAATGGTGATCTGTAAAAAGGAAACGTTAAGAACAGCACAGCCATGGACTCTTCTGAATTTAGCTCTGTTATCAGATAGCTTTCTCAGGAGACCAGTAGATGAAAGCAAAACACGACTTTTCTCACCACGTAACAACTGCTTTGACATGCACAGTTTGAGAGATAAGCTGCCTGTTCATGTCGTCATCTACAGACCTGGGATCTTTATACCACAGCTCTGTTGCCCACTGGGTAGCCAACCCTAAAATGTGGGCATTCGCCCACCTGTGACCATGCAGAAGAGGAAGTTCTTTAGGACTCCAGCTGAGTAGAGATTCCCTCCCAGGAGAGCTGGTAATACAGAACAGCTCCAGATGAAACTGCACCTGGCTTTTATTAGCAAGCAATAGTGACAGCCTGTACTTCAACCAGTAGCCAGTAATTAAAGATCCCTTACCCAGCTTACTCAGTCCCAGGTGAAAAATAAAGATCTGAACCCATGTTGCTTGTTAGCTGATGGACTACAACCTCTAAAAATTATTCTCCAAGAAAAATAGAGAAGATAAGAAAGGGAGACTCAATATTATATAAATTTACACATGGAGAAGAACATATGACAGACCTAAATCACACTCTCCGAGGACAAACAACTTGACATATTTCCAAAATAAGCTACAACACATCTTATTTCAAATAGAGGAATGACTCAGAGGGTGCCACTGTCACCACGTCTGGCTGCGAGTCCTTCAGAAGTCACAGTGACACCCTCTCTGGCTTTGAACGCTGGATGACAAAAGCCAGAGCAGCCTTCACACTTCAGGCTGCAGAACAGCAGGTGGTTTGCATTTGTATTTAATCCAAGTGGTACAACAGCACAGTTTGTATAAGGTCACACAGCTGATAATTACAAAGTCCAAAGTCCCCTATGGCAAACCAGAAAAGCCCCAGAAGCCACCCGTCCCTGTCAAAAACCCGTGATAGAGACTATAAGCTGTGTAGAACAGCTCCTGCACTAGAAAAGTCCTGTACCCTGATACCTGGCCAGTGCCAAGGCTTGTTCTGTTTGCAAACAAATCCCTGAGAAAACAAAAGGACCCAATAGCGTGTTTCTGAGAAGGCAGGTTGGAGACTAAGAGCACTAAACCAACGTTTGCCTTGGCTGGAAGAGGAAGCGTGCGGTACAGACAAGTCTCCAAGCTTTCTGGCACTCCTACTTGTGCCCTGCACGGGGAAGTCCCTCAGGCCAGTGCTATGTGACAACACTATGGTTACCATTAGGCTATCAGAAGTTTCTTCTTTTAAGTAGTGCTTTCCTCTTCAGGTCCAGATACAAGGCAGGCTGAGTGCTGGCGAGAGATCACGGCATCCAGAGGCACTCTTACCTCCTGGAGAAAAGGAGCCCAGTACCTCTTTGTCAACCTTTTGGAGTTACATTTCTAAATGCAGACAGAAAGCACTTTGCACCAGCTCCCCAGGACAGGGGGGAGTGTTGAAACCTTTGCTTTACTCACTGCTCTGGCTTCAACTTTTCATCTTCTACCCTATCTGAACCTCAAATCATCTACCACCCCCACTCACAGCACAGAGTTTATGAAACATCTTTCACAGTCTAGGCACTTCATCCACAGAGAAAAAAAAACAGAGATGGTGGCATCCCGAGACAGCATATGCAGGTTGTAAAACAGAAGCCCTCTGCTCTGTAACCGGTCACAAATTTGCCATCACGTCCCACATGAAATCTCTCTTGCTAAGCTCCAAATCCATTTTGTTTTGGTGCCCTTTAGCAATTGACTTCACTTTTTATTTGTTACAAATACAGTACATTAAATTTGAGTTTCTTTACAAAGAACTCTCTGCTTACAGACCATTATTTATCACAGGTAAATTGTTTGCAGATGCCCAGTATGTGATTATGAAAGATTAAAGAAAGAGTATGGGAACAGCTTTAGGAATCCCATATGCTAGTGCTGATGATGCATACAATCACAGCTTTATTATCAAACATAGCAAAACATCAGTTTGAATTTTGAGTGCTGCACAGCCTCAATAGTTTTGAAGTGTGACAGTAGTTTTCTATTGGTGCTTCACAGTGTTTCAGGAAGTAAGGGGGATATTTTTCTCCCCAGCAGTATTTGCAAAACATATTGTAGTTGATACCAGTTCTCTTTCCTACATAAAAATTCTCTGGTAATTACTAAATACTGGAAATATATTAGAAGTTTTTGAAAATAGCAACACTCCACTAAAAAAGTTGCTTGATGATCCCATTCCCTAACCTTAAAGAGCTTCTTTGATTTCTAAATTCCCAGTAATCTCAGACAAAGCCAATACCTTTCTCATCATCCAAACCTGGTCCCCTAAAGGTGAATAGCGCTGTGACAGAAAAACCCCTATGCATTCATAGATTAAAAAACAAACAAGCAAACAACTCTCCCATTTCTAGAATGAGTGACAATAATTTCCCCCCAACTGGTTTGCTCATAATCTTTACTGACATCCACACAACATGGGATACTGAGTGCAATCAATGCTACTTTTTGTTGAGTTACGCAGGAGGTGAGTTGCTTTGGAACGTGTTGACTCACTGCTCACCTTTCATCGGTTCCTTTGACATATTGTTGAGGTGGATTTTATGGAAGTCCTCCAAAATAACACATATTGTGTGAAATACTGAGTCTACAACTGTTGAAAGGGAGGTAAAGCAGTTGCACTTTTTTGACAGTGACAGAGCTTATAGGAAGACAAGCTATGCTGACTCAAAAGGGGTCACCTACAGCTTTTTGTTTTGCTTATTTTGACCTTCCCTCTCCCAAATCTTCCTTATGCAGCCACTGAAAAGCCTATGATGGAATGATACCATATTGGTAAGAATTAAAGAGCATAAACAGATGTAGCGAGCTCTTTCATCTCAAAGCTGTTTCCAAGAAACTGAGGTACATACTGATTAAGATCATAAATTGGACACTCTCATTTGAACACTGATCGTACAGTTGAGAAGGCAAAGGAAGTACTTTATATACTAAAGATCAGTTTTGTTTGCTTGCACTGAAAAATACCTTACCCCAAAAGACATCTTGCCAGGATGGGTAGGCTACTTAGTTTTTTAGTCCCATTGGCTTATTTCTAAAGGGAGATTGTCCAAAGAGTCCAGAATTAAGGGCCTCGTGTAGCTGCAGAAGCAGCTCTCCATGTTGAAAAGATGCTTACTAGGGTCTAAATCTTTTTTTCTTTTTGTCAATAATTAACCTCAATAGACTGCAGGAGTTTTCCAACTTTGTAAAACTCAGACAAGAATGATGTAGCATTTCTAATATAGGAAGGCAAATATTGTATTGATATGAAATATGGTGAACATCATGCACACAGTCTGAAAATCACAGCTCACAGTTGACTTCTAATGAGGTTTTGCAGTTGTGATAGAAAAGGCTTCCCCAACAAGGGAGTAAAAATCTGAGCTGTTTATCATTCACTAATATATACCACTGGTATATATTAGTGAATGATAAACAACTGGAGACAGCTTCTTCAAAATCTAATACTGTAATACGTATTTTGGCAGCCGTAATCTTGGGATAAACAACACTTAACATAATGTGATTAGCAGCTATAATTTCCATTTGATGTGAATGCAATAACCCTAACTCAAATCTAAACTAGAAAAATGAGTAATTATGAAATTTTCAGCCTGTCAGCCCTGGAGATACAGCTAAACAGAAAGCACCCATCCCCACTGTGGAAACCATCTGATGCTCTTGAGACTGGTTCAGTTGGGCACAAAAAAATACCACTTCCAATAAAGCAAATCAAAACACTTCATCAATTTAACTGTAAATTATAAAGGGTGCTTTTGTTAGCAGCATAGGGAAATTTTCCAAAGCCACTGATTATTGTACACTGTATTAGTTGGTACAGGAAGAACTGATTCCTGACTAACAAATATGTTACTACTGCCCAACACTGCGCTTGGAAATCAGAGACAACAAGCACCAGATAGCTTATTGACAGTGTGGTCTAATCAAAACCATTTTCTTATCCCTTCTATTCTTTCAATTTTTATTCTTGATGGTTTTTCTTACGTTGCTTTAAACACCCTAAGTAATGTTGCTTCTTCATCATGATTTAGGAAACCATTCTAATTTGAAAGGTAATAATTACAAATTTACCTGCTGGCTAAATTTTTTGTTACGTAGTTTAATGCCATTGATTTCAGAATATCTCCCCTCCTTTTAAGCGTCAAGCCTTTCAGATATTCAGGAAAGCTCACAGCTATGGACAGATAGTGTCATTTTACCTACTTGTATAAAGACTTTTTTTTTGCCCAAAACCAATCTTTGCACATTTCAGACATTCCTGACAGTCCCTCAAGACTTCTTACTCTTCCTGAGATTACTCAAATTTGCCAGAGCCAATTCTTTTGAAGTCAGAGATCAGACCTCGTCTTGGTGTGGCTGTACATAAACTAGCCCTGGCTGAACTCTGCTCAATTACACAATGCAGCACACATCCAAGGAAGCTAAACATCTTTAAGAGATTTTTTTTTTTTAATCAGGGTAAATTCTTCTCAGAAAGAAGAGCTTTTTTTTTTCCCCTCCCCAGTTTTGCTCACAATCTGAAAATGAACATCAAATTTTTACTCTTAGAAAGATGTAGTTGCTATCGTGGAGTGAAATGAAATAAACCTCAAAACTGAAGGGTGTGTACTGGAAAAAAAAGATAAAAGACAAACATGAGTAATGTACAAAAGGTTTCCAGTGGTCTTACACGCTTCGTTATGCATGTAATATGATTGCAGGTAGCAGTTCAACTCTCAACTTAAGAGGTCCTGTGAGAGCAGCAGCAGAAGACAGTTGATCAATTGTCCTGAATATGCAGTGCAGAAAAGTGACACTAATGGCTATGACAAATTGTTATCTAAGGAGACTGTCAAAAACTGTAATTCAGGACCAAAGCCATAACCCTGCAAAGTACTCTATACACATAGGATAAATTAATCTTTATTTAATAAAGTCAAGCACACAGTTCCAGTAACACCTCATTCCTATCCATCAGTCATTGAGCTTTTCAGCAAACCACAAGCGTCATTAATTAAAAGAAAAAGAGCACAACCATTCAGCAAGAATTACTTTGAACAGTTCAGGTAACAGATGGGATGTTCTAGCTGCTGCCCACCGTTCCCAGAGCACACGTCAGAGCCCTCTTGCTAACAGCAGTATGTACGTAGTCACTGATTCTGCCTCCTATGTTATGTTCAGCTCTTCTCCGCCTTGCAGGGGACACGTTGTGTTGTGTTTTGGGGATCCAATTCCTCCTGACTGGGGACATGTTGGAGCACAGTATGGGGAAACCACAGCCAGAGAGGACTGGTGCAACGCAGACCTTACATCAGTGTGGAGTAGAAGTTTAGATAAGGCATACCTGCAACCAAAGCATGTCTGACTCCCAGGTCAGACGTAGCCTCCTTCCACCTTCCATTGCTTCTTCTCTCCAATCTCTTGTTTTTTCATGGCATGCATTTTTATGCTCACTTCTCCCCTCTTATTATTGTCTCTGCCCCTTCATAAACAGTTTCGAGTGTACATGTTAAGCATGCGTCCATACAGTGGGCTACTGCATATCCTTGCATGATTGAAGAGAAAAAGGGGAGATATATACACACACACCCCTCTTGTATAAAGAATATACTCCTTGTCTTATTCCATGAGAACAAATACAGAAGTCAGATGCTAGACATTACATCACACATAAATGCAAGAGGCCATATTTTCAAGAGCTGCTGTGTATGTCTGAGGTTTTCTTACACATTTAACAGTGAAAATAAGTTAGAAAAATCATTTTTGTTGACTCACATATATAAATCTCAATTGTTAGAAGGGCTCTAGCTACTTATTTCGCTAAGAAAACATTCGGCACCTACGCATTTCAGTTTTCTGTTGCGTATCTACTGAAACCAGTTGTATCTGTACAGCACTAAGGCACTCACTGATGAACTTCTTAAGGAACAATTCAAACTCTGTTTGAATAATTACAAATGGAAAGTTAAATCCTGAAATTCAATTGCAGTCTGAGTTTTCACTGCAGGCCACAATATTCTAAATAACATAAATATTACAAAAACTGAAAATCTACATAGCCTTGTAATCTTCATGGAGAAAGGAAACTTCAGATTCAGCACAATCATTTCTCTCTTACGACGCTGAGGGACTGGTCCTCTCCTCCTTCACTCCGCTGCCATCACGTAACTGCCCAGGAAGGAACGAACAAAAGGTAGATTTGGCTCCTGATGACAACGGAAAATACTTCTGTGGTCGTGTAATGGGTACTAGACATCTGACTAGACATCTGTAATCCAGCTATTAATTTCTGCATCAATAAACACCTGTCATGGCAAACGCTTATATGTCGGAATATTCTCCGTAGCTCTTTTGCTCATTTGCGCGACCAATCAGAGAGTGTGACCAATCAAAGCGCGCCAGGTGCCTGGCCCTCAGACTCCAATGACCATTTTGGCAAGATACGCTCCTCTCTGTGCATGCGCAGCGTGACATCACTTCCTCTTCCAGCTCCCCTCCCTCACTTCTGGCTTTGAGTTCTGCCCCTTGCCCAGTCCCTTCCAGTTTGCTTGGTGCTCTCTGATTGGTCACGCAAATGAGTGAATGAGCTACGGAGAATGCTCCAACACGTGTTTGCCATGACAGAAGTTTATTGATACAGAAATTAATAGCTGGATTACAGATGTTTAGTCAGATGTCTAGTACCGATTACACAATCACAGCAGTATTTTCTGTTGTCATCAGGAGCCAAATCTACCTTTTGTTCACTCCTTCCTGGGCAGTTCTCTGAGTACTGCACCTCGGGGTTCCATCTCTTGCTTTTTTCTCTCAGCACTTCCCATTCCATCTCTGCCACTACTTGCCCTGTAGCTCATTTGTTCATTGTCATTCTAATTAAACTACAATTTAATTGTAATCCCCTATTGTAACACTGTGTTTGCTATTTTCACAGAATGAATAGTGTTTTCACTATTACTTTCATATATTCACTATTATCCACATACAATTTTGACATCAAAACAAAATTATCCAACAACCATGAAAAGAAAACAGATGAAAAGCCACCATTTTATCCCATAGTGAAGAATCATCCCATCACAGACACTGTATGGTGGTCAATTAGAAGTTAAAACACAAAGTCAGATTTAACCCTCACCTGCCTGTCTCTAATCCACAGGTAATTTGAAAATGTTTCAGGCTGAAGAGGTGATAGACAGAATTTTAGAGAATTCCTCCATTAACCCACAATAGTGTCCTCAAACTACACATATTCCCAGTGTGGGAGAAGAAGATGAATATATATTAAAGTAAACGAACTGAAAACCATTGCCAATTCCTTTCTGTAGCAAGAGCAGGAAAAGTGTTTTGGCTGGAGTGATGGCAAGGAATTTGTAGTCTCAAATGCTGCTGTAGAAAATAGACAATAACTGAACTACAGCAGCAGATCACATGATGGCAATTTCTCTTTTTTCCTTTTTTTCCCCCCCAAGCAGATAGACCACTCAGAAACAGTAAGTTCTGGGGAGACAGGTAAACTTGGAGAGATGACCTGGTTTAATAACTTTCATTTTAAGCTATTAGAGTCTAAAATAAAGATGTTTTATTGCTGTTGGGATTAGAGTCCAATTCTTACCTATAAGGACTCCAAAAGCAGCAAAGAACATTGTAAGATATTTTTTCATTTGTAAGCCAAAAAACAGTCTAGCAGAGAGGAGCAGAGAATGCTCTGAATTGATGGGGTGAAATAAAGGTGGAAAGGACTTGTGATGAAAGAGACCTTAACTGCTTATACTTTTAATGTTTCACTGAATTTTTGGGCTTGTGTTAATAACTAGAACTTCAGGTTTGCATTTTTGTACAAGATAATGAGAAAAATAATCAGGCCTTAAATCTTGTATAAACAAAAGTCCTGAGGATCTTGGAAGGTTTAGAACTAAGACACAGAGGAATGAGGGCTTTAAATGGTCTTTTAATTACTACTCTTCATATCTGCAGAACAATAATAAAAGTATTGGGGTTGAGGGAAAGACTGAATTGCCAAATTGCAAGAGGACTGCTTAAGAAAGTTGGGTTGGAGATACACCCAGTATATCTCTTTTCTACCAAAAGCAGCGTTCAAATTATTAGATCATTTTGGAAAACAAGGTCAGAACCAGACTATTTCATTGGAGGGAACTGGGAAGTAACACTACACAGGACAGAACACTGGATAATGTGTCCCTCTTTCTCCACACAAGAACACCTACTCTATACATATCTCTTTTTGATGGGAATTACTTTACCTATTTGAAACAGTATCAGCTCTGAAAGAGGCAAAAAGGCTGCTCCCAGGGAATTCACCCTCTGCTCAGCACTAAGACTATGGTTCTCTTATCCGGGCAGACTCCTGGGAACTCAGTGCTGAGCGACCACTTCATACAGACAATCACCACCGACCTGATGCCAAGGGGTATTCATCATTTCATTTTCCAAATTAGCTATCTACATTAAAACACAAGTGTTTCTCTGCTTTTATACTTCAGGGAAAAAAAGTGGTTGCATTGGAAAATTATGAAATAGATGCTAGAATTATTTATGCTCAAGACATAACTTCTGGCATTTTAAGTTTCTTGGCCGTGGAGACTTGTTTCATGTTCTTGTCACAATCTTTAAATTTTTTTACAGGCCCTCGTAACAGGGAAGTATAAGCCAGGCAGGTAAAAATTGAAACAGAACTGAAAGCACATACATCTGGTTTATGTCCTGTGGTATTAAATATTCATATACCAGCAAAAGGCCTAATGACTGAAATAAACCATCATAATTGCAAAATTTAGCTCTACTTCCCCATTCAGACTGCCGGTACAGATAGATTTGTAACAGAAACACCAATATCTTTCTGAATGAAATATGAATGGTGATACCTGTGTGTGAGGGCACCAGAAGAAACTGAAGAGATCAAGGGATAACTGAGTGCATGGGGGACAGCAATCCAACTTGTACACATGGAGGGATATGATACCGGCAGGATGCAGGTCTTCTCATCTAGATGTAAACAAGATGATGGCAACAAGGCTACATCACATGTGCCATTCTCATGCTGTCACCCAACCAGAAGTCAAGTCACAGCCAGAAAGATAACCAAAACAAGGAAATAAAGGCAACCGACAGCAACTGTGCCTGAGATTAACAGCAGACAAGACAAGCAAGGTTCAGAGGTGAAAGCTCAGCCCATGGTAACTGTTGAGTCCAAAGAGGCACATAAAGTCTGTCCAGAAGTGAGTTTTCTCTCCTGAGAGGGGCTGAGGTCTTGGAAGCTGAAGTTCTAGTTCCTGATGTTGCTCACTGCTGGTCATGGCTGAGTTGTGAGTACCTGTGTGTGAATGAGTGCAATCCATCAGACAGTGAGTGTAGCTGGTGGCAGCTGCTGTTTAAGGTATCTCCTTCCCTTTCCATAAGGTCTTACATAGACTTCTCTTACTTTAATTTTCTACAAGATTTCAGGTAATAGAGGATTGTTCTATTTGAAATGAAAGAAGTGACTAGTTTCCTCGCACTAAGGAAACCTTTAAAAAGAACCCCAAAACAACACCCACTTGCCTAATCCTGATACCAGCTGAATACACAACACTTCAGTGCTGAGCAGTGAGGAGCTTCTGCTGATGGAGACATTTGTGCTAATTACTCTTCCCCCTTCTTATCTGCAGCAGAAGCAAAAAAAAAAAAAAAAGTGGACTAGATCTCTTAAGTGCTGTGCCTGAAGAACAACCTTTAAGGAGAAACTACTTTAATTAAACTAACATGAGCAGCAGCATTTCTTCAGGACAAAACTGCACTCCCATCGAAAGGAGCAGCAGCTTCAGGACTGCAGAGTTCACAGGAATTAAGAACAGAGATGAGCAGCTCTGGTGGGAAGACAAAGAACAAGGCTTAATCCACACTGTCACCCACAAAACGATGTCAGAGAGACCAGCAGACAGTTTAGTCTGGACAGAGAAGACTGATCTGAACTTGAGAGGATGAGTTGGAAGTCATTAGCATTCACCTGGCAGATGGTATACGAACAAATTTATCCATGGATAAGATGCAGAAGGAGGAGAAAGAAGCAGAAGGAAGACAGAGAAAGCAATCAAGGAATCAAATTCTCCAAGATTTAGAGGAGAGCTGGAGGTGGCACAATTAAGAGAGTTCAGAGGATAAACTAAAAATCTGAGAAGAGGCAAAGCAAAAGAATGTTAAATTTCTAGATCTCAGGAGAGTATGCAATTGCCAGAGAAACTTGCTGAATGATGTCAAGGAGATTGCCAGTAAAATAGGGAGAAAAAGTGCAGGATCAGACATGTGATCTTTTCAGTGGTGCCCAGTGACAGGACAAGGGGCAATGGGCACAAACTGAGGCACAGGAAGTTCCGTCTGAACATGAGGAAGAACTTCTTCCCTCTGAGGGTGACGGAGCACTGGAACAGGCTGCCCAGGGAGGTTGTGGAGTCTCCTTCTCTGCAGATATTCAAGACCCGCCTGGACAAGATCCTGTGCAGCCTGCTGTAGGCGACACTGCTTCGGCAGGAGGGTTGGACTAGATGACCCACAGAGGTCCCTTCCAACCCCTACTATTCTGTGATTCTGTGATTCTGTGATTCTGTGATCTGTTCGCAAAGGTCTTCCCAAGGGCTGGGCAGGAGATATCCTGAAGCTTCAGCAATATCTGGCAGCTGGTCAGAAGGCAAGGGGATTAGCTGCTGCCTAGCCAGAACTTGCACAGCGCACCTCCTGAAAAGGTCAAAACTTGCAGCTGTCTGTTATTAAACAGCTTTCTGTAGAAGTTGTTCCACGTGTAGGGGTGCCTGAAGGCATCATCAGGGGATGGAAATGGGAGGGTGGCATCCAAAATGAGCAAGACTGCTTAAAGACAAACATCAGCTGACAGCTCAGGAGAAAAATACATTTCAAGAATAATCTGTCTGTATGCTTTTGCAGTGGTTCTCTGCTTAAATGCAAAATCTATTAGGTCGCTCTTATTTCGAAGTACAATACACAGAACACCACACATATATTAAAGAAGCAGGTACAAATGTCGAAACCTCAGTAAGAGCAATTCTACACTTATGACATTAAATACAGCAGTAGGTTTAAATTTTAAGAGCTATACTGTATAAAAATTGGGAAAAGGACAAATTTATTTCAAATACTTGCTCCCTTTATAGTTTTCAGTTCTGTCCTTTAAGGGCTTTTAAAAGTGTAGGCTTTTATACCTCAAGTATATCCCAAGCAGAGATGTAAATGTGCAGGAAAACAAAAGGATATTAAATCATAGCAGGTTAAATTATTAAATCGTCACAGCGGCAAGACCAAGAAAGAAGACTTGGCTCTGCCGTCACTCAGAATTAGCACTGATCACTTGCCTCAGTAAGAAGAAAGTATCAAGGCCAAATGGGCATGGTACCAGTGTCACGCACAAGATACGTGGACAACACTGTATATACGGCTCTGCTGTATACAAGCTCTTATGTATAGCTCTGCAAGCGTAATAGAAGGATTCAGTAAGTACCATGTTTCTCCATGTGACAAGTCAAAGTCTTAGATTTCATAAGAAACAAAGAGAATTTTCCTTCATTTGAAGTGCTACAGGATAGCACAAATTTCTGCAGTATGCAGTATGCAAATGAGCATCACCTGCCACACCCTCAGCAGAAAGGGGTCTGAAAGTCTGAAAAAGATTTTTGCTTGTAGCTAGGTAATATAAATACAAATAGTTGTATGTTAAAGTGATGAAGTCAAAATCATCTTTGCATATGCAAAGGTCAAGTAACCGATTGCATTCAGGCCACCAACTGTAAGTGCAAGGCCCCTACAGAAAGATTTGGCCTGTGGGGCTGGGGGTAAACACCAGCTCCCATGGAAGAGGTGCTTCCATCCCCAGCAGGTGCTGTTGCAGTCTGGGGATGGTTCTGCATAGACATCTTCCATTTGGGGATTATTCCTTCTGCACTCCTCAGTGGAGGGTGAGATTTGCTGGCTCATTTTCTGTACACAACACCTCTCATTTCATGGAAACCAGAACACCCAAGCATTTTAGCTGTGTTATTTTTTCCAGCTGTACTAGTAACAATTACAGACTGAAACAGTTCTCAGTGAGTGGCTGCAAGCTTCTGTTCAGTGTCCTCTCATATGTGCTGCTTCGCTCTTTTTTCTTTATTCTCTTTATCAAGTCTGTGTATCAAAATGGACCTCTTAGGCTCTGTTATTAAAGACTCTGGCACACCACTAGGTCTAGGGGGAGGAATTGTCCAGAGCAATTGTGGCTTTACTACTTTATGAACTTGCAGTTACAGAGACAAAAGTATCACATGGGAGGGTCACAGAGCCCCAACAGTTTTTCTCCCTTTATTTCTCTCCCCTCATCTTTTCTCTTTCCTGCAGAATGAGCAGTGAAAGAAGCAGCAGCTTTTTTTCATAGATCTTTTGCAAGCCAAGTAAAAGGTGTGCAGGAGAGGAAAAGTTGAACATAATCTCTGGGAGTTGCTTTTGTCCACAAATGTTGATATAGCAATACGGAGTTATTTTGCAAGGCTTAAAATTCTTCCAAACAAAATATTTTGAAATAACAAGCAGAAAGTGCCAGGCACTTCTCATTAGATTAAAGCATCAGTGGCAAACTCCAGGCACTCCCCTTACAGAGCCTCACATACACTTACCAATTGCCACTCAGCTTTTGCAAAGAACAGTCAGAACACAGCCAGTATCAACACTGTGAAACACAAAAAAAAAACCAAACTAGAGCGGGTCATTTTCCCTCTGCTCACACATACTGACCACCTCTCATGTTCACAGAGGTGTCATCTCGCCAGAATACAAATGTCCAGCACTGCAACAGTTTTCCCTCGCACATTAAAACACATTTTTGAAACTCAGTTTGGGGCAGGGGCCATTGGTAGGAAAAAAACACTAACAAGCAAAGCAACAAGGATACCTTGACTGACAACAGGAATAAAGGCCTTTTCCATGTGAGCATTCTTGTTTGAGGAATTTTTCTTTTGTCTTGAGTATCTGGGAGCGGTGAATATCTGGAAGGGGTTGTTCGTTGGCTTTGGCAGTGTTTTGTTTTAGGTACGCACACATCCAACACAAGCACCGCAAGATACAACTTCTAAGGAGGATCCACCTACAAATGCAGCTCCTTTTTATTTTTCGCGTGGTTTCAAAGGAAGGTATGGAAGTGAAAGCTCCCAGGCGAAGCGCTGCCGCGTGGCAAGGCAGGCAATGCCAGAGCACCATTAAAAGCCAGCGGGTATAGCTAAGAGTAGAATTGCCTACTTTCTAGTGTTAGTAGAAGGCAACAGAAATGACACTGCCGTGTGGAGGACACCTGCTGCTTTATAAAAATCAACACAAAAGTCATAGAGAGCTGCCTGAGGCAAAGGGCAACTGCTCCTCTTGAAGACATGAGGGTAAAGCACATTTCTTCCCACACCTGTCACTGGTCAGGGGAGAACTACAGCTCTGTGATTTTGCAGCATTTGGGTAGAAGGACAGGTGATAAACCCCACTCCCGCTCCTCTCTAGTCTCCTAAATATCCCCCCAAGCCATGGTCTCTCTGCCCCTAGCCTTCCTTTCCTTCGCAATTCCTTCTCCAACTCTTTTCCATCCCAAGAGACCCTCTCTATCTCTCTGCCCATAATCATCACTTTTCTCTCCTGTGCACTTTCATGTCTTTCCTTTGCACGACTGTCAGCCTTCTCCCTCACCATCACAGGGGGCTGCAGGAGTCTGGACCTGGCCTTGCAGACACATTCTTGCCTTGGACACTGACCACGTGAGCGAGGTGCAAGACTGAATTTCCTGTGACCGAAACTCTCTTGGGCTACCAAAGCCTGTTTCTGGACTTTCTGTATCTGCATTTTGCTCTAAATCTCAAACAGTGATGTGGAAAGGGTCTCTTGGTGTCGTGTGTGACCAAAAAGCATGGCAAATTCACAAGGAAAATGTACAAGGTAAAATGAGGGTGCTATGGTATTTTTTTAATGGATATGTTGCTTCTCCCTGACATTTCGTGATGCACACTCATAGCAAAATCTATCAGTATTCCTTTGTCATAATAAAATACCTGTGCTGTAGCTGGCAGTGATGTTTCCGCAGTAGTGGAGACAAGTGATTGCTAGTGCAGCTGCTGCAATTACTTTCTTGAGCTTGGCGGCTTACAATAATTCCTATTAAAGTAAACCTTTGGAAGGTGCCAGACTGCTGGCTCTGCTGAGCACAGCCCTATATCTAGCCACAAAATTTGAACTCGAGTAGCTGCAGCAGCACAAGCTTTCTCATGCTGTCTTGAGCATGCAGCCTTCCCCCCGACACCCAGAGGAAGTAAAAAGGAAGAGCTCAGCTGGGTCTGTCTCTCCATCCTCTCTCATGGATTGAGGTCTGCAGTAAAGTGAACGTATAGGTTTGGGGGCTGAGTTCTCACAATCCCAGCCTGTGATGACAAATGCCAGCTCAGGCACAGTTCACTTTTGCACCAAACAGACCTCACATGATTCGTATGTACAAGGAGAAAGAGAAGCTGTGAGCTGTCAGTTATACCTTGGATAAACCCCGCCCCCTTTTTTTTTCTCTCTCTCTCTTTTTTTTTTTTTTTTTTTTATGGAATTAAGCCTTTCCTTGGTGTGACCAGCTGCAGAAAGTCTGGAGAGGAAAACATGAGCTGCAGGAGACAAGTCTTGGGAAGAAGAAGCCAGTCTGTATGTGTCTGAATGGATTGTCAATGCCATTTCTGTACATAATTCAAGTAATTACAAGCTGGAGAGGCATTTTGCTTCTTATGCTTGTCTTTTCCATCAGGAAGGGGTGACCTGGGCTGCCGTCACTCGCTCAGTTCAGATTCGCTTCACAGCCTCAAATAATATGACTTCTTTTGTTACTAACTTGTTAGAGCCAATGACTTCAAGGATACCTGTAGCTCATCCTCCACCAGGCACCCCTCTTAATTTCAAAGTCAGAGACAGCTTTAGTCAGCAAGTTTTCACCTTCACTGTAAGTCAAAGGGCAGGCAAAAGGACATTGTTTTTTCTAATCGCTTATGACTGGTTGCATACCATATTGGTATACCATTGGCTGAACAGCATATAGTAAGACAGGGTGGGGGGTATTTTAAAATTTAAAAAATATTTTTTTAGCATCT
Source organism: Opisthocomus hoazin (assembly GCF_030867145.1). Lineage (NCBI taxonomy): Eukaryota > Metazoa > Chordata > Aves > Opisthocomiformes > Opisthocomidae > Opisthocomus > Opisthocomus hoazin. The sequence continues at coordinate 74,830,487 of NC_134415.1, forward strand.
CTAGTTGCTGTGGAGCAGGGCTGGAATCTGACATTCATACAGTTATGGAAAGAAGCTCCTGTTCAAATAGTCTGCTACCAGTTACCCTCATGTTGAGGCCAGAAGCACTACTTGCTGGACTACACAAGCAACAACGCAGCAAGATATGTGAGAGGTCGGCAAGCAGGCAGAGGAACCACGCTACAGGGGCAGTCTGGGAAGGAGAGGCAGGACAGCTTAAGGGCCTTGAAGATATGAATTAATTCATTTAGGTCAGGGCTTCAGCAGGTAGTGTGACAAACATAGAGCAAAAGGGCAGAGGAGGTGAGCTCAGCAGCTGTCTCCGCCACTTGGAGGTTGGTGGATGGTGACTTGGGAAAAAAGACCTTCAGACAATCTGGGCAACTGAGCACAGGTGCTAGGGAGCTAGGTGCTATCCTGTTCTTTTCTTTCAATACATACCTGTTTCATTTTAAAACCCCATTTCCTCTTGTTGCATGTTGTATTAAAGCTCTAGACTGAAATAAAAACTAAAATTCAGGGGTTTTCAAATGCTTTGCTGGCCGGTGTGGCCCACCTGCGCTGCAGCGGTCCGCCGCACTGCCACAGGAGGTGGTGTGCTCGGAGGATGCCATGACAAGGCAGGTCCTGCAGCGCTAACCTTCCTCATCAACCTGGTTGTGCAATGAATCCTCCTGAAAGGAGGCTGAAGGGTGGAAAATTCAAACTGAAACAGTTTTAACTGAACAAAGCTGTCATTTTGTGGATACTCTCTTTTCTCTTTAATTAAAGTTTAGGCTCACAGAGGAAGTACGGGGACATAAACACATATGAAATCCGCTCCAACAGTTGCATGCGTGTGTGACCTGTTGAGCATCTGCAAGTCTGTTCAGTGCCAAGAACTACATTAGATAGTTCAGATTATTGTTGTGAATAATAACAATATTCTCTTCTCACTTGGAAATTTCATTTAGGCAAGCGGTCATTTTAAGAATACACAAACGCTGATTGCTAGTTTGCTATGGATCTGGCAAAAGGGTGGGCTTCTGTGATGTGGGCTGCTATAGGCACTGTGAAGTTAAATATGCATGACCTTGCATAATGCTGATCTGTGGGCTCGCAGGCATTCTGCACCTGTAAAACTTCAAGCCTACCAACTATCAGAGCCACTGTTCTGTATGCAAAGTGTCTCTAGCGCTGTATTCGAATCGCTTAGCGTTTCAGTGCTCAATGATTATATAAACTCAGCACATGTTCATTATCTCTCTCTGCTTTGGTAAGTTCTTGAATAAAAAAAAGTCCTTTATTTATCCATGCTAAAGCCAGTATTTTGCACTTGACAAGCATGTATGTATTTCACGTGGGAAGGAGGGGAAGATTTTGTAGTGATGATTTTGCAGTGATGTTAAGATTGGCTATCAGTATGTGGGGAATAGAATGCAATAGTTAGTATAAATAATGTATTAGACAGTAAGGAATTAATAATGCATTATTAAGATCAGTGTAGCACTCAGTAGTTGCCTGAGGGTGTTGTACATAATCAGGAGTCACAAAAAAGTCAAATATAGCTCAAGGTAATAAATCAGAATCTAAGTAGAATAAAATCACCTAGTCTCAATTTACAAATATTTGTGTATAATAAAGGATTGACAATATCTGTCAATATCTTTGTTAAAAAGATTCTGCAATGTTAGATTATCCATAGTGAGGCAAATTCTAACCTCAGGAATACCAGAGAAACTCCGTGCATTGTTTTCAATTAAAAATGGAACTTCTAGGATAAGAAAAAAAATGCTACCAAATTGATGATTTTACAACAGACAAGACTGTACAGACTGATGACTTTTCACTTTGAGCATCAAGATCCACTTTGAGCCAGTTTTTTTTCCTCCGCCTGGTTGCTCTACAGTAGCAGTGGCAGCAGGGTCTCCTCCTTGCCGAAGAAGATGCTGGTGAGAGGCAGTGCAGCCGTTCCTCCCTGAACCCAGCGGAATGACCTCATGGGACCACAGCCCACCCAGGGTGTGTGATGAGGCTGTGGAGCCTGCTCCGTGCAGACACGGCCTGAAGAAACATTGTGGGCCTATTACTGAGACTGAAATACCAACTGCAATGCAAGTTAGGAAGTTTGAGGGTTACCGCTGGCTTTCTGTGGTCAGTTTGTGGGGTTTTGGCTCCTATTGGTGGCCCACGGCCAGTCCTTCACTAATAACCAATTAGTGACCTCAGCCGTATGGAATGAGCATCCTCCACATAGGAGAAATTTTTACTAATGAGTACCACAGTGCATGACCCTCCCCTTCAAACTGGAGGAGGAGGATGAGACGGCCAGTGCTCTTACTCCACTGCCATCATCGCTGCTGCGTTGCTGGCATTCGGTACCCACTTCAGGGTTGCTGTGGGAACAGGTCTGTGGCCGCAGGAGCAGAGGGACTCCCTTTCGCAAAGCTTTGGCGCATTTTTTGTGTTAAATAGTGGCGCAGACAAAACAACTTTTACAACTGTAAAAAGTATTAATTCCTTATTTTCATGCCATCATAGCATACTGCTGTTAAGCATTCAGCTTTTGATTAGTATTTTGGAGACCTTGTTCTAAATAAACAAAACCAAAGGGAGACTGGTAGGCTTAAGCTGAGCGAGTGTCCTTCAGTACTGAAACATGCTTGATTTAAGCACAGAAAGATTCATTAATACCTAATTATGATCTATCTTTAGAATAATTCCAAGTAGTTACTATTCATATGACTGAAGCACCCAGGCAGAATTCCAGCCAGGCAGTAAAAGGAGATTTTTGTAATACTAGAGAGAATCTTCAGCAGATTTTGAGGAAAATACAAATCATCTGTTAGCATGATAAAGCCATGCACACACTAACTCAGTTTCTGGAGCTCTTGATATCTCCGGAAACATTCACACTGGAAAACTGACATAAACCAGCACATTGGTGCAGTGCTGCTGGCTTTGTAATGTCTGGGGCTGCATGCAGTTACGATGCAGGGAGAGGCTGGAAATGAGCTCACCAGTCTCTATTCCCTTCTTTACTCTCAGCAATGAATTATATCAGAAATACAGATGTGAAGTTTCCTGCGGAGACACCAGGCAAAGAGAGATGGACAGATGCATGTGCCGGTAAACACTCTTCAAGATGACTGCATGTTCACAAAATCCCTTGCTCTCACGCTCTCAGGATCTTCCCTTCCTTTCTTCCCTTGTGGACTTTAAACATGCCAAAGTCTCATTTTCTTTCTTCCTTTCCCCTGTTCTGCTCCTCCTGACACTCCTTTCCACCCGATGTCTCCATCCTTTCTTTTCCTGCCTCAGAGCTCCCCAGGGAACGGTGCTGCAGCACAGGGCAGAGCAGTGGGGAGGGAGGGCTGGGCGAGGCACCTGCAGACACTCATCTCTCAAGACGTGTCCTTCAACATCACACATGTGTGTTGCTCCAGACTAATTCTAGAGTGATTAACCAGTCCAGGAAGGCAGTGGGGGAGTGCTTTTGTGTCCAAATGAGGGCCATGAATATCATGATACCTGAGCTAGCCATAGGGGAATGGCAAGCTGAGACAGAAGGTGCACAGGAGACCCCTTATCCTTCTGGAGCAGCACCTGGGGGCCAGGCAAGATACCCCAGGGTGCCTAATGGCACCTATGCTTAGACACTTTGGAAGAAGTTTTAGGTTACACTTTGGAAGAAGTTTTAGGTTAACCACCTCACAAGGGAAAACAGTCCTCAGCACAGAAAAATTGTGCCCTGCAGTCAAGATCTACACTTCAGAAAAATCATTTTAGGCTAAGAAATCAGAAAGGAAACAGGCAAGGAAACTAATAAACCCGCTTTCATAAAGCATTTATTTTTTTTATTTGAAAACATTATACAGGCATTACATTGCCACAGCCAGTCCATATAGGAGCATGCAAATATCAAAATGGAGAAAGGTTTTTTCAGCTTTTTGATGCAGGATTTGGGGTTGGGAATTTGTTTTCTTGGTTTTGGTTTTGGTTTGTATTTCCATCTGCAGTTTCAAGATTAGTGTGCTTTATTATGGCATTTAACAATAAAATCCTACCCATGGGGTAAAATTTATACTTGTAGCTAGCGCAGGAATTCTAAATGGTTTTAAAAAAAAAGGAAAGAAAACGATACTACACGCTTGTCAAAATGTTAATAGCACAAGTTAGCAATCTCTACACTATACATTGAAACTTCTTCTTATGACACAGTGGTGCAAAATTTTCAATTGCTTGGTCTACCGTTGTGTGTTTTTAAAGTTTATAGCTGGAACAAAGACAAGGTCTGCCTCCCAGTGAAGATTTTCATCCAGTAGCAGAAAATTACATCAGTCTTGCTAAGGGCTGCTCAGGGCCTGCAGTAAAACAGAGTTTCAGTTTGTTCAGGCAAGGAGCTACACGGAGCTAGAGACGTCCTACGCAACACGGAGAGTAGCTGCCAGTTAGATAGCTGAACCTTTGCTGGTGTGTACTGAGGTCTCAAACCGAAGAAAACAAGCAGGTAGAAGTAATGTTTTCCTTTAGTAGACCTCAGTTTTTCAGTCAACACGGTTACTTGTAAAGCTATACTACTGTTTTCCATCGAGGGCCACCCAGCGCTGGCACACTGGTGTTCATCCAAGCATCTACCCTGCTTAACGGGAGACACAGACAGCGAAGCAGCCCCGCTTTGCACATCAAACTCCTCCTGTGCGAGTAACACAGAGGATGGTGGCTGGGCGCAGGGGGCACGCCGGAACATTCATCATTTGTTGCTGTACAACAGAGCCTTTTAAAATAGTTCATAAAAATTGCTTCAGATGGCACCTGTTGGCCACACGTGGATCGCAAACCCTTGTAAGTAGAAACTCCCAGCCCAGTGACCAGGCTGGGAGATGCCTCCTGCCCAGCTGTTTGAGAAGACTCTAACAAACATCTACAAGTTAGTGCCAGAAAAATGAAGAGGGGGAGGCTGAAGGACTACAAACATTTGGCTTAAAAATAAATACTAAGAATGAAATTAACCAAAAACAATTATGCAACAGGAAGGGATTGTAAACATGAAACAGACACACACACACACGCCATCCTCACAGGTCTCAAGACCAGCACAGGGACTAATGTTTAGAGAAAGGTATTTAATTGGTATAAAAGGTAGCAAAAAAGTCTGAGATGACAGGCGCCCACCAGTGTGCCTCTGGGTACCTGAGGGAACCATGGTGGTTGTAACCAGAGGCCTTGCTCCTGGGGAAGGCACGAAACCCACCTTAAGTGGAAGCCCTCCCAGAGCTTGCCGGCCTCTGTGCATGAGGGCTTCACCCAACGATGCGCTTCCCACCTGGACTTCCACCACACAGACCTTACCCTGAAGTATCAGGTCATCTTTCATGTGTGGTTTTTAATATTTTTTTTCTTTGAATCCTGTAATATTTAGACTTTCCTTAATATCCCCGGAATACAGACTCTGTTTCTCTGTGGGAATCTTTTTTTTTTTTTTTTTTTAATCCTCATTGGTTTAAGAGAAAAAGCTTGGAAACATGAATGCTAAAAAGATTAAATAAACAGAAGGCAGGGAAAAAATAATACATTTATTATGACTTTAAAACCAAGCCATCTTCACTGAAGCTTTTGTGCTGGTTTTGGACACGGTTTGGCAATACTGCGGGCCCTTCCCTCAGCTGCAGCAGGATCATGGCAGACAGCCTAAACACGGTGGGAGAGAAATTGCCTCTCCTCCTCCTACACAGCAAGAATAAGCTACAACATACTTTTGCTGTTCAATAGCATTCTGGCATTTGCCACTTCGTGTATATTATGCATACATACTTCTCTCAGTCTGCTCCAGGGAAGTCTCTTCTATATTAAAGTAGAACAGGACTATAAAAGATGAATGTTACCTCAGCAGAAATTCTTCCTGCTTGGTTGAACTGTGTGGCCTTTCTAATCTCCGGAGTACAGATTGATTTTTTTTTTTTTATTTTTTAAATAGAAATAGGTAAGTTGTATTTTTCAAACACGAAGCCCTACATTTTTACTTCAGACAGACTTCTTCAGCAGAATAGCATTCAAATCAAATTCATCTTCTGTGTCCACAAGCAAAGCATTCATCAACCCTGCCGTAAGCTCCATTTTCCAAATACAATGAATGTATACACAATTTTACAGCACTATTGTGTACTTCTTAATCTCCTTCCTTCTGAAGATCCCGAAGCATTTTAAAATAGCTTGGTCCCATAGCACCCCTGTGAGGTAGGTAAAATATCATTATTCCCGTATATACAGATTGGGAAACTCAGCCACACAGAAGGTAAGTCATGCCCAAGATCACGCAGAGATCTGGCAGAGACATCTGTGAGTAAAACCAAGCTCTCCTGGATCCCTCTCCTATCTGTTAGATGTAAGACCATCTCCCCTTCCTGAATTTTAAATTAAAAATAGATGATGGATGTTGAAATAATGATTTCCTTTTATTGGGCTCTCAGAAGAGCAAACATACAGGCAGAGATGGATTTTTTCATGGTGGTGACTAAGATTTCCCCCGTTCTTCTGGAGCAGAAGTACAGTTGTGGAGCACACCCTTACTATTTTCACATGTCCCCAGGAATAAAAAAACCTGCTGAATTCTTCTGCTAGTTTTGTAGTTAATGAAAAATAATTGGCTGCACCCTCCCGGTATGAATGCCTTTGCGCTACTGCAGCAACACCAGAAGATGGTCCAGTCTTTCTGCTCATGAATTCCTCGCTTAATCTTCCTGATTTTTACAATTCGTGGGTTTTGGTAAAAAACTGACACATTTCTAAATAGCTATTGTTAGAATAATGACCCACAGGAGACTAAGCAAACTGGAACAGCAGAAGGCGCCCTCGGTGCACTGAGTATCTAAAATAAGTGCCCTGATCCACATGATACGTCATCTTACCATGGAGACGTATAACACATAGGAAACTAGAAAATGCATTTTCCTTTTTACAGATTTAAATTTAAAAAGTAAGAAATCTGTGTTAAATTATGACTACAGAGAAACTAACTCCCTGTCACCTGATGCAGAACCTCAGCCGCTAGGAAATCTGCCATGGATCACAGAGAGGTCAATGCTTGAGTACTTCACTTCTGCAAATATAGAAAGGCTAAAATGCTCGCCTTATACCTATTCCTAGAATAGAGACGGATATTGTAAGTTGTCCCTCCTCTGGATTCATGGAACAGATTACCTAGAAAGGGCAACTAAACAGATAGCACAGATGAATTCTTTCCCTCATCAAATCCAAGGTGCTAGCAAAAAGGTGTCAGGGTGTTGCTACCTTGAGTAACCCATCTACTTTGTGCAAACAAACAAATAGAGAGAAATTAACAGTGACTACACAAGCGTATTTGCTGTAAAAAGGCGGCTTTTCCACAACCGGTGTGGCTTAGGCATAATATCACTCAGTGGGTGCAAAAACACCCTTCTACGAATTTCATTTTATAATTTCAGCTTATATATTTAATATCTTTCACAGGTAGTTTGACATCAACTGATTCATACAGAGCAGTTTGTACTGCAAACATGCTGCTCATATCGTAAATGAGGGACTGGCATCTCCTTGCAATGAACATCCTGGAACAATTAATTTGTATTTTTATGAGCTTTCCTTATTTGCTACCTTGCAGCTCACCAGTGTAACTGCACCTGGTAAATACCTTTCTCTATGTACAATACAGAGATAATGGATACACGAGCTCCGCTGAATCATCAGTAGGTGATCGACAGCCCTGGGTTTAAGTAACTCTAACGTGAGGCTCCTCTTCTGTCTCCTGCCCCAGGCTGGTGTATGTTACCGAAGGCTCCAGCTGGCCGGTGGCTGGCAGGTCTACAACAGGTCCCGAAGGGTTGCGAAACTGCTTGTACACCCGAGGATCCTGGGCTACGTAGGTGGACGTGGAGGAGTAGAGCACCAGCCCAACAAGGATAGTGAAGAATGACAGCAAGTAAAGCCCTGAAAACTAAGCAGAAATAAGAGTTGAGTCATTAGACACAGCACCAGTTATGCTGAGCTCATGAAAACCCACAGACAGGGGTAGGCACAGATCCTTGTTTTGGCACACAAGGTACAGAACAAACCCCCTGTCGCTGGGATGTCCATCTTTTATGGGAATGTCTCTTTGAAAGTTGGTTTGCTCCCATTAACTTCCCTGTCTTCCATAACCAACAGCTAACCGGTGCCTTCTTGTGGCCCAGGCACGTAAAATATTGGTCAGGTGGGACTTAGGAAAGCTGGGTTCTGGTCAAAGATCCAAAGCTGATTCTGCTGTGCTTTTAGCCAAGCCAAACAATTTCTCTGGCTTCAGTGTGGGGTACCATCATCTATGCTTGTCTGACTGTAGCGGTCAAATCTGAAGTTAATTACAGCTAAACCACAGGACCGTGAAGTATAACATGCCATTGGTAATATAAAAATATCATTAAATAAACATTTAAATAATTCAAATAAGCATTTAAAACACATATAATTTAAAAAAAATTAATAAAGGCACTTAAAAAGCCCACCTGCAGCTTCCCTTGCCTGTAATCAGAAAGCAGGCGCCAGAAGATTTAATGTCAGTTCGGACAGGATGAACTTCAGCTGTGAAACATGCTCCGGGGTGACCTCAGGAGGTTTGAAAGTATGTATGGAGGGCAGTTAACCGAAAGCTCAAGTACACATATTTTGGCACACACTCCACTAGATCAGAGGTCAGCCTGAATTTTCTGACATATCCAGACTCAGTGTGCCAGGACTGAAAATACAACACAAACAGCCTTTTTGGCAATACGTTAGTCCTTGTGGGTAAAGGCAGGGATTTAAAAGTACAGACCACTGGATATTAGCTTGAGATAGTGGGTTCCTGCTACGGGGGACACAAAAATGGCTTTAAGCCCACATGACTTGTCTCCTGATCCTAGACTACAAATTAATTCTTCTTGCATGTTATGTGTGAGAAGCCACAAAGGACAAATTGTATAGCCAGCTTGCTAGTGGAGATTTAGTACTGGGAATACACAAATCGGCGTTCAGTGGGACTTCAAAAAGTGCCTGCATTCTGCAACATTCAGGGATTCATACCTGAACACTGACAACTAGCTGCAACCTGTTATTAGCTGCTTCATGACGGACTTCACTATTCTACATAAAGGTGTCTGCAAGTCTCTTTTTTAGTCTTAACTGACTGTGGTGCTTTGATGGACGCGGAATTTGTTTCCTTTAGATCATTTTTAGCGTGGCATAAAATGAATATACTGGACTATATTATTTTGGAAGAAGCTTTTTAGCAATTCTGCTTTTTATATTTGAAGAAATAATTGTTGTAGTGAAAGCAAATTTTACTTAAGCTAACTTCGTAGTGATGTTAATCTGCTGTCATTTAGGAGACCTACAGAACCTGTGTCCAACCTCCCGCCTGAGGAAGCATTTGGCTTTTTTACAGAGTCCACGGCATCTTTGAAAGCTTTGGACATATAACCCATGGTGCTGTATGTTTTTGTTTCCTGCAGCTAGTATGCACGCTTTAGAGGGAAAGCACCATCATGGCGAAAGCTTAAAGTGTGTCAGGATTACAGGGTAGGGAGAGTTCTGCTTTTCATCAGCTGTTAATTGCTTTTTACCAGGAATGTCACCAGGTCTTCATGTGTCATCTGGCAGTAGGATTTGATGTAATCATCCAGCTGCCCCACCAACCACAAAAGACAGTGTCGAGCCTCACCGTGCATCTGCTGAAGCATTCCTCCCATGTGACACAGCTCTGAAAGGACTGTTTAGGCTTAGATCTCCCCCATGTGGCAATCAAACCCAAGTCAATCATTTCAAAGCATTTTCTAATAGATTTGTTTCCCCATTTTCAGTTCAACTTTTAGTCTCAGCACTTTCCCGCCTCCCCTTCCTCTTTCCATGTGAACTTGGGTACCATCTGGCAGCAGTGGACTTGACTAAGCTGAAGCAAAACTCTGGAGCCAAAGGCATCCAGTTTCCCAAGCTGGGAGCTAGCTCCCTAGTTTCCCACTGTCCCTTCTTCCCACCTTAGGCCTGAATTTCTCACCCTGGACAGCCAGCTGGCTTGCTGCACTGCATAACCACAGTGCCAGCCAGATTTGTGATTGCCTTGTGTCCTGCTGTGAGGAATCTGGGGGGCTTCCAGCAGCTAAATGTGACCTTTTTCTTGCTCTAGGAGCTGCCCAGCCAAAACTGATTCACTTTTGCTTTAGTGCGTGGCTCCAGCTCTACCATATCCCCCTTCTCCTGGCCATACCTCTCGTTCCTCTCTCAGGGGCTTCCTGCCAGTGGGCTCTTTCACCCAGTAATATTTCTTCCATGGCAGTGTGTTTTCCAGTGGCAGCTCTCCAGCCTGGGAGAAAGGGTTTGGACGAAGCTGGGGGAAATCTAAACAAAGGCCTGTGAATCATTTGTCTTTGGTACCTATGTGCAGCTCCTGCAAAGAGACATGGATGCTGACCACCCTACAACAAGTCCATCTTTACCTTCCTTAGAAACAAGTTAAGGTACAGGCTGAATTGTCTTCTGGAGCAGCTCTCTGCAGCACTGAAGTAGAAGGGTTGTTAGTAAGGTTAATATAGGAATATGTACTCTAGGTATATGAGAAATCTCTGGTTTTTGTCAATACTCTGTCAGATTGACCCAAAGCCCCTTGAAATCCATGAGTATTTTCCTCCTGCTGAAACAGCAGTGAATCCAGCAGTGTGATGGGAGGATGCAGACTTAGTTCATTGAAGACAAAATTTGTTGTTCATTGTACTGCGTTTCTCAGACTCTGCCTGAAGTCTTTGTATTTTATTGAAGACAGAATTTCCAGGCACACTCTACTGCTATGTCTACATGTAGGTTTTGGAGTTTTTTTAATCTTGACCTGCAAACCTCATCTGCTGAGATTCACTATTAATAGACAGCAAAAGAGACAGATTCAAAACCAGCAGAAAGAGCTATTCCTGAGAAATGAAATGAGAGATCATTTTTCATTGCTACCCTCTACACAACTGCAGTACCAAACTGCAGGCTCTCAGGAAGTGTGCAATTCCTCTCTCTCTGGCTAAAAAGCTAGTTGAGAATGATATTGTGCTTCATTTTTCTGACTAACCTCTCACTTTCTACAGAAATATATTTCCTCTAAGAAAAAATATTTTTAAAATATCCGGAGTTGTAGTCTCACCAAATCCCACTTCCCTCCATGTTAAACAGGATAACTGTAAGCTGTTCAAAGAGTAACATGGTCAGAAATTGTTTAGTTCAGATTAGCTAATGGGTGTCACACACCCTGGAGTAAGCAACCAAAAAATAACTCATGTTTCTGTATCATTAAATAATTTTACTGTACATTTTTGTATCTACACATATAGGCACATACGTATATAAGCTTGCTTATTATGTAGTTTAATGAAAGACCAGATGACTTTGTGATTAAATCAATGAACTAACACTCTGGAGTCCTGGGACTGATTTTCAGCCTATAAATTTCTTTTGTGAATCAAAATGATTTTAGATGACCCTCAGTTTCTCACCCATTTAAAAGAGACAGTAACACTTGGTTACTGAATAAAGACGGGTTTACTGAATTAAATGCATAAATGAATATTTTTAATAAATTCATTTATTACTGAATTAAAATGGAAAATAGGGATATCATCCTCTGAGGAGAAGACAGAGACCTCCTTTGCAGAGAACACCTAAGTGTCCTAGTCACATTAACATTTCATGTTTCATCACTGACATGAAAGGCATCTGCCAAAACTTACTGAACTGTCAAATCAAATAGTTAAATCAGCCCTACAGATCTCACCGTGGTCGCTCCACTCTGACATCTGGGTGTCTATACATGCTTTCCCACACAATATGGAACACACAATGATATTTACAAACATTAAAAAATTAGGAAAGTGTAAAAAATATGTCTTCTCTAGACATCAGGTGTTCAAAAACCTTGTAGATGTGGCACTCCGGGACATGGATTAGTAGGCATGGGTTGAAGGTTGGACTTGATGATCTTAGAGGTCTTTTCCAACATTAATGATTCTATGGTTCTATTCTATGAGTCTACGATTATTACCTGTGGTGAAAATAGTTTACACTAAACTACCATTAATTTTCAGCATATAAAAAGCACATTTTAGGTGCCTGTCAATTTGAAGATAAACATACAAAGCAAAACCTAGACAAATGTAACAAGATAACATGTATAACAAGATTTGCTCAGTCTATCAAAACCTGCACTGATTATGGGTGAGTGGATGTTTCTGGGATTTATCTAAGAGATGTTCTTTATGGAGCCAGTGCTTGAATGCATTCGCCCAGTCAGGCGTAGCAGAAGAGCTAATGGCATCTGATGGCTCGGCTGCAGGAGCAGGGGTCTTGCTCCTCTCTCTGGTGTGTGCTACTGCAGAACCCCTACAGAAAACCACTGCAGCAGTAAGGTCTAGCTGACCACAGAAAAATATACAAGTGAAATCAGTCTGACTTTGTTATTCATGCACAAAGTCTTTTACATTAAGAAAGAACAGAACCCAAACATATCTGCAGTGCTGTTTTTTTTTAAATAAAATACCTTACAGTAGTACTACATACAATTGTGGATGAAGTTTACAGAACCCATTTGAAATTTAGTTTATATACAGTATTTTTATTGCAAGTGAATCAAAATTACGCATTTTGGGAGTAACTCAAACATCACAAAATTTCTAAAATAAGGAAGATGAACATAAAGGCATCTGATAACTTGAAATGTTTAAAAATCCAGAATGAACTATTAAACCTTCCAAAATTTACTCTCCTGTAGTTCTTATCCTCTACTTTTTCTTATCTCTCCATGCAAAACTTGTCTTTTGTATTTCCTTAAAGCATTACAGCTAAAACACTTCTGCTATTTCCACTTGAGATTCTTCTGCTTTAAAGTAATCCACTTGAAAAGGCAGGTGTGAAAGAAACTTCTTGATGGGGAGCAAACAGTGCATCTGATTTTATCATCCCAAATAGTGATAAGACAGTAAGAGCAGAAAAAAGAAAAAAATGAAGAAGAGCTGTTCAGAAGGCAGTAAATTCATGCCTGGGTCTGCAGAGAGTGAGTCATTCTCCAGTACGCAGATCATGACCTGAGAAGGGAAAGCAGGAAGAAAAGGCACAGAAGAGTCGCTGTGTCGGAGCTCGGGAACGCTAGACCGACCGACTGACTGCTGCAGGGGGAATCTGCAGACAAGTAGTTCTGGCTGTCACAGATGTCCACATCCACGTTACCACGGACACCAGGGCAGAACAACATCCAAAGTGACAAAAGGAGACAGATGTGAGTCTGCAGAAAAGCCCACGCAAAGAAACCCAGTGATTTGCTAACTTTGGTTTTTCACTCAGCTATCACGATAACGATCATGACTGTTATTACATTGGTTATGAAAATGAAAATTCTCTTTTAGTCAGACCATTGAACTGGAAATTGTCTGCAGGAGCAGACTGCTGGAGCTGCGGTGCTCCAGTTCCATTTCTATTTCAAAACAGCAGCTGTAGACTGAATCTCTTGGTAGGTAATATGAAGTCCAGCTCCTAGCCTATGGCAACCCAACTGTGCTTTTGAAGTCTGTAAAAGGAATTCTTTGTTGTAGGACTAACTGAAAATTCACAATTGTCATGTTTCACATATTCAGTGACAAAGTACGAAATGGAATAAACACCTTTTCCCTTACTTGGCCTAGAAATTCTCCACATTTTGACAAATATGAATAAAGAAATCAGATCTATTAAAATTTTAAACCTTAGAGAGCAGCAATCTCCTCAGAATCACACTAATGAAGAGGGACAAAAATGTATGTATCAGGTGGAATTCATTTTAGTCCTGTAACACCCTATTGACACCCTCCATGCTCTCCAGACAAGCAGTTCCCACCAATATCTTCTTCCTGTCAGTGGGTCTGTGCAGTCTGATGAACCTCTCTGTTTTCTGAACTAATTCAGTTTGTAGCATACACTGCACAGCCAATCAAAGCTAAGGCCAAGAGGGGTTCCTGCACCACCTTATGGCTTTTCCCCCTGGGTAATTTCACACACGAGAACCTGAGCGGGCTGAGCCAGGGGAGCTAAAACCAAATTTCTCTCATTATCTTTGATATAGCAAACAGACATTTCCACTCGGTTTGATGAATTGATTGAGAGGCCAAGCTTCTTTTCACACTGTGTTCTATTTTCGTCTCAGGTAGAGCAAATTAAGTTCACCGTGACCAAGCGCAGCATTTGCGCTGTGGGATGCACACACTCTCCAGCCAGCAGCAGTACTGCGAAGTGTGAGGGCTCTGAGAACTATGAACTTGCACAGTGTTTTCACTTGCATAGCTGGATATTACAGACATATTACTTTATAAGTAGGAATGGAAGCCAGCATCCTAGTCGTGTCTCACAGTTCTGTCTGCTGACTCCTTCGGCTCAGACTCATGAGGATCTGGCCAAATTTGTCTTAGGCCGGGAATGTGACCTACTCAAACTGTGGCTGACTATTTTTGTCCAGGCCTTTGAGGGAGTTGTCTCTGTTCCTTCCTACTGGTGAGGCAGGGATGCTTCCTTTGAGATTCTAGGGTATTTATAAGGAGAACAATCCGCTGGTTCAGCCTTAATTACTGCTGCCTACCTTCAGGGGTGAGAGATAAAGACCCAACCTTTGGCTGATCACTGATCCCATGTGAGAGTTATGGGCAGAATATTTCCTAGGGATACACAGACATCTTTCTAAATGGACTGCTCTGATGAGACCCCCATCTGGAGTCCTGCGTCCAGCTCTGGAGTCCTCAGCACAGGAAAGACAAAGACCTGTTGGAGTGGGTCTCGAGGAGAGCCACAAAAATGTTCAGATGGCTGGAACACCTCTGCTGTGAGGAAAGGCTGAGAGAGTTGGGGCTGCGCAGCCTGGAGAAGAGAAGGCTCTAGGGAGACGTAACAGTAGCCTTCCAGTACCTGAAGGAGGCTTACAAGAAAGTTGGCGAGAGACTTTTTACAAGGGAATGTAGGGACAGGACAAGGGGTAATGGCTTTAAACTGAGAGTAGATTTAGATTAGATAGGAGACAGAAATCCTTTACTATGAGGGTGCCGAGGCACTGGAACAGGTTTCCCAGAGAAGGTGTGCATGCCCCCTGCCTGGAAGTGTTCAAGGCCAGGTTGGATGGGGCTTTGAGCAACCTGGTTTAGTGAAAGGTGTGGAGGGGGTTTGGAACTCGGTGATCTATAAGGTCCTTCCAACCCAAACCATTCTATGACTGCAGAACTAAGCTCCAGTCAGGTGATGATATATCTTTGTCATCAACAGAAATTTGGGCAGCCACCAACAGTGAAACACAGTATTTTCTCAAACCCAAATGGCACCAAACACCAGAATAACTGCTGTGGGTTTTCCAGATTGCATTTGAACAGGTAAAACTTGTCCACCTGAACCTTTATAAGTCCTGTCAGATCCCTCAGATCTTTAATCCAGAGATCCCTAAAGGGACCCCAACCACTGAGATACAGTTCGGCACGTCTTCTCAGCTCTTCAGCTGCAGAAGCTCGAATGCCCAAGCAGAAGTGTTGGTTCTCTTGTTCAGAAGGATTCCAAGGGGTGCTGGACAGGTTCAGTAATAATGATAACTTACGGGCAGGGAGTCTGTCCATTAGCAGAAGGATTGCATTATCTGCACACTTTAATAACCTCCAGCTATCTCCAAGCCAAACTGTGAGGATATATTCTTAACTGATGACCTAAGGTCCTACCTTGGCCTCTGAACTCAGCTGGGATGCAAAGAGAAATTTGTAGTTAGTTCTTCCACATCTTTTTCTTTCCTGCTCATTGGCAGTCATGTAAGAAGTTTTGCAATGGATGAAGGAGGTTTGAGCTGCAGGGCATGCCTCAACACAACATTGTCGCTCATGCCAGCCAGAACCCAAAGCAAGAAGCTTCAGCGACAGTGAAAACCTGACATCAGCCTCATTGCCATTTGGTCGAAACAAAGATGCCAAAGGAAGTTTTGCCTCTGTCATTTCACGCATGAGAGAAGGCCATACTCCTCAATTCCTGCTGCCTGCTTGCATCCTCAACATGCTCTAGCTCAGATGAAACGCTGCCCGTTACTATGGCTAATCAACTCCTGCTTGTACTGAATCACAAATGTTGCATAGAAATTGTAAGGTGAAGTAATCACATGACACATTTTCTGTATTTTCCAGATGATACTCAAAGACCCTGTTCTAGTGCTTGCATGTTTTGCCGTAGGTGAAACGTAGCGGTCCATGCCTTCTGTCATATAGCAGTGCTCTCTTTTTCAGTCCTTGCATGGTATTTGCTAGTGGGCACAGTTTAAATCGCAAGACAGTGGTGAGCAGGAAAGTCCTAAGCTCTTAGAGGCTGAGGTTGTCTATACGGGAGAAAAATAAGGAAGGGGTTACTGGAAAACCGTCACCACAAATTCTGTTAAAATGTGGGAAATTTCATAGTTTTCCTGGAATTCATTGGTGGAATAAAACAAACTTAAGGAGAACACAGATAGCATTTGGAGAAAAATCTCCGAGGATGATGCAGGCAGCTGTAAGGCAAATACTGGTTTTGCACAAATCTGCGTATTTCATGCTTATCAAATGGCATAATCAAAAAAATTTCATCATAGACTGTTCTATCTAAATACACATCCGTGAGGGCAAAATGTTTGTGTGAAATGGCTTATCCTCCTTTCCTGGGTGCCATGAGATATGGGAATGCTGCTCTCTGTTTCCCTTTGTTGCCTCCACCATCAGACATGGAGAAAAAATGAGCCTGTGTTCAGCACCCCTGCAGTACCAGCAGTCTGTCTAATTAAAAAGTGCAAGGTAGAATGAGTCCTGTAATCTGTTTTAATCTTACCTACATAGGAAAGAGATTTTTATGTGAAGTTAAAACACTTCTATTACACTGCTCTAATTTCCTGTGAGCATCCTTACTGCAGGATGAGGGGGTTTCATTACTGGTTATTTTACATCAATCTCTTGGCAAGACAGTGGTAAGGCAGTTATCCTTTTAAATGTTCTTAATACTAAAAGGAGGAGCACAACAAATGCGTATAAAAATAAAAACAGTTTTCCCTCCTCACTTTCACCCTTTAATATTCTTTGCTGTTTTGCTCTATCAGCTATGTCTTTCTGGTTTTGTGTGTAAGTATTCAATATAGTAGCGGCTGTCTGCTGTACTTGATTCTGTATTACTGTATATGAGGCTAATTGTGTTCAGTGTGTTCAAAACCAAGGTTACAATAACTAACTCATCTTGGACCCTTTGTTGGTATTTTTATGCTGAATCTAATCATATATTCCTATAGAAATGCTCTCCCAGAATGGCGTCCTTTTGTCTCAGCCATACAAACAGGGAGCACTCCTACCCTGGGAAACAAGGAATTTGCAGCTGCAGCTACCCATACCACAAGTGACGAGGTAAGCTGTCTGCAGGGAGTGTGATGCAGCTGTTTCACATCGGGGTTCTCTGTGGTCTGGCGCATTTGCTGCAGGCAAGATGAAGCCAAACTTCAGCAGCTTCAAGAGCTCTCAACCGAGCCAACACACAAGACAGGCACACGAGGGAATCAGAATGAAGAGCATGTCCTAAGCCATCAAATCCAATCCCCCATCACAGCGTGCAGTCAGATCACATATTCCATCTGGCAAATACATCCTGTCCTCCTCTGAGCATTATTCGGGTTTTTGTCCATTCCCCCCTAATCAATCTGAAGTCTGTTCTGAAACCTCCCTGCTATGATAGCCAAAAAATCCCCCTAATTTCTACCCTAGATTTATGCATTCTCAGTTTCCACGTGTATGTTTTTACGTCTTTAGCTCAAATAATTCTCCTTTCTTCCCTGTGAATTTATAGATTAATTTCTACATGTTGAGGTACCATAATACCCCCCAGTCCATCAGAAATCAAAGCAATGCTATATACAGAAAACATTTTTTTAGGATTTGCACATTCTGTATGGTATTAGTGGACACACGCTTATTCTGTCAAGGCTTTGGAGCAGAGAAGAGAAAAAGCTCCTTTTGGCTCTCTTTGGTTGGCCAAAATTCTCTAGAGCTACAGCTAGCAAAGTGCTGTCCTGAGTCGTGCTGTGCTATGGCATTAGCACTTCTCCATCAATACTAGAAATACCTAGACTAACCCATTTGGGAACAGCTTTGTTTCCTCCCATCTGTTGCCACAGACATTACCTCGCACTTTGTGCTTCATAGCATTTCTCAATGTCATCCAGTTCGTGTTGCTTGATATTTTCATTCTTCTTCCTACTCAGGCTGTCAAAGCTATTACCACAGTCACTACACAAGACTGGTCTTCAGACCAGCTGTTTGGGACCTCCATCAGTGAGCTCCTTCTAGCAAGCTGTTTCTCTCTCAGCACACTGCCTTGTCCTTTATCCTCATTAGCCAGTTTCTTACCTAGCTTCTAATCTTTACAGTGCTAATCATGCTCCTTAGCTTAATTGATAATTTTCTACACTGCACCGTACAAAAGCCTTAAAGATTAGATCTACCATTTGTCTTTTCTCTAGAAAAATCTGTTAAACTATCAGACAGACATCAAATTTAGATTGGCATGATTTATCTTCTGTCAATGAGGTAGCATTTTATCCAATTTTCCATGTCCCTAATTATTTCTCCCTGGTGTCTACTTCTGATTTTAGTTTATTGCCTACTTCATATACAATTCTTCCAATTGTCTATACGCCCACGCTTGAAAGACTCAGATTATTGCCTTCTGTTTCTACTTCTGATGTAGTAATTTCCATTTCTATTAATTATTGTGCATTGTCTTAATATTTAACTCTCATCCTTACTCAAGGTGACAGAAGGTCTTGATTTCATTTTAGTGCCAAATCAAAGGTTGTTTAATTTGGCCTCTGCTGTCTTTGCATAGCAAAACTATTTCTTCTCTTCATATAGAAGAACAACTTGTTGCTGTTTGTTTCACTGTCTTCTTCATTGCCACTTTTGATTTATCTTTTATAGCAATTAGACTTTACTCCTTTTCTTTTTCACCTATACAGTATCAGTTTTCTTTCGCAGTTATTCTCTATTCCTTGTTTTCATTCTGTTTATTTCTTAATGATTTTTTTAAAGGGATGGTTTGTCCAGTTTCATCTGGAACTCTTCCCTACAAGTTCTCCTCTTGTACTTACGATACAAAATCCAGATTACTTTAAGTCAAAGCTATTTCAAATCTCCTTCAGACCGATTATGAGCCTTTTAAAGACTTCACAGAATCACAGAATCACAGAATGGTAGGGGTTGGAAGGGAACTCCGTGGGTCATTTGGTCCAACCCCCCTGCCAAAGCAGGGTCACCTACAGCAGGCTGCACAGGACTGCATCCAGGCAGGTCTTGAATATCTCCAGAGAAGGAGAATCCACAACCTCCCTGGGCAGCCTGTTCCAGGGCTCTGTCACCCTCAGAGGGAAGAAGTTCTTCCTCATGTTCAGACGGAACTTCCTATGCTTCAGTTTGTGCCTGTTGCCCCTTGTCCTGTCACTGGGCACCACTGAAAAGAGCTTGGCCCCATCCTCCTGACACCCACCCTTCAGATATTTATAAGCATTTATTAGGTCCCCTCGCAGCCTTCTCTTCTTCAGGCTGAACAAGCCCAGCTCCCTCAGCCTCTCCTCGTAGGAGAGATGCTCCAGTCCCCTCCTCATCCTCGTAGCCCTCTGCTGGACTCTCTCCAGTAGCTCCTCATCTTTCTTGAACTGGGGAGCCCACAACTGGACACAGTACTCCAGATGAGGCCCTCACTAGGGCAGTGTAGAGGGAATACTCTTGCTTGCTAAACTGAACACATGCAAGTGGTAGGAATAATTCCAGAAGTTTATTCTGGGTAATTGAGCTTAGCAGCAGTGTAGATGACAAGCATCTATCTCTTATCATGGGCTTGAAAGCTTCCAGTTTAGTGGGAAGGGGGACTTTAGACAAAAAGAAGATGCTTTTTAAGACTTTCTAGCAGTTAATAAAATAGCCTACTGCTTAGACTGAAAGTGTGTAGAAGTGATGTCTTCTGGCTGATGTCATGTCTATCTTCATTTTGGTAGAAAATAGGCAGTAATTTGAATGCTTTAACCCTGTCTGCCTGTAGCATTCATTGATTTGGCTGGTAGGAGGCACAACTGGAGTAAGCACTTCAGTTAGTTAATCAAAACAGATAAAAATAATTAATTCCCCATTTTGCATATGTTTCTTCCCAGTGGCTCATGGACCATGTGGATGGCAAGGCGTAATTCTTAACACATTTCCTAAATATTCTATCTTCTTTTCTGCTCACTTCTGGAAACAAGGACTTACTGAATTTGTAAGAAATCTCCAAATTTATAATGCAGCTATGGCATTTAATCCTTACTATTTGCTTTCAAAGATGATTCTGTCTACATCTCTGGGGGACTTACGGCCTTTGTTTCCATATGCTAAGGTGGAAATAGCATTCAACTTGAGGAATCATAATTTGAAAATCTTTGTAGATTTTCAGTAACTGAACCTTATTAAGCTTTCAAATGCAGCTGCTGCTTTGCTAATTCATGACTTTTTTGGATGTCTCCTCTGGGTTGCAAATTATTGCTGAGGTATGTAACTCGACACATTCATTGTACTCCCTTGTCTTCAAAAGTACGCTTGACTTGGGAAATGCTGATGTTTTATTTTATTTTTTTTTCCACAAATAGTGATGAATTTGTTTTCATATTCATTGAGCTATTACTTAGAAAAGGTACATTGTTGGTAAGATCCAGCTCTTTTAGTAGAACGACTTTGTTACGTTTTTCTGTCAGTGCTTTTTCTTGTAATCAAGTAAAAGGCAGTATTTGTTACAATATTTTTCTTTGCTTTCTGCAGTTCTTTCAACCATTTTCTTGTTCTCTGTTGTTATGCATTTGTATTGGTCTACTCTCCCAAATTTCCTTTATCAGCCCATGCTCACCAGCACCTTTAAAACCTGTATGGTTTTGTTGAAGATTTATTATTCAAGAGTTAATTATTTCCAATAACAGGAAGATTTCCACTAATATGTCTGCACTTTCATACTGGGTAGGAACTATAAGCACTTCACCTTTACCTTCCACAGGACTCTTCATTATTTTTTCCAAAACACTATTTACCTCCTTCAGAGTGTAGGAATTAAACTTCTTAAGGCACTCCGTGGTATATCTAACAGATATCTGAACAACTTTATCCTTATATCGAAACACAAACCTAATTCAAACGAGGCAGCTTGAGATGACTCTTATTGGTCTCCAAGTGCTCAAAGCTCATTGTTACAATACTTCGCTTTTTGTATTTATTTGAGTTAAAAATATGCAGTTATTAACTCCAAATGAAAATGATTGATAGATGGAGACCTTATGCTAAATGTAAGGATACTGTTGCATGTTCCACCAGCACAGTGCTGTTGTCTCTCTTTGGCTGCTATAGTGCTCATGTGTCTGAAGCGCTGCTGAGCCTGGGAGCAAAGGTGGGGATGCAACAGACTGGTAGGATCACCTCTTCTGACTGCAGGCAGCAGTGACTTCAAATTACATACAAAATGAAACAGCATTCTGAATTACACCCCCCCTTTCCTTCCCAATTCCCTAACTTTTTCTTTCTAGTTCCCTAAACACTGCTCCCCCTTACCTACCCCTCTTAAGAAAGCAATGAAGACCTGGGAATGAGGGACTCTGCATTCTGCAAGGTGTTGAAAATTGAGCTCCCATGACAGTGATGTGAATTACGCTTTTGAAGTAGTCTAAGTGTATTCAAGTTTACTTATCCATATTCAGCTCATTCTCCAAAGACAATTCTTTGTTCAAGACACCTAAGAAAGAGTATTTGATAATAACTGAAAGCAATACCAGCCCTCAGCATAACATCATCCATACAGGGAAATGCCAATGTTGAAAACTTAAAACTCTGTGGTTCCTCTTCATTTCGTATAAAAAATAAGAGGAAACTAATGGGTTCTGTGCTAGGACTTAAAACCTTTGTTCATGATTTTGTTTGAAAAATAAGAACTTCTCACTATAAGGTAAGTAAACCACTTTCCCAATGCCTTGTAGGTCAGAGCACTTCAGTGGTTCATTGCAAGCAAGTCTGACCATCAATTTAAGTAGACTGCACAGGCAGATAAACTGTCTCTTTCTCTGGGGACTGTCTGTGAACAGGCTGATTTTACACATTTGTTTGCTACATTCTTTTTTTCATTTCACGTGTTCTTTTGAGTAGTCAATATCCATTAGGCAATTTGCTATCCACTATGACCAAAGGCAGAACTCATTCACACAGAGGTGTATTGTTCCCCTGACTGGTTGGATTGTCAATGTAAACTACTTACTTCAGTCTTAAATTAGTTCTCTTCAGTGATTACATGAGTTTCAGTTAGCCTCAAACACCTTTCATACAAACAAAAATTTACTTCCATACCACCCTTATGCAGGTATTTAAAAAGAGTATGTGTCAATTTGAAAAGCTCTTTTGAAATTGCAAACAGATCTTTTAACATTTTAACACATAAGCTATGCAGGAAGATGTGATACTGAGACGTAAAAAGATTTGATTCAAAAGTTACACACAGTAAAAAGGGAGGAGAAATGGAGAAAGAAAAGAAATATTATGACCATCTAATCATTGATACAAAAATCCAAAAACTATACTGTAAGTTGACAACTAAGTGTGGAGTAGCAAAGCACAGAACAGTGCTGTTGTCAGTAAACCCTGTTAACCAGGCATTCACTATGAATATTAAGAAATCTAAGTTGCATAGCTAAGAGAATATAAACCCATGCATAGCCAGGTAGGTCAGCTTCTGACTGTTCTGTTGCTGTGATTATGAACTAGTTCCTGGATAAGAAACCAAACTGTTGCTCTGTAATTAAAGAAAGAAGTTCCTAAACTGAGATGAGAAGTAGAACAAAGTATGTTTGCTGGAAACTCTGGCAACTACTGGCTGCAGCTGCCAGGACTATCTCCATGGCAGATGCCTGAAAGCCTTAAAGCTCCTTCTTGGGGTTCTGGGCTGCCTAATGCAGAACTGAGATCTGTTCTCTGGCTTCCAGAATCCACGAGCTGCGTAACTCATGTTTTCTCATGCCTGAGATCTTCCAGTCCTGGAGTACCTGACTGAAAACACTGGAAACTGTGCGCTGCTGCAACCTCTTAGATGAGCAGGCAAAACAACAGTCAGGGGCTGAGGAATGCCAGCCTGTGTTCCTCTGGGAGCAGAGTGAAAACAGGATGTTTTCTCTTAGCATTTCTGTTTTGATAACATGCCATTTCCGACAAAAGAAGTATTTTGCTAGAAAACTCCTGACCAGTTCTGTGGTGAGTAGTCTTTTAACATGAGACAAAAAAACCCCATAATCCCAAGCAAAAAGCCCTGAAAACAACCTAAAAAACTTGACATTTATGATAGGCCAGCATCTGAAAAAATATTGAAATTGAAGCTTTCATCACAACTTCTGTAATACAAATGCCACTTCTTTTACAGTATTTTTTGATGGCTCCAAAACAGTGAATATCCAGGTTTCACTATTAATGCTTTGCAACTGACGAATCTATCGCAAGATAACACTGTAAAAGGAAGAGATATGAGAGATATCCTTTTAAAAAGGCAGTATTTTCAGAAAGCTGCCACATCTGTGCTGTGGCATTAAAAATCTACTGTCAGATTGTGCAACAACTTGGTAGGAGTGATTTCATTTTTCAGCTTCTATTCTTTCTTGTCATTTTACTTTGTAGCTTTTTTATTGTACAGCATCCTGTACACTCAGACGAAGGGTGAGTGGACGTGGCCTTTTCTGCTACAGGAACACACATTCACATGTGACCACAGACACATCTAACTCCTTTCCACCCCAAGGTAGCTCTTCCAACATAGATGCCTAACTGTTTTCTAATTGATTATAATTTGGAGGAGGAAAATCAAATAAATAAATAAATACATCTAAAGAAATGTGAAAAAGCAGCTTTTAAAATGCCACTTAGATGAAAGGCTTGCAGACAGTACAGCTGCATGGGAACAGAGCTGGTGAGAGTGAGTCCCGATGTAAGAAATTTAGTAATCTAGAAAAGAAAGGGAAACATGCATGTAGGTTTCTGCACATTACCAATGGCATAAAGAATTGACTAGTAATATGATTAATCCTCATTATTATCAAAGGCTTAGAAGCCTTCACCAGGATAAAGGCCCTTTAAGATTAAATTCCATTCAAACAGAGAGTTTATGGGTCAAGCAGCTTGCATATCCAATTTCATCAGGAAAATATCCTAAAATATATGACTGAGGAAGTAATAACGTAAAAAATAGCTGTTTAGCCTGCACTGCCTGCTCTACTAGAAACAATGATGCACCACTGACATCACCACTGTCAAAGTTTAAAATACGTAGGTGTCAGTCCCCTAACAAGTGTAAGCAAAGCAAAGGATCTTACTGACTTCAGGTTATACTTACAGATAAGTTTAAAAAAAAAGTGAAAGCATCATTTGAAGTATTTTCTCAGCTTGGCCAGATGACTGGGAGAAGTCTCTCAGGTGTTTATGGATGGCTGCCAAGTAAAAATCAAACTAATAAACAAACAATGTTCCCCCAAACCAAATCAATTCTACCTCTGCCCCCAAACCACAGACATCAAATCCTTTCTTCACTAACAAAAAAAGGACTGTGTGAAGCATATGGAGTCATAATAAGGCATGGTCTTTATCTCCACAGTCATGAAACTGATTTTTTTTAAAGATTATTCCTTGAGTGGCAGACTTTCCTAATATAGGAAAAGGAACTGAAGCCCACCGAAGCCAACAGAAAAGCTCATACTGGCTTCAGTGATTTGGATCAGGATGGAAAAGTACACGCTTTTAATGGAGGCTCCTAATTATTATCCTGTGTTTCCAGTAAGGGCCAAATTTTCAGCTCAGTGAAGTCTAGGTAAATCCCCAGTTCACGGGCATCACTTCGGATCTGTGCTGGCCACAATGAAATTGGAATCTATTGCCCCCAACTTGTACCACTCTTCTCCATTATGTTAAAAACCACTCTTTTATGGCTTATTTCTTGGTGTAACGGGAAGGCTGGCATCTGTTCCCTTCCATTGGAGGGAGTTAGTACTGAAAAGTCATTTTTAGAAGCATCAGTAAAGCATCAGAAACCAAGGTTTCAGCTACTATAATTTCAGATTTCTAGTGCTGAAAGGTTTATCCGTGTAGCCAAGTCCTTTGTCACAGATACTCTGCACAATTCTAAATCAAGATATAGGACTTCCCTGATTTATTATGAAACATATGCATTTTCTTCATCTGGAAACTGCTACTATATCCAGAAATTCTTAATTTTTATAGCTACACCTTGGATAAAATAATGAATAAGTTTGCCAAGGTAGAATATAATTGATTGTGCTTGGCTTGCTAGGTAATGATATAATATAGTGTGACTCGACCTGCTGGTGCAGAACACAATCAGTATGCATGCTCTAGCTGGTGGAAAACATAAAATAAACTGCTTAGATTATTTAGTGAGAACCCAATTTGCTTAGAATGACTAAAAGACAACATACGGCTTGCGAATGAAAAGTAAGAACTTTAAAAATTCACACAGAAATAAAGCTAAGGCTGAGACTAAAATGTGAGAAATAACACCTCCTAAGCTAAGAAATAAATGAAGTTGCACAGAAGTTCCAACCCCGTACACCCAGTGAGCTGGCCCAGAATTTCCCAGCCCCGCTGGTGTCAGTGTATCCATGACAAAGACTGGCTATCGCGGCCTCTGACAGGGCAAGGACAGCCGTGATACTCAGAACATCAAATGCCTTCCACACTGTGCCTAGACATCCCTCTACACAGCATATCTCACATTTGTATCACGTCCTCCTGTTTGGTTCCCAAGCTGTTTACCATCGTATAAACCTGTTACCAACCTGGTGAGTTTTAGAATTCTGATGATCTTTGTTTTTCAAAGCAGGAGATAATTTAATTGTGCTTAAGGTGAAATGAGAACAGATAGCTAGGAAAGATTTGACTTGAAAGAGTTGTGTCAAGTCAACATGCTGTATTTCTAGCTTCCACAGGCCTGGGAACTGTTCAATGCGCTACAAAGATATCTGCGTCTGGGGTAAGAAGATAAATGCAGCTGTTTATAAACTCACTGTCCCGCATGCCATGATGTTGCATGTCTGTATTAGAAGAAAATAAAACACTAACAAATCACAACACTTCAAAAGCAATCTTCCCCTCAGTTTGGTTTCAGAGGCTCTAAAGCCCACTTAAACTCATTTCCCGCATTTTCCACGGATTTTCATAGATTTACTGCTATAGGTGCAATAAACCTGTCTGGTGATAAAAGTAGCAGCACAGGGAAAAAACCATAACTGTTTCTTGAAAGCCTCATAAAATGATATTCTTCAAGGGGCACTAAACCACTCAGTTGATCCTAATTCAGCATAAACCCATTTGCTTCCCAGTGACGTGGGGCTTCGCCCACTGGCCAATACAGCAATAAGCAGGAGATGTGTATCTCGACGGAGGTGTACAGCTGGACTGGGAATGAACAGCTTTTTAAAGCTAGAAAACAAGCAAGAGTACACAGTCTTAGGAGGGGAATTAATTTAAATCATTTAACGTTAACATATTAGACCACATTATTGAGTGCAAGTTGCACATTTCACAGTTCTACTTCCTCATGTAAAATGATACCTCATAGTAAACCAGAAAGAAAAGGAGCTGATCTGACTAAGGATAAAAACATGGCAGCTAAAGAAGTAATCAGGTAATTAAGTGGGCTTTAAAATCTACTCATTCTCTGAATATAGCCTCTCTTTTCAAATTTCCTGTGCAATGTTAAGTTTGAAGAGCATGATAGGAGACACTGACAGCTCGGGAAGTTGATACTACATTTCAGGTAAAGGCCCTTCCACGAAGTCCTGACAAAGGTCTTCTCCTTATCAGCAATTCAGCTGGGAAGAACAAAGAAGAGACACACGCGAGTTACGTGGATTGCAGGATGAGTGCAAACCACAAAGGAAACATAGTGATGAAAAAACTAAAGACAGCCTTCCTACTTAGGGGGTAACATGTTTCCTGAAGAAATGGAGACATAAGAGCATTGCACCAGGTGCTGGAGGGACCCTGCCTGCTTCTCGAGTTGAAGGGACTATCTCAGGAAGGATGCAACCCAACTGGATCAGGTGCAGAGAAGGACAGAGAGGTGCTTGGGGAAACAGGTAAGGGTGTGGCTTGCTCTGACTGGTGAACTAGGGGCTGAGAGAGGATATGATTGCTCTCTGTTGATGTACTGATGGAGTAAAACACCAAGGAGACAGGGGCACTCCTCACGCTAAGGGATACTCTTGGCAGAACAAGTGGATCAAAACCAGCCAAAAGTAAATTTATGCTGGAAATATGAAGGATTCTAACTGTTGGAGCAGTGATGTTCTGCAACAGAATCCCAAGGAGAGCAGTGGAGGTAAAAAACATGAACAGGCTGAAGCAAGAGTTTGATAAGAGTTTGTGAAAAAGACTGCATGATACAGTTAATGGCAGAAGAATAGGATTTTCGAGCAGTTTTCTAATCGCATGAGCAAGGCGCAGAGAGGACCACCAGCTACTTCAGCAACGGAACTCAACTGGTTTATCAGGACAGATGATGAGACCTTGTGTTCAGCCCGAAAACCTGCCAGTTCTGAGCCTTCTCCTCCTGAGCCCGTTTTCAGTATGGGTCTTAAAGGGAGGCCAAGGTGCCACTGTCGGCGAGAGCTGACATGCACATACAGTAGAAAGACAGAGAGTCAATGAGGTTTAAAATTCTGCCTTCCTGGCTCTGCCAGTGTACCCAACAATTAGACACTGGATAAAACTGAAACCTTCTATGT
Organism: Opisthocomus hoazin; assembly: GCF_030867145.1. Lineage (NCBI taxonomy): Eukaryota > Metazoa > Chordata > Aves > Opisthocomiformes > Opisthocomidae > Opisthocomus > Opisthocomus hoazin. The sequence continues at coordinate 74,858,313 of NC_134415.1, forward strand.
ACTTTCTGCCTATCAAATGCCTGAAGTTTAAGTTTTGCGTTTGCAAAATTGCCTTTTTTGTCAGCTTTGAGCAATGCTGAGCACAAAGCTGTCCAACCTCTGCTGCCTTTAGAGTCTCTCCCTCTAACAGAGCTTGATTTTGTTAAAACACCACCACCACTATTTTCAGAAATTAATTTGTCTGTCTTTTGTTGTGTAACTTAGGCATTTTTCTTAGAAACAGTGGACTAACATTACTAAATATATTTTGCTATGGGTATCAAATAATATTAGTAACAGGGGATAACAATTTTTAGGCAATATCTAATGTAAAACACTTGGGATTTGAAGTGTAGGGCAGAAAGAACCAGGAACCAAATCACCATACAACAGACCTGCGAAGTAGCAGACAACCTTTACGCTGTGTTCTCAATAAAATTTTTATTTATATTTGCTCTTCTTCTGTGAAAAATTCTTAAAGCCACAAAAACTACATAAAAGGCAATAACGAAAACCAATTTTATGTTGGACTTTAAACCTTTGAACTTTCACTGTCTCGTTCAGATTCATTCAGGTACCATCGGTATCACAAAATGTGTTTGGGGTTGGTGAGCTACTCACTATTTTTAGGCTGTCATTTGCCTAACACTTCTCTGGGCTACCATTTTAGTTATCAAGTAACCTCCCTCTTATGAATAAACAACGGTACAAAGCCTATGGCGCCCTGATGCCACTTTCATATGATGGACACTGGGGGGAATACTTGTGAATAGTGAAGTGCCATTCCTTGCAATTAGAGATCAAATGTGGTGCCTGTACAACACAGTGTTGTAAATATTAGATGACCTGAGAGGTAAAAGTTTGATTTCAACAGAAATCTGATGCACATTTTGTCATTTACAGTACCAGGCAAGCCATTGGTTCAGCTGACAAGAAAGGTGCAATTCATGGACAATTATAAGTAATAATTTGAATAAAATTCAGAATCAGCATGAATGAAACAATCTTGCTACCAGGCAAAAGATTTCTATGGGATTATTGGAAGAGAACTTCCCTGCATGCTGCCATGCTGGGTCTGGTCACAGAAGTTGCAAGTTACCTCTGATAAGTAAAATGAAATTAGTGACACAGTTGCTGATGCACAGGTACTCAAATCGTAAAACTTGTAACAATCAGACCAAATGAGTTGTCTTTAACAACTGACCATCACAAAATAAAACTGGTTTTGGTGTGGGAAGCTGGAAGTACAAAATATAAACCTACGCCTTCACCACGTAGATCTAGCAAAGCTTTTGTTTCATTGTTCTGCACTGGTATTTCTTCAGGGTTACAGCTATTACTCAAATACATCTCTCATTTCCACGTACCTTGTAGTGGAACAGGAATAATCCACAGAAGAGGCTGTACAGGTCAGCTGTGAGTAGGGAGAGATTGACGGCAGTAGCGCTGGTTTTCTTTATGACCACTGGCATAAAGCTGTAGAGGCCAAACATACAGGCACTAAAGCCGACGTACAACAAGCCTGCAGAAGAGAAACAAGAAGCAAAGTGACCTTCCACGGTGTGCAGGAATGACTCGTGTTGAGAGAAAACAACGAAAGATGAAGAATGCTTTTCAAAAACACATGGATTCAAATTATTAAAATGCATATATACATATATAAATACAGATGAAGAGCATCATTCTAAATATATATGACAACCAGTGAAAACCATACCTACACAGCAGTGGACACAAGGTCTGCTCTCTGTGGTCCCCATAATAGCAGTGCTGTTTTAAATTGGTGTCTTATACTACTAGCAAATACCTCACGTCCAACATAAATTTGGATAAAACTATGCATTTGGACACATGGAATCTAGTCTCTTAAGGAGCTGAGTGTCCGCACCACCGAGTTCAGCTGAGTTGGATGGAGCACACAATATATTCTGAGAACAGACCCAAAAAAGGAAATGTAAAAGTATTTACAGAGGAATTAATGAGCCAATGGATGAATGCATGAGGAGAGCACTCAAGTGACAGAGGTCCTAGTCCTATTTCGCCACCAAACCTGATAAATCACTGCACAGTTTTGTGGTTCTGTTCCTCTACCACTTTTTGTCTGCCTTCCTTAATAAAGCCTCCTGGAGCTGAGACTATTTCTTGCTACGTGTTTACAGAGTGCCTCACACAAATTAGATTGTTAGACACTAATATAATAAAAATACATTACAGTAAAAATCTAATTTCATTTAAAAACCTAAATAACTTACTGGTGAAGAATTCATTGCTTCAGTTATTACTTGATAAATCCCAAGGCAAATTAATCAATATGAAGTTAAAAAACCAGCAAACACTTCACTCATCTGCTCTAATGCAAATGATATTTCTTAGGCTGCCGTATGCTGCAGAATTCCCAGCTGATATGTGAACGAGCCTAAATTTAGACTCACGCCAGCTCTTCAGAGCATGTTGTTATTGATGAAAAGTTGCAGAAAATCTGACTGTCAAAGTACTGAAAGGAATTAGAAGTGGGGGAAAAAAGACCATATGATTTATATCTGCTTGTGGATCCACTTAGTTAAAATCTCTTTAGAAAAGTTATCTAAAAGAAAAAATCAGATGTGATGTCTGAGTTTGAGATCTTTAGAAGCATCCGAACTGAAGTATACATTCATCTGAAAAAAATACAGCAGTCACAAAATGTCACTGTCTGTGTATCAATTGTTCTGGCATGATAAGGAATTTGAATTTATATTCGGAATATGGGTAATCATGCTAAGAACTGCTTTGAATAACAGGTAGTAAATTTTTAACATGTGCATTGTATATGGATAGCAACGGAATCAGTCTTAGGCAGTGCCTGAAAGAGCTGCTTTATGCAAACTCTGCAACTTTTCTGTAGTAGTAAAATAATTGCATCAAATGGAGCGTAGTTTTGATCAATGAGAAACTGTTTGCATCCATGAGCATTAAGTCAGCTTTTCTTCCAGGCTTAAATCAAGAACAGGTCAGGTGCAACAGCCATTCTGGACCCGAAGTCAGTATTCTCAAAGTACAGTCTGAAAATCACCAGCTTGTCCACTGAGCCCCTGCTAGTCAGTCTGGATTTAACACGCATATTCAGGTGCTTTGCTGCGTTATGCTCTCAATTAACAGTATAATTTTATGGTACTGACTTGGTGTTTATATTCTTTGGCAGCCAGCTACATGCACTTCACAGGCTGCTCTTCCTGAGAGCATTTCAGTTCCCGTGAAAAATTGCTTAAACTGTAGCTGTCCTATCAGAGGTGAATATAAAGTGGCATTTCATTTACATTTTAAAAATACGTGTAATGCCCACCAGCTGGATGGCATTCAGCGGTGACAATAAGCAAACTGGAAATAACACCATATGATTTTCAGATTTTCATGGGGTTTTTTTCTTCTTAGAGGGCAAATTTTCAGACTAAAAATTTATTTTAAGTCAAAGGTTTGGAGCCTCAGCTTCCTTGGGTACCCTTGCAGTGCTACTGGCAGCCTTGGGATCACCACTAGTGCTGCAGTCCCAGTCGCTGGGACCTGAATCTAACCAGGCGCTGGGACACCGGCACCCATCTCCTGTAGCAGGCACTGGAAGGAAGCAATGGGGTTAGTTAGGAGGTGGTTTGGTAATGCTCTGCTGACCAGCTGGTCTGTGTTCAACCCTGAGAAGCGCATCATTCTTAACTGTCTGCCTTTGGACGTGCTCACATTGTCCTGAACTGCAAGGTTAATGAGCATGAAGGCAGCTGTGGGTGGGATTCGTTACACCTAACTGTACACATACTGAGGGCTGGTGGTCAATGAAGAGATTGGGAAATTTTAGGGTGCATTTTGCCCAACCTGTTTCAGACACCAGCTTTAGCACAGTATGATTTGTATCATGCCTGTTTATTCTTGCTGATGATAAAGGGAGTCTATTTATCTAAATCAGATGTCCATACCTCAGGTATCTAAAGTTGGTGGAAGGAATCCCATATTGGCTGTCAGTGGTCACCCTGATGGGTGAGATCACCAGTTTTGTCTGGCTGGGTGTGAATGCCTCCTAAGTGTCAGAACTGGGCACTTCAGATCACAGGATCGTGGGGTGATTCAGGCTGGATGGGATCTCAGAGGTCTCTAATTCAAACCCTGCTGAAACCAGGCTCAGCTGTGAGATTAGATGGAGTTGCTCAGGACTTTGCCCAGCCTGGTCTTGAAACCTCTGAGGATGGAGACTACACAACTTCTCTGGGCAACCTGCTCCAGTGCCTTTCTGTCCTTGGTATGAAGGCGATTTTCCTTTTATCCGGTCTGAATCTCTCGTTTCAGCTTCTGCCTGTTGTCTCTCATCCTCCTGCCATGAACTACTGTGAAGATCTCAGTTCTGTCCTTTTGATAACCTCCTCGAATCCTTCTCTTCTGCAGGGTGAACAAGCCCCAGTCCCTCAGTATTTCCCCACTTCTCTTAAGACTAGGCATCTTCACACAGATGGGCAGGATCTGCCCCCAGCGACTGCTCTAAAGCAGCCCAAGTACCACCAAGACTAACACGCCTTGGGAACTTCTGTTTTAGCTCCTGAGCATGCTGGTTGAATGTTGCATGTTTTAGCCTTTGCGTTTTAACTCCAAAAGCTATCATCTCATTGGGATGAAATGGAACAAGTTATGATTTTTCATTCTGTTTTCTAGGAATAAAGACCTTTCAGAAATATTCAGACCCCCTGTAACACAACATTTCCTTGGAGATTCAAATTGACTTTTCTCTTAAATAAAATGGATGTTATTTGTTCTTATTTCCTGTATCACTTTACAAATTATGTCATGGTCTCATATGAAACCACTCAGTCAGAACAGTATAATCATTCTCCTTTCAGTCAGGTTGTCAGCAAGTATTAACACTTAAACCTTCAAGGATTCAAACAGAGCTACACTGATTTATACTAAGTGTGAAGATGATGCCAGGTATCAGGGGATTTCCAAAATTAAAACCAGGAGGGCCACAGCCTGTTTTAAACATGATAGAAATAACAGATTTGCTTTAGATCTTTATCTTCATTTGCTTTTTACATCACTTGAAAGGTAGCTCATCCATTCTTAATAGCACAATTATGGCAGATGGCAACAGGCCACCTTGAGTTATTTATTAGGTTGCCTGCTGTGACTTTATCACTACCATTCAGAAGGCTGATGGATTTAACTCTGCTGGACTGCAGGTCTGAGTCTGTCGCAGTGGATAACTACTCAGGACAAGGCTGTGAATACCCTGACATAGATCTGTCAATCACTACTTGACAACCTTGTATGACTGCCAATGCAATAGAAAGCACAATGAGTGCAGTGGAAGCCAGGGAAGAACGCAAAACTACACATAATTGTCACCATTTAATGCATGTCCAACTGCACTGCATTTCCAATTATTGCTCTAACAAAGCAAGTACATATCTACGATGCTCTTGCTAAGATGATCTCCTCCTTATGCAGCATAGGGACTCTTCCGAATTAGTGACTAACATTCAATGACATTTTAATGGCATCACAGACCAAGTGAGACTTTATTTTAATAGCAGATCTCACTGATATTGAGTTACAACAGAACTCCCATGGAAGTATATATGACATTTACACAGTCAGTAGATTAATTCACTATGACCATTGCTAGTTCCATCAGTACCAGATTAATTATGTCGCTGAGCTCCTTGCCGTGAAGTATAAACAAACACTGATGCAATTATGCTAACTATCTCAGATTAAAGAAGGCCAACACACTTATAGTACACAGTCGAGTGTGTTTCTCCATAAATACCTTACATTGATTTGTCATTTAGTTTTATAGCTCAACCATCAAATCTCCAAGACTTCTAGGTGCAGTGTTTTGTGACAGATGCACTGTTTTTATTAAGGTTTATGATTATGAGAGGAAACTGTGAATTAAGTTTAAAGAAAATAATGTATTCCATAACTTGTATCCCCTGTCCTCAGGGATGCCCCGCATAATCAGTTGCCTTTGCACACTTCTGAGCTGTCATTTTGATGTTCGTTCTGAAACTAGGTAACAAGCTATTTTTAATGGATTGCCAAAGCTTGAATGCCCCGCTAAGTATATCAGCTCTACACTATTAGTATTCTTTTATTTCTTCTATTGTTCTAAATAGTAGAAGAGTGATTATAGGGACTCTTCTTTCCTAAATGTTGATTTGCTTTTGTATCAAACAACTTATTGGACTAATTAGAAGGGAGTCTTAGATCACAAACTCAGCTTCCAAACTGAAATGGGAAAATGCATTGCAAAACACCGTAAGAACTGCATTGTGCATGATGCTACCTAAACTTGTCTAAAAGTCACATTTTCTATATTCCACCAAGACTACTTGGAAAGCAATTAACCATTTGCATACAGAAATGCTCCCCTTGGAAATAGGTTTATGAGGCTATAATACGCACTGCCAGTACTTGTTAACTTTTTTTCTTAGGTTCCATTTTCTTTCTTTGGCATTCATTGAAAAGGTTTGGCTGTTAATGAGTACCTCATTTATTTGTCCCAGTGCTGTACTGAATCTTAGAACTGGAACCCAATTATTGTTTTACTTCATGGCTGTCTGAATAATTATCATATGGCATTCATATGCTTAACCTAATGGAGCAAGGAAGGCATAATACAGCAATGGGAGGACAGATCATTTAAGAAAGGTTATGAGGCATATGGTTCAACTTTTGGCAGTAACAGGCGGAAAAGTCACAAACATTGTGAATGTTTGTGCCTGCCTCCCCAAACACTGGTCATCTCCACGCCTCTTTCAACAACTATCATCAATGAGGTAAGGTGTTTTCTTACCTATTTGCCAGTCCCAGGGAACTTTCAACAGCTCTTTGTGTTCCATTATTGCACTGTAAGAGATGACAAGAGAAGGCAAAATTTGATGGAAGAGAACAGAAGTTAAATTACTTCCACTGATTCAATTCAAATGCTGGACAAAACAACATAAATAACCTTGTAACAAAAAATCTCTGTAGGAACCAAATGCAATCAGACTTTGCTAATCCACTCTGGCATTAACCCTGTACTCATGTATTTGAAAGATCTTCAGGGCAGTAATCAGACGTGATAGAATACAATTTCCACTGGTTTATTTCCCGCTCTCTATATACCTGCCCAAAGTGCCCATCCGCTCTATGTTCAACTCCCTTGTACTCTTGTGAATGAATATTCTGAAAGCTTTTGAACTTTAATGATTAAAATGGGGTGCATCAAGAAGAGTGTGGCCAGCAGGACGAGGGAGGTTCTCCTTCCCCTCTACACTGCCCTGGTGAGGCCTCATCTGGAGTACTCTGTCCAGTTCTGGGCTCCCCAGTTCAAGAAAGATGAAGAGCTACTGGAGAGAGTCCAGCGGAGGGCTACAAGGATGGTGAGGGGACTGGAGCATCTCCCCTACGAGGAGAGGTTGAGGGAACTGGGCTTGTTCAGCCTGAAGAAGACAAGGCTGCGAGGGGACCTTATAAATGCCTACAAATATCTGAAGGGTGGGTGTCAGGAGGATGGGGCCAGACTCTTTTCAGTGGTGCCCAGTGACAGGACAAGGGGCAATGGGCACAAACTGAGGCACAGGAAGTTTCGTCTGAACATGAGGAAGAACTTCTTCCCTCTGAGGGTGACGGAGCACTGGAACAGGCTGCCCAGGGAGGTTGTGGAGTCTCCTTCTCTGGAGATATTCAAGACCCGCCTGGACAAGATCCTGTGCAGCCTGCTGTAGGTGACCCTGCTTCGGCAGGGGGGTTGGACTAGATGACCCACAGAGGTCCCTTCCAACCCCTACTATTCTGTGATTCTGTGATTCTGTAATAATGTACCTGTCTGAGTTGTTCACCTTTTAGAGCAGCTCTGCAGTGTCAAATAAATAGATATCACATGCTGGCTTTGGGGAGAATACTGTGATTTGTTATGTCTTGAGAGATCAAACAGTCACACCAATGAAAGTCAGAAAAAAAAGTAAAGGATGAGCCAAGCCTTGAAAGTCCGCTCTTAACATGTTGTAAGTCTTGCATCGTACGTTAACATCAAAATCCCAGATGCAGAAAATTCTAAGGTGGCAACAAGTCAGCTCTTTCCAATCCAGGCAAACAGACCCTTGGAGATTAGGTATCTCACGAGCTAGGTCTTCACTAACCTAACCACTTTCTCTGATCCATGATTTCTGGATAACTCCTGCCGCGTAGAACTCTGCATGCTAGTCTGGACACTATTTTAAACAAGTATAAAACATGGAATTACACAGATTGAAAAACAAAGTACCTAGTACAAAAGGTGGTAGGTGGAAGACCAAGTCAAATAGTGAAACTGCAGGAACTCCGTGCCTTCCAGATTAATCACAGAATCACAGAACAGTAGGGGTCTGGGTTAATCTGGTCTAGAGAGTTGTATCCTGGAAATTCTAATTTGCTTGCTGCTGATGTGTGGCAAATTTAATACTGTGTACAGAATAATAAGATTACTCTTTCTGCAAAATAACTAAACTATGTGTCTTTGCATGCATAAAGCATATGTCTCTTATCAGCAATTCCTGAAGAGTATAATGAAAACAAATACAATGTCTCTTGTTCTGGCAAACAAATTTTTATAAAACTTAAATGTAGGAACATTGCTTTCATACTATTGCCTCTCCAATACAAAAGAAGTATAAAACAATATGCTATGGTCTGTGATTCATTGTGATATGTGAAACAAAGAGAGATAAGAACAACTTTGCCAGACGTTGCCATTTAGTGATGCCAGATTCACTGAGGGATTGGAACCACAACGATCTTTGAAAGGTTGTGGTGATTGGAGGAGGTCCCTGATGACTGAAAAGAGACAAATGCAACATCCAGTTTCAAAAAGAGAAAAAACTATAGCCTGGGCAGCCTTACACCAACCTCCAGGAAGATTATGGAGCAAATCCTCCCAAAAGCCATTTGCAGGAAATGAAGAAGATGTGACTGGAAACAGCCAGCACAGACTTCTGAAGAACAAACCATACCTGACCAAATTGACTGCTTTCTATGATGAGATGATTGGCTTAGTAGATAAAAGAGAGGGAATGGATGAGAAGATGAGGTGTAACCTACCTTCACTTTAGCAAAGCTTCCAGCATGATTCCCGAAAGAACCTTAGAGATTGAAGAGATATGGACTGGATGGGTGGACTAACCACACTGTAGTCTGAAGAAAAGAGCCAACAGAAACATCATGAAGTTCAAGAAAAGCAAATATGAACTCTTGCAACTGGGGTGGAATAACCCTATGCAACAGTACAGGCTGGGAGCTGACTGGACAGAAAGCTGTTTTTTGGGAATCAGCCTTGGAGTCCTGGTGGACATCAACCTGGACATGAGTCAGCAAAGTGTCCTTGAGGTAGAGAAGGCCAACAACATCCTGGGCTGTCTCAGAGTCTGGACAGCAAGTTGAAGGACATGATTTGTGACACAGCAGATGGAGTACTGTATCCAGTTCTGGGCAGCCCAGAATAAGGCAGACTGACAAGTTGTAGAGAGTACACTGGAGCTCTGTCACAAGGGTCAGGTAAGATATATCAGATGATAACTTTTTGACACAGGTGGTGAAGGAGCCAACGAGGAGAGATGTGCTGCTGGACCTTGTGCTGACAAAGAAGGACTGGTTGAGGATGTGCAGGCTGGGGGCAGCCTTGGCTGCATTGACCATGAGACAGTGGAGTTCAGGATCCCGCATGAAGGAAGCAGGGCAACAAGGAAGATCACAACCTTGGGAGAGCTAACTTTGGCCTCTTCAAGGACCTACTTAGAGGAATCCCATGGGTTAGGGCTCTAGAATGTAGGGGTGTTCAAGAGAGCTGATTACTATTCAAGCATCACTTCCTCCATGCTCAGGATTGGTGCCTCCCCATGAGTAAGAAATCTAGCAAAGGAGGCAGGAGACCTGCATGGATGAGCAAGGAGCTTCTAGCAAAAGTCAAATGGAAGAAAAAGGTCTATGGAATGTGGAAAGAGGGACAAGCCACTGAGGAAGAATACAGCAACATTGTCAGAGTATGCAGGGATGCAACAAGGAAGGCTAAGGTCCACCTGGAATTAAATCTGGCAAGGGATGTGAAAGACAACAAGAAGGGCTTCTTCAAGTACATCAGTAGCAATGTAAATAAAGGGGACACTCACTTGTGGGTACAGTTTTGTCTTTCCTACATTTGGCATAGTCCGACATACTTTTCAGTATTTTCCCTTCTTCAGAATTGTACTGCTCCCTGTAAATCCTATGAACTTGAGACTTACACTTGCAGTGTAAGTATTGGCATACATGTTTCCCCATCCTCTGTCACTTTATGGATGCCAGCCAAACTTTGACCAGCACTGTATCTAGCATGCTGGGAAATGGCCCTCTTTCTGAGACATTGCTTCCCCAGATTACTTCAGTTTATAGGACCTAAAGATCCTATATTGCACCAAAGTGGCCAGTAGTGTTTCAAATAGAGTCCACAATTGTAACATGGAGAGCTGGCTTATATCTGAAACAACTGCTATATTTAGTCAGATTAAACCTCTGTGAACTAATAACCATGCGATGTCTGCTCTTCATTACAGGTAAAGGCAAGATAATGCTGAACTGCTTCATGGAGCCAAGCAGCAGAAACATTATTGGCCTCTCCTGACATGCAAGCTTTTGCCACTTTGTTAAAAAGGTACATATATGAGCTAAGTGTGGTCAGGGCTCCGCAAAGTGTCACAAAACCACTAGCAGCAAAAACCTGAGGAGGCCAGTGGAGAAAAACCTGCTGGTGAGAACTTTCAGGTCAAAGGTTGACTAGAAAAACCTTGGGGCTATCAGCAAAGAAATGGTTTCTTTTTGTTTCCTTCTAGTTGTGCCCTCTGTACACAAAGCTGCCTTGTTCCAGCACCAGCTTCTTCTCCACAGCAAAATAACTCACAGACCCTGAAATGTGCTTAACTGCTTGGGTCAAGAGGGGGTAATGGCACTATAATTAAATTCAGGAATAGGAAACATGTACATGACAGTATACACACACAGAGCAAGATAAGGGCACTGCTTTGATGCCCTCAGAATCAGTTAGTAGCTACCTACCATGAGCACTGTAGGTAACAAAAATGCTTTAGCCAAAGATACTAGGCACATTTACATGCTCTTGAATTTTATATTATTGAAAAAGGAACTTGCTTGTGTGGCAGCCAGTTAATATAAAACATTTTAAGTCACGTGTTTGGATCCACATAAATACAATAAGCTTTCTGGCCAAAGAAATATAACTAATTAAGTGGGAATTGATGTGTCTTGTTTTGATCAGTCTCTGTTCTTAGAAGTTGAGTAGCTCAGATGTGCAGGGAAGCAACTTGGTTTTGACTAATAATCAAAAGTTATTGTGTGACAAGCACCAGTGACAGATCTGCATAAAATGTGGCAATCTTGCATGGTGACTTCTACTACACTTCATCAGCCACAGTATTAAAACATTGGAAGCTACCTTTCAACACTTAGGCTTGCAGATGAGGCGTTCATTAGGTACATGTGGATATATACATGACTCAGTAGTTCCTGAAATCCATGCGACAGTCTCCTGAGTACTAAATATTTTGAAGTGAAAACTCCAGTTTCTTAAAGGCTTCTTCATTATTTCCACCTTCTCATAATGCAAATGCACAGAGCAAATCAATCAGTAAAATACCTTCTGCCTGGACATGCTTTCTATCTGTTTAGAAATCTAAGTGACTTTTTAAAAGTATGAAACAGAATCAGAGTGTTGCAGATTTTGTTATTCACAGATTAGACAAAAATATGAAGTATCCACTTGTCTTTCAGCAACAAGATGGTTGGATGTATCTTCTACTCCTTCTTCCCCATCTGACTATTCAAGGACTTCAGTCTTAAAATCACAGAATCATAGAACGGTTTGGGTTGGAAGGGACCTTAAACATCATTGAGTTCCAACCCCCCTGCCATGGGCAGGGACACCTTAAACTAGAACAGGTTGCTCAAAGCCCCATCCAACCCGGCCTTGAACGGTTCCAGTGATGGGGCACCATGACTCCTCTGGGCAACCTATGCCAGTGCCTCACCAACTTCACAGTAAAGAATTTCTTTCTTATGTCTAATCTAAATCTACTCTCAGTTTAAAACCATCATCCCTCATCCTATCACTAGGCTCCCTGAAAAAAGGTTCCTCCCCATCTTTCCTGTAGGCCCCTTGAATTATAGTACTTCAGTATAAATTTGTGTTATTATTCAAATCCACTGATTTGAGATATGAAAACCAATGCAAATTCCAGGATTAGAGGACACCTACTCTCCACAGAAAATGGCTACCTTCAAAGAGAGAGTTAGAGTACCTCAATGGAGGCCACAGCTGCACTTATTTGAATGATCTTGGGGCTCAAACCTGCTCACTTACAGCTGAATTCCACTGAAGAAGGAGCCAAAGAGTCCAATCATGCCCAGGAATTCCACTCGACTCAGATTTCGGACGATATACTCCTCACAAACGTTCGAGATGCCATATAGTGTTGCTCCGCCCAGTACTAAGAGATCCCCTATCAGTTTATTTTCACCTAGGAATAAACAGGGGAAAAATCAGAATGTCTCAAAACAACCATCTTGTGTCTAGAATCATTGCAAGCTCTTCTCTGTAGTTACCAATCTTCAGTCACTAAGTAGCCCATACCTGGGTTAATCAGCTGAATGCAAATGTTCTGCCATTTTAACAGTTTTCATTCAATACTTCAGCAAAATCTAGCAGAGGTGAAGGGAAAGTATTATCCTTGCTGTGGACAAAAGATTCTGAAAAATTTGTAAAAAAATACAGAAACCAAGTGGCACTCTTCAGTGACTAATCCTTTTTATTTTTATTACTTTTTTTGCAGATATAACGTGATTCAGCTATATAAAGCAGTGTGCATCTCATCTTGAAATCTAACTAGTCTAAAACATGTCCAGTAGTTAGACATGAAACCAAATGAAAAATGATGTGTACCTGTGAAATGAGTGAAGAAATCATTACAACCCCAATATTGACCTCATTCTCACATGAAGCTGTTTGACAAGAAAGAAAGAAAGAAAGAAAGAAAGAGAGGAGGAAGGATGGGGTGTAGAGAGGGCGATGAAAATGACAGATGTTTAAAAGAGGTTCAATTAACATAGCAGTACCTAATGCATGCAATGAACACCAAGATGTATTTTCGGTACCTCCAGGCGTATATAATTACTAAAGATTACCATTATCAAAGACTGTTTGAAATCTTTTTAAGTCTTGGAGTCCTTCATTATTGGGAGTGGGGAGGGCTGCAGTTAGATTTGATCAAGATCAAGTTCCAGCTTGAAAACTGAGGCCCTGGCTTTGCAAACACATGCACGTGATTCTCTCTGAACATATGGCTTGTTAAATGATTTCTACAAGAGCTACGGCATCACAAAACTGTCACACATTGCTGCAGAACCATATTCTGAAAGGCTGGACATAATGGAATGGAACCTTTGCAAAGGTTCAGTAGAATGCTCAAGTACTAGATGATTGTTGGTTTTTTTTTTGAAATAAATCTTGTTTTCTTTCAAAATACCTCTTGATTTATTCTTTTAGTTCCTGTCTTTTTAAATTTTATTATTATTGATTTGTAAAATACACACTGCAGTAAATAAAAATGGAAGCCAAACATTCTGATTGGTTCAAAATAATCTTTTCAACATTATTCTTTATGGAATTCTTTTAAGCCTTCAGTTGTCATTCCAAACTACAGTGCTGAAATTTCCTGTGAGAAGAAATCTACAGAAATAAGAACGATAATAAGAGAACAGACCAAGTGTTCATTTATCCAGTATCCTGTCTCTAACACTGGCTACAAACACCAGAAAAGTATAAGTTATTTAGGGACAAATAGGAACAGGGCAAATGTTTAAATTACTCCCAGTAATACTCCTAGTCTCGAACATTTTCCACCTCAGAGGAGATGTGACTTCTGCGTACTCAGCAAACATTACTAGATTGCTCTTTCACATACTCATCCAGTCTCTCAATGAATTTCTGTTTTGGATGTACCTTGACTGAAAGCATGTTTATATTTGACCATTTATCTTTCTAAGATTTAGTACTCATTTTCCGTTTAGCATTCTTTTGCAATCAGCCACGGAAGATTTAAAATAAGCATTAGCACTTTACAAAACCTCTTCATACCCCTGATGCATTTGATATTCCACAGTGGCTCCAATCATCCCTCACTGAGCTCACTCATTTGGTATTTATTACAGCTACTCACTGACACTTTGGGGAAGTACTGCTGAAAAAGCTTTTGACCTCAGAGCTTGGCTGTGCTGAACTGCTGAGACAAAAATATCATCCTTTTGCATCTGCGACACAAGGATGGTTCAGAGGCTGAGCATTTTCATAGAGATGGCACGGCCCCAAGCACCACGCCATGATGACTATCCCCAGAGAGCGCTCATGGTCAGAGACTGTGAGCCTCAACCTTCAGGGCTTTCCCAAAAAAGGAAGCCAAGATCTGGTCAGAGCACGGGTCTGTCTAGTCCAGGACCCTCCTCTGGCACTGGGCAGCACAGGGCACCTGAGGAAAGCATAAAGAAATAGGGAAGCACAGAGGGATTTTTATTAGCCACTTCTCAACAGCTTAGGGATTTACCAACATGAAAGTTGCATTAGACCGTCAAACTTGATAGATCCTGAGGGATTCTTCATTAATTTGTCTAAAGTCCATAGAGTTTTGACCTCTACAACTCCCTGTGGCAGTGACTTACCCAGTTTAAGCACGCACTGTTAAGCAGTACTTTGTGTTTTTAGCTTTTAAGGCTGATACCTCAAAATTATATTGGGCATCCCACAATTTTCTGATTGTGAGAAACAGCCAAGAATCACTCTGTATTGACCCTGTCCATACCACTGAAGACTTCATGTACATTGACCATATTCTGTCTCTTTCTTGCCTTTAATGGGAGATGAAAAGTCCTACTCTGCCTACAGTCTTTTCATCCTGAAGCCACTTCATTCCCTTGAACAGCTTTCTTACCTTTCTCCATTGCTTCCACAAGCTTATTTTCTGGCCATTTCTTTTTGAGATGCAGTGACCAGAGTAATACATGGTACTCAAGTGCCTAGTGCATCAAAACTTTATACACTAGCATAAAAATGTTTTATACTATATTTTTGGTTTCTTTCCTAATAATTCTAAGCATCCTGGTTGTCAATACCTTTTCTTTGCTTCCTCAAAAGGCTGACTTTGAAACTTACCCCCAACACTGACATATCCTAATAGACATATTTTCATGGAAGTAAAATCCACATGCATCTACTCGTTTCATTGCTAAGGAAATATGTATCAGCTGACTACAGGCATTCCAAAGACTTCTAGGTTAATACAGTTGTACTTGACCAATTTAATGGCATAGTCATTCTTCTGAAGAAAAACAAAGCATAGCTTGGCAAAAAAAGCTTTGCATTAATCACTGTTGGCACATTTAATGTTCTCTGGAAGGAGAAGTGACACAGTCCAGAGAGAAGTTTATGTTGTGGGGACTAGTTATAGCACTAAAGTGTAACATAAATCATTTAAATATGTATTATGTTCTGACACAATTGCTTTTCACACTCTCACTAGGCCACTTGCCACATTTTTACCTCAGCCCCCAGCATCAAGAAGTATTTCTCTTTGCTTTTGGTTGCATTTACTGATGATGATAATACCTAAAAATCAGTCCCAATGTGACCCATCTTAGACTAAACATACTCTCATACACTTATTAACAGGACTAAAGTGGCCAGTTTTCAGAGACTGTGGTAAGTGAAAGCTGTGCTTTGAAAAATTGGGATGAAACACTCAAACCTCTGTGTCTTAGACCCCTATGTATTACATGAGCACAAGTATCAAAGTACCTCAGGGGTATTATTGCAGAAAAAAATTATTTTAAGGTACACTTGGCATGTAAGGTCATAGAGCTCAAAGTACTTGGTAGTAATTGCATTTCCTGTTGAGAAATGTGCAAAACATCAGTCAGGATACAATAAAAAGAGGTAAACTGCCATGTATTTATTGAAAGTTGCGATCATGCCTACACATTATACCTAATTCCTGCAGATAGTTTGGAAAATACCTGTTAATCTCAGAGTGATGCATTTTAAATTCATGTTTCCTTGCTGTGAGAGCTGGCAGGCTAGATTGCTGTATGCAGTAGGTGCCTAGCAGAGCCTTATGGCACTTCTAATGGAGTAAATAGTACAGTGAACAGGGGCAAACAGGTGTCAACAGATATTGTCCCCTAAAATATAGGATAAACAGAGGAATTTACTGAGGACTAATACAGCTTCATTGCTTTTGGTGTATTTTTTTCCTGTGTTTGTCCAATCCTAGGAAATATCCTATAAGTGGGGTGGAATCACTTAATGTTGAGTTTTAAGAAATTTTTTTTCTTTTACAGCTTACACTTTTTTAAATTGTAGATTTTTAATGTATAGTTTCACCCCTTCAGATAAATGAAACCAGCTGATTTATTTTACTGTTACAGACCACGTCATTAATGACATCATTTTGCCACTTAAAAAAAGCCACAGTCTCTCTGCATAGCAGTATGCATGGACACAGTTTTTCATGTGTAGGTCCAAATTAAAAGGCAATAATGTATGTTAACAGTTTTTTCTGGACAAATTTACCTAACAGCTACACCTGTGCTTTAGTAATGAATACGTCAAAAAACATCGAGTTTTTGCAGTTGGATGACAAAACATCAGTGTTCTTCAATCTGTTCCTTGTCTGCTGAGTTCCATCACCCCACACGCTCCTGCTGACCCACAACCCACCTGCCCCAGCATGTTACTCTCTAGATTACTGAGACATAGGGTGTTTCCTCTGGAACCCAGGGTTGAAATCCCAATCCCTCTGAAAGCAGCCATTCCTAATACAGCTTTGGTTGGCTGGTTTCGTAGTACAGAGTATATTCTTTCCTTTTTAGCTGGGTAGAGCTATTTCTGGATGAGACCAATGAACTAAAAATCTCCTTTTAGGATAAAGCACAGGGATAAAAGGGGGCAGGGAGATATGGTGAGTACTGTCACAAACTCCCTTGTTTTAGTTAGTAGCATTCTGGTAAATGCAGTTCTTGCAGCACTTGCATTCGTATTCAGAAAGCTGAGTCAAGAATTTTAAATCTCAGTGTATTATGCTCAGCTCACAATTCAGTGTTTTTAATTAAGAATGAAAACTGTGCCTAATTGACAATCTTTGAAAAGAATTTCCAGCCTTCCCACATCATTTGGGTTGGCACTAGAGAAATCAATGTGACAGAGGAAGCTGATCGATGAAATCTAACTCTGTCTAGTCTGCATTAATAGCCACACACACATTATTCATCTGTTGCCACACATAAAAAAGAATATTTTACACACAAGAAGGTTCTTTGCAACAATGACGCAGGCAAATCCCAAACCTTTACTCTGAGACTGTGTGCAAAACCCAGTTGGTATAGTTAGTATGTAGCTTTGGTGTCTTTTAGCATCTACCCAGCGATCCCGCCTCTGTACAAAAAGGAGCAAAGTAGAGCACAAGTAAGAGTAAACAGTGGACATGAGAGGTGCTTATGATTCATATATGTAGCCAGTTTTGAAAGGAAGCAACTGAGGTTTGCAGTCAACCAACTAAGGCAACACAGAATGAAACTACAAGCATTTGGCTTGTCCCCCCAGCCTGCACAGGGGGTGATCGGGGTTGCAGACACAGGGCCCACCAAGTCCGTTTGCAGCAGTACTGCCTTCTACGTGTTGGCCCATTTTTGTTCCCTGTCCCTTCTGACAAAGAAGCAACTCTGAATGGTGCAGTGCTTTGGATCCAGGAAGGCACACCGTTTCTTGCCCATTTTTCCTTTCTTTTCGTGGCAACCTGACATGTTCTGATCAATGTCTCCTCTGAGCAGAAATTGGTTGTACAACACATCCATCCCTACTCACCTGCTCCTTGTTGTCTCCCAACGAGGACATCTGCTCCTGCCATGCAGCCCATGCCCAGAATGCACACCACGAT